>NC_064628.1:50252693-50935550 GCF_023864275.1 Schistocerca cancellata | reverse complement strand
TCTGCTGCTTTCACTACTTCATCCCTCAGAGCTACCCATTCTTCTTCTACTGTATTTCTTTCCCCCATTCCTGTCAATTGTTCCCTTATGCTCTCCCTGAAACTCTGTACAACCTCTCGTTCTTTCAGTTCATCCAGGTCCCATCTCCTTAAATTCCCACCTTTTTGCAGTTTCTTCATTTTCAATCTGCAGTTCATAACCAAGAGATTGTGGTCAGAGTCCACATCTGCCCCTGGAAATATCTTACAATTTAAAACCTGGTTCCTAAATCTCTGTCTTACCATTATATAATCTATCTGATACCTTTTAGTATCTCCAGGATTCTTCCAGGTATACAACCTTCTTTTATGATTCTTGAACCAAGTGTTAGCTATGATTAAGTTATGCTCTGTGCAAAATTCTACAAGGCGGCTTCCTCTTTCATTTCTTCCTCCCAATCCATATTCACCTACTATGTTTCCTTCTCTCCCTTTTCCTACTGACGAATTCCAGTCACCCATGACTATTAAATTTTTAAATTTTCGTCTCCCTTCACTACCTGAATAATTTCTTTTATCTCGTCATACATTTCATCAATTTCTTCATCATCTGCAGAGCTAGTTGGCATATAAACTTGTACTACTGTAGTAGGCATGGGCTTTGTGTCTATCTTGGCCACAATAATGCGTTCACTATGCTGTTTGTAGTAGCTAACCCGCACTCCTATTTTTTTATTCATTATTAAACCTACTCCTGCATTACCTCTATTTGATTTAGTATTTATAACCCTGTAATCACCTGACCAAAAGTCTTGTTCGTCCTGCCACCGAACTTCACTAATTCCCACTATATCTAACTTTAACCTATCCATTTCCCTTTTTAAATTTTCTAACCTACCTGCCCGATTAAGGGATCTGACATTCCACGCTCCGATCCGTAGAACGCCAGTTTTCTTTCTCCTGATAACGACGTCCTCTTGAGTAGTCCCCGCCCGGAGATCCGAATGGGGGACTATTTTACCTCCGGAATATTTTACCCAAGAGGACGCCATCATCATTTAATCATACAGTAAAGCTGCATGTCCTCGGGAAAAATTACGGCTGTAGTTTCCCCTTGCTTTCAGCCGTTCGCAGTACCAGCACAGCAAGGCCGTTTTGGTTATTGTTACAAGGCCAGATCAGTCAATCATCCAGACTGTTGCCCCTGCAACTACTGAAAAGGCTGCTGCCCCTCTTCAGGAATCACATGTTTGTCTGGCCTCTCAACAGATACCCCTCCGTTGTGGTTGCACCTATGGTACGGCCATCTGTATCGCTGAGGCACGCAAGCCTCCCCACCAACGGCAAGGTCAATGGTTCATTGGGGGGGGGGGGGGGGCTTACACACTACTTAACTTAAATCATCCTAAGGACAAACACACACACCCATGCCCGAGGGAGGACTCGAACCTCCGCCGGGACCAGCCGCACACTCCATGACTGCAGCACCCTAGACCGCTCGGCTAATCACGCGCGGCACCTGTTAGCAGCTACCGCCTTTAGAATACGAATAATCATATTCTTCTTGAAGTCTAAAGATACTCCGCCTATCCTATATACCTGGCACAGCAGGTGTAGTAATTTTATAGTGGCTAGCTAACCCAAGGACTCAATATTTCTCAAGAAATGTATTCTACTGTAGATATCTTGTTTCAACCTTAAATCTTTAATTTTCCTCGCAGTACTGTGTACCTCTAGATGAGGAACACAGTACTTCATCTACTTCTTCTGCGCTTTGAGTAATATTTTTTCTTCCTTTTATGCAGCCTATCGGTTCTTTCTTCCATCTGTCGTAGGGACTAAAACTATGGAAGGACGTGCCTGAAGGACGGGCCCCTGTCCTTGCTTCGCTGGACAGAGCACGTGGAGAGCAGGCCGCTTCTGCTGCTGGACAGTCGGCATGTGCTATATTAAACGCGCACCACTTCGTCACCGCACAGGAATGGGCGTCCGCATTTTACGCGACTGCAACGGTCGACCTCCTCTACCCGTCAGTCGTCATTCGGTGTTACCAGTTACAAGGTATTACTTTAGGAGATCCTATGCAGAATTCAATAACAGACTTACAAAATGTTTTATTAGGAAATCATAACATCCCAAAGAAAGCAGGTGTTGACAGATGTGAAAATTACCGAACAATCAGTTTAATAAGCCACAATTGCAAAATACTAACACGAATTCTTTACAGACGAATGGAAAAAGTAGTAGAAGCTGACCTCGGGAATGATCAGTTTGGATTCCGTAGAAATGTTGGAACACGTGAGGCAATACTGACCTTACGACTTATCTTAGAAGAAAGATTAAGGAAAGGCAAACCTACGTTTCTAGCATTTGTAGACTTAGAGAAAGCTTTTGACAATGTTGACTGGAATACTCTCTTTCAAATTCTAAAGGTGGCAGGGGTAAAATACAGGGAGCGAAAGGCTATTTACAATTTGTACAGAAACCAGATGGCAGTTATGAGTTGAGGGACATGAAAGGGAAGCAGTGGTTGGGAAAGGAGTAAGACAGGGTTGTAGTCTCTCCCCGATGTTATTCAATCTGTATATTGAGCAAGCAGTAAAGGAAACAAAAGAAAAATTCGGAGTAGGTATTAAAATCCATGGAGAAGAAATAAAAACTTTGAGGTTCGCCGATGACATTGTAATTCTGTCAGAGACAGCAAAGGACTTGGAAGAGCAGTTGAGTGGAATGGATGGTGTCTTGAAGGGAGGATATAAGATGAACATCAATAAAAGCAACGAGGATAATGGAATGTAGTCGATTTAAGTCGGGTGATGTTCAGGGTATTAGATTAGGAAATGAGACACTTGAAGTAGTAAAGGAGTTTTGCTATTTGGGGAGCAAAATAACTGATGATGGTCGAAGTAGAGAGGATATAAAATGTAGACTGGCAATGGCAAGGAAAGCGTTTCTGAAGAAGAGAAATTTGCTAACATCGAGTATAGATTTAAGTGTCAGGAAGTCGTTTCTGAAAGTATTTGTATGGAGTGTAGCCATGTATGGAAGTGAAACATGGACGGTAAATAGTTTGGACAAGAAGAGAATAGAAGCTTTCGAAATGTGGTGCTACAGAAGAATGCTGAAGATTAGATGGGTAGACCACATAACTAATGAGGAAGTATTGAATAGGATTGGGGAGAAGAGGAGCTTGTGGCACACCTTTACCAGAAGAAGGGATCGGTTGGTAGGACATGTTCGGAGGCATCAAGGGATCACCAATTTAGTATTGGAGGGCAGCGTGGAGGGTAAAAATCGTAGAGGGAGACCAAGAGATGAATACACTAAGCAGATTCAGAAGGATGTAGGTTGCAGTAGGTACTGGGAGATGAAGAATCTTGCACAGGATAGAATAGCATGGAGAGCTGCATCAAACCAGTCTCAGGACTGAAGACCACAACAACAACAAACATTTACCATCGAGAATTATGAACGTCCTGCAAGTGAGCGCTCGATTCACAAAATTTCCCTGTGTGTTGATTTTTGGAGGTGACAGGAGTGTTAACTGGGCAGAAGATACTTAATACAGTGGACGTCAGCCTTATGTTTTATTGTTGATTCCCATTCGGTCTTTGACACAAACAGTGTGGCACCAAATAAGGATAGTGTGTCTTCACTGGCCGGCTAACAGTATCGCCACTACCTGCACTGTGGACGGGTATGTTTCGTTGAGCCGCTGTCCCACTGTTGAGGAAGAAAATGCCGTACGTGGCAAAAAACACTGCTGCGACAAAAATGTAAAAGTACCAACCGTCAGTGCGAAACTACGAGGACTGGAACTTGAATAGTGACAACTACTGATTTACAGCTCGTACAAAATAGATACGAGTTTCGAAGTTTTACTGACCTTCAAAGTAGTCACCAACATTGTGTATAACCCGTTGCCAGCGATGTGTAAGCCGTAGGATACTCTTAGCAGTGCCAGTTGTGTTGACAGTTCAAACGGCGCGGTCTAATGCCCGACGAATCTGTAGCTGTTCTGAAGCGAATTCCGTGAAATGTTTCCTTCAGTTTTGAAATCGAGTTGAACTCACGAGGGCTTAAGTCATGGGAGTGCAGTAGGTCGTATACCACTTAGCAGCCCCATCAGTCAAACAGCAACAGCCGACCATAGTGGCCGAGCAGTTCTAGGCGCTACAGTCTGGAACCGCGCGACCGCTAGGGTCGCAGGTTCGAATCCTGCCTCGGGCATGGATGTGTGTGATGTCCTTAGGTTAGTGAGGTTAAGGTAGTTCTAAGTTCTAGGGGACTGATGACCTCCGAAGTTAAGTCCCATAGTGCTCTGAGCCATTTGAACCAAATCAGTAACAGCTTGCACTGTACGTGCTTGAGCGTTGTCATGCAAAATGATGGTCAAGTCCTGCAGAAAGTGTCGTCACTTCTGTCTCTAAGCTGGTCGTAGGTTGTGTTCCAAAAATGAACAGCATAGAGACAGAAGTGATTTGGAAGATTCACGCGGGACACGTTATCTTTGTGCTAGTTCAAATTTTATTTTTATTTTATTTTTTTAAGTGCAAAAATGTGTAGCTTGGGCGAGGAAGAACTCCTCCTCGCACTAGCGATACGAAATGGCACCAGTAAGAGGAGATGTTGGGTGCACGAGATTAATAGCAAGACAGAAAGTTTAGGAGAATACCATCGTCTGTGTTTAGAACTAGAGTCTGACGAAGATAGGTTCTTCAAATATTTTCGTATGTCGCGAGAATGTTTCGAGGAACTGCATCGC
The DNA here is from genome assembly GCF_023864275.1 of Schistocerca cancellata. NCBI lineage: Eukaryota > Metazoa > Arthropoda > Insecta > Orthoptera > Acrididae > Schistocerca > Schistocerca cancellata. Next base: position 50,930,807 of record NC_064628.1, on the reverse strand, counting down.
CTGATAAAAAGGTAGCACCGAGTGATGCACAACGAACTGGAGAAAGCCAATTGATGCAAGGCACAGACTAGCCATTTGTTTGACGTAAGTTTTACCATCTGTGGCCTCTTTGTGCTTTATACAGAAGTCATATAAATTATTCAATTTCAGTTTTGCTGTATCATATGAAACGTTCGGCGGAATAAAGTGCTATCCCACAATGTAGTTACGAGTGGAGTGATAAATTTATCTGCAGTGTTAACGAATACAGCAAACGGTAGTAACATCTAGTACCGTACGTCCCGCTAGAGAGAACTTTTTACTAAATAGATTGTTTTGTTTCATTGTGTTCATAACATTGTCATTGAATTTAAACAAACATATGTTTGGTCATTAACTTATCTATTCGTTCTATCGGCATAATTTATTTTAATCTTTTCCAGATACTTGGCTACAGGCGACAGTCACCAGACGATAGCTTTTTCTTTTCGGTTAGGACGTCCAGCAGTCTCAGAAATTGTGAAAGAAGTGTGCCAGGCAATATGGACTGTTCTACAGACCAAGTATTTACCTACTCCTACAACAGAGATGTGGAAGAAATGTGAAGAAGGATTTCTAGAAGTTTGGGGATTTCCGAACTGCCTTGGAAGCATAGACGGAAAGCATATCAGGTTAAAATGCCCGAAGGATAGTGGATCCCAGTACTTCTGTTATAAACAATTATTTTCGCTAGTTCGCCTGGCGATCGTTGATCCATACTACGGAGTTTACAGTAGTTGACATTGGAAATTATGGACGTCACAGTGACAACACTATTTTTGAGAATTCAGCGTTCTATCAAGAGTATATCGACGGCAAAAGTATTCTACCTCCAAAGCCACTACCGGGTACAGACATCCCTGTTCCTCGTGTTTTCGTTAGTGATGAAGATTTTGCATTTTACTGAGACCATATGCAAAACCCGCAGTAATCAACAATGCAAAGAAGAAGCAATTCAATGCCTGGCTCAGCCGATCACGTCGTGTAGTAGAAAATGCCTTTGGTATGTTGGCAATGAAATGGCGCATATTTTTAAGAGCCATAGAAACCGATGTTGAAACTGCAGAACATATTGTTAAAGTGGCTTGCTGTTTACACAATTACGTTATATCAAGTAATAACAAACAATACCCACCTTCTGAAAGTGAAGAATAGTGCAAGCCAATACGTGCATTTGTAGATATTGGATCAACTAATCGAAGGTCACCTATGGCTGCAATTCAAGTTCGTGAACATTTTTCTGATTATTTCAACAGAAAATAAACATATTGTTGCGCGATTACTTTTGAATACCTACCAAGTGTTTCGACAAGTTTGTCAACACAATGCATTTGTGTCAAAAGCAATGAAGTTATGATAAACTGCGAAAGGGCCAATATGTGAGAACAGAAAGACTAGCAGATTCTTTAGAAAAGTTCAATATTTTGTGTATTCCATTTACTACAGCAATTGGTTTACAAAATATATTATTTCTATACATGTATAAATTACACAAGTACAGAACTTTTTCTTGTGAAAAATCTGATGTGCTCAAAGCTGTGTAAGGGTGATCTTATCAGGATCCATATCCTGAGCTACATCGTCAGTTGATGTGCCAGTATTTGCAGCACCAAATGCAGCGGGTTCACGGAGATCAGCGTGGGCCGAGTCTACTGAAAGACTTTGAGAGACATGTGTTGGCTGTTGCTCATCAAATTCCGCGAGCGCAGCCTCCGCAAATAACTGTGCCAGTTGCACTTTAAGCTTAGCTTGTGATCTAACTATAAGACGTTTGTATGTACAGGGTGTTTCAAAAATGACCGGTATATTTGAAACGGCAATAAAAACTAAACGAGCAGCGATAGAAATACACCGTTTGTTGCAATATGCTTGGGACAACAGTACATTTTCAGGCAGACAAACTTTCGAAATTACAGTAGTTACAATTTTCAACAACAGATGGCGCTGCGGTCTGGGAAACTCTATAGTACGATATTTTCCACATAACCACCACGCGTAGCAATAATATGGCGTAGTCTCTGAATGAAATTACCCGAAACCTTTGACAACGTGTCTGGCGGAATGGCTTCACATGCAGATGAGATGTACTGCTTCAGCTGTTCAATTGTTTCTGGATTCTGGCGGTACACCTGGTCTTTCAAGTGTCCCCACAGAAAGAAGTCACAGGGGTATATGTCTGGCGAATAGGGAGGCCAATCCACGCCGCCTCCTGTATGTTTCGGATAGCCCAAAGCAATCACACGATCATCGAAATATTCATTCAGGAAATTAAAGACGTCGGCCGTGCGATGTGGCCGGGCACCATCTTGCATAAACCACGAGGTGTTCGCAGTGTCGTCTAAGGCAGTTTGTACCGCAACAAATTCACGAAAAATGTCCAGATAGCGTGATGCAGTAATCGTTTCGGATCTGAAAAATGGGCCAATGATTCCTTTGGAAGAAATGGCGGCCCAGACCAGTACTTTTTGAGGATGCAGGGACGATGGGACTGCAAGATGGGGCTTTTTGGTTCCCCATATGCGCCAGTTCTGTTTATTGACGAAGCCGTCCAGGTAAAAATAAGCTTCGTCAGTAAACCAAATGCTGCCCACATGCATATCGCCGTCATCAATCCTGTGCACTATATCGTTAGCAAATGTCTCTCGTGCAGCAATGGTAGCGGCGCTGAGGGGTTGCCGCGTTTGAATTTTGTATGGATAGAGGTGTAAACTCTGGCGCACGAGACGATACGTGGACGTTGGCGTCATTTGGACCGCAGCTGCAACACGGCGAACGGAAACCCGAGGCCGCTGTCGGATCACCTGCTGCACTAGCTGCGCGTTGCCCTCTGTGGTTGCCGTACGCGGTCGCCCTACCTTTCCAGCACGTTCATCCGTCACGTTCCCAGTCCGTTGAAATTTTTCAAACAGATCCTTTATTGTATCGCTTTTCGGTCCTTTGGTTACATTAAACCTCCGTTGAAAACTTCGTCTTGTTGCAACAACACTGTGTTCTAGGCGGTGGAATTCCAACACCAGAAAAATCCTCTGTTCTAAGGAATAAACCATGTTGTCAACAGCACACTTGCACGTTGTGAACAGCACACGCTTACAGCAGAAAGACGACGTACAGAATGGCGCACCCACAGACTGCGTTGTCTTCTATATCTTTCACATCACTTGCAGCGCCATCTGTTGTTGAAAATTGTAACTACTGTAATTTCGAAAGTTTGTCCGCCTGAAAATGTACTGTTGTCCCAAGCATATTGCAACAAACGGTGTATTTCTATCGCTGCTCGTTTAGTTTTTATTGCCGTTTCAAATATACCGGTCATTTTTGAAACACCCTGTATTTGCATAGCTTAAAAATAAATGATCAACTTCGTCATGCTTATCCTTATACTGATGTTTCTTTTGCAAGTAACTAATTATACACTCAACATATCAGCACTTGGTCCATGCTTTATCATTTTTTTAGCGGTTGGCTTTTTTCGTGCTGAAGATGGTTCCAAAACCTCTGTACACTGCTCCTGAGATTCTCCCTCATACTGATGTGTTCGCAACTCTGGCTGAGGAAAAATTGTGGAGTCTGATGAGCGTTCCCCTGACTGTGAGTGTCTTTCGCTGTCAATTGTAACGGCCTCTCTTGGGCAAGGAATGTTTGATGTTGTTGGTCGTGCTTCCAGAGCACAGTCCACGAACCTCATGTGTTCATTCCACAGCCATGATCTGTACTGTTTCAAGCTCTGGCCAGTGGTGCCTTTTACCATCTTCTTGTGTTTGACGTAGACATCTCTCAAGTTCCTCCACTTCGTTTTCAAGGTCTCGGCTGCAAATGAACAAATGTACCGGTAATGTATTCTTGTAGGATGTATAAAGAAAATAATGATTGTGGCAGATGTCTGAAATGGAAACAATCACATTCGAAGAGATCTGTAATGTTAATATCATATGAAAATGCCTCTTATGATATGCTACTACTCCCATTCAAATATGAAATTCTCTTTCCGTATATGGTCCTCTAGTATTGAGTATTCGTCCTGTGACAGTTTTCAGTTATTCTAGCCAGTAATTATTTTCTTTGTCATCAAAGATTTTTTTTTCACGTACTTGGCAAGTTGACAAAACCAGAACAGTAGAGCTTACACCTGAAGTAGAACATTCTACCATTTCATGGCAGTAAAACAAATGGGTATCAAAATATCGAACTATATAAGCATTTGTATGATCCATGTGAACACTTTAACAAGCTGAGCCTGTCATAGCCATGGAGGCATACACTGTAGTATCTCATAAGGAAATTAACTGCAGAGCAAGACATGTCGCATTTTCCATAAAGGGCAGTTACGTTGTTACTACAATATCACATTTGGGTAACGAAATACCTTTTAAGGAAAGATAACCAAGACATCTCTGTGAAGCTAGAAACACTATCCTATTTCTGTGTTATTTAGTCGGTAAATTCTTAAGTGACTGTAAATGTTAAGCAAACAACAATGTTTTGGATCATTGGCAAAATTATGTGAAATATATTTCTCATGATATCGGAAATATTACTTTAATTTGTATTATGAAAGAGTTGCGTGGAATAGCATCTTCTGTTCTTAGCGTTAAAAACAAGCATGGGAATAACAGACGACCTCAAAATATACGACGTGGGGAGAGACAATGAAATTTCGTTTAAATGGAACACTATTATCATACATCAAGACCGATTTTAACAAAGGTGACGGTAGTTTTCTCTTTCCACTTTTTATGAGTAGTTTTCCACTTTGATGGCATTGTTGCTTACAAACTTCCAGATCCTTTAAGTTATAATATACACTATATAAATTCCTGTACTTAATAATATAGTTTACTACATTTTTGCTTCTGTGGAACTTAAAACTTTGCAAAAATATTTACCATTTTGATCCAGTTTAGCAACTATATCCCTCCAAGCTTCAGCCATCTTCAGAATGTTCTTGTAATCAGGATCGCGTGTATCATACAAAAAGGTGTATTCTCTCACCTCCTCTATAAGTCTTCCTGTGTCCATGATGCGTGCACTACGAGCTGCAAGACAAAAAGTGCCTCACGCCGCTGCTTTCAGTGTGACAACAGAGCAGTTGAGTGCGCAAACAGAGGCAAGCAGCCGCTCCGGCTTGCGGCGAATCTGTAAGGCCGGTATTACACTATCAAATTTCTTTGTCAAAGATTTGATCAAAGATGTGATCAAATATTCCGTCAAATATATTTGACAAAGATCTTTGACGTAGCGCTAGAAGGGGTGTTGCACTGTCATCAAATTTTTCGTCAAAGTTCAAGACGGCTGACAACAACTTGTTATTAACTTGTGTTAACCGCAGCAGTTGTACGTATCCCAATTGCTTTGTGTGCACATGCAGAAAAGAAGTGGGGGAAAAAATGGAACCATACATACGAGGTTGACAGTCTTAAAAGTCCTGGGATTACAACTTGATAATAAATTCAGTTGGGAGGAGCGCATCCCAGAACTGCAGAAACGCCTTAACAAATCTGTTTGCAATTCGAGTGTTAGCAAACATAGGCAACATAAAAATGAAAAAGCTTGCATACTTTCATTCCATAATGTCATATGGTATAATATTTTGGGGTAAATCTTCAAGTCAAAAAAAGTTTTCAGAGTCCAAAAGCGTGTAATACGTATTATTTGTGGAGTAAATTCACGGACGTCCTGTAGAAACCTCTTCAAAGAACTGGGTATACTAACTACTGCCTCTCAGCATATTTACTCCTTAATGAAATTTGTCGTAAATAATATATCTCTTAATCCAACAAACAACTCAGTTCATACATACAATACCAGGAACATAAATGATCTACACAAGGACTTAAAAGCACTTACTTTAGTTCAAAAAGAGGTCCACTACTCAGGAACACTCATCTTCAATCATTTGCCAGCAAACATAAAAAATTTAGTTACAAATAAAGATCAGTTTAAAAGGAGTCTAAAGGACTTACTAGTGGCCAACTCCTACTCCACTGACGAAATTTTTAATAGAAACAAATGATGTATTCTATTTATTCATACTATTAGTATTGTTATTTCAGCTTTAAAAAATTGACATGTTCCACATCCACGAGGATCTCCTCAGTACGGATCTATGGAACGAAAAACTAATCTAATCTGGGTGAAGCCGTGGGTTTTACGACGACACGATAAAAGCATTTAACAACTTACGTGAGCTTAAAGTGGAAGACGTCAAGTGGTACATCAATTACTTAAGAATGAATGAGCATACATTCCTGTATGTGGTCAGTGAAGTGTATCCTCATATCACAAAGCACAATACTCACTTAAGAACTGCTACATATGCAGAAGACAGGCTCACTGTAACACTACGATTCCTTCCTACAGGAGAGGGTTATGTTATGTTATGTTAGGTTAGGTTAGGTCAGGTCAGGTCAGGTCTCGTCTCCAATCTTCTTATTTTATTTTTGTATTCAGGGTGCCTCACGTTGTAAAGCGCCTCATCAGCATCATACATCTCTATTAATTTTGTAGTTGTCGGCACACACAAATTGTATTTACCGGCAATGTTTATAAAAACACTACAGACGACAGAACGCTGCAGCGATGCTAGCGCTCCATGTGGTAACATGTCACATTGCAGTGAACCGAAGACAAGCGATTTCTTTGATCAAATCTACAGCGAGGCCCTAGATTTGATCAAATATTGGACGACATTTGACAAAGTTCCTATTACACCATCAAATATCTTTGACAAAGATTTTGGACAAAGATATTTGACAAAGAAATTTGATAGTGTAATACCGGCCTAATCTGTGACAAGCCGGCGGCTGCCGGTGCGTCAGAGCCGCACTCTGTGTGACCGCCGTCATACAACAACCAGCGATTCAACAGTGCGGCCTGCCGACTGCGGTTCAAGGTCACAGGCTGCATGGCCAGGCTGCATTCTGTCTGGCCAGGCCTTTAGTCATCCTCGACGGACCCTGTCCGTCAGTATATGATGTCTGCTTAGTCTTGGTTTAGCTGTGTTTGTTCCTTCGCGTTTCCAGTTCACAGTCGCGTAACCGACAGTCGACGTGGGCAGCTTTAGAAGCGTTGAAATGTGCCTTGATGGATTTTTTTACTCGGTGACAGATCCACGTTCGAAGTCAGTGAGTTCTCCTGACCTTTGCAGTTACGCTGTTACCACCTCTCTACTAGTAACATAGTACTCACCACTTCGTTTTACGAGGGTGAGTCAAATGAAAACCTTAAATTTGTAATAAGAAACCGAAATTTCGCGCCGTTATCCTGTAACCGTGCTACAAACAGGGTGCAGAACGGCGTGTAGGTGGCAGCATAGTGCATACCGTATAAAGATGGCCGCCCCACTTGCGACTTGCACCAGGAAAGGACAGCGTTCTGTTATTCGGTTTTTGCTTAGTGAAGGTATGAAACTATTAAAATTCATCGACGAATGAAGGTTCAGTACGGTGATGCATGTTTGTCCCAGCAGCAAGTCTACGAAAATGGAGTAGGAAGTTCACAAATGGTGTGACTTCAGTGGAAGATGCTCCTCGTCCAGGTCAGGCACAACGAGTTGTGACTCCACAATACATTGCAGTAGTTGAAGCCATAGTGAAGGAAAACCGCTGAGTGACACTGACATTGCAGCACGTTTACAGATTAGTCATGGGTCAGCACATCGCAATGTGCAGGATGTGCTCCAGTTTCACAAAGTATCTGTAAGATGGTTGCCACGGCAGCTGACTCCTGAAATGAGAGAACGACGTGTTGATGCTTGTGAAGAACTTCTTCGGCGCTTTGAACGAGAAGGTGATGGCTTCCTTGCAAGAATCGTTCTTGGGACGAAACCTGGGTTCACTTCCACCAACCGGAAACGAAGAGAGCGAGCAAGGAATGGCGCCATTCCTCATTAGCAAAACCAAAGAAGTTTCGAACAGAACCATCAGCATGGAAGGACATACTGACTCTCTTTTGGGACGAAAAAAGCGTCATTTTGGAGCATTACATGCCTAGAGGGACCACTGTCACCAGTACATCATACACAGATCACCTAAAAAATCATCTGCGGCCTGCAATCAAAGCAAAGCGACGAGGATTGCAATCAGCAGGTGCCCTTTTGCAACATGACAATGCAAGGCCCCACACTGCCCGTACAACAGTTGCAACAATCACAGACCTGCATTTTGAGTGTCTTCCTCATCCACCATACTCACCAGACCTTGCCCCAAGTGATTTCCATATGTTTGGACCACTCAAAGACGCAATGGGAGAAAAGCAGTTCCGTTCTGATGAAGAGGTACGCCACGCGGTGCATGAGTGGTTGCACAAACTAACAAAAGAATTTTTTTCTAAACAAATTTATGCACTTTGTAAGCGCGGGAGGACTTGCATTGAGCGTGTGGGAGATTATGTTGAAAAGTGATAAAGCTTTGGACCACTTACGCGCAATAAATTACATTTTTAAAAAATATTTAAGGTTCTCATTTGACTCACACTAGTCTTGGTTGGTTGGTTTGGGGGATGAAAGGGACCAGACTGCTACGGTCATCGGTCCCCACTAGTCTTGCCTAATCTTTACTACTGTGATGTAGTTCAACACGGCACAAATAGTGAAAATTCGAGATGCCTCGAGCTAGTGATGAATGCTTGCGTTAGATATGTATGCAATATACGGTTGTATGATCATATCAGTCCTTCATAGTCCCAGCTAGGTTGGATACGCCCACATAAGGCACGCGATCCCCACACGATGTGCTTACTCCATCGATTTCTTAGCCACTGGTGCCCCCAATACTTATCTTCTCACATTAAACACCTATCATCATTCCACAACCGCAATACCAGATCGGATACGTCTAGCATCTTGGCTGTACCTTTACATAACACAAAATCTTTCTCCGTGTCATTCTCCATCTCAGCCATACGACTATGGAACGCGCTCCCCTGTGATCTGCGTCTTGTTCAGAACCACTCAACATTCAAGAGGGAACTCAAGACTTACATATTAGGGACGGTATAGCCACCATTGTTGTGCCCCTCTCATCTTTTTCTTTCTCCTCTCCATTGTTTGTTGTTGTTGTTGTGGTCTTCAGTCCTGAGACTGGTTTGATGCAGCTCTCCATGCTACTCTATCCTGTGCCAGCTTCTTCATCTCCCAGTACCTACTGCAATCTACATCCTTCTGAATCTGCTTAGTATATTCATCTCTTGGTCTCCCCCCTACGATTTTTACCCTCCACGCTGCTCTCCAATACTAAATTGGTGATCCCTTGATGCCTCAGAACATGTCCTACCAACCGATCCCTTCTTCTGGTCAAGTTGTGCCACAAACTTCTCTTCTCCCCAATCCTATTCAATACTTCCTCATTAGTTATGTGATCCACCCATCTAATCTTCAGCATTCTTCTGTAGCACCACATTTCGAAAGCTTCTATTCTCTTCTTATCCAAACTATTTACCGTCCATGTTTCACTTCCATACGTGGCTACACTCCATACAAATACTTTCAGAAACGACTTACTGACACTTAAATCTATACTCGATGTTAACAAATTTCTGTTCTTCAGAAACGCTTTCCTTGCCATTGCCAGTCTACATTTTATATCCTCTCTACTTCGACCATCATCAGTTATTTTGCTCCCCAAATAGCAAAACTCCTTTACTACTTTAAGTGTCTCATTTCCTAATCTAATACCCTCAACATCACCCGACTTAATTCGACTACATTCCATTATCCTCGTTTTGCTTTTGTTGATGTTCATCTTATATCCTCCCTTCAAGACACCATCCATTTCGTTCAACTGCTCTTCCAAGTCCTTTGCTGTCTCTGACAGAATTAGAATGTCATCGGTGAACCTCAAAGTTTTTATTTCTTCTCTATGGATTTTAATACCTACTCCAAATTTTTCTTTTGTTTCCTTTACTGCTTGCTCAATATACAGATTGAATAACATCGGGGAGAGGCTACAACCCTGTCTCACTCCCTTCCCAACCACTGCTTCCCTTTCATGTCCCTCGACTCTTATAACTGCCATCTGGTTTCTGTACAAATTGTAAATAGCCTTACGCTCCCTATATTTTACCCCTGCCACCTTTAGAATTTGAAAGAGAGTATTCCAGTCAACATTGTCAAAAGCTTTCTCTAAGTCTACAAATGCTAGAAACGTAGGTTTGCCTTTCCTTAATCTTCCTTCTAAGATAAGTCGTAAGGTCAGTATTGCCTCACGTGTTCCAGTATTTCTACGGAATCCAAACTGATCTTCCCCGAGGTCGGCTTCTACTAGTTTTTGCATTCGTCTGTAAAGAATTCGTGTTAGTATTTTACAGCTGTGGCTTATTAAAACTGATTGTTCGGTAATTTTCACATCATCCTCTCCATTATAATTTCGAATTTTACCATTCTATTTCTCTTCCTCTAACCTATCTACCTCTTCTATATCTCTTTCACCCCATTCTATCGTCTTATGTCTCTGCTTGATGAGAATAACTCACAAGCTGCAAGAATATAACGAGAAAATTCCCAACTAGCAATAGGACTGACATTCATACTTTCATATACATAGTCATTATTATTATTATTATTATTATTATTATTATTCTTGATTGTTATAATTATTTTTTGATTGTTATAATTATCATTGTACTACTTTTATAATCTCTATTTTTTTTTCTTTAACATTAATACTGTACAACATGTTATATGCCCTTAATGTTCTGTAGAAACTGAAATTTGTTGAATCTGAGTATGCCTGGTTAGGTGTAAGAGAGGGCCTGAAGGCCCTAATCTTGCCAGGTAAAATAAATGCATAAATAAATAAATAAATATACTGGTGGGTCTGCTTCTCATGACATCTTGTGGTCAATTCCGCATTACATAGGGGTTTCCGAATACCTTTGATCACGTAATGTAAATCATCGTCTTGTATAAACAGCTGACGACAGCTCTTCGTTTTGGGATACGGTTCTTTAAGCCCATTTGTAATTTGCCAGTGTTGTGAAGTGTGCCTTTCAGCGTACAGCTGCGCTGTTCTGCGGCCGGTGTCGTCTCTGTCTGAGCCGTGTGCGAGTACTTTTTGTCAGGCTGTTCCTGTCGAGTCCCTCGCGCTCAGACAGAGCTTGGACGCTTTTACGCAAAAGGGCAGGTGCCCGCGGCTGGGAGTGGTGGGCTGAGGGCCGATCGGCCCCCGCCAGCGAGTGTACAGCTCTTCACAGACAGCTTTGCGAAAAGTCGCGCCGCTAACGGGCAAAAATAAAAGCAGATTACTTCGGTAGGCCGGGGTCGCTCTTTTTAAAACTACTCTAAATTGAAGCAATAAATCCCAGCGTAGGTTGAGCGGTCTTTAGAAACGCTTTTAATGTCGCTCTTCGTAATTGCTCTGATCTACCCTTTTACACATTACGCACACTCGTGATATTGAGAGAAGGTTAGCCGGAAGAGGCAGGCAGAAGGCAGTTACTAACAGAGGATGGTCATTAAAACTGTAATACCATGAAGGAGGCATGCAACAAAAGTCAAGCTCACGTAATGTGTACACAGTCTTTAAGACGAAAATGGCTAGTATTTAAGCAGAACGGCATGAAGTAGCCAGTTGTAATTAGGAAAAATTACGCAGCATGTTTCTTATTCAGAAAGCGTATTTGAATTTTGTCTGTGAGAAGATTGTGTGATGCATTATGTATGAAGGAGTGCTGCTCACCAGCACATGTCAGAGTTAGACATAAACAATATTGGGTCCTATCGAGACTGCGGTTTATTTTTCTGCAGCATTTCTTTTCGCATTGGTCAGTATAATATGGCTGTTATGGGTATGCTCAACGCTATGCAAGATCTCAACGGCCACATTTGATTACCATCCGAGAGGAGTGACAATTATTCACTGAGCTGTTTACGTCAAATAGCTTCAGTCAGAAAAAGGCATGTTTGCAGCATGTATCAAAAATGGTTCAAATGGCTCTGAGCACTATGGGACTTAACTTCTGAGGAAATCAGTCCCCTAGAACTTAGAACTACTTAAACCTAGCTAACCTAAGGACATCACACACATCCATGCCCGAGGCAGGATTCGAACCTGTGACCGTAGCGGTCGCGCGGTTCCAGACTGAACCGCCTAGAACCGCTCGGCCACTCCGGCCGGCGGCAGCATGTATCCACATGAGTAGTTATTCAGGAATCATTCTAGATACAAATGACCCTGAATCCCATGAAGTGACTTCCGTTGTCAGGATACACAGCTGTGTGACTTATATTCAAGTTTATCAACTCCCCTCTCCTCCATTCCTCTCAATCCCTGGTCTGCTCATGAATCCGACAGAGAGTCTGGTATCATGTTACACCTGACTTTGGGCAGACTTGATGCAAATGACCTTGAGAAACTGGATATAAATGACCTTGAGAGGGGGTATCGTGTTAAAGCTGAAGCAGCTCGGCAATATATATTCAAGGTCGCACCCTTCCCACCCCCTCAGACTTGCCATACATCTCATATACACGTCCCACATCAGGTTACCTTATATGCATTTCCAGGATCAGATTACACTTGGGCATACGAGATACGAATGACTTTGATAGGGGATGTCATGTTACAGATGAGGCAACTAGATGAGATACATTCAATATCACGCCCTCCTCCCTCCCATCCTTTCTACCAAAGCACCTGAGGAACTGTAGGTTCTAGATGTGAATGACCTTGACCTTGAGTATCAGGCTACACTGGTAAGGTCTTTTGCTGTCAGATTACATTATTGAGATAGTAATATTCATGGTCGCCCCTCCACTCCACCACCGCAGTGGACCAATGGGATGAAAGCTGCACTCCTCTTACCCCTTTCATTCCCATAGCAGTTGTGTGAGATGCACCACCCGAGTTCTGTGCAACACAGGGAGAGAGCCAACAGGTTGGTTTGGGGGCAGGGAGTTGGTATTTTTTAAAAGTAATAATAAATTAAATTTACCATAATTACAATTACATACATTTCTTTATCTGAGGTCTAGGGAGATGAGCAAGGTGTGGATGTTTATTATAAATTACTTTTCTTATTGTTATAATTACATAGGTTTCGTCGTTTGAAGTGTAATGAGAGAACCAGTGTGTGGGTATCTTTTAATAATAAATTAAATTTAATATTGTTATAGCTTCGCGAATTTCGTAATTCAAGGCACCAGCAGGGAACAACTTTTCGATATTTTTTCCATTTTTTTACTGGCTTTCGTGTTTTCCCTATTTTTCCAAATTTTCCACATTTTTCCGACACACAGAGTAACATAACTGAATTATATGTGTTAATAACAGGATAAAGTCGACACTCGATCTCGTCAGCAATCCGTGTATGTGTGTGTGCTTGAGCTTTGGGTTTGACAGTTAGTATCATGTGAGTTGACATTTTGAAGAGGTATAGTTTGTTCTCTGGCCAGACTGGGACTCTGTATTACAGTTGTATGGTTAAAACAGCAACATACACCTGGTAAATAAGCAATAAAAGTGAGTATATGTAGAATATGGAAAATACTAAAAATGTGGAAAATTTTAACGAACATGGAAAACATGGAAAAAACGGAAAAAAGGCAAAATACAGTAAAATACAGATACAGATGATAACACATGATATCTGTATCTTCGTAGAGGAAGTAATCGAAATTTGCGGCGTAAGTTTGTTCTGTTGGATACTTCCCTAGTAAGCTGTACGTTTGTACCAAGAAAGCAAACTGACAGGATCAGAGCACCGTCTGCTCCTAAAATGACTCAGAGATCTGCGTTAATGATTGAGAGAGCTCGCAGATTTGTTGCAAAAAATATGGAGCTGGTTATTTTTACACAGGGAGTTGTCGAAATTAGTGGCATGGGAGAGACATGATGTCACACATACACTTAGAAGTAAAATAAGTATTACACACACACAGAGTAATCGGAGTATGTGGTAAAGAGGGGCCGTGGGGACTTAACGTAGCATCTAGATTTTCGAATGACGCCACATGTGCTTTAATAGTGGAATGGCGGTGCCTTCTACAAGGAAATGGTGACAAGACAAAATTTTCATATTCCTACTATTTCAGTATTCTCTCCCAATACATGAGAGCTGGCGTGATTCCATAACGAGCGATACACGTGGATCACAAATTAATGCTACTACAGATGAAATCATAAGAAGGTCGGTGATAGAGGATAAAAAGGCTCTGTCCACAACATGGGTAGCACTAAGTTTTTCTACCTCAGTTTATCAATTAACATTATTTTAAGCGTTTGTCCAGTTTTTAAGCCATTTACCTTAATTGTAACCATTTTTTCCGTTGTTTTGTGTAGCAGCATCAGTTAATGGAAATTTACAGCTTTCGACAGATAAACAATTGATTGTTTTGGAAGACAGGTAATTGGGGAGAGATGGCCGGCAGTGTGCTCAGTACGAATACCATGTGTTTCATATCACTGCTGTATGGAAGGTTATGCCTGTCGCTGCTGGCTCGTCAGGGCTGCTTGGCAATGTTCTGTGATGGCTTTTGAGCGCTTATCATCGTCGAATGGTTTTAATGAGAACATTTTACCTTTATAATTTATTTTATTATTATTTTAAATAAACAAATGCATTATTTCTATAAAGTGGAACTGCTCCACATTGACAAAAAAAAGGAATGTTCCAAAGGGATATTGTAATAGCTTCATTTAGACGATACATGTATTATCCATAAGTGTCATACATACATTTTAGCTTTCGTCTACAATATATACCGTAATTCGTACAGCAATTACTGCCCACGACTAAACTGTGTTTGACAGATGGGGATCTAACTCTAACTATTGTCTGTCTACTTATAGTTCTAATTATTTAATGTGGAAAACGTTTACACAAACTTGTAATGTTGGTGTACTGGCATAAAACAATGTATTGCGATACGGTTACTACTACAGAGGATGTACAATCACAGGTTAGATAAAGTTTGAGGTCCCAAATTTTGATTACCGATATTATTTTGTCAAAATACTCGTCTTAGTTCTATATACAACGATATCAAATCCATTCACACTTCACGACGGCCGTCCTTGATACGGTAACGTCCAACATTAGTACTACATCGTTCTCCCAGACAACTGTCAGGATTGGGCTATACTTTTCTTCTCTGCTTGCATTTTATTGACTTCTAGGCTGATACTTTTAAAATTATACTCCGCTAAATTTCCTGCCTTAGTATGTGTACACGTGTGCAGAGTAACAACGTGCATATAAAAAACACATGCATGTAGCTTGTTGTTACTGGAACCGCGCCTGCACCCTAACCCTGGGCTTGAGGTTATCCACGTCACAACACGCACGAAATATCGTAAGTGGGCTGGAGTTTACGATTGGATTGCAAGTACGATCAATTTTATATGGTACGACCAGAAGATCATATGACATGGTGTATTCTCATTGCGTCCTTTACCATCAGCTGCTGGTAGACATTCTGCTCATAACGGTATGCTAACACGCTTTCCAGTATTTTTCGTACACATTTACGGATACTAAGGCAGGCTGGCGAGATGTCTAAACCAGTACTTCCCAGAGAAATAAAGGAAATGCATACATGTGCCAAAAATGGTTTACAATACGGTGTTCTGTTTGTTTATATTTTTAATTATTCAAGTAGAAATCTGCCGATAGTTTTAATTATGTATACTTATTTACTTAAGATGAGATTTTTAACATTTATGAGACATGTATAATAATAAATATTATATTTTAGTTGGTTGCTGGAGACAGTATTTTTTACGGAATATTTGGTAACGTCAGGATGCGGTATCATACATTAGTACTCTACTTAAAACATACGGGTGTAGTGTAAACGATCATTGATCAAGACGCCAACCAAGATGACATTTGAAGCGTTGTTGTGTGCAGCACGTTCATTACTCCTGAACGAAATTTTCAGTCTGCAGCAAAGAGTGCACTGATATGAAACATTCTGGCAGGTTAAAACTGTGTGCCGGACCGAGACTCTAACTCGGGACCTTCACGTTCCGTGGGTAAGTACTCTACCCAAGCACGACACACACCCCGTCCTAACTGCTATACTTCCTACAGTATCTCGTCTCCTACCTTACTAACTTCACAGAAGTTATCCTGCGAAGACTAGCACTTCTGGAAGAACGAATACTGCAGAAACATGGCTTTGCCACAGCCTGGGAAATGTTTCCAGAACGAAATTTTCACTCTGCAGTAGAGTGCCCTGTTATGAAACTTGCTGGCAGATTGTAACTGTGTGCCAGACCGACACTCTGACTCGGGACCTTTGCCTTCCACGGCAAGTGCTCTGTCGACTGAGCCACCCAAGCTTGCACGCCCTATTCTCACAGCTTTACTTCCGCCAGTACGTCGTCTCCTACTTTCCGAACTTCACAGCACCTAACGACGAAAAGCGAAGGTCCCGAGTTCGAATCTCGGTCCAGTACAGAGTTATAATCATTCTGGAAGTTTCATATCAGCACACACGCCGCTGCAAAGTGAATATTTTGTGCTGGTAACATCCTCCAGACTGTGACTAAGCCAAGTCTCTGCAACGTCCTTTCTTCTAGGAGTGCTAGTCTTGCAACGTTCGGAGGACAACTTCTTTGAAGTTAGGTGGCTAGGAGACGAGGTGCTGGCGGAAGTAGAGCTGCGAGAAACGGGCGTGAGTCGTGCTTGAGGTAGCCCCGTCATTAAAGCACTTGCCTGATAAAGGCAATGGTCCCGAGTTCGAGTATCGGTTCGGCACACATTTCAGTCCGCTGGGAAGTTTCAAGTTTATTATTATTTGTATTGATTCTCTTGCAAGAGCTCCATTTTCACAGAGGATTTTGCTTACTGGAACAAACTATCATCGTCAAGGAAAAAACGTTAGCTGGTGGTAGACACTCTGATCTTATTACTGTGACGGGCAGTCAAATTAAAACCGAACTCCAGCAACAATGGGACTATGGAATATACTGAAAGATAATCACCTCACAGTGTTCGTCTGCTGGCAGTTCCACAACCGCATCCAGTTTGCACTTCATCGTTCGCTTGAAACCAAAGATTATACATGTCTTTCTTCAGGTTGCCAAAGATGTGAAAATCACATGGCGAAAGATCTGGGCTGTAAGGAACGTGTTTCATGTTTCCTATTTCAAATCGCTGAAGCGTAGCTTTCGTCCGATTGGCAGTGTGGGGGCGAATATTATCATGCCACGGGATGATTCTCAGACAGGATTCAAAAAATGGTTCAGATGGCTCCAAGCACTGTGGGACTTAACATCTGAAGTCATCAGTGCCCTAGACGTAGAACTACTTAAACCTAACTAACCTAAGGACATCACACACATCCATGCCCGAGGCAGTATTCGAACCTGCGACCGTAGCAGCCGCGTGGATCCGGACTGAAGCGCCTAGAACCGCTCGGCACAGCGGCCGGCCTCAGACAGGATTCCGACAGTCCGAGGGCAAAGGCAATGCTAACTGTGGAAACATCCTACACCTCTTGCCCGTAAGGTCACGATGACCTTATTCTTTGACTGCATGGGTCCTCTTCTGCAATGCAAAACCGCTATGAAGACACTTTGCAGAATGCGTGACCGTACCATAATTTCAAAACACTGGAATGCTGTCGGAGAGAATCATCCGATTGCACGATAATTGATGCCACCGCACTGCCAATCTGACGAAGGCTACTCTTTAGTGACATAGTAGAGAAAGCATTGCAACATTTTCTGTATAGACCGGATCTTTCACCACGTGGGTTTTGTCTCTTTGGCGACCTGAAGAAAGACATGCGTGGACGTCGGTTCCAGTCGGACAAGCAATTGCAAGATTGGTGTACATGTACATCCGTCAGCGACCGCCACTTTCCATGAAACCGGACTTGGTTGTCTCGTCTCCCAGTGGGATAAACGTCCTTGTGCGTGTGGTCATTATTTGTAAATGGAACCATCTCACGGTCTCGTTGTGACAAGAGGGCGATTTTCATTTGACTGCCGTTTATATGTTAAAGGCAGTCCAAGATTGTGAATCTCAGTGGTAAAGAGAAGCCACTACTAAGCTTCGCTTTATAACTGCAGTGTTTGGCTCCACAGAAGCAAAGGAAGCGATAACAGATTGACTGAATCGAGATTCATAGCCTAGAAGGATATAAACACGAAAAAGCGAAAGGTTGGGCAATAAGCAATCATTTACGAATAAAAAGCGAAAGCATTCTCAAGAGGGAGTGTGAAGGATTTCGTGATCCTGATCATACTGTACAAATGTCCACAGAGATGGCGATGTTCACGAAGCTTAAGAACTTGATGGAGGCATAGTTGCTCTGGTATGAGAAGACACACATTAAACCGGAGAAACGGTTTTATGGTACAGGCAATATTAAGGAAAAGGGCATTCGCGTGAAATCAGTCGAACAAATTACCTTACATCACAGGTCAATCTGTTACCACAGTCTTTATGTGAAATACAAATCCGTTGGCTTCGCCCACTCACAACCAGGTTATCACCTTACAACATAACCTAGACTTTGAAGTATGCTACAGTTCAGTCACCACAAACTAATCGACCGATTTCAACCTAACGCTAGTTTCTACGTACTCGTTTTAGGTGCTCATCTAGTGGCGGCTGCGACTACAGAGATCATAGGGCTAGCTAGTCACAAGCGGATGATCATTAGTTTGCTACAGGAAACAAATTCCTGGCCCGATGGCTTGATTGGCAGTTTGTATCTCTCATTGGGGGAAGTGGCAACAAAACGACTATTCGCGTTGGTGTGTAGAATATATGAGTCTGGCGATATACAATCTGACTTTCGGATAAGCATCATCCACACAATTCCGAAGACGGCAAGAGCTGACAAGTGCGAGAATTATCGCACAATCAGCTTAACAGCTCATGCATCGAAGCTGCTTACAAGAATAATATACAGAAGAATGGAAAAGAAAATTGAGAATGCGCTAGGTGACGATCAGTTTGGCTTTAGGAAAAGTAAAGGGGCGAGAGAGGCAATTCTAACGTTACGGCTAATAATGGAAGCAAGGCTAAAGAAAAATCAAGACACTTTCGTAGGATTTGTCGACCTGGAAAAAGCGTTCGACAATATAAAATGGTGCAAGCTGTTCGAGATTCTGAAAAAAGTAGGGGTAAGCTATATGGAGAGACGGGTCATATACAATATGTACAACAACCAAGAGGGAATAATAAGAGTGGACGATCAAGAACGAAGTGCTCGTATTAAGAAGGGTGTAAGACAAGGCTGTAGCCTTTCGCCCCTACTCTTCAATCTGTACATCGAGGAAGCAATGATGGAAATAAAAGAAAGGTTCAGGAGTAAAATTAAAATATAAGGTGAAAGGGTATCAATGATACGATTCGCTGATGACATTGCCATCCTGAGTGAAAGTGAAGAAGAATTAAATGATCTGCTGAACGGAATGAACAGTCTAAAGATTACACAGTATGGTTTGAGAGTAAATCGGAGAAAGACGAAGGTAATGAGAAGTAGTAGAAATGAGAACAGCGAGAAACTTAACATCAGAATTGATGGTCACGAAGTCAATGAAGTTAAGGAATTCTGCTACCTAGGCAGTAAAATAACCAATGACGGACGGAGCAAGGAGGACATCAAAAGCAGACTCGATATGGCAAAAAAGGCATTTCTGGCCAAGAGAAGTCTACTAATATCCAATACTGGCCTTAATTTGAGGAAGAAATTTCTGAGGATGTACGTCTGGAGTACAGCATTGTATGGTAGTGAAACATGGACTGTGGGAAAACCGGAACAGAAGAGAATCGAAGCATTTGAGCTGTGGTGCTATAGACGAATGTTGAAAATTAGGTGGACTGATAAGGTAAGTAATGAGGAGGTTCTACGCAGAATCGGAGAGGAAAGGAATATGTGGAAAACACTGATAAGGAGAAGGAACAGGATGATAGGACATCTGCTAAGACGTGAGGGAATGACTTCCATGGTACTAGAGGGAGCTGTAGAGGGCAAAAACTGTAGAGGAAGACAGAGATTGGAATACGTCAAGCAAATAATTGAGGACGTAGGTTGCAAGTGCTACTCTGAGATGAAGAATGAGATGAAGAGGTTAGCACAGGAAAGGAATTCGTGGCGGGCCGCATCAAACCAGTCAGTAGACTGATGACCAAAAAAAAAAAAAAAATCTCGACACCGAAGCGTTTCTGGACCTGGAATTACGAGGGCTATTCGGAAAGTAAGGAACGATAGGTCGCAAAATGGAAACCACAGTGAAAATCAAAACTGTTTTTTTGCAACAGTTAGCTACAACTTCCAGCTACTTATCTCCATAGTCGCGGATCCGACTTAGACGTTTATGGTAGCGTTGTGCCAACTTTCCAATACCCTCGTTATAGAAGGCAGCCGCCAGTGCTTTCCGCCAATTCTCTACGCTGGCCTACATCTCGTTGTCTGTGCCAGAATGTTGTCTTCATAGCCAGCGGTTCACGTGAGCAGAGCTGAAAATCAGAGGGAGACAATTACGGGCCGTATTGTGGGTAATCAAACATTTCCAATTGAGAACGATGCAGGAGCATCTTCATTGCCCCCTGCAGAATGCGGCTGAGAATAGTCTTGAAGAAGAAAGCGCACTACAGTTACGTAATGTTGGCTGCATAGCTTCAGGCGAAATTTCTCACCAGGCCCTCGTACTTGGCGGGAGAGCTATTGCTCTAGGTATTTTTATGTGCTCTCTGTGTGCTCAGAACTAAAAAGAACGACGTAACGCAACCGACGGGCATACTAGAGACACTGCCCAACACACCTATGCAAAACTTCATCGGATTTTCACTGTGGTTTCATTTCCCGACCGATCGTTCCTTACTTTCCGAATAAGCCACATGTTTGTAATTCTATCTGATTGTGTGCTGTTGTGACGTGGTTTTGTTGCACAGCACTGATTTGAGCTCACATTACTTGCAGTCACTGCATTCTTTTATTAAATGCACTTTTAAGAAAAAGACATTTATCGAATTATTAGCGGAGACATAAAATTAAAGTTAACGTGAAGTGTATTCTGATTTGTTGCCCTTTATCGTGGCTGTATAAGTGTTCTTAGCCACGGTTTCTTTCTCTTGATCGGCGGTTGCTTGTCGCTGCCCGCTATGTGCAGCGTGTGTTGGCAACCAAATGCGATAGAGGCATTCTATGTCTCCGTGACAGTAAATCTGTGAATGGAAAGAACAGCTACGCGTATACATCGCTACTAACAGAGTGGACCTTTTTCTGTCAAGAGAACTTCTGATGCTAACTGTTAGTGTGGTGTTGCGTTCACCTCCAGGCAGAACCACAGGCGTCGACAGGTGGACAGCTCACCACAGAGACGGCGTACGAGTACAGCCCAGCGATTGCCGCAGCAGGAAATCGCAGCGGTGCCGCCGCCAAAGAAGCGATCAGCACCGGCGCCACAGCAGGGCGGGCAGGTTGCGGGTTCGGGTCTCGGTCCGGCACACAGTTTTAATCCGCCAGGAAGTTTCGTATCAGCGCATACTCCGCTGCAGAGTGAAAATCTCATTCTAGTTGCAAATCAGCTCGACTACCGAGAAGACCGCCTAATACAGGGGCGGGCAAGCGTTGCACGCGGTTCGTGAGCGCACAGCGCTGCACGTGTGCTGCTCGCGTGCAATCGTCTAATGGGGCAGTGGCGACAGCCGGCAGGTTGCGGCAGTGTAGTACAAGGCTAAGCCGCGGACGTTGATGCGAAGCGACCACTACGTAGTGAACGTTGTATTTCAAGAACCGGAAAATGTAGAGTGAGTCAAGGAAACGGAGACGTGGAGATTTGCTATGTTTTACAAAGTAATGGGAGAATCATATTTTCTTTGTGCAAAGTCGTGAAAATTCGAAATGTTTAATATGTGGCCGTATTCTCGCTGGTCAGCGGAAGTTTAGTATTGAAGGCCATTATAATAAATTTCACAAGGACGAGTACAATTTACTGTCGGATTCTGAGCGGATGGGGAAATTGACTGAGCTTAAGAAGAGCGACCTGACGATATTAGATGCATCTGTCCTAGTTGCCGTTGTCACGAGAGATCTGCGACTTTCTCTCCTCATGTCTCTCATTTAACTGATTTAACATTTTATGGAGCACTGTTTTCAATTTTTCAGGACGACAACAATAATAGCCCAGCGGTACGTGCAACCTATAAAATTGCGCTTAATATAGTGAGAGCTGGAAAACCATTTGCTGAATTAATAAGCCTCGGTTAAGAGCAAACATAAGTCATGAAAATTTACGTAACAGTTTGCGTTTGTCTGTATGCAGAAATTTTGTTCCAGATATTAAACGTATTGTAAACTCCACCTGTGATAATTAAATAAAACGTATCGTAGTTAATAGGTACTCTTTCAAACCATGATTTATTTCAAGCACTCCTGTTAACCTTATTCCATCATTCAATAAAGCAAGCTAGAAAAACAAAACGCATTACAGAGGAAGGAGTGGACAGAAGGTATGGTGGGGATGGGAGGTAAGCGGGTGGCCAGCTTGCCCCTGTGTGCACGCAGAACACCTGTTAACTGCACGCGTGCAAGTGCACCGCACATGTGCAGGATTCCTGCCCGCCCCTGGCCTAATACGTATGTACTCCGCGCCACATCTTCCGCTTCTGGAGCGTCCACACCAGGCCGTCTTCAGCGAACATTCTAGCGTGACACGAGCCGTTTACCATCCAGCCTTAACTTCTGGAGTAGCAGTTGAATTTCAGGATCTGCTTTGTACGAAGTTGAGCATTCGTCAATAAATGTGCGTGTGTTCTTGTCACTAATCATTATCAGTGTTTCTGTGTTCTCCTCTCACAGTGTTTCACTCAGCGCACTGTAAACATTGAGGGTGGCGGCGAACAAAATCTTCTGCGGCTGTATCAAAAGTACGATACGGCATTAAGCGTACTCGAATGTCATTGGCAAATAACAACACGTAATTGGAGTTGTAAGCTTGTCAAATCTTACAAATGTATGTGTATACGGATGACAGTAACGTTTTATTATTTTATTTAGATCGTCATTTTTCTTAGTATGTAACAGGACCGGACAAAATATCTTAGGTACTAAAGTTTAAATGAGACCTACAGGACGATATGTGATACAATGATCGTAGTTTACCAAAATGTAAAAGAAATTTCATATTTAATGATTCCAACACGGTGGGCATGTTCTCAACGGTACACAACTCATAGTATAGTTATCATCGCTAATGTTCCAAAACTTTGCTAGCGTTAGTGGTATGACAATGTGACTGATTCTTAAAAACGCACAACTGCTGGAAATATTCTGTCTTAGAGAGATGTTTGATAGAAAATTTTTATTCTGTTTTAAACACTGATTGCTTTCTATCTTCGCTAGCTGTCACTTGGCCAGATGGTTATCACGTACTCATCTTCCGCCACTGAGTGATGTGGACATTACTGGCGTCTCCAACTGTTTGGCGCGCTCAGACACTGGACTGAACATGGAGGAGAAGACTTCTGGGAGTTACCGTTCCATCGTTGCCCAGCTATTACTGATAGCCCATGAGTGCGAGATGTCCGCAGTTTGCTCTTTATTCACATGTTGAGTGCTATTGACAAGGGATTTCAGATCGACTACGTATTTTTAGATTTCAGGAAGGCTTTTGACACTGTACCACACAAGCGGCTGGTAGTCATATTGCGTGCTTATGGAATATCGTCTCAGGTATGTGACTGGATTTATGATTTCCTGTCAGAGAGATCACAGTTCGTAGTAATTGACGGAAAGTCATCGAGTAAAACAGAAGAGATTTCTGGCGTTCCCGAAGGTAGTGTTATAGGCCCTTTGGTGTTCCTTATTTATCTAAACGATTTGGGAGACAATCTGAGCAGCCGTCTTAGGTTTTTTGCAGATAACGCTGTCGTTTATCGACTAATGAAGTCATCAGAAGATCAAAACAAATTGCAAAACGATTTAGAAAAGATATCTGAATAGTGCGAAAATTGGCAGATGACCCTGAATAACGAAAAGTGTGAGGTCATCCACATAAGTGCTAAAAAGAATTCGTCAAACTTCGGTTACACGATAAATCAGTCTAATCTAAAAGCCTTAAATTCAACTAAATACCTAGGTATTACAATTACGAACAAATAAAATTGGAATGAACAGATAGAAATGTTGTGGGGAAGGCTAACCAAAGACTGCGTTTTATTGACAGGACACTTAGAAAATGTAACAGATCTACTAAGGAGACCGCTTACACTACGCTTGCCCGTTCCCTTTTAGAATACTGCGGAGCGGTGCTGCGTCCTTACCAGATAGGACTGACGGAGTACATCGAAAAAGTTCAAAGAAGGGCAGCACGTTTTGTATTATCTCGAAGTATGGGAGAGAGTGTCACAGAAATGGTATAGGATTTGGGCTGGATATCATTAAAAGAAGGGTCTTTTTCGTTGCGACGGAATATTCTCACGAAATTCCAATCACTATCATTCTCCTCCGAATGTGAAAATATTTTGCTGACGCCGACTTGCGTAGGAAGAAACGATAAAATAAGGGAAATCAGAGCTCGTACGGAAAGATATAGGCGTTCGTTCTTTCCGCGCTATACGAGATTGGAATAATAGAGAATTGTGGAGGTGGTTTCTATGAACCCTCTGCCAGGCACTGTGTGATTTGCAGAGTATGCATGTAGATGTAGATGTTGATGTAGATGTAGAATACCGTTGGCTGAGTATATAGGCGTGTCGGTAGTTCCCGGGCCAGGACGTTCGTATGGGCGAGGAAAGAGAGATATTCGGTCCGTTGGAGTTTCGGTGCTGTTCCCTAGGATAGCTGAAGACACTGTAACGTCCCTTAGCAAAAGACATATTTTGCAGTAAAGAGAAAATATTGTGCATTGTATTCAGTTATTGTATGGAATTATGTATTTTTTTTATTATTATTATTTATATTAGATAATATCTGTGTCGGCGAGTACTGAAACCGCACAGACGATAAATATCATACAGAGATGAAAAATATCCCTAGTATAAATAATACAGAACGAACAGTAATTTCTTTGTCTTCTTCTTGGAGTTACGTGAGAAGGATAGCGTGTGACGTGATATTGTATGCTAGCGTAGCATTCTTTTGTCAAGTTTGTAAGAGGGACGCCATTAGGCAAGATTGTTAAAAAGGTGTGTACTACTCAAATTGTTTAAATGTTTGAATAGAGTTATTTAGTGAAACCTTGCATTATGATTCATGTCAAGCTTGCCTGGTATTTTATCCCATCCCTTTAAGACATTTTGAGTTGTTTAAATATTATTCGTGGTGCAGAGCGGCGCTACGAACGAGCCAGCCGCTGTCGCGGTTCATTTAAATTGCAGTACATGAAACCTATCATACCGCAAAGAAGCGGTCAGGTAACAGTGAAGTGAAAAATTATTTCTTTCAGCTTTCGAAGTCGCAGAGCAGAGCTGCAGATTTTATGATGTGTTTTACAGGCTGACGCGGGCTGCTGATAATATAATACTAATAGTGAAAAGAGATAATTTATTTTCATCACATGAAAGAAATCTAGCTGTGCGTAGTTCTGGTCTGGCAACCTTATAGTAAAAACCTTATTTTTCTCCGATAATAGTCTCATGTTCTTGTGCTAGTCGTGGTAATTATTGGTATTTTACGCTTAACAAAATTCCACTGCAAAATGTTGAACAATCTTTGCGAACTGTAACATCAGTATTTCATAACAAAGTAATTTTCATTTTTCAATAACTATAAAGTAGGGAAGATATGTTGATTTTTTTATAGTGAGTTACAGTAACCAAAAAACTCCTTCAATAGAAAGCCAGATACAGAACAATAAGAACCCAATATATTCTGTTTTGTTGAAAATTAATGATTATAAAGAAATTCTTGGCACAGCATTACTAAAAGGTATTTCGCGGCTCTTTTCGTAGTAACATATCTCATTTAATATATGAGTTGTTACGCAAATAATAATAATCACAATAATAATAAAACAAAAACAAAATAAATAGAAAAGAGTAATTTACGAGTTACGCGAAACTGGCGCCCAAAAACGCGGGGCCCGAATTTTGCAGTGGCCACGAAAATAAAAATATTTTAAGTACTTTCTTTCAGTGTTTATTATTATATATATGTATGTATTTAGTGATAAATGTATGTATGTGCATCATGATTAATGCTATGTATTAATGAATGTACAAAAATGTTTCATGAAAAACCGCACCACTGCAAGCAAGTTAGAGGAAACGATCCTGATAGTACTGAGAAACTGTAACGACTACATAATCCGGGGGCAGCCGATCCCCGAGATCAGATAAATTAAAGGTAAGGCTACAGTGTAGTTGTCCTGTTTGTAGAAGCTTAACTCCAGTGAAGTGATCTCATATCGCTAGTGGTGTGTAGTTTTATGTTAGTGTTTATGACAGGACAAAGTTGATTGTAGATAGTAAATTTTTAGTGTGCAGTGTATTGTAGATAAACTAACATATTTTGTGTGCAAGTGAAAAAACTGTCAGATCTTGTGTTCGAGTAGGTAATTTATGAATATGGTTAAATTGCGTAGTCAACGTCCGAGCAATATGGATACTGAGGAACAGCAATTAGCTAGTGCAGGAAATGTAGAAACGGGTACCTTAAGCAGTACAAGTACTCTCTTTGAGGATATACCATGCGAAAATGTGGGGGCAGGGGCACAGGAAGTGGTACCACAGCCCACTAGTGCTCAAGGAGATGTAGATAAAGAAATTGCACCAACCCCAGAAAAGCAGGAACCAGAGAGTGGTAATCTGCCTGGGGGTATTCACTTCAGGCGATATTAGAGCGCGTGTTGGATTACCAGGCAAAATTTGCGCAACAGCAAGCCGAGCGAGATCGCCAGCAAGCTGAGCGAGATCGCCAGCAAGCTGAGCGAGATCGCCAGTTAGCAGAAAATTTACTTGCCCAGCAAGCTGAGCGAGATCGCCGGCTAGAGGAAAAGTTTCTTGCCCAGCAAGCTGAGCGGGATCACCAGCAAGCGGAGCGAGATCGCCAGCAAGCCGAGCGGGACCAGCAACTTGTGCAATCGTTAGAACATATGAAAAAAGAGATTGCCTGTATGAAACAGAATTATGAGTCGATACCTAAGGCCGTGCAGGAGTTGACTGTACAGGTCAACAACCTGCAAGTAGCAAACACTAACATGGTAGATGAAATAGGTGTCTTAGCCAACCGATTAGAAAAGCTAGAAGTCGATTCCACACAGCTTGTAGAGCAGAAGTGGAACGAACAAGCGACTAAAATTGAAACCGAATTCAACTCATGGCTAGAAGCGAAGGAGAGTGAAATTGACAAAAATATTAATTCTAAGGTACAAGCAGCCATAGCGGATAGAGATTCCGAATCGTTCAGTACCGCAGTAAATAGTCAGGTACAGAACGACGTCCAAACCATCAAACAAATACTCAGTGAGGATATTCCGCAGTGGCAAGTGAATATTAACAAACGGATATCCGACTTAGAAAAGGGTTTAACACAAAGTAGCAAACATCTTGAACATGAAACTATGTCGCCAACAGCCAATGTTTTTGGCAACGCACAAACTTATACGCGACGCAACAATGGTGAATCTTTAGGCGATAATGCGAAGAGCTGTAGCTTCGGTTCGGAGCACACAGCCTATGTCCCAGGAGCAAACCAGTATAGCCCAAAAATATTAGTTGAAGAAAGTTTGATAAAAAATAGGCAGTTTCAAACGTTTACTACTGAACGGAAGTCAGTACACCCAGTAGTATTCATAAAAAGCTTTAAAAATATCTTGCCTAGTGTGTGGAACGAAGCACAGAAAATTCAATACGTAATGTCATACAGTCAGGGTGATGCAGCGTTGTGGGCTACGGAAGTAGCAGACAGCTGCATGACATATGAACAGTTCGAAAGGGCGTTTTTGTCGAAATACTGGTCGCCTTGTATACAAGAGCGGCTAAGAAAAGAAGTATACAATCCCGAACCGTACTCACCCCGTCTTGGGAATCTGAGACGGTATTTCGAGAAGTACATAAACAAAACGCGTTACTGGGACGAGCCTATCTCACCAAGAGACATAATAAGACTCCTAAAATCACATTTACCCCTTCATATCAAAGAGAAATTAATACACGTACCAGAAAGCGACATGGAACATTTCCTGTCTGTTCTAGATTCAATAGACTTAATCCAGGAAGACGCAAAAGCAGCGTGTGATCACTCGTGGAATAATGGATCAGGGTGTAAACATGACAGAAATAATAGTGCACAAAGCCACAACCATGGAAATGGTGGGGGTGGTAACAAGCGGCAAGAGCATTCGCAAAATTGTAATAATGGGAGAAGTCAGAACGGGTATGGGCAGCCGTCCCACAATAAAAAGCGTCGATTTGACGACCGGTACGATTCCGGATTGCCAGGGACCAACCGCTGGAAAAATGCGTGAGGTCAGTGGCATAGCAATTACAATGACGGTAATCGTAATTGGAATCAGAATCAGCGACCAAGCCCAGAGCGGCAGGGTAATGACCGGTACGATAACAACAGACCACCACTGCAGAACGCGCCTATTGCGCAGTCGTGGCGGCGCACAAACCAAAGCGTAAACATAGTAGAGGTCGCGGATAATAGCCGTCCAAGTACCTCGCAAGCAAGCCATCCGACAAACTAGAATCGGCCTCGATATGCTCTCCATCGCTGGCCGAGGGGTGGAGTGAGAGCAACACGAATAACAATAGTATCCCTGGAATACATATGCTGCGATACAACGACGGTATCAGTATGGATAAAGATCTACTGACCGAACCGCATGAAGAAGTAAGAAAGATAGCAACGAAAATGTGCAAGCCATAATAGAAGCGAAAATCAATGATGTTGCAGTGAATATAATCATTGACACAGGTGCCTCAGTGAGTGTAATGAGTACAGAGTTGTTTAAAGCGCTAGGGAAGGGACGTAGTATACCGACTTTCCCGGTTAATAATTGCAAGGTGTCTGGAGCTATAAGTGCACAGAGCCAGTTAGTTAAGTACCAGGTGCAGGTGGAGATTTGTAAGGAGGGCGAAGCCATAGTGAGCTCGTTCCTCATTGTTAAAGGGTTAAAGGTGGCCTGCATTCTGGGAGTAGATTTTCTCCGTGAGAGGGACGCAGTGATCGACCTCTCCTCAGGAAAACTAAGTATAGTTAATAAAGGTAGGAGGATTGAGTTGTCTATGATGAAATCGAAGGAGGTACTTGTGCCATGTTGCAATCGAATTAATATCAAAGGTAGGAACCCCTGGGTACTACACTTTAATGATTATTCACCTGTGACGGATCTCTATTATCCAAATATAGGAGATAGAAATTTTGAACCAAAGGTTGATGAATTTCGAACCAAAGTACAGGAATCTGAAAGTTTAAGCAACATACAAAAGCAACAGTTGACGCAGCTGTTATCGGAATATACCATGGTATTTACCGACCGACCAGGAATAGTCAAAGGGTACCACTATCACATAGAGGTGATGCCTCACAAAACATACTGTCGCGCATCTTACTCCATCCCTTGGTCGAGGAGGGAAGTAGTGGCTAAGGAGATTAGGAAGATGTTAGAATGGGATATCATTGAGCCCTCTCTCTCTCCATATAGTAGTCCTCTTGTAGCAGTGGCGAAAGCCAACGGAAAAATCCGGCTAATGTTAGATGCACGGGATATCAATAAAATCATTATACCCGTCAGAACTCGCCCAGAAAATTTAGATGAGCAGATACAAAAATTCCATGGAGTGCAGTACTTGACCTCGGTTGATCTTAAAAGTTCGTACTGGCAAATCCCACTTACACCAGAATCAAGGAAGTACACAGCCTTTATATTCGGAGGGCGAAGTTACCAATTCAAGGTACTTCCCTTCGGATTGAATGTAAGTGCTGGAGTATTTATTACTGCTCTAGACACGGTACTGGGTCCAGACTTGTTAGAAAAAATCACAGTATATGTTGATGACCTTGTAATCGCTACTGCTACTTGGGACGAACATATGGAATTGCTGCATAGAGTATTAGAGAAATTTAAGCAAGCAGGTGTGACAGCAAATTTAGAAAAGTCAAAATTCGGATGCAAGAAAATTAAATTCCTAGGACATCTTATCACGCCGCTTGGTATCAGCCCAGACAACAAAAAACTAGAGGCGATCCGAGAATTTCCGAGCCCCCGAACTAAGAGGCAATTGAAAGCATTCATTGGACTTACGTCTTTTTTCAGAAGGTTCGTACCTAATCAGTTGTTAAATGACGCGTCATTGTTAAATCTACTGCGAAAATATGTGCAGTGGGTTTGGACTGACAAATGTCAGCAAGCTTTCGAAGCAATTAAAACCGCCCTGCTGAATGCAAATATTTTGCAGCACCCGGACCTATCAAAAAATTTTTGTCTTGCGACGGACTCATGTTCCTATGGCTTGGGAGCGTGTCTGTTCCAGTGGGAGGAAGGCAACGACCCGGCAACAATAAAGATTATCGGCTTTGCCAGTAGGACTTTAACTAGCTGCGAGAGAGCCTACTCGGCAACGGAACTGGAAGCGCTCGCCATAGTCTGGGCTGTAAAAAAGTTTAATTACTACCTATATGGGAAGGAGATTAAAGTGTATAGTGACCACCAGGCGTTAAGTTTTTTGATGTCATGCAAGCTATTCCATACCCGACTAAGGAGATGGATGCTTACATTACAAGAATACCGAATAAAGATTATGTATATAAAAGGACAAGACAACATAGTAGCGGATGCTTTGTCGCGACTGCCGGTAGGATTACCGGAGTTAGCCGAGATGCTAGAACAATCCGCCGAATATAAAGTGCTTTTAGTACGAGACAATGCTTACAGGAAGGATTTTCTATATATATGTCAAAATATGTCTGAACTACAGAGGTCAGATCCGATGTGGGCAAAAATCATTAACAATATTGAAAATGGTGTCAACAATAGAGACGAGCAAGGTTTTAAAATTGTGGACAATATTTTGTATTATAAACTTAGCACGAAAGAAGACGGCTGGGCAGTATGCATACCTAACCAGTCTGTCAATGTCATAATATGGTACACGCACTTGGCATGGGGACATGCAGGAACCGGGAAGTGTGCAGAAATCATGGCGAGATACTGCCACTTTCCCCGAATGAAACACCAAATTCAGGTAACAGTTAGGACTTGCACTATATGCCAGAAAGCAAAACACTATAATAGGTCTACCAAATTTGAACTTCATCCCATAGTTCCACTCCGGCCGCTTCAATTAGTATCTGTGGATGTAGCAGGTCCCTACCCCATGGCCAGAGGAGGTATGAAATATATACTGGCCATGTATGATGTTTTTTCCAAATACTTGGCAATTTATTGTATAAAATCAGCTACTGCCAAAACCGTAGTCAGACGGATCAGTCAAGAATACTTGCCTCAAGTGGGGAAACCTGAAGCCATAACGACTGACAATGCCACTTATTTCACGGGTCACACTTGGAAAAATTACCTAATGGAACAAGGTATACAGCATATTCTAGTATCCCGGTTCCATCCGGAAGCAAGTTTAGTCGAAAGAACGTTCAGAGAATTGAATAAGTTCCTTAGAATTTACATAGGGAACCGACACACAAGATGGCCTGAGTTGGTACCTAAATTTGTAGAAATCCACAATTTAACACCCCACTCAAGTACAGGATACCCACCAGTAGAGATATTGAAAGGGATTAATGAGACACAGAATGAATGGCTGACACCTCTACCGAGACTACCAGCCAGGGTAGAAACAAGAGAGGAAAAGAGAAAAAAGATATGGGACAACCTAACCAGCTGTGCTGCAAAGAGAAAAAAGAAGTACGACCGAGGTGTAACTAACAAACAGAAATACAATGTAGGGGACATGGTGCTTATTCGTAACCACCCCAAATCCTCAGCCACCCTAAAGCGAAATAGTAAGTGGCAAATGGTATATTCAGGGCCCTTTGAAGTAATAAAGGTGCCACACGAATGTAGCTATTTGTTAGCACATCCCCAGACGGGGAAAATAAAAGGACTGTATCCACGTAAAGATGTAAAGTTATTTATTCAGTGACATGTCTGATGTAAATAGTAGTGGTAAGAAGATTTCAATTGTGTTTTAGAGTATAAGTATGTTAGTTTTAAGAAAGAATTTATGTATAGTTACAATTTTGAGGAAGTAGAATCAGTAAACTGAGCAATAATATGCAAATGGAAGACTTTGTTTACAGACAGTTAGTGTCATTAAAATACTACATGCTCTTCAAGCAATGAATAATCTTTTGTTGATAAAATAATGATTAATTTCTTGAATAATTTTGTAGTAAGTAAGTACAATTAATGATGAAATATCATATAAATATGTAGCAGATGTAATTGTGTTAGAATTAAGGAACCCTGAGAGAGAGTCTATACTAGCCAAAAATTGACTTTGTAGTACGAAATAATTATGTGATGTAATGTTTAATGCCAATAGTGATCTGAGAACGACACTGGAGCAGAATCCAATAAAAAACAAAACCGTTCCGTGTAACCTATGCTTTGTATGTATTAATGCTTCAATTGAAGCCTGTGTACTTGGTACACGTTCTTGAATATTAATTACGCGGTACGCGAATCAAGTTACGCGGGAACTACACTGTAGTCCTGTAGGACGGACCGTTAGAAATAATACTAGTACTAAATGAAGTATTTATTGAACAATATGCCCAAGTCAAGCTGTCACGCACATGGTAAAATCTGTTTGCTAGATGGGTGATAACCTGGCAAGCTACACTAAAAGAAGAAAAGAAAGCTATGTAAAAAAAAAAAAAATCACACACCTTTAAATAATTACAAAAAAGCAATATATGCCTAGTAATAGTATTAAAAGTGTGTAATGAGAAGGTAACACAATGGACTCAATGTAGATGAGAGTGGTTATGCTAAGAACAGTTGTCATGCATTAAAAATAAACTGTGTGCATAAACAATCTAGGAAAGGACGGAATATTGTGTGTAGTAGGGACAGAAAATGACTGTTGTATCTGCACCAATATATACGTCGGTATAAGTTAAGTGTTGAGTGACTAACTGTCATAGTGCAGTGCTCAACGAACAGTACACTGTGAGTAAAAACGGTAGTTAGTGATCCGTTCGGAGTCGATTCAAACAAACATCGCTCGACGGAGACATTTAGTATGTGTGTACCGAAATATTTTCGCGTGTTGAAAGACGCTGTGGCAGTGTATCAACTGTGAGAACAAGTGAAAGTGTGTAGTACAATGTGCGTGTGACGAACCCTGAATACCAGTGTCACAATGCCACAAGAAACCTGTTATCACGCCAAAACGTCCTGTGCATACCAGCGAAGCGACGGCGTAATGAACAATAAACGCTTTTAACCAAAGTGCATTTTCTTCCACAGCTAATAAATTGTATCCTTAAAGACAGTACACCGTTGTGGAATATTTGTTTCATGCGTTACGACGGGGAGCCATGCGGAGAAGCAGAGATGGGTGCCGTGCCGCCAGCCAGCCGGTCGCAGGAAACCACTGCAACACGCCGACATTGGTGAATGGTTCGGCGCGGGTCGCGACTACTCGGGCGCCACCGCAGCACGCCGTCGATGTTGCTGCTAGCAGGTTGTCGACCTCAGCGGTCGTTGGCACGCCGCGTTCCAGACGACGCTACGCAACAATTGCTTCGCGCCGCCCGCTCCGTACGACATTGTTGACGTTCAACCGAACATTACCAACTACGTTGTTCATGTACTAATATGAAAATGATTTATTGAACACGAAATTACGTAACAAACATTTTTTTTTTTTTTTTTGCTGAGTATAACTCAAAACATTCACTTGTTCGATGATATATGTCATATGTTTTCGTCATATTAGTGACACAATCTGACACGAATGCCATACAATGGTAGAACATTTGTCGTGAGTAAGTGTAAAGACAATACATTACATTGCTATCGAACTGTTTAATGATTGACCTTAATTGTGACACAGAACACAAATGTGAAAAAATGTAGAAGGTACATTTTTAATAGAGAGACTAAAAGGTTTAACATTTTGACATAAATAATCATTGTTATCTGTGAACATTGGACAAAGTCCACCCTTGTTTGATGAACAAAACCGTGCGTTAAGACAAACCAGGCGAGATGACCATGGCTCCGGCGCAGTTTTCCCAGGTTTTCTGATCGCACGTAGCCCAAATGGGTGAGCCAGAAAACTGTAATGACCCTGGGGCTAGGTTTACGGTCACCTCGCAAAGTGTGAAAAAACTATAAAAAGTGTAATTAAAACTATAATGTAAAAGAGGAAAGAAGTGAACCGTGAATATTTCAAACAAGGTGATAGACAATGACAAAACGGACGTTAGTGGCAGCATATTGCCGAACATTCTTAACGTTAGTCAATTGCTGCCAGGGGGCATTGTAACATCCCTTAGCAAAAGACATATTTTGCAGTAAAGAGAAAATATTGTGCATTGTATTCAGTTATTGTATGGAATTATGTATTTTTTTTATTATTATTATTTATATTAGATAATATCTGTGTCGGCGAGTACTGAAACCGCACAGACGATAAATATCATACAGAGATGAAAAATATCCCTAGTATAAATAATACAGAACGAACAGTAATTTCTTTGTCTTCTTCTTGGAGTTACGTGAGAAGGATAGCGTGTGACGTGATATTGTATGCTAGCGTAGCATTCTTTTGTCAAGTTTGTAAGAGGGACGCCATTAGGCAAGATTGTTAAAAAGGTGTGTACTACTCAAATTGTTTAAATGTTTGAATAGAGTTATTTAGTGAAACCTTGCATTATGATTCATGTCAAGCTTGCCTGGTATTTTATCCCATCCCTTTAAGACATTTTGAGTTGTTTAAATATTATTCGTGGTGCAGAGCGGCGCTACGAACGAGCCAGCCGCTGCCGCGGTTCATTTAAATTGCAGTACATGAAACCTATCATACCGCAAAGAAGCGGTCAGGTAACAGTGAAGTGAAAAATTATTTCTTTCAGCTTTCGAAGTCGCAGAGCAGAGCTGCAGATTTTATGATGTGTTTTACAGGCTGACGCGGGCTGCTGATAATATAATACTAATAGTGAAAAGAGATAATTTATTTTCATCACATGAAAGAAATCTAGCTGTGAGTAGTTCTGGTCTGGCAACCTTATAGTAAAAACCTTATTTTTCTCCGATAATAGTCTCATGTTCTTGTGCTAGTCGTGGTAATTATTGGTATTTTACGCTTAACAAAATTCCACTGCAAAATGTTGAACAATCTTTGCGAACTGTAACATCAGTATTTCATAACAAAGTAATTTTCATTTTTCAATAACTATAAAGTAGGGAAGATATGTTGATTTTTTTATAGTGAGTTACAGTAACCAAAAAACTCCTTCAATAGAAAGCCAGATACAGAACAATAAGAACCCAATATATTCTGTTTTGTTGAAAATTAATGATTATAAAGAAATTCTTGGCACAGCATTACTAAAAGCTATTTCGCGGCTCTTTTCGTAGTAACATATCTCATCTCGTATATGCGTTATTACGCGAGCAATAACAAAAACAAAAACAAAATAAATATATACATATAATTGACGAGTTACGCGAAAACACCCTGCGGCGGCGGGCGGCGGAGGCCGTAGCTTCTGCACAGACGTGCAGGTCATTGTTCGCAACTTTTCGGTTCCGCGTTTTTCGCTTTGGCCTTTGGAAGGTTATTGAAGGAGGATCTACGAAACTGTTATTCGTCTCAGCTTATCGACAGGTGTCGGCTTGACACCTATACTGTAGGACGGAGCAAGCTGGCGGCGGCTTCATTATGCTCAGGGGAACATTCACGTGTGCATCCATGGGTCCAGTGAAGCTCGTGCGAGGCACCATGACGGCCAAGACGTATAGTACACTGGTTGCAGACTGTTTACACCCCTTCCCGACAGCAGTGGCAGTTTTCAACAAGATAATGTCACAAGACCAGGAAGCAGTTGATGTGCTGTACCCCAGCTCACCAGGTGTGAACCCGGTAGAACACATCTGGGACGTAATTGAACGTGGCATCAGAGCTCTTCAGCCCCCTCCACGGAATCTGAGGAATTAGGTGACTTCTGTGTGCAGATGTGGTGCCAACAGCCTCCAGCGACCTACCTAGGCCTCATTGTTTCCTTGCCACGAGGCGTCGTCGCTGTTATCCTTTCCAAAGATGGACACATCGGTTAAAAGGTAGGACTCAGGGGCGGGCAGGAATTCTGCACGTGTGCGGTGCACATGCACGTGTGCAGTTAACAGGTGTTCTGCGTGCACACAGGGGCAAGCTGGCCACCCGCTTCTCACCCCTCCCCACCATACCGTCTCTCCGCTTCTTCCTCTGTAATGCGTTTTGTTTCCTGGCCTGCTTTATTAAATGAAGGAATAAGGTTAGTAGGAGTGCTTGACAAAAATCATGGTTTCAAAGAGTACCTATTACCCACGATACGTTTTATTTAATTATCACAGGTGGAGTTTACAATACCTTTAATGTCTGGAACAAAATTTCTACATACAGACAACGCAAACAGTTACGTAAATTTTCATTACTGATGTTTGCTCTTAACCGAGACTTATTAATTTTCATAACAGAAAAAAATCTCTCACAAAAGTTTGTCAAGCCCAACATTGACTATCTTCATGGCTTCACTATGGAGACGAGGAAACTCTTGCTGTGGAAAGTCGTGATAAAAATCTATTACACGTCTTGCCAAAAGGAACTTGTCCCTCAGGCGAGAATTACACTGTAGATCTATTTATTCCATTTGCAAACTGAGATGAATATCATCTACAGAAACCAGATGCTCTCTAGAACTATTCAAAACCTTGGGATAAGTAAGATATATCCCCAAATCGCTTGAGAAATTCCTCTTTTATTGAACTAAGAACGGTAACATACTGAAATTTAGTATAATGGCGTTCAATATTAAACTTCCGCTCACCAGCGAGAATACTGTCACATATTATACATTTCCAATTTTCACGTTTTTCCACAGAGAACAAATGAGTCTCCCATTCCTTTTTAAAAGATAGCAAATCTCCAATTCTCCGTTTCCTTGATTCACTCTGCATTTTCCGGTTATTGAAATACAACGTTCTCTACGTAGTGGTCGCTTCGCTTCAACGTCCGCAGCTTAGCCTGGTACTACACTGCAGTAACCTGCAGGCTGTCGGCACTGTCCCGTTCGACGAATGCACGCGAGCAGCACACGTGCAGCGCTGTGTGCTCATGAGCCGCGTGCAGTGTTTGCCCGCCCCTGAGGTAGGTGGTCATAATGCTGCGGCTGATCAGTGTATAGTGACGTGTTCGGCAAAGGTGTCCATGGTCTCCGAGAGTCGACGACTTGATGAGCGCAAACAGTTTATTTTTCCTGCGTTGTGGAAATGTCTGTCACATTTGGGTGGTGGTCACCTGTCTACACTTCCGATTTTTTCCCTCGTTATTTATGTGTCTTAATTGATAACCCTTCGTTTATTTGTTTAAAATATTGTGTTGGGTCGATTAATTGCCTTCGTTGTCCTTCTCATTCCACCTGGGAGCGCTGTCTGGCCAACGCAGTTTCTTTAGTCTTAAAAGAATGATGGCTGAGGGACCTTGTTACTTATTGACCTAGCCGCCCACATATTTCCCCCTGTGTGTCAGGATCTGTTTGCTGATATTCTCATGAGAGGGGTGGTCATGGCTGGCTGCGTTTGTAGCTGTATCTTTTCCTTTTTCCTTGGTCGTGTCAAGGAGGATTACCGATACATTGTTAAAATACTGCAAATTCCTCTGACGTTGCTGGGCGATTGGCTAGCGAAGTTCGACTGGTAGCAGCTCCTGTGGCTAGCGGTGGCACTACATATCATATTTACGTGTGTCTTGGAAGTAGTTAAACATCAAAATTGTGCTATAGCTTCATAAATTTTGTTAATAATTGCGCAATATGCCGTGACATTATTTCTATCAATACAAACTATGACGTTACACACACTAGTGGTACATGGATGATATAGCTAGAGTTTATTTATTTACGTATTTATCACAACTGAAACAGCTTATTTATTGTTAAATGTTACGTAATATGTTTATAAATCGTACTGTGGTATTGGTCTAACATTTATAGTCTTTGTGAGATCGTATCTGTTGTTAAGTAATGTGTTGTAGTAATCTTCACTAAAAACGTACATTTGTTCTTGTCAGTTTACATACAGACTGTGGGAAATGTGGAAAAGTATGGAATAATGCTTAAAAAATGGAGCAATACGGAAAAACCATGAAAAAAGGTAACAAAGCGTGAAAAAAATTGTAAAATATGAAAAATATTGAAAATATGGAAAAAAATTGTAAATGGAGTAATTACACATCCAACTCGGGGTTGTGGGTGGTCTCTACTGGCGTCTCAAACGACGAACTTCGCATCATTATAATGATATTAAATTTAATTTGTTATTAAGAAGTACCTGCTCGTTGGTCCTGTCACAAGACCACTAATGATGAAGCTTACATCATTATAATAATAATAAAAATAATTCATAACGAAGACACGCACTCTGATGCCCTCTCTAGACATTGAGTGACAAAATTTATGTAATTGTAATTATAATAAATATAATTTATTATTACTCATAACAAATAGCAACACTCTGACTTCAAAGGAATCTGATGGTCCTCTCCACATGGTGCACAAAGCTTTAATGGTATATCCTATGCAAATATTACAGTAATATAAGCGGTACGGGGAGTGGAGCTTTAATCCCATTGGTTCAGAAGGGAGGAGTGGGAAGCGACTTTGAATAAACCTTCCAAAACTGCCTCAGGTGCACTATGATACCCTTGTCCCAGGTAATTTGAATCCAGAACCTGAAGTTCATTTACATCCAGGATTTCGCAGTCATTTGTATCCAGTTCGTGCAATGTCAAATGTTTCCCGACTCTGGAAGTTCTCCCGGGTTCCCGGGTTCGATTCCCGGCGGGGTCAGGGATTTTCTCTGCCTCGTGATGGCTGGGTGTTGTGTGCTGTCCTTAGGTTAGTTAGGTTTAAGTAGTTCTAAGTTATAGGGGACTTATGACCACAGCAGTTGAGTCCCATAGCGCTCAGAGCCATTTGAACCATTTGAACTGGAAGTTCTTCTGTGGTGTGTGGGCATGCCTTGGCGAGGTGGAGGGGAGGATATGACCTTGAACATAACTCACGTAATTGTGTAACCTGAGAATGGAGATGACGTCCTGATACTCAAGGCCATTAATATCTAGAACCACCTCTGAAAAGCTACCGGCCGCATCTCGTGGACGTGCGGTAGCGTTCTCGCTTCCCACGCCCGGGTTCCCGGGTTCGATTCCCGGCGGGGTCAGGGATTTTCTCTGCCTCGTGATGGCTGGGTGTTGTGTGCTGTCCTTAGGTTAGTTAGGTTTAAGTAGTTCTAAGTTCTAGGGGACTTATGACCACAGCAGTTGAGTCCCATAGTGCTCAGAGCCATTTGAACCATTTTTTTGAAAAGCTACTCACATTGATAGTGCTACGAAATCTGGATTACCAAGAACTATCAGCATGGTGACCATTGGTGAGTCATCTCTTGAAGTATCAGTAAAGCAGGGCATGACGACAGTGGTACACATAACAACAAAACTGGACGCAGGAGTAGCAACACGTAATGTTTTCAGACGAATACCGGTTCTCTACGCAGCATTATGATGGTTGCATCGATGTCTGCTGGCTGCAACGAGAAAGATCATTGCCAGATTGCATTCGTTATCGACATATGGGTTCAAAAAAATGGCTCTGAGCACTGTGGGACTTAACTGCTGAGGTCATCAGTCCCCTAGAACTTAGAACTACTTAAACCTAACTAACAAAAGGACATCAGACACATCCATGCCCGAGGCAGGATTCGAACCTGCGACTGTAGCGGTCGCGCGGTTCCAGACTGTAGCGCCTAGAACCACTCGGTCACCCCGGCCGGTCATACGGGTTCAGCAGCTGGCGTGATTGTATAGTGTTTCGTTGGTTTCACAACTCTATCACTTCTGTTTTGCATATCCAGTAATACGGACTGCAGATGTTCCGTTTCGGTCAATAGCTGTGTCCTACTGCTAATTCTCAATTACCTTTCAGCCAGATAATGCAAGTTGCCTACGCTATCTTGATCTACCTCGAAGGAAATGGTGCTCGACACATGACCTAGCCGGTACGTTGTCCAGATCTCTCGCCCACTGTCAACATCAGGTCACAAGTTGTCGTGTCACTAGCTTACCGCCGCTCTCTGTCCTCGACCGCTGATGAACTCTGGCATACAATTGGAGCAGGGTGGACTGATGTATCCATATCTGTTACCATATCTAGACTCGATGTCCAGTTAGCTTAGAGCCAATATTACTGCCAAAGGTGACCCTACAAGTTTAATTAAGGGTTTTTCCTACTATACAGGGTGTCCCAGTTATCTTGTCCACCCAAAATATCTCTGGAACAATAACAGCTATTGGAAAACGACTTTCACCGGTATCAATGTACGGCTGGGGCCCATGAATGTACATATTTGGAAACATTCTAAAACGAAAGCATATGTGTTTTTTAACACAAACTTAAGTTTTTTTTTAAATGGACCTCCTATATTTTTTCTTCAGCAATCCATAGCATGACAAAGCAGATACACAATGGCGTTGATTGCATCGCAATATTCCCATTACATCCCGAGATATTAAGACGCGAAGTTGACGCTTGAAACGCCCGACATGCGCTGCTAGCGCACGTCCTGAGGCTCAGGCGTGAACCCCATGCTGCCCGCAATCGCGATGTGATTGACATGCGTAATCACACTTCCATACTTGTCAAGAGGTCCGAAACGAATAATACGGTCTGCTGCCATCCTGCTGCAATTACGGGCAGCATGGGGTTCACGCCTGAGCCTCAGGACGTGCGCTAGCAGTGCATGTCTGGTGTTTCAAGCGTCAACTTCGCGTCTCAGTATGTCGGGATGTAATGGGAATATTGCGATGCAATCAACGCCATTGTGTATGTGCTTTGTCATGCTATGGATTGCTGAAGAAAAATTATAGGAGGTACATTTAAAAAAACATAAGTTTGTGTTAAAGAACACATATGCTTTCGTTTAAGAATGTTTCCAAATATGTACATTCATGGGCCCCAGCCGTACATTGATAGCGGTGAAAGTCGTTTTCCAACACTTGTTATTGTTCCAAAGATATTTTGGGTGGACAAGATAGCTGGGACACCCTGTATATGTACGAGTTAAATTTTGTTATTTGCTGTTCTTCCTGGTGTTTTAATGGCCAACAGTGTAAGTTACTTGTGAATTTTCGTCATTGTCAGTCTACTACATCATGTGATATTGACAATTTTACATATCTTTTTGCTTATATTAAGTCCATCATATATTAAATGGTATTTATATGTAGGAATGCGGTAAGACAAAGAAGAATAATACTGGAGGACACGTCCTGGTATCTGCATCTGCCTGGACATGTTTTGTAAGAGGAAGTCGGGAGAAAGACACAAATGATTATTTCAGTATTTTTTTTTATACGTGGTTACTTGGCTGTGGTACACAATAAAATAAATTTTGATAGTAATTAAGTACAAGCACACTCTTTCTTTGAGTATCAGTATTTTGATTCACACTATAATTATTACTATTAGAAGTAGTATTTAAGATAACCAGAATTAAAACCCATTAATGCCGCGATAAGAACAAGTTCAGCTAGTATATCAGAAAATTTTTTCATCAGAAGTTGTAAATAATGATGATACTTGTGGTTAAGGGATAGCATCTTAGTCTAGTAACCGAAATGCTCTCGTCACAGGTTCGAAACCAGCCACTGCCTGAAATATGGAATAAAAATATTCATCGGCAATGGCGGCCGAAGACTTCTTCTGTAAGGAATCCCTCGTTCCGCGAACGGGCTTCTCAGAGGGGGTAGAGGAGTGGACAGTATTTCAGGATAACTTTTTGTCCCTGAGGTGGGAAAAATGGTTCAAATGGCTCTGAGCACTACGGGACTTAACAACTGAGGTCATCAGTCCCCTAGAACTTAGAACTACTTAAACCTAACTAACCTAAGGACATCACACACATCCATGCCCGAGGCAGGATTCGAACCTGCAACAATGGCGGACGCGCGGTTCCAGACTGTAGCGCCTAGAACCGCTCGGCCACTTGAGGTGGGAAACTACCCATAAAAGGCAGATGAATCAGTTATGATCAACGGCGTCGTAGAAGATAATGGAAACCATGGTATTCCACAAAAATTTGTTTCCACAGGACATGACACACGTAACTGAAAAGTGTCATGATAATATCTCCATTGGCTTAAGGTTCCTAACTGGTCCCCCATTTGGACCTCGAGGAGGGGACTACAAAGACGGAAGTAACAACGAGAAAGTGATTGAATAACCAACAAGAGGGAAACATTCTGCGTGTTAGGGCAATGAGTATTGTGAGTAAATGTGGTTGGGAAGCTATAAAATCTGAAAAAATGAATGCAGGGGAATATCTGTAGCAGAGATCAGTGAAATGAAATGGAATTTAAATAAGTATTCCTGGTCAAATTAATATAGGGTGATATTAACAGAAGCAGAAAACTATAACGGGAGTAGGATTCGTTATGAATAGGAAGTTGAACTTGTAGAGTAATTTGGTTGTTCTCAGCCAAATCGACATCATA
This sequence comes from Schistocerca cancellata, assembly GCF_023864275.1. Taxonomy (NCBI): domain Eukaryota; kingdom Metazoa; phylum Arthropoda; class Insecta; order Orthoptera; family Acrididae; genus Schistocerca; species Schistocerca cancellata. Next base: position 50,888,165 of record NC_064628.1, on the reverse strand, counting down.
AACCAACAACAACAACAATAGTTGAGCTACACATACCGACGTTACTAGCAGAAGATGAAGAGATACAGAAAGTATATGAAAATATTGAAAGGATAATTCAGTATGCAAAGGCAGATGACAATCTAATAAACGTAGGGGAATAGAAAACGTTAGTGAGGGAAGGTACAGGCGACAGAGTTACAGGAGAATATGATCCTGGGAGAGGAGAAATACTAATTCTGTTCTGCAATACATTTAAGTTAGTAACAGCGAATACATTGTTCAAAAATTATAAGACGAGGACGTATACTTGGGCGAGGCCCTGAGATACAGAAAGATTCCAGCTAGGTTAAATCATGGTCAGAAAGACATGCAGCAATTATATATTAGATTGTAAAGCATGCCTAGGAGCAGATACAGACTTGTATCACAATTTAGTAATGATGAAGAGTAGACTGAAGTTTAATAGAATCGTCGAGAAGTAGCCATGTGGATACAATAAATAAGAAAGATGAAAGGAATATCGCACTGGAGTAGTTTTGAGCCGGTCTATCGAATAGGCACGTAACATTCCGCTGTAAAAATCATTTTGTTTGTAACGGAAAACGAACTCACTCTTTGCGTTGAGTTTGGGCGTTACATGTAAAACGTAATGAGCAGTAGCTGTTTGGACTAATTCCGGCTAAGTATTGCAGAAACGAAATTGCGAAAATCTGTTGAACTATCAGAGAAAATACGCATTACGAACCTTAGAAAAGACACCCAGCATAATACGCAGCTGTACTGTTTCTTTATTGTAACAATCCGTGTCGGTCTACACTCGCCTCATTTCATTTTCAGGGTATTTGTGCTAGAGGAAAATATACACACTTCTACAGCGTATTATCACAGTATAGCATTTTAGTGAAGTTTAATTCAGTTTGGTATTGTTTCTTTCTGTAATTATACTGCACTCGCATTTCAGTCTTAAATGTTTTTCATAAATATATAAGGTAATTTTTTAATTTGATCAGTTTTAACTGTGACAAAGAGTAATTAAAATTATAGCTAGCTTCTTCGAGGATTTATGTTAATGAAGAAGGACTTGATATTTTTGACTTGGTGCAGGAACTTCTGTAGCTTGTGAAATGGGCTCTTCGGACATTTGAAGCACTAGACAGACCACGTCGTTTGGTTCCACTTACATTTCAGCCTAAGTAGTGAAGACTCGGTTGAACGATTAGATTTCAAGTCGACTTTGCAGCAGTGCATGATATGAAACACATAATAAAGGGCTGCATTCCAAAGAAGCACAGTTGATCACTGCTTTTATTAGTAAATTAGAATTGCTTTTGTGACCATGTAGTTGTGTATACTTGATGCAAAAATGTTTTCATCTGATAAAGATAACCCAAAGGTGGGCCATGTAGAGACCGCAACCAATTGTTAAAACAGGGAAACAGCAAAGCTGTGCATTACATAATGCAGTTCCAAAAGATTTCATAAGACGTTGGCTGTAGTACTTATATACGCTTCAAACGATTATCAAGAGATCAGAAGAAATCAAACCAGCTTAAAATATAGCTGGCGTAATAGAAAATATTGTGATAGTCCAAAACTCGTCATGATGCCAAACTGACGCAGATCATCGTCGCTGGGCTCCCACCAGGCAGCGCGGTAGTCTGCGTCTCGATCCATAGCGAAGGAAGGCCTCTAGCTCGCTCTGTCCCGCCAGCGGCCTTCGAATACACTGGGACAGTGGGGGCGGCCCACCAGCGAAGGCGCAAGTATGGCACCGCGGCGGCTCCTATTGACCGTAGAAACGCGTCCCGCCATTCAGCGCAGCCACCGCAGCCGCAGGCTGACCACACCTGCTGCAGGCAGCAGGGAGGCGAACGCTCCAGGCGCTGCTTCTTCTGCCTTCAAACGCAGGCGGCCAATGGCTAAGAAACGACGCTGCTTGCTGGTGTGAATCTGCAGTGCATCAAGTCTCCTTGTCTTAGCGCACCAGCACTGCTGTGTGATTTTATTAATCCTATCAGCACAATGCGAACAGAAGAGTGCAGTAGCCCTAGAAAAAGTTTTGAAACTCGTTTGGAAAAAAAGTTTATCGTCATGTTTGATAGGTGGAACTTGTAACGCCGGAAATGCATGTCCTCCTATTTCCATCTGCTGCACTATAAATTTTTTTTCTTTATTTTGTTACCTGAAGATATGACATTTCTGTGTTTTTATATATTGTAATTGTTTTACTATTTGTATATATATGCATTTATGTCGATTTATAATTGATTTGTTTTGTGAATATTATTTGTATTTATACGCTGGGTCTGGCCTCGGGAAAACTATGCTATCGAACGAATACATCGATAGGTCGTGTGGAGAACAAAAGTGTTTAGATCTTTGGTAGTGTTAACTCAGTCGCGTGGAGCGCGGGAAGAGGGAGAGTCTGGCTGGGGTGGTGCAGTGGAGCAGGTGTGTTGTGTGACGCTCCCGCGAGTTGCCCCGCTTTCGGGGTTTGGCAGCATGTAATTGCGCTCGATTTGCTATGATAGTTTCTGACACGGTGTCACGGATGGGAAGCATTAGTTGGCGCACATCAAGAGTCTGTTTCGTCTGGTGACCGTGTCGAGAAGAAGGCGCGCCAACATCCAGCTTCTGCAACAGCGACGGCCGACAATGAGTGAATGTCGCCACCTCCTCGATCGACGGCTCCAAACTTTCAATCAACCAACAAGGAAGACCGGAAGCACGTAAAGTTTTAGAACTGTATAGCAGACCTCAGCTTTTCAAACTGATCCATTTCCATAACTAAATGACAGCAACGTAGCATGAACCTTTGTTGCTTATTGTCCCAATTGCATTACCAGGCAGGGTCCCTTCCTTTTCCGGAATGAACCCGAGTGTCGTTGAAATTCAAACGCCAGCATCATTCGATTTCACTGCTTTAATTTCAAAGTTCATTTAAGGTATTCATAGATTACACAAGCACAAATTTAGAGTGCGAGTTTTGTTACCATATTTTAGCTTACCTGTGACTGCAGCTCAGCTTGGTACGTACTAAATTTTATTATTGTTAATTGTTGAGAATCATTTAATTCAAGTTCAAAGTTAAATCCCTTATTTATAAATTGCGTAGATTCAAGTAGCTTTTGAAATGATTGTTGAGGTAGCCCAAGACTAACCTTATTTTACTGAGTTTTCGTAGTGCTTCGGAACCAAATCTCACTATTAATTTCAGTCACTAAATTAACTTTCAATTTTCCGGTTTTATTAATTCTTTTGCTAAATTAAGTCAGAGTGTAGCGGAATTTATTACTTCTGACAAACTTTCAGTTTTGACACTACACGTGTCAACCTTCAGTTGCCACGCTTCTAGTGCTAATTATGTGTGTAATAACCTTTCTTTTTCAGTTACTATAGTAATTGTCCATAGGACTGGCGACCGTAATTTCCCCCAAGTCTCAAATATCTAATTACCGCTAGTTAATTGTTAACGTAATGGTCACATTTACTTTCTTTATTAACTTTACCCCTTTTCAAAATTAATTTCCACCAGTTTCATTTGCATTTTTCCTTTCATTTAGATGTAACCCTTTCCTCCCTCTTTACCGACAAATTAACTTCGGTGACGATTGCTTTTTCCCACATTTCCATTAGGTACACGCGGTTTATTTTTTCACTGTCATTAAGGTCGATAAGTGAGGGGGAGGTTACAAACTATTGTATAATTTTTGTGTAACTATGTTATTGAACTACACTGTTCCAAATTTTAGGGGAGATGAGTTTGGATTCACTTCTAAGCAAAGAAGGTAAAGCAGAAAAGTGGAAGTAGTATATAGAGGGTCTATACAAGGGTGATGTACTTGAGGACAATATTATGGAAATGGAAGAGCATGTAGATGAAGATGGAATGGGAGATACGATACTGCATGAAGAGTTTGACAGAGCACTGAAAGACCTGAGTCGAAAAAAGGCCCCGGGAGTAGACAACGTTCGATTAGAACTACTGACAGCCTTGGGAGAGCCAGCCACGACAAAACTTTACCATCTGGTGAGCAAGATGTATGAGACAGGAGAAATACCCTCAGACTTCAAGAAGAATTTAATGATTCCAATCCCACAGAAAGCAGGTGTTGACAGATGTGAAAATTACCGAACTATCAGTTTAATAAGTCACGGCTGAAAATTATATCGCGAATTCCTTACAAACAAATGTAAAAACTGGTAGAAGCCGACCTCGGGCAAGATCACTTTGGATTTCCTAGAAATGTTGGAACACGTGAGGCAATACTGACCTTACGACTTATCTTAGAAGATAGATTAAGGAAAGGCAAACCTACGTTTATAACATTTGTAGACTTAGAGAAAGCTTTTGACAATGTTGAGTGGAATACTTTCTTTGAAATTCTGAAGGTGGCGGGGGTAAAATACAGCGAGCGAAAGGCTATTTACAATTTGTGCAGAAACCAGATCGCAGTTATAAGAGTCGAGGGACATGAAAGGGAAGCAGTGGTTGGGAAGGAAGACAGGGTTGTAGTCTATCACTGATGTTATTCAATCTGTATACTGAGAAGGCAGTAAAGGAAGGAAAAGAAATATTCGGAGTAGGGATTCAAATTCATGGAGAAGAAATAAAAACTTAAGGTTCGCCGATGACATTGTAATTCTGTCAGAGACAGCAAAGGACTTGGAAGAGCAGTTGAACGGAATGGACAGTGTCTTGAAAGGAGGATATAAGATGAACATCAACAAAAGCAAAACGAGGATAATGGAATGTAGTTGCATTAAATCGAGTGATGCTGAGGGAATTAGATTAGGAAATGAGACAATTAAAGTAGTAGACGAGTTTTGCTATTTGGGAAGAAAATACTTGATGATGGTCAACGTAGAGAGGATGTAAAATGTAGACTGGCAGTGGCAAGGAAGGTATAGATATAGGTGTGAGGAAGTCGTTTCTGAAAGTATTTGTATGGAGTGTAGCCATGTATGGAAGTGAAACATGGACGATAAATAGTTTGGACAAGAAGAGAATAGAAGCTTTCGAAACGTGGTGCTACAGAAGAATGCTGAAGATTTAATGGATGGAGGTACTGAACAGAATTGGGGAGAAGAGGAATTTGTGGCACAACCTGACTACAAGAAGGGATCGGTTGGCAGGACATGTTCTGAGGCATCAAGGGATCACCAATTTAGCCGGTGGGGGTGGCCGAGCGGTTCTAGGTGCTACAGTCTGGAACCGCGCGACTGCTACGGTCGCAGGTTCGAATCCTGCCTCGGGCATGGATGTGTGTGATGTCCTTAAGTTAGTTAGGTTTAAGTAGTTCTAAGTTCTCGGGGTTGACTGGAATATTCTCTTTCAAATTCTAAAGGTGGCAGGGGTAAAATATAGGGAGCGAAAGGCTATTTACAATTTGTACAGAAAGCAGATGGCAGTTATAAGAGTCGAGGGACATGAAAGGGAAGCAGTGGTTGGGAAGGGAGTAAGAAAGGGTTGTAGCCTCTCCCCGATGTTATTCAATCTGTATATTGAGCAAGCAGTAAAGGAAACAAAAGAAAAATTCGGAGTAGGTATTAAAATCCATGGAGAAGAAATAAAAACTTTGAGGTTCGCCGATGACATTGTTATTCTGTCAGAGACAGCAAAGGACTTGGAAGAGCAGTTGAATGGAATGGATGGTGTCTTGAAGGGAGGATATAAGATGAACATCAACAAAAGCAAAACGACGATAATGGAATGTAGTCGAATTAAGTCGGGTGATGTTGAGGGTATTAGATTAGGAAATGAGACACTTGAAGTAGTAAAGGAGTTTTGCTATTTGGGGAGCAAAATAACTGATGATGGTCGAAGTAGAGAGGATATAAAATGTAGACTGGCAATGGCAAGGAAAGCGTTTCTGAAGAAGAGAAATTTGTTAACATCGAGTATAGATTTAAGTGTCAGGAAGTCATTTCTGAAAGTATTTGTATGGAGTGTAGCCTTGTATGGAAGTGAAACATGGACGATAAATAGTTTGGACAAGAAGAGAATAGAAGCTTTCGAAATGTGGTGCTACAGAAGAATGCTGAAGATTGGATGGGTAGATCGCATAACTAATGAGGAGGTACCGAATAGGATTGGGGAGAAGAGGAGTTTGTGGCACAACTTGACCAGAAGAAGGGATCGTTTGGTAGGACATGTTCTGAGGCATCAAGGGATCACCAATTTAGTATTGGAGGGCAGCGTGGAGGGTAAAAATCGTAGGGGGAGACCAAGAGATGAATACACTAAGCAGATTCAGAAGGATGTAGGTTGCAGTAGGTACTGGGAGATGAAGAAGCTTGCACAGGATAGAGTAGCATGGAGAGCTGCATCAAACCAGTCTCAGGACTGAAGACCACAACAACAACAAGTTCTGGGGGACTGATGACCTTAGAAGTTAAGTCCCATAGTGCTCAGAGCCATTTTGATCACCAATTTAGTATTTGAGGGCAGCGTGGAGGGTAAAAATCGCAGAGGGAGATGAAGAGATGAATATACTAAGCAGATTCAGAAGGCTGTAGGTTGTAGTAGGTACTGGGCGATGAAGAAGCTTGCACAGGATAGAGTAGCATGGATAGCTGCATCAAAGCAGTCTCTGCACTGAAGACCACAACAACAAGAAGTTTGTATATCAAATCCAGTAAACTGGTTCAACAGACCCTAAGCAACACAACATCCAAGGTGAAGTTCAGAGGAAAGCTGTCGCAGGCCTTTCAGATTAAAACCGGTGTGAGAGACGGAGAGGGACTCTCCCCTTTGCTCTTTAATTGTGTCCTCTATAAGGTGATCAGGCAGTGGCGACAAGGAATGGAAGGACTGGGCGGAATACGACTGGGGTATAAGAATAAAGGAGTATGGGTAGGTTGTCTAGCATTCGCAGATGACATTGTGAACTTGTCCGAATCACTAGAAGCGGCAGTTAACCAAACCACAGAACTGCAGTGACAGGCAGCTAGCTAAAGCGGGCCTACAGATCAGAAAATATATGACAAACATCAAGACAGCTCCTACATGGGTGAAAATAGAAGGAGGAAAAATTCGGAAGATGGAGAGATTCAAATACCTTGGAGAATGGATAGACATTGGACTGACCGAAAAAGATGCAATGGGAGCACGAATAAACAAAATGAACTTAGCATATAAATTAACTATCAACACCTACAATAAGAAAAATATGCCGATAAATGAAAAATTTGAAACGTCCCCTTAGAACAATTATACATGACTGTCCTTAAACTGACACACAATATTTTTAGCGCAACGCAATCTGACTTTCAAAAATCCCTACAAAAGAATAGGCCTGACTAACATTAACCTATACCTTTCACAAATCACTTACCTCACCAAAAATCTTCGTTACTCGAACTACTGCAATACAGCGAGCGCCACTACTGCCAGCTAAATAAAAGATTCAAACTACTGAAGGCACTAACTACTGATAGGCATAGTTAGCAAATGAAAGATTTTGATAGAGAATAAACAATGTATTTACCTTACTAGTGTTCAAAAGTCATAATATATATAGCAGTTCATGACATCCAGTCTTACAAATTTCAAAACTCCGCCATCTCTCTCCCCACATTCACCACTGCTGGCGGCTCACCTCCAACTGCGCAACGCTACGCGCTGTTAACATCCAGCTGCCCAACACTACAATGGCAGACAACAATGCAAACCAGCCACAGACTGCACACAGCACAGCCAGTGATTTTCATACAGAGCGCTACGAAACGTTGCCAATAAGAAAACATAAACAGCCTACTTACAAATTGGAACATTACCAAATAGTGATCCTTCCTGAAGCTCTATATGCAACAGAAACTCTCAACGTAGCAAGAAACGGAGAGATCTAGAGGCTAGAAGTGATAGAAGGAAAGATTCTTCGGAAAATATTAGGACGTGGAAGAAACCGAGCCAACCAGGAACGGTATACCAAAATACAAAAATTTTCTGACATCTTCAGGGAAAGGAGCATGTCCTTCGGACACATCCTCAGAATGGACCAGGGGAGGTTAACACGGGGAATCGCACAATTTCTGATGAACAAGAAAACCAAAGTATGATGGATCCAAGAGATACAGAGAGATCTTAAAAAAAAATGTGAATACAGGAATCTTGCCATCTGTGGTGATCTCACATCTTGTTAAGAAGCATGTCCCGCCTTTCCTAATGTACAGGGTACTCTCATAGATCGCGTTGCCTTCGGTGTAATTATATTCTTTGAGTAAAAGTGTCATTTCTATTTGTCTCATTGCGTGTTCAGTTCTCTTATCTCCTGCGCCATACTTTATCAATTCTTTTTATGTATGGTTCAAGTTTCATTGAGCTGTGTTACTTGGCAGTGGCATCATTTGAAAGCTACTTTCGTCCATAAGTCTGGCACGCCATACACATACTCATGTCATCCCACGCAAAGAGCATTGCGCAACAAATGTAGTGTACTGTTACAAGAGAGTGGATTCCCTGCATAGACAGTTCTACTGCCGTACGGATAATAGGCCCATCACATTGAGCGATTAAACAGCGCGGCAACGGGAAACGAACTCCAAAGCGAAGTACGACGGACGGTGTGGTTTTTGTGAACAAAACTTTTAAATTTCGCGGTCCACATCTTGTACCATGCGATTTCTATCTTTACGGCAAGCAGCAAGAACATACGGTGGAAAGAGATTTTCCAGTGATGAGGGTGTTCAACAGCGGCTCTCGTATGGCTCCGCGACCAAGGAGCGGATTTATGTCGTCGAGGAACTGAACCGTTGGCAGCACATCCCGACCATTCTTTTTTACAGAGACTTGGTACGTATGGTGAAAAACAGTGTCTTGCATTTAAGTACATTTAAAATGTAATGTAATACTCAATAAAGGTTACTTGGCCTCTCATAATGACATGTAACTTGTTTTTCAAAGCTCCTTCATACATGTCCTTTTTTCATTGTGAAGGAACTATGATGCCTGTAGTGATCCAAGGTTTCTTTAGTAACTTCCAATTACTGCATTTAAGTATCTTTTTAGAAAAACTGCTTCCAAAAATTGATATCCATTGAAAAATAAGTTGAATTTAGAGCTAGCGTTAGCCTAATTGTTAATTTCATTCCAGTCAACATTTTTAAGCTTTCTTCAAGATCATCAGTATATTTGTCATTAATTAGCCTCATTTTTAGCTTCGATGTTCCTGAACTGTACTTGGAGCTAAGTTATGTAATGTACTGTGCGTTGCAACCATACGATATGCATGCGTTTATTTAACTTCCGCTTGTTGTTTGAGTGCATTATCTCCAAGGGTACTGCTACGACATCAGTAGAAGACATTCGACTAGCAGTACCGTGAAGCAGGGAGTCATTTGTGCTGTATGGTTAAGATATAGAAAGGGATATAGAAATAACTCTGCATGAAATATAAATTCTCTGGTAATGTTGTAAAAGTGACAGGGTGGAGTGACGAAACAGTGCAGGTTCATTTAGATTGATACACAATTCCTGAACGACGTTTTAGCACTATTTTTATGAAATTCCAAAATAAAAATTCTTAAGTCAATGCAAACATTTTCTCGTGTATAAAATTGCTATGAACAGTGTTATTTCAGAAGCGAAACGAAGAAAACATTGACCTCTTTAGTACAGATTTACGTATCTGTTAACAAAATTATGAGACAGAATAAAAAAATATCCAGGATGGAATTTTGGACTTAGTGAATTATGCGGAAGACAATGAAAATGTAATACTGATGAGTAGGGTGCGGGTTGAAACAAGAGGAAAAATTGTGGAAGAATGTACAACCATAGGAAAGAATATGTAGAAAACCATTTGGAGTTCTGTGATACGTTTAAAGAAGCTACATGAAATATACCGCAAAAAAAAACCAAGAGCAAAAGTAAGTTACATACAATCTGCCATAGAATTCACAGCTACACAAAACTTGTGGGAAATATGGAGAAAGCAAGAACAAAATTAAAAATTAAAAATTTTGAATTTCTAAAATATAAAATGAGCGCCATATCAGAGAATAAGGCGATGTCAAGAAATGAGGTAATTCCAATGTCTTACATACAACAAGAGCCCGGAGTTTAAAAAAATGGTTCAAATGGCTCTGAGCACTATGGAACTTAACTTCTAAGGTCATCAGTCCCCTGGAACTTAGAACTACTTAAACCTAACTAAGCTAAGGACATCACACACATCCATGCCCCAGGCAGGATTCGAACCTGCGACCGTAGCGGTCACGCGGTTCCAGACTGTAGCGCCTTTAACTGCTTGGCCACCCCGGCCGGCCCCGGAGTTAAACAAAAGTATGGGTAATACTACAGGAAAAGATCTGTGCAGACAAGTAAGAAGAAAATAATTAATGTTGAATAAACAAAAATGCTAATAATAAAATTTAAAAAAAATTAAAATTGAAAGATTTCAATTTATGGACGTGTGGACATATGAGGAAGCGCAGGATGTCGAAGGAAGCCAGGTAAGTGTGGGAGAATGCATGGAAACGATATCAACAGGAATACCAAATAAATATTTACAGATATTCATGTTTATGTAACATCAAGAGCTGCTAATGGACAATTCGTTAGCTGCAACCGGTTGCAATCTCTCTGACAATTACCAGGCAAAAAATTAAAATTATTGTTGCAAACTGTATGTCATCCATTATTCTGTGGCCTCAGTAATAAAAAAAAAATATAAGAAGGCATTCTGAGTGACAGTCTGGAAAAAAGGGACAGCAGTTTCAGAGCTCTTCTACTTTTATGTTTGTTGAGTGAGACGGCTTTCGGGATTTAACTGTAGGACATATGCATCATATGTTGCAGTTACTTTTCTTTGCACAGATGTACGTAGTAATTGGTTTGAGTCTTAACTTCACGTTGAATTTCATTTTTTGTTTCACTTTAAGTAGAATGCTTTTCGGTGCACGAAGTACATCTAATTAGCTATTATTCTTCGCTCATCGTTGTGTGTAAAGTCCGTCTATCACTAACATAACACAGCATGGATTTTGTTAAGTTTTGTGTGGCTGTGTCCGAATGTGGTTTTGTATAAGATTTTCTTTTATCAACTCGTTTATTGTTAATATACTTTCTAACATTTACATTTTTCAGAGATATCTACACTGTCAGGTACTTAAATTCTTTGTTACAGATGTAGATCTTGCTCAGCTTGAAGTCTTTCCCAGAAGATGACACTAAATTCGTTTTGGCGGTCTATACTTCCAAAGCTTATTTATCTTAAACTGATCTTTGCAAAGCGTTTTCTGAAGTTGCTATTAAGACTAAATCGCCTGTCGAGATCAGTGCATCTAGATGTAGATTTTGATCGATACCGTTGTAGCCATGTTCTGTTGACCTGAAATCTCATGTTATAGGATTCATACATGTTTTGAAGAAAAGAAAAGATAGTCCTTGTCTTCGTCTGTTTCCTGTTAAATATCTGTTTCCAAACTGATAATCTGACTTTATTTATAATTACGATCGAGGTTTTCTTGTGTTCAATTATTTAGCACAATTTTTAATGATATGTAATGTTTTACTAGCATTATCAGAAGCTTCTTGATGTTTACCTGCCAAAAACTTTCTCGTGAAGTAAATAGACAATATCTCTTGCAATGTTAAATTATCTATGGTTCTCTCGCAATAATTTTGTGTAAAATTATTATAAACTGGTGTGACTACCAATTTAGGACAACTTCAATGTGTTTCAAACAGTTACAAGAGCTTACCTGAAAATGGCTTGTAAGAAGGCTGTTTAGGTTCTTATATTGCTAACGCCGCCGCCACGTAGCGCTCTCTGTATGAAAATCACTGGCTGTGCTGTGTGCAGTCTGTGGCTAGTTTGCATTGTTGTCTGCCATTGTAGTGTTGGGCAGCTGGATGTGAACAGCGCGTAGCGTTGCGCAGTTGGAGGTGAGCCGCCAGCAGTGCTGGATGTGGGGAGAGAGATGGCGGAGTTTTGAAATTTGTAAGACTGGATGTGATAAACTGCTGTGTATATTATGATTTTTCAACACTATTAAGGTAAATACATTGTTTCTTCTCTATCAAAATCTTTCATTTGCTAACTATGCCTATCAGTAGTTAGTGCCTTCTGTAGTTTGAATCTTTTATTTAGCTGGCAGTAGTGGCGCTCGCTGTATTGCAGTAGTTCGAGTAACGAAGATTTTTGGTGAGGTAAGTGATTTGTGAAACGTATAGGTTAATGTTAGTCAGGGCCATTCTTTTGTAGGGATTTCTGAAAGTCAGATTGCGTTGCGCTAAAAATATTGTGTCAGTTTAAGCACAGTCTTGTATAATTTTTCTAAGGGGACGTTTCATAGAAATAAATGTTGAGGTAAGATAATGGTAAATAAATAATGAGGTAAGAAATGTGTGAACAGAATACAGAAAGCATGCTTGGATAGAATTTTTTGGCTGGAGCAAATGTCGAAATAAGAGGAACGATCTATGGAATGAAGTTTTGGGTTGGACTGCAGTACCAAATGTTACACTGAAAACAAACCCTGTCCTTTCCTTTTGTGTTATCCCACTATGTGTTTGTGTACCCTTGTGTATTTGTTTTCTTCCTGTCTCTGTGTAGTTTCATAGAATTTTTTCTTCTTCTAATACTAAGCTACATTCACTATGATGAGGAATACTGTTATCCTCAAATATAATTGGCATTAATAATATGTTATTTTCTTTGTAAAGATGTTTAGACATTATTTATTCTGTTTTGTTTTAATGCTCATGTGTGACATTGATGTTTCGTAAGTTATTCTGATCTTTTATGTATGTACTCATGTCATAATTCCTGTAACACTGATGTATATGTTATTTCAATTCTTTTGTAAAGCCTGTATTTCTACAAATGTTATCTGTATTGTTATGTTTTTAATGATGTATTTTGTACCTTTGCAATTGTGTTCTCATGTTATAATATTGTAATTGACACCAGTTCATCAAATTAAGTAACTTGTAAGCATTCATTTCACTGCACACATTTCTGTTGATCATAGTATATGGACAATATGTGAGAAGTAGGGACTGTTAGTGTTTGCACGTGTGTTGATAATTCAGCAAGGGACTGGATAACAGCATTGCTGGTTCTAAGGACAATTCCAAAAACTTTGTGCGTGCACAAGTGGTGGTTTATGGACTTACTCTATTATCTGCAAGACTCTTCAATGGTGACTGTGCACCTGCACAGTCGCAGGAGATGGCTGCTGGCCATCTCTGTAAGGACTACAGTGGGACTGCATCTTTGATGACCCACCAATACCATAATATCTACCAGGACTACAGTGGGTCTGCACCTCTGGTGGCCCACCAATACCATAATCTCTACCAGGACTATAGTGGGTCTGCTCTGTGATGACCTACCTACCAATCTTCTTCAAAACGTCGAATGACTCTGCTGTGGGTTTGCTCTGTTGTGGCCCATTACCTGTCTGCATGTCAAGAGTCAGCACTGTCTTTCCATTGGAACGACAACACTACTTCTTCAAGACTGCATGGAAATCCACTACTTCCGTGTGCATTCTCTTTTACTACTCAGACTTTGAGAAAAAAAAACACTGTAATATTACTGTGATGAATGATCAGGACTGTCTTTATGGACTGTGAGAAAATTTTAGCTTTTGACCAACATTGTATTAATAAGTGTGTGCATTGGATATCTTTGTTATTGTAATTATGAAAAATTTTATCAAATCATTATTGGCCACTGCCCAAAATAATTTGTAAAATTTTTTGTGGGGAGCATGGGGGCTATGTAAGTAGGCTGTTTAGGTTCTTATATTGCTAACGCCGCCGCCACGTAGCGCTCTCTGTATGAAAATCACTGGCTGTGCTGTGTGCAGTCTGTGGCTAGTTTGCATTGTTGTCTGCCATTGTAGTGTTGGGCAGCTGGATGTGAACAGTGCGTAGCGTTGCGCAGTTGGAGGTGAGCCGCCAGCAGTGCTGGATGTGGGGAGAGAGATGGCGGAGTTCTGAAATTTGTAAGACTGGATGTGATAAACTGCTATGTATATTATGATTTTTCAACACTATTAAGGTAAATACGTTGTTTGTTCTCTATCAAAATCTTTCATTTGCTAACTATGCCTATCAGTAGTTAGTGCCTTCTGTAGTTTGAATCTTTTATTTAGCTGGCAGTAGTGGCGCTCGCTGTATTGCAGTAGTTCGAGTAACGAAGATTTTTGGTGAGGTAAGTGATTTGTGAAACGTATATGTTAATGTTAGTCAGGGCCATTCGTTTGTAGGGATTTCTGAAAGTCAGATTGCGTTGTGCTAAAAATATTGTGTCAGTTTAAGCACAGTCTTATATAATTTTTCTAAGGGGACGTTTCAGGCTGACTTGAATTCTTTTAAGCGTCTATACAGTTTTCATCTAATGCTTAGTAACGTTTGATGTTATTACGTACAATTTTAACTTCATCTAGCGAAATACACTGAGGTGACAAAACTCATGAGATACCTCCTAATATGTTGTCTGACCTCGTTTTGGCCGGCTTGGTGGAGCAATTCGACTTAGCATTGGGTTCAAAAAGTCGTTGGGAGTCCTTTGCAGAAATATTGAGCACTGCTGACTCCATACTCTTCAATAATTGCGAAAGGGTGGCCAGTGCATGATTTTGTGCATGAACTGACCTCTCCATCACGTCCCATAAATGTTCGATGGGATTCATATCAGGCGATCTGGATAACCAAATCATTCGGTCGAGCTGCCCGGACTGTTCTTCAAAGCTATCGCTATCAACAGTGGCCCTTCAACATCACGCATTGTCATCCATTAAAATGCCATCGTTATATGGGAACACGAAGCTTATCAATGGCTACAAATTCTCTCCGAGTACCTGTTGGACCAGAGGACCCAGTACATTACTGTTAAACACATCCCACACCATTATGAACTCACCAACAGCTTTAATAGTGCTGCGGGCGATATCCTGCTGCTAGCAAAGGCACTCGCGTCGGTTGTCTGCTGCCATAGCCCATTGATGCCAAATTTCTCCGTATTGTCCTAACGGATGCGTTCTTCGTACGTCCCGCACTGATTTATGCGGTTACTTCACACAGTATTGCTCGCCTGGAACTCTACGCGAACATCGCTGCTCTCGGTCATTAAGTGAAGGCCGTCGGCGACTGCGTTGTCCGTGGTGAGGGGCAGCGCCAGAAATTTGGTATTCTCAGCACACTCTTGACACTGTGTATCTCGGAATGCTGAATTCCTCAACAATTTACGAAATGGAATGTCCAACGAGTTTAGCTCAAACTACCATTCTGCGTTCAAAGAATGTTAATTCCCGCCATGTGGCCGTAATCACATCGGAAACATTTTCACACGAATAACCTGAGTACAAACGACAGCTCCCGCCAGTGCACTGCCCTTTTAGACATTGTGTACACGATACTACTGCCATCTGTGAGTGTGTTTACCGCTGTCCCATGACTTCTGTCAACTCAGTGTACACTGTCTGATCAAAGATATCCGGCCACCTTTATGTAATGTGAAACTCAGAACTAAATGTCACGAGATGTCAGCCAGTAGAAAAGGAGGCGGGGCTAGTGTATTGTCAGTTATGGAAGCAGCAACAGCGGAATGGATTGTTCAGGATATAGCACTAGCTCTCATTTGCTGTGGCACAAACTAGTGTTACCCTCTGAGAGGATTCTGAGTCATGACCGTGCGTGTATCTAATGGGTAAGGAACGTCGGACAGTAATTTCGTATATTTGCAATTAATAGAAAAACTAAACAGGCTTTAATTTTGGGATTTCATGAAAGTGGAAACAGTAAACGGTACAGCCTATTTATGCATATTAATTTGAAATATTATGTTCAAAGAATTTGACTATTATTTGTCGTAGTAATTTTCATTAATACTCCCTTTGAATAGCACACTGGATACACTCGACTACAGGGCGATCTAAGTTATGGGTAGCAGTAGTTACCATTAATGCCCAAACCAGTTATCATAGAGAGCAAGATTGTACTTCACTCATAATAACAACAGTTACGATCACAATCATTGTGTAACTCAGTACTGAGACGTTACTGCAGGAAACAATAAACTAAGGTTCTTCTGACAGAAGTATCAGATTTATTTAGTAGCAATAAATATCCCAATTATCTTTCTGATATGAGAAGAATATAGTGGGGACCCATAAACTGATACTGTCTCTCTAGGCAAACTCTATGGTTATATATATA
The DNA here is from genome assembly GCF_023864275.1 of Schistocerca cancellata. Lineage (NCBI taxonomy): Eukaryota > Metazoa > Arthropoda > Insecta > Orthoptera > Acrididae > Schistocerca > Schistocerca cancellata. The sequence continues at coordinate 50,872,009 of NC_064628.1, read as the reverse complement.
TATTTTCCCATTGAAGTATATCAACATCTGTCAGAAGCTAAGGGTTTCGTTTACTCATCATTTAAACTCTACGATTATTTCAGAAGCAAAGTTCAATTTAATCAACATTAATTCTTAGCCCTACTTGGAATAATTTATGTTTTCATCCTTTAAAGAAATTACTCAACACTGAGCTCAATTAACAAAAAAAAAAAAAATCGTTCATGTTAGCAATCAAGACCATATTGCGTTTCAAATAATTTTGCTTTAACTGCCTTTTTCATCAACTGTGAAGCAGGTATTTTAGACAGTAACATTTAAACTCTCTGGCGCTGAATTTTTGCACATTTAATACACAGAAACAAATCACTAGTTAGTTACAAACAGGATACCCGGTTTTCTGCACACTCAGTAGGGAATCCTTCTTCGGTTCATGATTAGGATAACGTTAGGGTTCAAAACACGGATTTAAAGCACTTGGATTATTATTGAAAACACTCACAGAAACTTACTGTTCCATGCTATAATACATGTCTGTGTGCCTGAGGTTGGTAGAGCAGTGGCGGAGTAGTGGTGACAAGCGACGGGGCGGCTAACTGTACTCAAGGCCCTTGATGTTGAACGCTCTTTACAATTTCTTCTTGGCGACTATGTACTATGCAACAGCCAAATCCACATCCGAGGCTATTTTCCATGCAAAACGACTTTCAAAAGCCTCCCTTGGCACCCTCGATGTTTACCGTGCAACGGCTAGCCACTGAATGCATATCGTTCCCACAAAGTAGCCGCCCAGTTTTACATCGCACCAAGTCACTTCCGTTGCGGAAGGACTTCCCTTCAGCTTTTACCTTTCACAATACAAGTTCACTAAGCATGAACCAGCTTCCAATATATAAATTTTTGTTTATGAAGATACATATACCAGGTGATCAAAAAGTCAGTATAAATTTGAAAACAATAAATCACGGAATAATGTAGGTAGAGAGGTACAAATTGACACACATGCTTGGAACGACATGAGGTTTTATTAGAACCACAAAAATACAAAAGTTCAAAAAGTGTGAGACAGATGGCTCTTCAACTGATCAGAATAGCAATAATTAGCATAACAAAGTAAGACAAAGCAAAGATGATGTTCTTTACAGGAAATGCTCAATATGTCCACCATCATCCCTCAACAATAGCTGTAGTCGAGGAATAATGTTGTGAACAGCACTGTAAAGCATGTCGGGAGTTATGGTGAGGCATTGGCGTCGGATGTTGTCTTTCAGCATCTCTAGAGATGTCGGTCGATCACGATACACTTGCGACTTCAGGTAACCCCAAAGCCAATAATTTCACGGACTGAGGTCTGGGGACCTGGCAGGCCAAGCATGACGAAAGTGGCGGCTGAGCACACGATCTTCGCCAAACGACGCGCGCAAGACATCTTTCACGCGTCTAGCAATATGGGGTGGAGCGCCATCCTACATAAACATCGTACGTTCCAGCAGGTGTTTATCAGCCAGGCTGGGGATGATGCGATTCTGTAACATATCGGCGTACCTCTCACCCGTCACAGTAGCAGTCACAGACGTTTTGCTGTCCAGCGCCATCTGTCGGACATTTTGTGAACTTTTTCTTTTTGTTCTAATAAAACCCACGTGTCATTCCAAGCACGTGTGTCAATTTTTACCTCTCTATCTACATTATTCCGTCGTTTATTAAGTTTTCAAATCTATACTAACTTTTTGCTCACCCTTTTTTATTATATTAAAGATCATTTAACTTTTACCATCGATTGATTACAAACTTTAATTTTCCTGTCACAAATCAATGACCTTAACTAACAAAGAACAAACACTTCTTAATCACAAATACATATTTACATAGTATAAACCTACTTACCATCGATACATCTACATCTACATGGTTACTCTGCAAATCACACGTAAGTGCCTGAGAGAGGGGTCATTGAACCATTTTCATACTACTTCTCTACCATTCCACTCTCGAATAGCGCGTGAGATAAAAGAACACCTATATCTTTCCGTTCTAACTCTGATTTCTCTTATTTTATTATGATGATGATTTCTCCCCACGTAAGTGGGTGTCAACAAAATATTTTCGCATTCGGAAGGGAAAGTTGGTGATTGAAATTTCGTAAATAGATTTCACCTCAAAGAAAACCGCCTTTGTTTCAGTGACTGCGACCCCAACTCGCGTTTCATACCAGTGACACTCTCAGCCCTATTGCGCGATAACACGAAACGAGCTGCCCCTCTTTTCACTTCTTCGACGTCCTCCGTCAATCCTACCTGGTAAGGATCCAACACCCTGCAGCAATATTCCATCAGAGGACGGACAAGTATAATGAAGGCTGTGTCTTTAGTGGGGTTTTCGCATCTTCTAAGTGTTCTGCCAACAAAGCGTACACAGTCTTTGTTTCGCCTTCCCCACAATATAATCTATGCGGTCTTTCCAAGTTAAGATGGCTCTGAGCACTATATCTGAGGTCATTAGTCCCCTAGACTTAGAGCTACTTAAACCTAACTAACCTAAGACATCACACATCCATGCCCGAGGCAGGATTCGAACCTGCGACCGTAGCAGCAGCGCGGTTCCGGACGGACGCGCCTAGAACCGCACGGCCACCGCGGCCGGCCCAAGTTAATATGCTCGTAATTGTAATTCCTAGGTATTTAGTCGAATTGACAGCCCTTAGATTTGTGCGATTTATCGTATACCCAAAATTTATCGGAATTCTTTTAGTACCCATGTGGATGACCTCGCACTTTTCTTTGTTTAGTGGCAATTGCCATTTTAGGAAATCAATGGAACCACTCATGAGTTCCAAAGTGCCACCAGTAGTCAAGCTATCACAATTACTGTGCGTAGGAAGTTAAAAGAATGGATTGCAATGGTCGACTGGCTGGTCACAAGCCAGAGTTAAGCGACGCTTGAAGTGGTGTAAAGGCTGAGGCCAGTGGACAGTGGATGACTCGAAACGATTGATACGGAATGATGAATCGTGCTATAACCTAAGGCAGTCTAATGGAAGGTTTTGGGTTTGGTGAAAGCCTGGAAAACGTTACTTGCCATCACATGCGATGCGAAAAGTGAGGTACGGAGGAAGTGGTGTTACTGTATGACAGTGTTTCTCGTGGTTACGGTGTGGTCCCCTTTTCGTGCTTAATAAAACGCCAAATGCGAAATGATATGAACACATTTACAGTATCGTGTACTGCATAAAGTAGAGGAACAATTCGGAGACGATGACTGTATCAGCATGAGAATGCTCCCTGTTATAAAGCAACCGGTGTGAGGCAATGGTTTGTCAACAATAACAATCATGAATTAATTATACCTGTCCACTGTCCCTACTTGAACCCAATGAAAAACTATTCGGGTTGCAACGTAAACGCGCTCTTTCGCACATCGAAGGCGGTTCTGCAACAAATTGTCCACTTACCTCGATACTGCTGCAGATCTCCACACGTAACTCCTGACTGGAGCTACTTAAGAGATCTCAGAAACGCAGCGTTGAAGAAACTGAGATTTCATAACTACACATCGGAGGCCGCTCTAAGTACAAAAAGCTGAAAATATTTTTGTGAATTCTAAATAATAGATCGGAAATGAGTTGCTGTTCAAATTTCTAAATTCAAAGGTCCTTTTAAACTTAAGATTTTTTTTATTGCTATTAAGCAAGATCATCAGACCACATGTGTTCAAATCATTAAAGTTTCTGTTCACAGTCCTCGTCACACTTAAACAGCAAAAACTTTTCCTATCCAATTCCGAAATCATTTACGAGAGTAACACAGTCAACAAACTGCTATTTACTTTTGCACTCGGCATTCAGTGGTTGTCTTTAAATAAGGTTTTTGCTCGCCATAAATACTCAGCAAAACAAAATTTGCTTAGTACCGCTACGCTTTTAGTTCAAAGTTTACACACGCGATTTTCTCCAGAACAAAATATCTGTCGGCTCTTAAATTTCACAAATAGTTAATGGTGAACACCAGCTACCTTTATCACTGTACCGAAGCGTGGAAGTCACAATATCACTTCATTTTACACATAATGCGTTCGGACACTTTCAGCGTGACCGGCTCCTTCGAAAGCTAGTCCACCACTTCCTTCTTCTCTCTGCCTCTAAAAGCACCTCTATCTCACGCGTTAGGTGGCAAACCGTCTCACTTCTTATTGGCTGTCCAGAATTACGGCCAATCAGAACTTACTTTCAGGGCGTGGCTCGCACCAAAATCTAGCAGGAACCAACCACTGCTCTCAGGTCATTGACGCCATTAAAAGAAGCAAATCGAAACTATCTTGTTAAAAAAATAAAATGAAATAAACTTTAAGCTGTACTTTACGTCTGGAATTTAACTATATAGTCGAGAACGTTCTGGCTGTCTCTTACATATTCAAACATGCTTGGACATCCATCATCCATTAGTAGGGGAACCACTGGTGGATTCGTTCCCACGATACAAAGCTGGAACAAATGCAAGTTCCTATAGAGAATTATAAACTGAAAATTTAATATTGGCGAATGTCCCATATACACTCACACAAGTACTCTCTTTCACACTCACCCTAACACAAAACATAAATATCTACTTGAAATTCTTAAAGTTATTACTACAGCAAAATTACGAAAGGTTTTCTAAAATGAGAACTTTCTATATTTGAATCTAAACACTGAAGGTGTTATGATATCTTTTCAACTAGTCACAGTTGGTGAACTATTAACATACATCTATTGATTTAATTTTTTAAGTGTCTGATAATTACGTTTTTTTCTTATTTTTTCCTTTTTTTGTAACTTCCAAATTATGACAGTTATTGACTTCAGATTTTGGCAGACTGTCCCTTTACACAACAGAAGGTTATGTACCTAATATGAAGTTCCTCAGGCTATTTATAGATCAGTTATTAATTTTTAAAGTTCCAGAGAATGTAACTATTCTGCAAGCGCCTCTCCGCTACTTTCACACGCTGCAGCCACGCCATATGGTCTTGACACACATCTGCAGGACAGCTTGCCCGTTGCATATCGTATAAGATTCTGACTGCTTACACTGGAGCCCACATTCATTCATACAAGAAAGCTTTAATAGACAAATTGGCGATCGCGCCCTAGCTGCGACGCCTCAGGGTGAATTAGAACGTCGACTTCGCTCCAGAACCAAGAGTCCAATAACATCTTTAGTTTCGGTTGTAGCCGCGCGGGATTAGCGGAGCGGTCTGAGGGACTGCAGTCATGGCCGTGCGGCTGGTCCCGGCGGAGGTTCGATTCCTCCCTCGGGCATGGGTGTGTGTGTTTGTCCTTAGGATAATTTAGGTTAAGTAGTGTATAAGCTTAGGGACTGATGACCTTAGCAGTTAAGTCCCATCAGATTTCACACACATTTGAACATTTTTTGAGTTTCGGTTGTTGAGGAAGAATCAGCTCCCATTCCCGCACAGTCGTTCAGACACGTCACTGAAAGGCGGAGGGTGGACACACCCATATTGTCCACAACTAGGTGGCTGTTATCAGAGCGTTGCGCTATTAGTGGAGAAGTGTCTTCGCCATGCGGCACTTTGCAATGTTACGATATCAGGTTTCACTAAAATTGGAATTGATTTGTAAACACAATTATTTTCGCTGTTAAATGCGACTTTTGATGATAAAGCCGTGGCAGGAGTTGGGACAGTGCGACTCGCTGTTAAGAATACCTTTGGGACGTAAGCCGGTGGGTCGGCAGTGCCGGTGTGCGGGACGTGGTGCTGGTCGGTCAACTCAGACAGAAAGGTCGACGATGGCGTCTGGGGCGGACACGTGGACGCCAGAGGTGAGACACCCGAGCGGCGCAGCTCTGCCGTGTTGACCTGCCTTAATTGGGTATGCGGGCACGTGCTGCGCGTCCCCTGGGGGTGGAGGGGGGAGGGGAGGGACTCCGACGCCCTCGCTAGTGCCCGCGCTGCTCCCGCCCACACACAGGAATCCGTTGGACGTATTGTAACAGCAGTTGTGAGACAGAGCCGTAATTGTAAGACTAATTCCCTCTTGTTAACTTCTCCCACCCAGCGCATGCTGCGTTCGCGAAAACTGTTTGCAAATGCCTTCGAAAATACGTGAAAAGATACTAAGAAAATGTGAAAAATAAACAACTGACAACGGCAAAAAAAAAAAAATTATGAAGAAAACGAACAGAAACTTGTTCTGGATAGGCATTACGTTTCATCATTTAAGATAGCTGATGCCACTAAGAACATAGACAGGAAATTTTCAAAGAATTCCAAGAAGTACAAAAATAATCGCAAGTGCTTTAGAAGGGATGTGAAGGGAATCACTGAAAACGTGAAAAAGAAACAATTGAAAGTAACAAAAGTATGATGAAAACGAAATAAAAACTTATCCTCGGATATACATGTAGTTTCCGCAATTAAGATGGCCAATGTCTTAAGTCACTAACAATAGAAAGAAAGTTGTGCAGTATTCCAAGTATTTAATAAACATTTCTGCAACTCAGGAGATGAATTAGAAATACAGATAAAATAATATTTCGTTAGTGATGCCGGGTAAGAGGTATAAATTTATTAATAGAATAACTGTAGGCGCCCCGGTAGTCCCGGTCACCTATGGTGGACTGGATGGCCGAGCGGTGACCTCTCCAGTTGTCAGGATTCCACGTTTCCAACCCTTTACTATTCTGCGACACTACATAGCAATGAGAACTCGCCTGGGCATAATTTTTTTTCCATAGAAGTGATCAATGCTGGAGAAAAAGTTGTAAAAAAGGAAATGAAATTTTATTCAAAGAATGTTCGTGAAAGAAAACAGTTCTCCAAAACTGTAATAATGTACTAAGTGTCATTTCACATTAAATGGTCTTGTTTTAGAGATATTCCCCACTCGACTGTCTGTTTGTTCAAACTGTTCATGTAGGTTTGCTAAAGGTCCAGAGGAAGATGTACAAACTTCTGGCGCAAACATTTTTATTATTTTGTGAGCAGGAACCTCTTCAGTGAGGGGTTAAAAATGTGGCGGTGGCATTTAAAAAGGTTTGGTTGAGACTGAAGTTGACTGAAGTCTCGTTGAATGACCGTGATAAAACTGTAAAATTTACCTCGAGTCGCCAGTAAATTTGTAGCGATAAAATTTCTCACAATTTTAAATAAGTTCATTCTTTCAACTTGTAGGGAAGCAGCCTATTCACGCCATATAAAATTCATATGCTTTCCATTGTGTGCGAGCCCAGTCCACTGTAACTGGCTATGATGTCACGAATGTTGTGCAATACCTTAAAAGTAAAGTAAATAATCTGAAAAGTTAATAACATGTCAGGAATGACGCTAAAATAATAACGTGTCTAGTTTCAGTTTAGTAACTTTAACAGTTTTCGAACTTTGGAGATTTTATGTAAAAATCATCAGCGCAACAGAAAGGAGCTAGAAACTTCAAAATTTATATTTGGATTCCTTTTTCATTGTAATTTAATGGAAACGGCGTGCTGGATCTCACAAAGTAATATTTTGGTTGAAATTAACGATTTTCTGTTTTTGTGTACTAAAAGTTCAGAAGCAAGATAGATTAAGTAAGTGATTAGATAAAGCTAGGATGTTTAGATTTAGGTATAATGTAGATACGCTATAATAACAAAGATGTGAGAGGTTTCAAAAAGGTAACTGTAAAACTATAGCTGTAGCATCTCTCCAAAGGACAAGTTCAGAGCTCATCTATTGCATGCAGGACAACTAAAATAATTCTCTCGCCAAAAGTATTTAACCTAGCCATATTAGAATTTTATTACAGATACTTACCTGTGTGCTGAGTGCACAATTAAATCGAGAGCTTGATTGGCCTTCAGCAAATGTAGCAACTTAATTATTTAGTAACTTGAAGTGCTGTTTTACTAGCCCGAGCAGCTGGTCAGTAAGACAAATGTTGTCGGCTGCTCCTTCGGCGGTCCGCACCGCGGCTATATAAATAAGAGCATGCGAGGTAGAGCAAGGCTGTTTGACGATCGAGTGAAGGGTGTGGCGGATCGCTGTCCGGCGGGGTCAGCTCAGGAGACTGAGTTGCTCCCGTCGGCGGCCCCATCCGGCCCCCCACTTATGACGAACCAGCGCCGACTACCTGACACTGACTTGGATATCTCTTCCAGTGACATTTCTCGCTCCCAGGAGCGCATGCTCGTGCGAATACACAAGCTTGCTCACGGGGGTGACTAGCATGTTCGTGAGGAAGATGTAGCAGCTGTGCTTGCGTACTGCAGGATCCGGACGGCTGCTGCACTGCCGGGCACGGGGCGACAAAAGGCGGGTGAGCTGGTGGGGGCCTCGCGAGGCGCAAAGTCTGCGTCCCTGGCGACGGCGGTCTCACTGGGTGCGCCACAGGGGCCGGCCATGCAAGAGGTCAGTTCGCTCGTGGTTGCCCCTACGGCCCTGCAACAGCAAGAGCCCGTAGCCACGCCAGTTTCTGCCCTGCCCTGCGCGAAGGGCACTACCGCAGTCTGGGCGGGTGCAAAGCCAGCTCAAGAGGCCGCTGTGATAGCAGATGACGACGAATTGCCGCACGTAAATCTTGCGGAGGCCATTGCCGACGCAGACAGACGTGACGCTGACGATGGCCGTGCACTCTGGAAGCGCTGGGCTGACACGGCTGACGTCCGCTCTCAAGCCTTAGACACTGCTAGGGCCGAGGAAGAAGGCCCCTAAGGCCTCCCATGCCACCGCTGACCCCGCGGCCCAGACGGTTGCGAAGAAGGCGCGCGCGAGGGAGCAGCGGTCCACCACAGGGCCTGCTCCCGTGCGCCACCCTGACGAGGAGGTTCATAACCCCTGCCAGGCGGCACACGTCAAGGGCGGCTGTCCTACAGCCTGCGCTGCCGCTGCCGACCGCCAACACCTTCCAGGACGCGTCTGATGACGTCACAGATGACGCCAGGGCACTGACCCCCAGGAAAGGAGCGCCGCGCCCCCCATCGATTGTGGTCCAGTGGGACAGCCCTTATAAGCGGTTCGAGCAGATCACTCGGGTGGCGCCCACTGCCAGTGTCAGGACTCCCGGCAATGATCTTTACCGGCTCTCCGTGACCACTGTCGAGGACTACCGTGCAGAAATTGATGTCATCTGCAAAGATGGCCTCCACTGCTACACGCACCCATCGGAACCGCTCAAGCTGCTGAAGGTGGTGTTCTGCCACCTCCCCCTCCACTTTGGGGCAGATTACCTCCATGAAGAACTGGAGGACATGGGCTTCAGCATCTGCCACACGGGGCTCATGAACTCCCATCACACACACCACCCCATGCTGCTGTACCAGGTCATTCTTGTCGACAACCTGGAAAATCGCAAGAACTTTCAGGTGCGGCAGGTAGGGTGGGTCGAAGTCAAAGTGGAGCCACTGCGGGCCAAAGGCAAGAGGGCACAGTGATTCTCTTGCCAACAGCTCGACCATGTGTCTCGCTACTGCTCGATGCAGCCCCACTGCGTCAAGTGCGGGGCCCAGCATCAGAGTAAGGAGTGCACACTCCCACGAGAGGACAAACCGACATGCTGCAACTGCAAAGGCATGCACGTCGCGAGCTACCTAGGGTGTGTGGCCTTCCAGCGTGGCCGACATCAGCACCGTGGCTGGGCTGTCCCTTCCCGTAAGGAACAGCATGGCACCAGCTTCGTTGATGCCGCCAAGGGAGGGGCGCCCGCCCCCTCCACCCAGCGGCCTGCTGCCTCCGATAGCACTGCACTGCAGCGGACTGCCTCGTCCCTGGCGGCTGCTGCCCCTGCACCCACGCCTTTTCAAAATGGCTCTGAGCACTATGGGACTTAACATCTATGGTCATCAGTCCCCTAGAACTTAGAACTACTTAAACCTAACAAACCTAAGGACATCACACACATCCATGCCCGAGGCAGGATTCGAACCTGCGACCGTAGTCACCCACGCCTACCGAACCAGCTACCGCCCCCCGCAGGCGCCGCCGACGGCCGCGCCGGACCGCCCCAAAGGCGGAACGGCCGATCACTGATGCCCCATTGGCACGGCGGCAGTCTGCTCCTGAGGCTGCGCCCCCGCGGCGACCGCCTCCTGTGGTCCCTCCCCAACCTGCTGTTCCTGCCATGGAGCCCGCGCCAGAAGCCCCCACGGCCCACGATGTGGCTGAGCTCCATATGCTCCTGCGTTCGTTGAGCCAGCTGCTCGAGCAGCTCCCGGTGCTCGTCACCGCCGTCACGTCCGCCCTCCAGGCCGGCGTTGTTCCTGCTGTCTGCCACGGATAATGAGCATGTCCATGGGCTCACAGTGTGCGGTTTTAAAGCACGCGGCTTGGTTCCCCAACAAGGCGAATTCCGCCAATTCCTCTGTGACGAGGCAATAGACATTTGTCTCGTTTCTGAGACGTTCCTGAAACCTGGTGTGGCTGTCGGGGTGGCAAACTACCGCTGCTACCGTACCGCCCGGCCCACCCATGGGGTTGGCACCGCCATTTACATGAAGAGTTCGCTGAAGCACCACGAAATCCAGATGCTGTCTCTTGCTGTGGTGGAGTGGAGGCCACTAGGGTGGCTGTTACCACAACGGCGAGGGTCATTACCTTCATCGCAGTCTATAGGCCTCCGAGCGGCCACCTCCTGGAGGCCGACCTCGATGCACTGCTGACGCTGCGTGGGAAGCTGTTCATTGTGGTCGACTTGAACACCAAGAGCCCGCGATGGAACTCACGTGTCACCAACGTCAGTGGGCGGCGCCTTCTTCACATCACCCAACGTCACGGTGCTGTCGTCCTGGGTCCATATCACCACACCTTCTTTCCCATCAGAGGCCAGTCCGACGTTGTCGACGACGCCATCCTGAAAGGCGTCAGGCACTTTACGTTGGCATCAACGGGTTCCTCCGCTCCACGTCGGTGGCGAGGTTGTCTGTGCCCCGGACGCCAAGGCCAACTCGCTCGCCGACTTGTTCGCCGACAACTTCCGCCCCATTGCGGACGTCTTCGATGCCGACCACGTCTGTCTCGTGGAAGACCGCCTGCCGGTTTTCCTCGCCGCCAGGGCCGATGACGACGTGATCGCACCTATCACAGCCGATGAAGTTGGACTCCAGCTCCGCCGCCTCAACCCCAGGGAAGCGGGTGGCTCCGATGGTGTCACGAACCGCCTCTTGAAGTTATTGCCGCCGGAACTCGCTGGTGGACACCTTCAACTGCGTTCTCCACTCTGGGACCTTCCCTTCCGCGTGGAAGCATGCGGAAGTGGTGGCTATCCCCAAGGCCGGCAAGGATCCGCATCGGGCAGAGCACTACCGGCCGAGCAGCCTGCTCCCGTCTCTCTCCAAGATCTTTGAGAGCCTGTACGTGGAGCGGCTGCAGCGCCACGTCACTGCCGAAGGGCTCATTCCGGAAGAGCAGTTCGGGTTCTGGAGGGGCCACTCGACCACGCAACAGCTACTACGCCTGGTGGAACAGGCGTTGCGGGCGCAAGAGACGCGGGAGTACCTTGGGGCGGTACTCCTCGACGTCTCTAAGGCGTTCGACTGCGTGTGGCACGAGGGCCTCGTGTACAAGCTCCTTGGGGTCCCGACCTCACACGCCCTTCTGCTGTGGTCCTACCTTCCACGTCCGGGCCGCCGGAGGCACCTCCACCGACCGGCCGATTTGTGTGGGGGTACCGCAGGGGTCGGTTCTCGGCCCCCTGTTGTATGTACACCGCTGGCGCACCGCGGGTGGCGCGCGTGGAGTTGGCTCTTTATGCCGACGACACTGCGCTGTTCACCCGCAGCATGAACGTGGTCGCGATGTGCCGCCGACTCCAACTAGCGTGCGACGTCCTGGGGGCGTGGTCCACCGAGTGACGACTCAAATTTAACGCCGCCAAGAGCCAGGCGGTCGTCTTCACACGGAGACGACTGCCTCCTGCCCTGCCACCTGTCACGATCTCGGGAGGCCCCATCCCCACGTGGTCACCGTCTGGCAAATACCTCGATGTGACGCTGGACGGGCATCTAACCTGGCTGCCGCACATCCGAGACATCAGAGGCGAGCGATTGGACGTCTCCGGGCGCTGTACCCGCTGCTGAACCCCGACTCCACCCTCCCACCTCGGCACGGCCTGACTGTGTACTTGGCCCTTGTCCGGCCAGTGCTCGAGTACGCCCCCATAGTGTGGGGGAATGCAGCCCCGTCGCACGTCGCGATGCTCCAGCATGTCCGAGTCGGGCGCTCCGACTCGCTCTCCAGAAGCCGCCTCTTTAGTGGACGAGGCTCCTTCATGAGGAAGCGGGCGTCCCGCTGCTGAGGGATCGCTTCAGGCAGTTCTATGCCTCTGCCGAACACTCTGGCAGTCGTCTTATTCGTGGACTGGGACACCAAGTCCACCACAGGCCGACCACGCGTTGGCCCGATCTGCTGCGGGAGTAGTTTCTTCGGCAGCCCCGATGACGCTCTTTTGACGAAGCGTCCGCTCCCACGCGGCCGCTCACATAGGCCAATCCCACCCGTGAGGCCAGAAATCGTCCTTCAGGTCCACACAGGAACAGCAGCTTCGCTGCTTAGCCTGTTTCACTCCTGGTTGATGTCAGCAGAGATTTGCAGTGCAATGCAGTACTAGAGTAAGGCCCCAGTTCTCTTCTAGATTCGTATTAGCGTGCACTCCGCGTCGCGTTTGTGCAGTTGCAAGGAACAGCCATGGATGCTATATTACGTAACTCGATATGCACTTAACAGTAAGTTCGCATCGGAGTAAAGTGTTAATTATGGAACGACTCCAGTGATGTAGTCTCAGTTTGCATATGTCGTATTTTCACGTGTCGCCACAGGACAGACTTTCTACCATAACTAGTGTGGCGTCTGATGAGTATTAACATCAAATGTTGGCGAGTATTCACTTTGAACATTTACATCGATAACGATTATTGAACAGTTTCGTTATCTAGGGATGATAGGATCCACGCAATAGACTCTGAACAGCTCTGATAGTACAAGAGCTGATACGGGTAATCAAATGTCTGAAATTTTATGCTTTATCGTTTTCAGAATATAGTGAAAATTGTTGTAGTAAACTGCATTTTCTATGAATCCCAGACATCATCCTAAATCCTCAGAATAATGAACTTCAATACTCAATTACTTTTATTCTCCATCAGAGTGGCAACAGTGAACTTTAATTGCAGGCATCACGTTTTTGCTAATCACTTTCAGGTTGGCAACATTGTAGTTAGAGAGCCTGTGTTGAGAACGGCAATACAAAACAAATAATAATACATAATTCATAAAATTTACACCCGCCGCCCCACAAACTCTTTGCATAGTTGGTTTACAAAGCACTTTCCTTATGTGACGTTACTGTCTGGCAGCTTTTGTATACAACCTATAAGTTTAATTATTTTTTAGGTTCAGAATTGTTCAGATACGTGGGGTGAAGGAAACACGAAAACTTCTGCATAAATAAGTTACTTTTAAACCTTTATACGTCAACAGAGGGAAATGAAGCAAGCTGTCGTTGGCACACAACTTTTTAACTGCGGACAACCCGCTCCTAATTATGAGAACAGAGGACAAGGGTTAACTGGAAACACGTGAATTGCCGACAGAGGACTGGTCAGCCTGTCACCGTTACCTGGCAGACACCTCGAGGACGTTGGCTGATTGTCTCCCATATTCGCCACCGAAATTACAGCAAAACATCGAACAAAACCACATGATTGACAAACATCTAATATTAGTATTTCTGTTTTCACTTACCTCCTGTCTCCACAATAACGGTGTTCCCGATTAATTGTCTCTTGGAGCACGATCGGCGGCCTCTTGGACCTTCGTTTGTGGTTTTGTGGTGACGTTTTCCGCAGAGGCGTGAAACTTCCGCGTCCAGCGATTGGGTGGAGGTAGCCCCTGTGTCACCCTCTAACGGTCACTGTTCAACTCTTCATTCCCAACTTCTGTGGCTGAATCGATCGCTTCCTTTCTGGTATCGATGGACGATGGACATGATTAAGCGGGAATGTGAAACACCTACATGAGTAGTGAATAAATGAAAATGGATATAACTGAGTGGATCAGCAGAACGACGTGTTTCTCGAATGCGACTAAATGACTGTCCACAATTCACGAATTTCGACAGTGCGATCTGAGGAGCGATTATTGGATTTGTCGATAAGCCAGCTCGGTGCGCAGTTCACATGGCAACATAATTAGGTAGAAACTGGTGTACGCAGTTCACATGCAACCCGTTAGCAGCCACTTGAAGAAGCATCCTTTTCTCTACATAATATCAGTTTTAACGATTAATCTTTTTCCTTAAACATCGATAGTTGTCCACTAGTATTTCTGTGCAAATTGATATTTTTGAGCGTCATAACATAGCATTTTAAAAGGAGTTTCGAGTCACAATGAAATTAAAAGCTTTACTATTAACTTAACTCCGCTGCCGAAGGGCCACACCCGACAGCCAATCACGTGCAGCCACGCGTGAAACCTGGTAGTGCGTGGCTTAGTGCACATTCCAAAGCCTTTAGTAGGTTTCGTAAGTGGGTTTAAAGCCATTGTACTTACAGGTACCAGTATCTTTATAGTTCCCATGTCAAAATACAGACATCCAAGAACAAAGAGAATTAATGCCGCACTGATTTCAATTTGTTTGTAATGCTTGTGTCTGGGAAACGATACTTCTTAGCCATTGTGAAAGACGCAGGTAGACTTGTGAAATATGTTGATCGGGTATCTAGCATTCATGTTTTCGAAATGGGTGGTGAACGAGGGCCACAATTATGCATGAAATTTGTCAATACGTCATTCTTCTCACGACCCTGCGAATATTGTAAATCCATCAACTGTTGTCATGTATGCAAGAAACGTACTGACGTGCTTGCAGTATTAAAAATTCAAATTCTAGGGTTTCATCATTTGACTCTGATACTTGAGCTACGAATCACAAGTACCTTTCATTTTTTTTTTTTTAACAATGGAACAAATGGGCGATTTTCTCTTGTGCGTACATCTCTCGGAACCGAGGAAAATCTTTCTTCAGTTCTATTAATTTTAGTCAGGGAGGCAGAAACGTTAAAAATTGTAGCAGTGAATATATAGCGCTGTACATATACAACTGCCTCCAGACCGTATTTTCACTCTGTGCATTGGAGTGTGCGCTCGTTGGAAGCTTTATGGAAGATTATAACTATGTGCCGCACTGGGATTCGAACCTGGGGCCTCTGCCTTTCACAGGTTGGTGCGCTACCGACTAACGCACCCAGCCAGGAGGCATGACTCCCTCTCACAGCCCTTCTTCCGACAATACCCACCCTGCTACCTTCCAATCTTCTCAGAATTTCTCCTGCATATCTTGCGAACCTAGCAATAACATTTTATTTTGAGTCATTTTTACGCGATCCTCCTATGTTTGATTGTCTGTCGAGTTTGATTCCACAGGCGTCTTCGTAATTCGAACATTGCTGTAGTCATTTTCGTTCTACTTGCTATTAGAAAACACAAAAGGCATAACCGCCATTTCATGAGCCTTACATCTTCGTTTGATCTTACTTTCTGGATAAGGCTCACTCCTGTGATAACTGTTTTTGGAATTGCCAGCTTTTGAGCGAGATGTTGATTAGGTTTATTTACGGCATTAGCGTTGATTGAGCATGGTCATTATATTAAATATTGCTAACTATTCCGTGATGAAGTTCCAGACTCTTTTTGCGAGTGTAGTTATGCAGAAGGCATTCTAAGGTGATTTAATTGTGATGCAGTAAAATAACCTATAGTGTGAACTTACTTATAACTGTAAATTATTTTCCCACGCCCGGGTTCCCGGGTTCGATTCCCGGCGGGGTCAGGGATTTTCTCTGCCTCGTGATGGCTGGGTGTTGTGTGCTGTCCTTAGGTTAGTTAGGTTTAAGTAGTTCTAAGTTCTAGGGGATTTATGACCACAGCAGTTGAGTCCCATAGTGCTCAGAGCCATTTGAATTTTTTGTAAATTATTTATCGATTCATATCAATGAAGTTTTTAAGAAATAAAATAAATGGCAGTCCAACCGTTATTAATTCAAAACGGATATGCAAGATTCATTCATGAACTTATTTAGAAGGCTAGAATTCCATAATCATCATTCAGACTAATTTTTATTTCGCTGATATATGAACCTGCTACACGTGTCAAATATAAACGTTTAGGTTATTCATATTAAACCCTACAATAGTTAGAAATCTTTTCCAATGCCATTTGCCTCCAAATAAGATAGGTGCTATTGTCGCACTGGATAATAGCACTCGAAAACAAAGCTCGGTTTTGCTTACTCCCGTGGTAGTTGAAATTTTATAATAGTTCCTAACAAGCTCTATTTTAAAGTGGCGACGGATTACCAAGACGTAAATTTGAGGCGATTATTTCATGCTTAAGCGTACAATGTGTATGTGCTTTCTGTTTCATGCATCGACGAAACAGACTATACAAAAGATTGTGCAGCGAGAGGAAAAAGGTATCGCCAGTGGAGCAGAAAAACAGCAAGTTTTAATTTCAATTTTCCATGTAGACTAGGTTACAGCCAGAAAACTACTTAGGGTAACTGATATCCCAGATCACAATTTAGTGATTAAATTCTTTTTTTGCTGAAAATCTTCGCGTTGTGACTAACATTAGTAAGGGGGCCGTCAGATAAGTTTCCAATACCAGACGTGTGGTGTTGCAGTCATTCTTATTAATAGATTGTGGAGGGAGGTTAAGTATTAATATTCAACGTGTCTGCAGAATAGCCATTTTATTTACCACGCCGATAGTAATTTTAGGGTATGGCAAAAAACTCAGTCTCAAGGAATAAAAATTGAACCGAGCGAGAATAATATCGATGAGTTGGATTCTGCAGTGGAAGATTCCATGTCACAAAAAGCCGATTGGCGGAACCGATCACGTTCCTAATGCGAAAGCTAGAAGCTATGTCATTAGTGATGAAAGGAGTGTCATTTGAATTGACAAAATAGTCACGAACTCAAGAGACAATGGCCTTTGAGTTCGTAAAATTTTCATAAAATCTGGAGACAATGTCGCAAGATCAGGAAACACTGACTAAAAATCATGGCGCTATCAATCCCGAAATCGAAAAACTAGGCCCAGAGCAAGATGCTTTAGCGCACGGTTTGCCGACAGCGGCAGAGAAACTATCCGACGAGGTAAATAATATCAAACAGGCACAATCTACTGTATGTGGAACTTTTTAACACTTGCATCTTTCAAAATGGTTCAAATGGCTCTGAGCACTATGGGACTTAACTTCTGAGGTCATCAGTCCCCTAGAACTTAGAACTACTTAAACCTAACTAACCTAAGGAGATCACACACACCCATGCCCGAGGCAGGATTCGAACCTGCGACCATAGCAGCAGTGCAGTTCCAGACTGTAGCGCCTAGAACCGCTCGGCCTTGTATCTTTCATTCCATGTCGCAGAGAGATGAGGGGGGGGGGGGGGGGCGGCGCTGCAGGTGGGAGTAGCCCGTTTCAGCCATTAGTTGTAATTAATTCTGTGATGACACAATTAGCATTTTAAGGTAAAATAAATGATACTCCACGAAGGAATTATCCGGATGGAACGGAAATCGGTAGATGTGTTGTACATGTACAATCAAACAATTGATTGGATGATTTATTCAAGAGAAAGAGCTTGAGAAATTGAGGAAGTCAGCAACGCGTTGCTCAACCTCTGACCGTTACACGGCCAGATACTCATCTCGGCACTGACTGATGCAGTTGTCGAATGACCTCTTGAGGGATACCGTGCCAAATTCAGTCCAATTTAGGCCTTAGATCGTCAAAATTTCAAGATAGTTGGAGAGCCCATCCATAATGCTTCAACTGATCTCGACTGGAGAGACATCCGGCGACCTTACTGGCCAGAGTCGGATTTGGCAAGGACGAAGACAAGCAATATGAACTCTTGCTGTGTGTGGAAGGACATTATCTTGTTGATATATAAGCCGAAGAAATCTTTCCATGAAGGGCAACAAACGGGATGTAGAGTATCTTCGACGTCCTGCTAAGCTGTAATGGTGCCGCAGATGAGAACTAACAGCATCCTGCTGTGAAAAGAAATGGCACCCACGACGATCACTCCTTGTCGTCAGGCCGTATGACACGCGTCAGTCAGGTTGGTATCCCACCACTGTCAGGGTTATCTACAGACATGTCTTCGGCCTCGAATCTCATTGGAGAAGAACTGGCTACATTGATGAGTCCCGCTTCAGATTGAGCCGTCGATAATCAGCGAAGATGTGTCTGGAGACACCCCAAACAGTGTTGGGATACCAACCTTACTATCGAACCACAAGCAGGGGTCAGGTATGGGGGTACGATTACTTTTCATAGCGGAACCCCCCCCCCCCCACCCTGGTTGTCACGTACGGCTCTCTTACAGCTCAGTGATAGTCGACGATATTCTACACGCCGTTCTGTTGCCATCCTGGGCTTGCAATTCAGCAAGATAACGCCCGCCCGCACACAGCGAGAGTTTCTACTGCTTGTCTTCGTGCTTGCCAAACCCTGCCTTGGACAGTAAGTGCGCCATCATTTAACAAACGCGATGTTACCGATTTTTTTACAAAACTGAGCGCAGTGTTGTGTAAATATAAATTTGCACCTTCAAGAATATATGGTTTAGATGAAACAGGTGTTACCACGGTGCTAATTGTTGTTGTTGTTGTGGTCTTCAGTCCTGAGACTGGTTTGATGCAGCTCTCCATGCTACACTATCCTGCGCAAGCTTCTTCATCTCCCAGTACCTACTGCAACCCACATCCTTCTGAATCTGCTTGGTGTATTCATCTCTTGGCCTCCCTCTACGGGTTTTACCCTCCACGCTGCCCTCCAATGCTAAATTGGTGATCCCTTGATGCCTCAACACATGTCCTACCAACCGATCCCTTCTTCTAGTCGTGCCACAAACTCCTCTCCTCCCCAATCCTATTCAATACCTCCTCATTAGTTACGTGATCTACCCATCTAATCTTCAGCATTCTTCTGAGCACCACATTTCAAAAGCTTCTATTCTTTTCTTGTCTAAAATATTTATGGTCCATGTTTCACTTCCATACATGGCTACACTCCATACAAATGCTTTCAGAAACGACTTCCTGACACTTAAATCTATACTCGATGTTAACAAATTTCTCTTCTTCAGAAACGCTTTCCTTGCCGTTGCCAGTATACATTTTATATCCTCGCTACTTCGACCATCATCACTTATTTTGCTCCACAAATAGCAAAACTCCTTTACTACTTTAAGTGTCTCATTTCCTAATCTAATACCCTCAACATCACCCGACTTAATTCGATTACATTCCATTATCCTCGTTTTGCTTTTGTTGATGTTAATCTTATATCCTCCCTTCAAGACACCATCCATTCCGTTCAACTGCTCTTCCAAGTCCTTTGCTGTCTACGACAGAATTACAATGTCATCGGCGAACCTCAAAGTTTTTATTTCTTCTCCATGGATTTTAATACCTATTCCGAATTTTTCTTTTATTTCCTTCATTGCTTGATCAGTTTTGTCAGGACCGGCTCTCCCAAGGCTGTCAGTAGTTCTAACGGAATGTTATCTACTCCCGGGGCCTTGTTTCGACTCAGGTCTTTCAGTACTCTGTCAAACTCTTCACGCAGTATCATATCTCCCATTTCATCTTCATCTACATCCTCTTCCATTTCCATAATATTGTCCTCAAGTACATCGCCCTTGTATAGACCCTCTATATACTCCTTCCACCTTTCTGCTTTCCCTTCTTTGCTTAGCACTGGGTTTCCATCTGAGCTCTTGATATTCATACAAGTGGTTGTCTTTTCTCCAAAGATCTCTTTAATTTTCCTGTAGGCAGTATGTATCTTACCCATAGTGAGATAAGCCTCTACATCCTTACATTTGTCCTCTATCCATCCCTGCTTAGCCATTTTGCACTTCCTGTCGAACTCATTTTTGAGACGTTTGTATTCCTTTTTGCCTGCTTCATTTACTGCTAATTTATATTTTCTCCTTTCATCAATTAAATTCAATATTTCTTCTGTTACCAAAGGATTTCTACTAGCCCTCGTATTTTTACCTATTTGATCCTCTGCTGCCTTCACTACTTCATCCCTCAAAGCTACCCATTCTTCTTCTACTGTATTTCTGTCCCCCATTCCTGTCAATTGTTCCCTAATGCTCTCCCTGAAACTCTGTACAACCTCTGGTTTAGTCAGTTTATCCAGGTCCCATCTCCTTAAATTCCCACCTTTTTGCAGTTTCTTCAGTTTTAATCTACAGGTCATAACCAATAGATTGTGGTCAGAGTCCACATCTGCCCCTGGAAATGTCTTACAATTTAAAACCTGGTTCCTAAATCTCTGTCTTACCATTATATAATCTATCTGAAACCTGTCAGTATCTCCAGGCTTCTTCCATGTGTACAACCTTCTTTTATGATTCTTGAACCAAGTGTTAGCTATGATTAAGCTCTGCTCTGTGCAAAATTCTACCAGGCGGCTTCCTCTTTCATTTATTACCCCCAATCCATGTTCACCTACTACGTTTCCTTCTCTCCCTTTTCCTACTACCGAATTCCAGTCACCCATGACTATTAAATTTTCGTCTCCCTACACTATCTGAATAATTTCTTTTATTGCATCAAACATTTCTTCAATTTCTTCGTCATCTGCAGAGCTAGTTGGCATATAAACTTGTACTACTGTAGTAGGCGTGGGCTTCGTGTCTATATTGGCCACAATAATGCGTTCACTATGCTGTTTGTAGTAGCTTACCCGCATTCCTATTTTTTTAATTCATTATTAAACCTACTCCTGCATTACCCCTATTTGACTTTGTGTTTATATCCCTGTATTCGCCTGACCAAAACTCTTGTTCGTCCTGCCACCGAACTTCACTAATTCCCACTATATCTAACTTTAACCTATCTATTTCCCTTCTTAAATTTTCTAACCTACCTGCCCGATTAAGGGATCTGACATTCCACGCTCCGATCTGTAGGACGCCACTTTTCTTTCTCCTGATAACGATGTCCTTCTGAGTAGTCCCCGCCTGGAGATCCGAATGGGGGACTATTTTACCTCCGGAATATTTTACCCAAGATGACGCCATCATCATTAACCATACAGTAAAGCTGCATGCCCTCGGGAAAAATTACGGCTGTAGTTTCCCCTTGCTTTCAACCGTTCGCAGTACCAGCACAGCAAGGCCGTTTTGGTTAGTGTTACAAGGCCAGGTGCTAAAGCCGAGGAAAGTTATTCCCAAGAAGGGAATGGAGGATTGGAGCCATAGTATCTGCTGAAAGAGGGAGATTGGATACAATGGAACTGGCAGTAAATGCAATAGGTCATGCAGTTCCTCTTATGCTTATTTTCCCAAGGCTTAAATACAAGGATTTGTTTATAAAAGGCGGACAACCATAATCTATGGGCTCAGGAAACAGTTCAGGATGGATGACAGCTACGGAGTTCGTCAAATACACACCTCAAAAAAGTTTTCCATCGTCCCAGTCCTCAGAACTCCTGAAGATAGGAATTGACTGTGGATATTTTATAAGAAATGATTCAAATGGCTCTGAGCAAGGACTTGACTTCTGAGGTCATCAGTCCTCTAGAACTCAGAACTACGTAAACCTAACCAACCTAAGGACATCACAAACATCCATGCCCGAGGCAGGATTCGAATCTTCGACCGTAGCGGTCGCGCGGTTCCAGACTGTAGCGCCTAGAAACGCTCGGCCACCCCGGCCGGCTACTTTATCACAGAAGAAGTCCCTTTGACTGTTCAGAGATGTCACTAAACCCGCCCAAAGATGTAAACAACCATACATGAGCAGCGCCTATTAGACGGAGGGGGTTCGAGAGCCGATCACTTCCAGGCATTCCACCAGGAAGGAGGCAGACGGCTCGTGTTATCTGTAGTTCAATGATGCCCAGACGATCAGTACTGTAGTGAATGACCGCTACCTACGGATTACGGCTCGCAGGCACCCTGACAGCAACGCCACCATGTTGAATAACGCTCTTCGTGCAGCCACAGAACGTCGTGTTACGACTCAAACTGTGCGCAGTAGGCTGCATGTAGCGCAACTTCACTCTCGACGTCCATGGCAAGGTCCATGTTTGCAACCACGACACGATGCAGCGCAGTACAGATGGGCCCAGCAACATGCCGAATGGACCTCTCAGGATTGGCATCATGTTCTCTTCACCGATGGGTGTCGCATATGCCTTCAACCAGACAATCGTCGGAGACGTGTTTGGAGGAAACCTGGTCAGGCTGAACGCCTTAGACACATGTCAAGCGAGTGCAGCAAGGTGGAGTTTCCCTGCTGTTTTGGCGTGGCATTATGTGGGGCCGACGTACGCCGATGGTGGTCATGGAAGGCGCCGTAACGGCTGTACGATACGTGAATGCCATCCTCCGACTGATAGTGCAACCGTACTGGCAGCATATTGGCAAGGCATTCGTCTTCATAAACGACAATTCGTGCCCCCATCGTGCACATCTTGTGAATGACTTCCTTCAGGATAACGACATCGCTGGGCTATAGTGGTTCAATATTACTGGTATTAAAAAAAAGTAATATATTTATTGTTTTAACTGTTGGAAATCTTCTAAAATGATATAATGGTGCATAGAAAATTTTTACTTGTGGATGATGAAATTATATATTCCACCAACCAGCATCAGATTCCCATCAGACAGACGAGAACATTGACCGACTGCATTGTTTAGAGTCCGATGACCGATCTAAAAGTTATGCAGTTTGCGTAATTACATCTCCAGGATACTGATAGAAAAGACCGGTGAAGATATCTCAGGGACGCTGAAATAAAAGTTTGAGAAAGTGATAGCCGTTTGAACACTAGTAGCGTTTGTCTGTGGCCACCAAACAATTTGTCGACAATTCTTTTCGCTACAGCCTGAAAAAGCTCTACAATGCAGCATAGTAATTTCATATGTGGAATTAATGGTTCAAATGGCTCTGAGCACTATGGGACTTAACATCTATGGTCATCAGTCCCCGAGAACTTAGAACTACTTAAACCTAACTAACCTAAGGACAGCACACAACACCCAGCCATCACGAGGCAGAGAAAATCCCTGACCCCGCCGGGAATCGAACCCGGGAACCCGGGCGTGGGAAGCGAGAACGCTACCGCACGACCACGAGATGCGGGCTGGAATTAATGAAAAATGAAAGTACAATCTTAATTAAAACACGGCTTTTGAACTTAAATTAGCGTAATTATTTGCCAAACTTTACAGAGCGACGCTTACATTTGTCAAACAATAGAGAGAGAGAGCTCACAGCTCCTGCTTTTGTATAATCCAAAAACAAATTACGGCGACTGCCTTCAACTTGCTTCACAGTTTCGATACGTAAACATTTCTCTAGAAATTTCTTTAACTGAACAACAAAAAATACATTTCCTTTCATTAAATCGTGGCCTTTTCTCCTTATTTTGCAGATTTATTTACAGGGAGAAAATTTACTCTTAATGTATTTTAGGCTTAGTTACAAGATTGGGGCATATTCTATTAATTATTCAAAAATGCAACATTTCAGTGAGCAGCATGTTCTACACACATGAACCCTATCGAGCGTACCTGGGCTAAATTGAAAAGGGCTGTTTTTGAACGACGCGACCCACCAACCATTCTGAGGGATCCACGCCGAATCGTAGTTGAGGAGTGGGACAATATGAACCAACAGTGCCTTGACGAACTTGTGGATAGTATACCATGACGAATACAGGCATGCATCAAAGCAAGAGGTTGTGCTGCTGGGTATTAGAGGTACCGGTGTGTACAGCAATGTGGACTACCATCTCTGACCGTCTCAATGTATGGTGGTACAACATGCAGTGTGTGGTTTTCATGAGCAATACAAATGGCGGAAATGATGTTTATGTTTCATCTCTATTCCAATTTTCTGTACAGGCTCCGGAACCGAAGTGATGCCAATTTTTTTTTTGGTGTGTGTATGTAAGTTAATTTTGATTGCATCGCATGAATACTAAAATCAAGCATTCTTAACGAATTTTGAGGTTAGCTAAAAATCTTAACTTGTAGCCCCGCTCTCCCGTACATAAAATTTCGTACAAAAAGGTTCTGTTCATTTTTTTCTGCAGGACTAATAGTTTGCGCTTACTGGGAGAGAGACTATGCAAATATTGCGCGTGGTTTTTGAAGGCAAGACGGAACATTGGGGGTTGCATAAGACGACGTCAGTAGGAGCAGCTGAATCGCCCTGCATATGTAAACCTGATAATGTACTGAGTAACGCACAAAATAAATAACAATATGCGTTAAATGTGTTATATCTCGGAAACCATTGTGAATAGGGCGTGTGTCTGTATGAAGTTTTTTGTTTGAAGCGAGCGCCCCTGTTATATCCCTGAATAGTGACTGTTCTTCCTGGGACAACCTGCAGTTTCTCTTGCCGTAATGAATTTGCGCTCTTCAGCAAAGTGTGCGCTAATTTGAAACCTCGTGGCAGATTAAAACCATATGCCGGACTCTACCGACTGAGTTATGTAATTAAGATGCAAGGTGAAAGATGAAGTACGGGAGGGAGTAAAGCGCTGACGCCGATTCGTGAATCGTGCTTGGGTAGATCGGACACTAGGGAATGAGCTCGCGAAGATTCCCAGTTCAGCCAGGAGGTACGATATTAGTTTCTCTTGTTTTATGAATGACTCTTTTTTCCGAACAAACCGACGTTCGACACAAGTGAATGACACAAACGGAAATAATGCTACATTTCCTCCATGCCTCTTTCAACCCGGTATTGCAAGTAGTGCAACAAACTGCCTCCTTATCCAACGTGACGTATTTCCTTATTCGGGTATTAAGTCAACTCCCGCATAATGCAGCAATCAGTTTCACGTTCAAAACAGATAAATCCTAAGTTCTAAACATGATAATTATTTCAAAACTACTAATCCGATTTTGAACAGAGATTTGTCTCTTCCGATAGTAGCTGCAGAAGTTTCTCCAGTTCCGTTTGATAAAGAGAAATTGATACTGGCATGTCTGCCATTAATATACATTGGTGTGTTAAACTTAAGGACGAATGTGGCTTTCGACTATCGCATGATGTGTGACTGCCCAGCAACATATCTCGATGGAACTGAGGCCGCATCCTTAAAGGGGAGAGTGGTGAATACGTAATGCACCCAGGAACATTTTTGAACACGACCGTTTTGGTGGTCCAGGCGTTACGGTGTGGGAAGGAACAATGTTGCGTTGGTGTACTGACCTCCAATTGTCTGAACACGGTACACACACAGCTCAACTTCTTCCCTGTGTAGTCCTTTCCAGCGGTGACTTCGGCCGTGGTTTCATCTTTATGGATGACAATGTGCGACCGCATCGAGCAGTACAGATGGAGGAGGTCTTGCAACGAGAGGATATTTAGCGAATAGACTGACCTGCCCGTTCCCCAACAACATTTGGGATGTGTTGAGGAGGCCTACTGCAGTACGTCCACACACACCAACGACACTCCATTAGCCGTCAACTGCACTGCTGGAGGAACGGAACGCCCTACAACAACAACTCTTTACTTGGCTTGGGCCAGCAAAGGAACACGCTCGAGAGCATGGTGATCACACACCCTATTAAGAACCATGTCCCGCCTTTTGTAATGTCCAGGGGCCATTATGAATCGAGGTGACACAGAGCGTAATTATTGCCTCTGAATAAGAGTGTCATATCTATTGGTCAGATGCGTATTTCGTTCATTTATCTTCTGTACTACACTATAGCAGTTCCTTCTATGTATAGTCCAACTTTCTTCGAGCTAAGTTACGAGCAGTTGACACTCACATACTATGCGAAAGTTACTATCGTCCTTACGTTCTGCAGACCAGTGTAGCTAAGAGAAGAAACTACACGTCGTTTAATCAGGACTTCCCATCAATTCGTTTGAGTCAAAACACTATTATGATATCTTAAGCGGTTCCGGAAATACTCGTTGCCGTTGTTGTGGTCTTCCGTCCAGAGGTTGGTTTGATGCAGCTCTCCATGCTACTCCATCCTGTGCAAGCCTCTTCATTTCCGAATAACTACTGCAATCTACATCCTTCTGAAACTGCT
Organism: Schistocerca cancellata; assembly: GCF_023864275.1. Classification (NCBI taxonomy): domain Eukaryota; kingdom Metazoa; phylum Arthropoda; class Insecta; order Orthoptera; family Acrididae; genus Schistocerca; species Schistocerca cancellata. The sequence continues at coordinate 50,845,954 of NC_064628.1, read as the reverse complement.
TAGTGTAATCATCTCTTGGTCTCCCTCTACGATTTTTACCCTCCACGTTTCCCTCCAATACTAAACTGGTGATCCCTTGATGGCTCAGAACGTATCCTATCAACTGATCGCTCCTCCTAGTCAAGTTGTGCCACAAATTCCTCTTCTCCCCTATTCTATTCAGTACCTCATCATTAGTTACGCGATGTACCCATCTAATCTTCGGTATTCTTCTTCAGCACCCCATTTCGAAAACTTCTATTCTCTTCTTGTCTACACTGTTTATCGTCCATGTTTCACTTCCATACATGGCTACACTCCATACGAATACTTTTATAAAAGACTACCTGATAATTAAACCTACACTCTTTGTTAACAAATTTATCTTCTTAAGAAACGCTTTCCTTGCCATAGCCAGTCTACCCAGATACAGACGCAGAGCACAAGGTAGTAATGCTGCAGAGTAGATTGAAGGTTAAGAGAATCTTCCGGAAGAATCACAGTGGAAAGAACTGGGATACTGATGTACTAGGAAGTGATAAGACGTATTTAAAGCTTCCTAAAGGTATGGATAGGGCATATCACAATAGGGAATTCAGTTGATGTGAAGGGAACATCTCTAAGAAGGGAAATCACCGATGCTGGACAGTCAAACATGGGTCAACAAGGATAAGTGCGAAAAATCCTTGGGTAACAGAAGAAATTCTTCAATTGATCAATGAAAGATGCACGAAATTATTCGGAGAAAGTCAGTATTACACCAATATAAATCACTTTTGAACGAAATAATTAGGAAGTGCAGGGAAGCCAATGTGAAATGGCTGCAGGAAAACTGTGAAGAAATCGATAAAATCCTTCAGTGATATTAAAAGGAAGGGCTGTAACACTAAGACTGCAATGGAATTCTATTGTTAAACGCAGAGCTGACAGGTGGAAAGAGTACATTGAAGGCCTCTATGAGAAGGAGCATTTGCCTGATGGCTTGATAGAAGAAGAAACTGGAGACGATAAGGAAGACATACGGGGACCATTATCAGAGTCATAATTTAAAAGAACTATGGGAGACTTAAGATCCAATAAAGCAGAAGGGATAGATAACATTCCATCAGAATTTCTAAAATTATTGGGCAAATGATAACCGAGTGACTATTCAAGCTGGCGTGTAACATCTATGACACTGGCAGTGTACCGTCAGACTTTTGGTAATATATCTTTATAAAACAGCTAGAGAATACTTCGAAAACTATCGCAGAATGAGCTGTTAAGTTTCTCCTAAGAATAATATACAGAAGAATGGAAAAGAAAATTGAGGATCTGTTAGATAATGATCATTTTCGTTTTCGGAAAGGTAAAGGCATTAGAGAGGCAGTTCTGACTTTGTTGTTGACAATGTAAGCAAGACTGAAGAAAAATCAAGACACGTTCATAGGATCTGTCAACCTAGAAAAATCGTTCGACAACGTCAAATGGTGCAATATGTTCAAAAATATGCCAAAAATAAGAGTAAGCTACACGGAAAGACAGGTGATGTACAATATGTAGAAGAATCAAGCCAGGACAATAAAAATAGACGTCCAGGAATGAATAGTTCTATTGAAAAAGGATGTAAGACGTGGGTTGCAATTTTTCGCCCCTACTATTCAGCCTGTACATCGAAGAAGCAATGACGGAAATAAAAGAGAAGGTCAATAGTGGAATTAAAATTCAGGGTGAAAGAATATCAATTATTTGCTGATGACAATACTACCCTCAGTGAAAGTAAAGAAAAATGGACTTGATGAATGGAATGAAAAGTAATGAGTACAGAATATGGATAGAGAGTAAAGCGGAAAATGACAAAAGTAGCGACAAATAGGAGAAATGAGAACAGCTTGAATCTTAACATCAGACTTGGTGGTCACGAAGTAGACGAATTTAAGGAATTCTGATACACTGAAATCTCAGTAGGCAGCACAGTTGAAGAGGAATGGACATCTCTCAAAAGGGCACTCACAGAAGTTGGAAAGAGAAACGTAGGTACAAAGAAGATAACTGCGAAGCAACCATTGGTAACCGAAGAAATACTTCAGTTGATCGATAAAAGAATAAAGTAAAAAAAAGTGTTCAGTGATATACAGGAATATAGAATACGCTGGGAAAAGAAATAAATGGGAACTGGAGGGAAGCTAAGAAGAAATGAGTGCATGAAAAACCTGAAGAAATTGAAAAAGAATTGAGTCAGCACATAGAAAAGTCAAAACAACGTTCGGTGAAATTAAAAGTAGTTCAACGATCTGTTGAGCACTGAAACACATACAGAAAAGCTAACGCTATAATATAACATGAAAGGAAACATACATCATATATCCGCAAGAATGTAAGCTGTAAAAGCAATTAAGTATCTCAATAGCAATAAGGCTGTTGGTAATGATGACATCTGCGCTGAGAAAATTATATGGGGTAGTCTGGCCACATGTTTGTATGCACAAAATAAAGATGGACATCTGGATGAATAGAAAAATATCGAAAGACTGGAAATATGCCATCAATATTCCATTACGTAAGATGGGTAGAAAAAATGTACTGGATACCAATGGAAGGTTCTCACTATTGAATGTGTGCAAGAGACTCTCTAGATTGTTGTTCAGTAGTGTGGAAAATCACCTCGAGTCAAGCACTGGAGACTATCAGGCTGTCTAGAAAAGGAGAAACTGTATCGATCTGACTTTTAGACTCAAATGTATATCAGAACGCTGTCTCAGGAAAGGTAGAAACACTGTAGTGAACTTCGTGGACTTTAGCATGCTTAAGTTTCTGTAGAAAAGATTGTGTTGACGAATGTCCTTCGTGACACAGGCGCGGGGTACAGGTAAAATAGTAAGGGACGCCTTGAAAGGCGTCTCTACGAGGGTCACGTCGAAAATTCTGTATTGCAAAGGAGTGTCTCAAGAAGTTGGGTAGTCATTGATTTTGTTCAACTTCTTGCAGGATGAAATGGTCCACGAGTGGAGACAGGTGAACAACACCATGGCTATTGAAGGAATACAGACTGAGTGCAAAATAATTATAACACAACAATAGATTGCCTAACCTTCGCTGATGGTACGACATTACCACATGAGAAAGAGGAAAACGCAAGAACAGTACTGGAAAATATTGCTGAAGTTGCAAAAAAGGCGATCTCAACGTAGTATACAATAAAACCAAGGTCCTGGATGCAGAGACCAACTGGAAGGTTGACGATTAAGTGGTGGAGAATGTGAAGAGCCTCCGCTACCTGGGAGAAAACGTAACAGGCAAGTTACAGAGCAACAAGAGCATAATACACAGATCCCAAAAGCTGCGAAAACTAAGATGTGTGCAAAGACAACATATGTAAACAATAGCTTAGACATTATGTGTCAACAATCAGAAATACCGCATTGCGTGCAAGAAAGACGACCATCTTGGACCTTTATCCTGCTGTCGAAGGGGAACGAAAGATCTTGAGAGACATCTGGGCTACGAATCAACAGAGTAAAATATGGATACATGTACGAGGGTGCTGTGGAAGTGTCGAACTAATTTCAAACATGATACAAAAGAGAAAACTGAGATTTGCCAAGCAGTTCATGAAAATGTAGATTGTAAGTTAATGGAGATGTATAGGAAGAACAATCTTCCAAAATTCGAATGCGAGATTAGTGATGTGCGGCTTGGCACAGTCAGGTAGAATAACCGTCTAGGTGTAACATCGAAAAGCAATATAAAATGCTACGAGCACTATGTTTGGTGGTGGGGAAGGCAAGTGGTCTTCTGTTTATTGGGGGAACTCTAGAAAAGTGTAGCTCATCTATAAAGGAGATCGCTTGTAGAATACTAGTACGATCCAGTCTTGAATACTGCTCCATTGTTTGGGATGCCCATCAGGTTGGATTAAAGGAAGATCTAGAAGCAATTTAAGAGCGTGCTCCTAGATTTGTTACCGTCAGGTTCCCTCAACATCTCAGGAAATGCATCGTGAATTCAAATGGGGTTCCCTGAGGGAAGACAAAGTTCTTTTCGCGCAACACTGTTGACAAAATTTAAAGGACCAGTATCTGTAGTTCACTGTTGAACGATTTACTGTCGTCAACGTCCATTTCGCGTAAGGTTCGCGAAGACAATAAAAGAGAAATTACGGCTCGAACAGAAGCATATAGACAGTCGCTTTTTCCTCGCTCCATTTAAAAGTGGAACTGGAAAGGGAATGTTTACTAATGATATGAGGTATGTTGCGTCATACGACTTGTAATGGGAGGAGGAAGAGCAGATACGTCGACAACGAGGTCGTTAGAGACAGAACAGACGCTCGGGTTAGGGAAAGATGGAGAAGAAAATCGCCGTGCACTTTCAAAGGAACCATCTTAGCATTTGACTGGAGCGATCTAGGGAAATCACGGAAAACCTAAATCAGGATGGCCAGATGCAGGTTTGAACCATCCTCCCCCACGAATGCGAGTGCAGTGAGCTAGCCACTGCGCTACCTCGTTCGGGCCGCAGCTTGTAATGGCTTTCGGAGTACGTACACTGATGGGAACTGGAAAACATTTTTCTTGATAAAAAAACTTTACCAACAGCCGCATGTTTTGGTTTATTTCATTTTATATTTAAAATTCTACCAGTTTCGGCAACTCAGTATTGCCATCTTCACGTCCCAAACGCTATTATCGTATTAAAAATATTATCGAATGGTGCCATAAAACTGAAATTGTAAATCCGATCGTTATGCAACAGATTCCTGTGAACGGGTGAGTCAGTCACCCGTTCACAGGAACCTGTTGCCCCCACTCTGGAACCTATCAGCAAGGTCTAACAACCCGGAAATATCTGATTATGAAGGAAGTAGCTAGAAGAGAAAGATAGTGCAATGAAATACAAATATTTGATTGGTAATAACTCGAAACTGGTGAATATAACATTTGTGTGACATGTATATATAAAATGAAAAAAGAGAAAAGTATCCAAGACGGTTACTGAGTTTCCCTCGAGCAGTATTTCTAGACTGTGTAGGTATTAAACCACACATCAGGCAATTACAGATTGAGTGGTTTAAGGCATGTTGTGTAGTATGTTTAATGCTGTGAATCAGGTTCCAGTTCTGTGACATGATTTGTTATGGACGCAGGTATTATTGTACGGCTACGAGCCCAGTCTTTCAATATAAACGAAGTTCTGTGATAGTATGTGCAATGTACCTTGTCCTTAACATGACAAGCTATGAAGCATATTTATAGTGTGAGTAGTTTGTGTAGATTTGTGCAGTTAAATTTTTGTTGCAGTGAGTGCAGTGGATAGCGCATCACTTAAGCATTCTTTTTACAGATGACACTAGCATTTTAGTCTGTCCGAGCTTTCACCCAGTGAAGGAAGAAAAGGTAAACAGTGTCCTTAAAAGTAATTCTGAATTGTTTCTGCAAATGGTCTGACAATTTCAAAAAGACACAACATATTCAGTGCTGCACATCTAGACGTACACTCCTGGAAATTGAAATAAGAACACCGTGAATTCATTGTCCCAGGAAGGAGAAACTTTATTGACACATTCCAGGGGTCAGATACATCACATGATCACACTGACAGAACCACAGGCACATAGACACAGGCAACAGAGCATGCACAATGTCGGCACTAGTACAGTGTATAGTACACCTTTCGCAGCAATGCAGGCTGCTATTCTCCCATGGAGACGATCGTAGAGATGCTGGATGTAGTCCTGTGGAACGGTTTGCCATGCCATTTCCACCTGGCGCCTCAGTTGGACCAGCGTTCGTGCTGGACGTGCAGACCGCGTGAGACGACGCTTCATCCAGCCCCAAACATGCTCAATGGCGGACAGATCCGGAGATCTTGCTGGCCAGGGTAGTTGACTTACACCTTCTAGAGCACGTTGGGTGGCACGGGATACATGCGGACGTGCATTGTCCTGTTGGAACAGCAAGTTCCCTTGCCGGTCTAGGAATGGTAGAACGATGGGTTCGATGACGGTTTGGATGTACCGTGCACTATTCAGTGTCCCCTCGACGATCACCAGTGGTGTACGGCCAGTGTAGGAGATCGCTCCCCACACCATGATGCCGGGTGTTGGCCCTGTGTGCCTCGGTCGTATGCAGTCCTGATTGTGGTGCTCACCTGCACGGCGCCAAACACGCATACGACCATCATTGGCATCAAGGCAGAAGCGACTCTCATCGCTGAAGACGACACGTCTCCATTCGTCCCTCCATTCACGCGTGTCGCGACACCACTGGAGGCGGGCTGCACGATGTTGGGGCGTGAGCGGAAGACGGCCTAACGGTGTGCGGGACCGTAGCCCAGCTTCATGGAGACGGTTGCGAATGGTCCTCGCCGATACCCCAGGAGCAACAGTGTCCCTAATTTGCTGGCAAGTGGCGGTGCGGTCCCCTACGGCACTGCGTAGGATCCTACGGTCTTGGCGTGCATCCGTGCGTCGCTGCGGTCCGGTCCCAGGTCGACGGGCACGTGCACCTTCCGCCGACCACTGGCGACAACATCGATGTACTGTGGAGACCTCACGCCCCACGTGTTGAGCAATTCGGCGGTACGTCCACCCGGCCTCCCGCATGCCCACTACACGCCCTCGCTCAAAGTCCGTCAACTGCACATACGGTTCACGTCCACGCTGTCGCGGCATGCTACCAGTGTTAAAGACTGCTATGGAGCTCCGTATGCCACGGCAAACTGGCTGACACTGACGGCGGCGGTGCACAAATGCTGCGCAGCTAGCGCCATTCGACGGCCAACACCGCGGTTCCTGGTGTGTCCGCTGTGCCGTGCGTGTGATCATTGCTTGTACAGCCCTCTCGCAGTGTCCGGAGCAAGTATGGTGGGTCTGACACAACGGGGGTCAATGTGTTCTTTTTTCCATTTCCAGGAGTGTATTATACTAGTGACAAATTTTTTTTTTTTTTAAGTCGTCAGTCTTCTGACTGGTCTGATGTGGCCCGCGACGAATTCCTCTCCAGTGCCAACCTCTTCATCTCAGAGTAGCAGCCGGCCGCTGTGGCCGAGTGGTTCTAGGCGCTTCACTTTGGACCTGCGTGACTGCTACGGTCGCAGGTTCGAATCCTGCCTCGGGCATGGATGTGTGTGATGTCCTTAGGTTAATTAAGTTTAAGTAGTTGCAAGTTCTAGGGGATTGATGACCTCAGATGTTAAGTCGCATAGTGCTCAGAGCCATTTTAACCATTTCAGAGTAGCACTTGCAACCTGCGTCCACAATTATTTGTGTATTCCAATCTCTGTCTTCTCCTACAGTTTTTGTCCTCTGCAGCTCCCTCTAGTACCTTGGAAGTCATTTCCCGATGTCTTAACAGACGTCCTATCATCGTGTCCCTTCTCCTTGTCAGTGTTTTCTACGCAGTTCTTTCCTTTCCCATTCTTCTCAGAACCTCCTCATTCCATACTTTACCAGTTTACCTAATTTTCAACATTCGTCTGTAGCATCACATCTCAGATGCTTCGACACTCCTCCGTTCCGGTTTTCCCACAATCCCTGTTTCACTACCACACAATGCTGACGTCCTATCATCGTGTCCCTTCTCCTTGTCAGTGTTTTCTACGCAGTCCTTTCCTTTCCCATTCTTCTCAGAACCTCCTCATTCCATACTTTACCAGTCTGCCTAATTTTCAACATTCGTCTGTAGCATCACATCTCAAATTCTTCGACACTCCTCCGTTCCGGTTTTCCCACAATCCCTGTTTCACTACCACACAATGCTGTACTCCAAAAGTACATTCTCAGGAAATTATTCCTCAAATTGAGGCCTATGTTTGATACTAGTAGACCTCTCTTGGTCAGGAATGCCTTTTTTGCCGGTGCTAGTCTGCTTTTGGTGTCCTCCTTGCTCCGTCGTTCATTATTATTTTGTTGCCTAGGTTGCAGAATTCCTTAACTTCATCTACTTCGTGACCGTAAATCCTGATGTTAAATTTCTCACTCTTCTCATTTCTGCTACTTCTCATTACTTTCGTCTTTCTTCGATTTCATCTCAGTCCATATTCTGTATTCATTGGACTGTTCGTTCCATTCAGCAGAGCATGTAAGTCTTCTTCACTTTCACTGAGGATAGCAATGTCATCAGCGAATCGTATCATTGATAACCTTTCACTTTGAATTTTAAATCCACTCCTGAACCTTTCTTTTATTTCCATGATTGCTTGTTCGTTGTACAGATTGAAAATTAGGTGCGAAAGACTACATCCTTCTCTTACAGCCCTTTTAATCTGAGCACTTATTTGTTGCTCGTCCACACTATTCCCTCTTGGCTCTTGTACATATTATACAGGGTTATTACAAATGATTGAAGCGAATTCATAAATTCACTGTAGCTCCATTCAGTGACATATGGTCACGACACACTACAGATACGTAGAAAAACTCATAAAGTTTTGTTCGGCTGAAGGCGCACTTCAGGTTTCTGCCGCCAAAATGGCGACAAGAGCCGAGAAAGCGTACGTCGTGCTTGAAATGCACTCACATCAGTCAGTCATAACAGTGCAACGACACTTCAGGACGAAGTTCAACAACGATCCACCAACTGATAACTCCATTCGGCGATGGTATGCGCAGTTTAAAGCTTCTGGATGCCTCTGTAAGAGGAAATCAACGGGTCGGCCTGCAGTGAGCGAAGAAACGGTTGAATGCGTGCGGGCAAGTTTCACGCGCAGCCCGCGGAAGTCGACGAATAAAGCAAGCAGGGAGCTAAACGTACCACAGCCGACGGTTTGGAAAATCTTACGAAAAAGGCTAAAGCAGAAGCCTTACCGTTTACAGTTGCTACAAGCCCTGACACCCGATGACAAAGTCAAACACTTTGAATTTTCGGCGCGGTTGCAACAGCTCATGGAAGAGGATGCGTTCACTGCGAAACTTGTTTTCAGTGATGAAGCAACACTTTTTCTTAATGGTGAAGTGAACAGACACAATGTGCGAATCTGGGCGGTAGAGAATCCTCACGCATTCGTGCAGCAAATTCGCAATTCACCAAAAGTTAACATGTTTTGTGCAATCTCACGGTTTAAAGTTTACGGCCCCTTTTTCTTCTGCAAAAAAAAGTTACAGGACACGTGTATCTGGACATGCTGGAAAATTGGCTCATGCCACAACTCGAGACCGACAGCGCCGACTTCATCTTTCAACAGGATGGTGCTCCACCGCACTTCCATCATGATGTTCGGCATTTCTTAAACAGGAGATTGGAAAACCGATGGATCGGTCGTGGTGGAGATCATGATCAGCAATTCATGTCTTGGCCTCCACGCTCTCCCAACTTAACCCCATGCGATGTCTTTCTGTGGGGTTATGTGAAAGATTCAGTGTTTAAACCTCCTCTACCAAGAAACGTGCCAGAACTGCGAGCTCCCATCAACGATGCTTTCGAACTCATTGATGGGGACATGCTGCGCCGAGTGTGGGAGGAACTTGATTATCGGCTTGATGTCTGCCGAATCACTAAAGGGGCACATATCGAACATTTGTGAATGCCTAAAAAAATTTTTTGAGTTTTTGTATGTGTGTGCAAAGCAAGGTGAAAATATCTCAAATAATAAAGTTATTGTAGAGCTGTGAAATCGCTTCAATCATTTGTAATAACCCTGTATATTACCCATCTCTCCCTATAGCTTATCCCTATTTTTCTCAGAAATTCGAACATCTTGCACCATTTTACATTGTCAAACGCTTTTTCCATGTCGACAAATCCTATGAATGTGTCTTGACTTTTCTTTACTCTTGCTTCCGTTATCAACCGTAACATCAGAATTGCCTGTCTGGTGCCTTTACCTTACCTAAAGCCAAATTGATCGTCATCTAACACATCATCAATTTTCTTTGCCATTGTTCTGTATATTATTCTTATTAGGAACTTTGATGCATCAGCTGTTAAGCTGATAATTCTCGCAGTTGTCAGCTTTTGGAGTCTTCGCAACTGTGTGGATGATATTTTTCCGAAATTCAGGTGGTACGTCGCCAGACACACTTTCCACATACCAACGTGACTGTCGTTTTGTTGCCACTTCCCTGAACGATTTAAGAAATTCTGAAGTAATGTTATCTAACCTTTCTGCCTTATTTGATCTTAAGTTCTACAAGGCTCTCTTAAATTCTGATTGTAATACTGGATCCCCTACCTGTTCTAAATCGACACTTGTTTTTTCTTCTATGCGGCCTTCGGTGTATTCCTTCCATCTGTCTGCTCTTTCCTGTGCATTTAACAGTGGATTACCCGTTGCACTCCTAATGTTTCCACCCTGGCCTTTAATTTCATCGAAGGTTATTTTGAGTTTCCTATATGCGAGTCAGTCCTTCCTGGCAATCATTTCTTTTTCGATTTCTTCACATTTTTCATGCTTCCATTTCGTCTTAGCTTCCTGCACTTCCTATTTTTTTCATTCCTCAGTGACTTGTATTTCTGTATTCCTGAATTTTCCTGAACGCTTTTGTACATCCTTGTTTCAACGATCAGCTGAAGTATTTCTTCTGTTACACAAGGTTTGTTCGCAGTTATCTTCTTTGTACCTATGTTTTTATTTTCAACTTCTGTGAGTGTCCTTTTTAGAGATAATCATTCGTCTTCAACTGTATGGCCTACTGAGCTAGCTATTGCTGTATCTATAGCCTTAGAGAACTTTAAGCGTATCTCGTCATTCCTTAGTACTTCCGTGACATCCTTGGGTATTGATGCTTACTGACTAATCTCTTGACCAACTATAAAAAACGATTAGGAAGTAATAACTAGGCTGAAAGCTCAAAAAAAGTATTTTTGCATATTGAGAAGATAGAAACTGGTAGAAACATTCTTGTTCTCTCAAAACAACTCATTTCGTTCACATTAGCACTTCGAATCACTGAAAATCTTGGGGAGAGACAAATCTGTAAGTTAATATATTTTAGGTGTTTTCATTCAATATTGTGCTATGAAATAATGTTCTGTGGTTCTAAAGGGAAGAAATTTTTCATTGCTCACAAAGATTAATATGTGATGTTTGCCCAAGATTATCTTGTAGACATTAAAAGAGTTTGGCATTCTGACTACTGTGTCACAGTGTATGCACCCCCCCTCCTCCCCCCCCAGGAGTATCTGGTAAATAACATAGTACGGTTCAAAAGGGACAATGATGGTCGTAATTACAACACCAGAACAAAAAATACATTAATCGTTCCACAAGTGGGTGACATTTCCCTAGAAGCGGGTGCACAATGCACAATGCACCCACCAAAGTTTTGATCACCTACACCACAATGAAAAATATGTGAGAGACAGCAAAGTTAAATTTGAAAAGCAATTAAAAATGTTTCTCCGTGACAATTCCTTCTATTCAGTACAAGAATCTCTATTTAATTGACAAGTAAAAGACAGCCAACAGGAAATACTAATTTCCTAACGCATACAAAAATAAAATAAAATAAACACCTTGCAAATGATCATTAAGTTGCCAAGACACTCGTTAAAGAATTTTTGGGGGGAGGGGTGAGTGGTTAATGCTAGTTGCAGAATTGAACTACGAACATTAATTAACTGGATACATGTCCTAGCTGCGACGGGAACTTTTCCCACCGTAGAGAAACGGAATCGCCTTATGTCTGCATCTGCAGTTAGTAATGGTCGCCTGGTCGTAGATATAGCTAATTGCTATAATCGCACTATTTCACTCCCATTTACGGAGCTTGTTAGCACTTGATGTTAGGTTGGCGCCATTAAAATGCATTGTGTTGTAGTAATCGCTGCTACTTGCTGGATCGCTGCTGTCTCTCGATGCTGATGCTGGCTCTACATCTGGTTGTCTAGGGTTAAAAACATGAGGTCCCGTGTTTTTTATATGCTTTTGATGATAAAGAACGAGCGAAACCAACAAATATGTAAACCTAAAATATTTATTACTCTGGTGGCCATCTTAATTCCACTGTCCACCAAAGACCATGACACAAGACAAAGTAGTATTTCCGTTACATGTTCTTTGCATTGTTTATACACCTCAAACAATAACACACAAACACACTCTACCAAAGTGACATTCCGACTGCTCCCCGACCGTTCTTGCTGCTTTTATTTATAACATTGTCAAAGAACTACTAAAAAGAGATATAGTTTACAAGTCACATGTACATCTGTTATCATAATTTGTGCAGAAAAGTTATTAATTTGCATCGAGTGACATAATTTAACATGTTATTAAAATGACAGACAGATCTGTTAACTTGACAGAATAATTCTTTGTTACAAAAAGGCCGTTTTTTAGAAGTTTGTCAATTGACTTCTCTAATTTGCATAAATAAGTAAATAACATGAATTATTAAGAATTACATTGGTTTTCGTCTAAAATAGGATTGATTTCGTGAATACTGAGTGGAAACGCTCCTAGTGAACAAATAGGTTTCACTGGGTGATTTTTATTTAAGGAGATCTAAAATACCAAAGTTGGCCACTATTTTTCGTACTTCATATTAATTATTTAAGATGAACTTAGTGTTTTTACATGATGACATTTGCTGTATCAGTGATCAAGTGATATAAACTTTTGTGTAGGTCAGTTACTCAGTATAATTTAATGGGTTGACTGTTTATGCAGACATGTTATGCAATCATTGTTAACATACACAATAACTTTTCTATAATCATAAATACTCGTTAAACTGGTTGAATTTGGAGGGTATCGCATACTTCGGTACAGTAAAGCCTTTAATATGTTCCGTTACAAGTTGTCACTTGAGACCGTTCGGAATGTCACGAGCACACTGGCCACTGATGACGTCACTAGCCTTTCTACCTCTCCACAACGGCTAGAGCCCAAAATGGCGGTGGTTGGGGGAAGCGATATGCGAGCGGTGGAGGAAACCAGACGCTGACCACATTCAACAGGTCGAGTGCCTATTCGCGGTGAATCGGCTGGCCTGCGGACGCCACAAGTTTGGAGCAGGTGCGTGCTTCACACACACACACACACACACACACACACACACACACACACACACACACACACAGAACTGCGGTTTTCCTGTGGCGCACGCGGCTCTGCTGCAACAGCTAGGCGGACCTGCATGGTGCTTTCCTCTTCTCCCACGCGCAGTACTGACAAATGACCCCAACCATGGATGTGCGTCACAGCTCCTACTGGCCGCCATACGTCATTGACAACATTGCTGCCTGACAACCTATGGGCACCGCTGCTGTCGGTGATTCTTAGAACACGGAGGGTCCCTGTTCGCCTCGCCAGATATTCGCACAGTCAGCGTTCACGCATATCAACCCATCAGCGCTGACATAAGATAGTGAAAGATGCACACCACAGAATCTCAACGCGAAAGCGACATCTGCAGTGTCGGTACAAGTGATTAAAACAGTGTGAACTAAAATATAAACCAGAGTATGACCCGGCGGATCTCTTGTAAATACACTCCTGGAAATTGAAATAAGAACACCGTGAATTCATTGTCCCAGGAAGGGGAAACTTTATTGACACATTCCTGGGGTCAGATACATCACATGATCACACTGACGGAACCACAGGCACATAGACACAGGCAACAGAGCATGCACAATGTCGGCACTAGTACAGTGTATATCCACCTTTCGCAGCAATGCAGGCTGCTATTCTCCCATAGAGACGATCGTAGAGATGCTGGATGTAGTCCTGTGGAACGGCTTGCCATGCCATTTCCACCTGGCGCCTCAGTTGGGCCAGCGTTCGTGCTGGAAGTGCAGACCGCGTGAGACGACGCTTCATCCAGTCCCAAACATGCTCAATGGGGGACAGATCCGGAGATCTTGCTGGCCAGGGTAGTTGACTTACATCTTCTAGAGCACGTTGGGTGGCACGGGATACATGCGGACGTGCATTGTCCTGTTGGAACAGCAAGTTCCCTTGCCGGTCTAGGAATGGTAGAACGATGGGTTCGATGACGGTTTGGATGTACCGTGCACTATTCAGTGTCCCCTCGACGATCACCAGTGGTGTACGGCCAGTGTAGGAGATCGCTCCCTACACCATGATGCCGGGTGTTGGCCCTGTGTGCCTCGGTCGTATGCAGTGCTGATTGTGGCGCTCACCTGCACGGCGCCAAACACGCATACGACCATCATTGGCACCAAGGCAGAAGCGACTCTCATCGCTGAAGACGACACGTCTCCATTCGTCCCTCCATTCACGCCTGTCGCGACACCACTGGAGGCGGGCTGCACGATGTTGGGGCGTGAGCGGAAGACGGCCTAACGGTGTGCGGGACCGTAGCCCAGCTTCATGGAGACGGTTGCGAATGGTCCTCGCCGATACCCCAGGAGCAACAGTGTCCCTAATTTGCTGGGAAGTGGCGATGCCGTCCCCTACGGCACTGCGTAGGATCCTACGGTCTTGGCGTGCATCCGTGCGTCGCTGCGGTCCGGTCCCAGGTCGACGGGCACGTGCACCTTCCGCCGACCACTGGCGACAACATCGATGTACTGTGGAGACCTCACGCCCCACGTGTTGAGCAATTCGGCGGTACGTCCACCCGGCCTCCCGCATGCCCACTATACGCCCTCGCTCAAAGTCCGTCAACTGCACATACGGTTCACGTCCACGCTGTCGCGGCATGCTACCAGTGTTAAAGACTGCGATGGAGCTCCGTATGCCACGACAAACTGGCTGACACTGACGGCGGCGGTGCACAAATGCTGCGCAGCTAGCGCCATTCGACGGCCAACACCGCGGTTCCTGGTGTGTCCGCTGTGCCGTGCGTGTGATCATTGCTTGTACAGCCCTCTCGCAGTGTCCGGAGCAAGTATGGTGGGTCTGACACACCGGTGTCAATGTGTTCTTTTTTCCATTTCCAGGAGTGTACATTTCTCAGCTTTGTCGCCAGATAACTGTCTGTAAGTCCCACTTACATATTCTTATCCGTAAATATGAACCACCAGCATGAGGATTAAATGTAAATTACGTTTCACTTGCAAACCCGAGAGCTTTATTTGCAACATATTCGCCAGGAAAGCCAGAAGTCACTCTTCTCGTTCCTAGTTTTTTCTTTTACTTCGCAAGACATACCGACAGTAGAGATGACGCTTTCACGGTAGGTTGCTCTTGAATATTTCTGTCCCTTCTTATCTGAAACAAGAAACTAAACTGACAATGTTTGCTGATGATACAAGCATCATTATTAATCCAGTAAAAGAAACTCCAATAGAAAATGACATAAATAATGTTTTCGTAAAAGTTATTGATTGGTTTCCTGCGAACGGGTTTGTTCTGAACTTTGTAGAAACACAGTACATTCAATTTTCTACTGCAAGGAGTACAGTTCTTTCAATAAATTTAACGCATCAGTAGAAGTCAGTAGCCTGGGTAGGGCATAGAAGTGTTTGGGTGTTGTGACGGTACGTCACATGAATGGACATTTGGAGAAAGGGAAAAGAAGTTTTTGTTATGATACGTGTCAACCATAAATTATCTAAAGGCTAATTACGTCTGTACGATGTCAAACAAATAGTAAAGATAGTAAATTATTATTAGAAAAACACAAATATCGATGTACTTAACAAAACACAGTTTTTTGGTATAATCTCTGTGTAACATGGGCCATGAAGATGAGAGACAATTCTTTGATTCAACTCTCTCTCCTGTTTTTGTTTCGTATAGAGGTAGGCCACCATTGTAGTGCTGTCTGACAATTAACGTAAGTTTTACTTGCATTTTTGAAAAATATAATTGAAATTGTTATTACAAAGTGTGTATTATTGACTTAGTTGTACCCTCTCAGGATCACCACCATTAATTATAATTAACAAAGTTTTTACAGAACTTCGTAGTGCAGGGAGCACATCTCCCCTAGCTGGATTTAGTCGGCCATTACGCTGACTGTATAATTTAATTAAAATTTCATGTCATAATATTAAATGTAAATGCGAGACACTTCTCAATTTTGACCTTTCATTAATTTCTAAGTTAAAAAGAGTACTGAGAGATTTCATTTAATAAAATTCACAGCACTGAATGAGTTCAGTATGTTTCATTTTGGCCGCTTAACGGCAAATGAGATTCTCTCCAGTTTTGCCTTGCAAATAATGAACAACAAATATTGAAAATAATTCTATTCAATAAGCTCCGCAATATCTGAGTTGATCTTTGTGAAATTTGGTACATAAATAACCAGTAGCCCCTGAGACTCATATTAATAATTACAGTTTGCGTAAGAATACGCATATTTTCTTTTCTAAATAGCAGCGCTCATGCAAACTATTTATTAGAAGGCTGTGAGTAGATCGTTGTGTTTAAAAAATATTATATCAAACGTACTTCGGGGCAGCCGATGTCCGTACGAGTGTTATCGCGGTATAAGTTAATTAAAAGTCTCATGCTAGCCCACAATATTTAAAGACACCCCAATCAAAATCATAAAATATATAATTATAAAAATAAAAATATATTATTATCCCGTGATATGTGCACACACTCATATATAGTTATACCGTGATAGTGTACATACAGGTGTGTATCTCAACTGGAAAATTCATATTTTGGATCTCCTAAAGCGACTAGATTCAGCAACTTTCGCGATCAGAATGACTGATAATTTTGAGAATACAGAAATTAGCAAGCCAACATACTTTCCACACTTTCACTCTCCGATATCATATGGAATAATATTTTGGGGTAACTCAACGCTTAGGCAAAAAGTATTCATTGCTCAAAAGAAAATGGTTAAAATAATGTGTGGGGCTCATAGTCGCACATCTTGTAGACTTCTGTTTAAAAGGTTAGGAATTCTTACAACAGCCTCACACTACATTTACTCAGTGAAGAAATTTGTTCTCAACAACATGGACCAGTTTAAAAATAACAGTGACATTCGTGATTATAACACCAGAAGAAAGAAAGACTTACACTATCCTCTCCTGAACCTATCTTTGGCACAGAAAGGGGTAAAATATGCTGCTGTGAAACTTTTCCAGATGAAATAAAATGTCTGACAGACAGCAACAACAGTTTCTAATAAATTGAAATTATATCTCCTTGACAAGTCTTTCTATACCATGAATGAATTCTTGAACAGGAATATATATATATATATATATATATATATATATATATATATATATATATATATATATATATATGCGTTTTGTGCCATTTAAGCGATTGGGGTGTTAAAAATTTAAGCCTTTGCCTTTTTTTTTTAAAAAAGGAGACCTTGATTCACGTGTGCATCTCTCATGCACTTGACACGTTGCACATCATAACGGTTCCCATGAGATTGATCAATGGTACACCTAACTAACTAACTCTGTTTCCTTTGTTTTTGTGGCAGGTTTTTAAATTTTCAAGTGCGCAATATAATATTGAATGATACTACTCTGAAGCGGAATCGGTCAACTACATCAATATTTTAATCCACATTTTGTGCCTCCGTACAAAAATATGAATTTGTTCTAGTCAGCAGCATCGAAAGCATGTATTAATTTATTAACTTGTAAGTAACAGCAATGGACAGAAAATATTTCTGTTAAATTGTGCAACTGCAACTGGTAGGAAAAAATATCTACCTGTGCCTTTTCTTTTTAGCAGTGAGCGGCTAAGAGCCTCTAGCCGCAGATTTTGGAGGGCTCTGCTTTCATCCTGCTGGTATCTCACCGCTTTAAATCGTACTGCGCTCCAGCTCTCCACCAGGAGGGGAAGTGCGTTTTCGGGACAAATCGCAGGCAGCGGAAATAAGATTACCGGTGCAAGGCTGCCGCGTGTGTTGCAGCTTACGGATGAGTGGTTGGAGAAGAGCGGTGGGCATGGATGTTTAGAGCACGAGACCTGAAAAAGCGACCTTCCTTCAAGCATTCTCTACCGTTACTTAAAACATGTCATCGCCTCATTCTATAAGAAAATTATTCTGCTGCCTTACATCCCTTCTATTTTTCTGTACCATCTCCACAGTTGATCCACAAATATAAAAAATTCACTGCTGATTCCAACGATTACCAAGAAACTTGAGCTCTCTGTACAAGTGGATACGTTCATTGGAGCTACTTTTAGAATCGCTTGTATATTTTCATGTGCTCATTTTTCTGGCACGTATATCGGCTTCCTCTGATAATGAAGCCACAGATATTATAAAAATGGTATATAGATGTATGTTCTGCCTCCTAAAATGCTGGGCTGATATCAAATTGGGATGAGAAGCACTTAGCCATCAAAGGGGCGGGGTTGAGAAAGGAGTGTAGCGCACAGCGTGAGACTATCCAGCCTTTATGTAATAGTACTAGCAGCTTTATTCATCTGCAGATCTCTTTTTACAAGGATATATGACATGTCAAAGTATTTACAAGTTTAGACCAATTTAAAATAAGCTAACTGGCATACACATATATTTATGGACTTATAGTTAGTGACCATCATTAGATTTCCTTTTTACAAATAACTTATTAAATAATGTAATACCACACCGTTCACTCATATCTCACTATCTGTCACTGCACACATTGTTTCATAACACTTCCCTCACTACACATACCAACACTCACACACTAGTGATATCTGGACCATTTTCTGTGCCGCAACTTCCTATTTGCTATCTTGAAAAACTGAGTCAGCATCCCTCCATAATGAGTGAGATGTTGAGCTCAGGAAGAGGGAGAGGTGTTAGTACTGTGCTTTGCTTGGAGGTAAGTATTTCTAGAAAGGAAAAAAGAAGGGAAAAACATAAAGTGAAGGTGTTATGTGGAATTTTGGATATCTTACTATCAGTATTATTATTATTTATTTGTATAACATTTTTTTATCAAACCCCTACTCAGTTTTATCTAAGTAATTCTTCAATGTATAAAATGTATTGCATAACAGGTACTTTTTAGCTGCCTTTTTAAATAAGAGTATTTTTGCAATTTCTTTAATTTCTTTTGGCGAGTTATTGTACAGTTTTATTCCTTGGTAGAAATGCTGTTTTGAGATTTATGTTTATTTTTTCTCGGTAAATGTAAGTTGCGTCTATCTCTCGTTGCATGGTCACGGACAGAGCTGTTTATGCAGGAATTACCAATGTTGCTTTTGATGTGGTGACTGGTAAATGTACTCACATGGAGCAGTTAAAATCCCCATTGTTTTGAACAGATCTGTACAATGAGTTCGACTAATATTTTTGATTATTATTCTTATGGCTCTTTACTGGAGTTTGAAAATTGTGTTCATATTTTGTGTGGTTGTTTCCCAAAAAAGAATGCCATAGCTAAGAATTTAGTGTACATATGAATAATATGTAACTAAAAGACACTGCATGTTACTCACTGATGATAGGACTCTAAGGGCATAACATGCTGATGACATTCTGTTTGCAAGTACCTTCGTGTGCTCACACCAATTCAACTGAGAATCAATTCATACAGTATTTGAGAATGAGAGCACGTAGTAACTTTAAACAAAATTTTAAACCTTTACGAATCTTTTCTCTCGCTGACACTCACCACAAAATGATGAAAGGGAAAAAGTTCATTGCTTACTACATTTTGGCTGTTAATGCAGTAAAACTACCGCATAGGCATGACGTTTTAATTTATTTACTACTAACAATATTCGTGACTTTCTGCAGACAGTATTCACATTTGGTACTGACTGTATCTGCAAAATTGTATTATTCTACAACACACAGTTAAGAAGATATGGAGTTATGAACACTAAGATGCACAAAAAACTATCGAATCGTGCAGGACGTTTAGATTTAACCCTTATTTGCTGCTAACTCTATTAGCAATACATTTAACTTACAAGATTAAAATATGCCGCTGACTGTACCCACAAAATCATATCATTGGACGACACATAATGCAGGGGATACGACGTCATAAACACTGAATTGCGTGAGAAATTGCCACAATCATGCGTGAGGTTCAGATTCATTTTTCTTTGCTGCTATGTCTATTCTCAACACATTTCGCAGACGGTATCCACATATGACGCTGAATGTACCTAAAAAATTGCATCGTTGTGTGACAGGGAACACATTGAGCTACGTGCAAACAAAACTGCAGGTCGAAATTCGCTACAGATACAGGTGATATATGCATACAAACATGTGTGAAATACATGTGACAAGTGCATATGCAGGCAAATCTGTGGGTAAAAAACTCATCCTAAATCTCTGGATCGATTTCAGCAAAACTTGGTGTACATTCTACGTACTGACTGGAAAGAAATACTGTGGGGGAGGAACCATCAACCTCCTATTGGGGCGAGGGTAATGACATGGAGAGAGAAGGGAGTAGGAAGAGATGGACAAACAGAGAAGGGGAAGGAAGACGTGGACACACGTATGAGGTAGAGGAGAGAGGGGAAGGGAAATAGACAGAGAAGGGGAAGAGGAGAAAATGTACAGAGAAAGAGGAGGAGACAGACAGTAGAAGGAAAGAGAAGGAGATAGACAGAGAGAGGGAAAGGAGGAGGCAGACATTGTGGGTGGAGATGGGATTGGACAGAGGGATGGGGAGAAGAAAATGGACAGATAAAGAGATGAGGAGATAGACAGAAGGAGGGGAAGCAGGAAATGGCCAGAGAGAGGCAAGGAGGAGATGGACAGGGGGAGGAGAAGATAAAGGGAGGGAGGATGGGGTGGAAGGGGCATGAGGAGATGGACACAGAGGTGGAATGGGAGATGGACAATGGGGGATGGCAGATGGACAATGGAGTGAGAAGCAGATGGAAAGAGTGGCAAGAAGCAGTTGGGAAGACAGATGAGGGAGTAGCAGTTAGGCAGAGACAGGGCCAGGAGGAGGTAGAGTGGGGATGGAGGGGAGAGAAGGAGATGGACAGAGGAGACGATGGAGGAATGGACTGAGACAAGGGGAAGGAGGAGAAGAACTAATGGAACTGGAACAAATACATACCTGGGTAACACCAGGTTGGCCCTATTCAGCTAGCGAATTTTTATTTGTAGTTAGTCCTCTTTCTTGTGATATTGGTCCTATAGATGAAATTCGTTCAATGGTCGTAAAATATCAGACTTATTGTATCAGACAGTATTCATCCTCAGACATCTATACCACATAAGACTTTAAAAAATGCCTCAATAATACCCAAACACAGACAGTTGTTATTCCAATAAAGCTGTTGGTGTACAAAATTCCATCACATAAGTAAATTTCGTGTGAATCTAGGTGTACCCTTTACAACAGCTGTGGCGATTTTTATTCAACATTTGAAGCTGCTTCAGTGGCTTATGAGCCAATTTCCGTCATTATTTATTGAAGCAGCCTCTCATTTGGTCTGACAAGACATAAGGCTCACAGTCCAAGACCCTTCCGCCGTAGAAAAATCTGAGATGGTTGACTGGATCTCTGTGTCTCTACCTACAAGAACACAGAAAGGCCTGTTACTGCAACATTCATTTCCTCATTTCTCTTTTCAACGTCTCCATGTACCTCTCTCTCTCTCTCTCTTTCTCTTTGCTGAAGAAGATCATTATTGATTTGTCACATATCATAAGGAATTTAATTGATCAGCAAGAGCTTTTGAACAGTTCGTGATACGACTATGTGATTTACAGGTGAGAACAACCATTTATTTGACTATGATTTTAGAATTAGAGAAAAGCTACTTATTTATGCAACTTTGAGAAAGGTAAGCTGATGAACCGGCGTTTTTGGTCGAGATAATCTATGAATGAAAATGAACTAACGGATGTGAGTGTAGGAATAGGTCCACTTTGCAAGGGAAATAAAAGTAGCAATCTGAGACGCCGTTAACAGACGAATAGAGGCTTTTCATAACTGTATCTAAAAGCTTGTAAGCATTGTAAACGAAGCCGTGAAAACAGTCTGAGTACGAGAAACTTTTGTAGTGAACATGTGAGGATCAGCGCTAATCAACAGCTCACCCAAATTTAATCCGCTAAACTTCTCTCTTTGAGAACTTTTGATGAGTACGGCATAGGAAACGGCAACAGAGTTAAACGAAGAGTTCTGTTACAGAAATTCTTCCGTATGTGAAGTTCATACTATGGCAGACATCAGTTGGTGTACAGAATATCAGGTGTGCTGCAATTCTGTTCGCAATAGCATAAATAATAGTTTACTGTTTTATACAGCATTTTATTCATATTTGACACAGGGTATTTGCTAATGTCACTAATACTCTGAATAAATTGTAGCTTCAGTTGTGCAATATATGTCTGACTGGAACTGTTTTCAGCCAACTGGACATTATCAGGTTTTCGGCAGGATACCTGTATAAAATATTTGATGAACATTTTGTAAAGTCACAGTGCCCAAATACTGGTCTTGATGAGAAATACAGTTATACAACTGGAACTGAATTTTATTCAGTTTATTGAATAATAGTTTGTATGTCTTCAAAAAAGATTTTTCCGTTTTTCCAGCGTAGCAGGAAGTGTGTGATTCATTTCATTTCATATTTTTTTTTCTATATAATTCAAATAGTTGACTTCATCAAACCAGTGTTGGTAATTTCGAAACTGGCTCCCAAAATAATCACAGTACTACTTGGGTGGTTATTGCACTGATTGATATGAGTACCGTGAAGGAGCACTGAACTGAGTTTTGTGCTCACAATACTTGGTAGTTTCTCTGTATCATATCGCATACCTAGGACGTTTGATAATTTATGATGGCCTACCGTGTACAATCGACTGAAACAGATGGACTGTCCTTATGTATCTATATCTGTTAAAATATATTTTAAAACTTTTCTTTAAAATGTCGTATAAGAAATACACGGCTGTCGTACACCACGTGCAGAAAATAATCTGTCTGCATCTACATCTACATGCAGAATGTGTAAGCCACTGAATGATGCACGGCAAAGGGAACCATATATCACCACTAGCCATTTCCTTTTGTGTTCCACTCGGAAAATGGATAGAGGGCAAAATGACTTTCTGTGTGGCAACATTTGAGGGCAGAGTGTAGCTGAACTTAGTTTAATGCATATGTTGTTGTGGAGCGGGACTGTCCCGCCACCTCAGTAATACACTCCTGGAAATGGAAAAAAGAACATATTGACACCGGTGTGTCAGACCCACCATACTTGCTCCGGACACTGCGAGAGGGCTGTACAAGCAATGATCACACGCACGGCACAGCGGACACACCAGGAACCGCGGTGTTGGCCGTCGAATGGCGCTAGCTGCGCAGCATTTGTGCACCGCCGCCGTCAGTGTCAGCCAGTTTGCCGTGGCATACGGAGCTCCATCGCAGTCTTTAACACTGGTAGCATGCCGCGACAGCGTGGACGTGAACCGTATGTGCAGTTGACGGACTTTGAGCGAGGGCGTATAGTGGGCATGCGGGAGGCCGGGTGGACGTACCGCCGAATTGCTCAACACGTGGGGCGTGAGGTCTCCTCAGTACATCGATGTTGTCGCCAGTGGTCGGCGGAAGGTGCACGTGCCCGTCGACCTGGGACCGGACCGCAGCGACGCACGGATGCACGCCAAGACCGTAGGATCCTACGCAGTGCCGTAGGGGACCGCACCGCCACTTCCCAGCAAATTAGGGACACTGTTGCTCCTGGGGTATCGACGAGGACCATTCGCAACCGTCTCCATGAAACTAGCTACGGTCCCGCACACCGTTAGGCCGTCTTCCGCTCACGCCCCAACATCGTGCAGCCCGCCTCCAGTGGTGTCGCGACAGGCGTGAATGGAGGGACGAATGGAGACGTGTCGTCTTCAGCGATGAGAGTCGCTTCTGCCTTAGTGCCAACGATGGTCGTATGCGTGTTTGGCGCCGTGCAGGTGAGCGCCACAATCAGGACTGCATACGACCGAAGCACACAGGGCCAACACCCGGCATCATGGTGTGGGGAGCGATCTCCTACACTGGCCGTACACCACTGGTGATCGTCGAGGGGACACTGAATAGTGCACGGTACATCCAAACCGTCATCGAACCCATCGTTCTACCATGCCGTGCCACCCAACGTGCTCTAGAAGGTGTAAGTCAACTACCCTGGCCAGCAAGATCTCCGGATCTGTCCCCCATTGAGCATGTTTGGGACTGGATGAAGCGTCGTCTCACGCGGTCTGCATGTCCAGCACGAACGCTGGTCCAACTGAGGCGCCAGGTGGAAATGGCATGGCAAGCCGTTCCACAGGACTACATCTCTACGATCGTCTCCATGGGAGAATAACAGCCTGCATTGCTGCGAAAGGTGGATATACACTGTATTAGTGCCGACATTGTGCATGCTCTGTTGCCTGTGTCTATGTGCCTGTGGTTCTGTCAGTGTGATCATGTGATGTATCTGACCCCAGGAATGTGTCAATAAAGTTTCCCCTTCCTGGGACAATGAATTCACGGTGTTCTTATTTCAATTTCCAGGAGTGTATTTACGACGGGATTCTGTGTGGGCCAGTTGTTTCCAAAACTATAGTTCTATACTATAGTTTCTTGCATGTTATGATTGCTATGCGTGGTTGGTTGTTTTCGGCTTTCCATTCGGGGATTCCAGCGAATGTTATTGTTATAGTTCTGACAATCCACTTTTCTATGTATTACCATAGTAACCAGGATGATCACTGTTATCATTTCTCCTCTTTTTATTAAAATTTGATGGACAGCCATGAACTTGCTGTACATCATGCATCGGAGGTGGCCCCAGCTGTATCATATGATTTACCCAATTGTCTCTTGTCCCTCTGTGATTATGCGAATGTGCTTTCAGGGGATGGGCTGTGCTGTGCTATTATTGGAACTGTTATTCAGTTTCGAATCTTCATGTATAAGGTCAAGTGAGTCTAATGTATGAAGTGTTCAAGATTGATTTCTGGCTCATGGACTAATGTGTCCCTTAGATCCAATGGCAATTTTGCTTTTATTAATTGCAGTACATCCCTATACGATATGGATTCATCCCAAAACTGTGTGTTAGTCAGAAACTTCTCAAACTACTTGGGTAGACTTCCTTGCCTACTATTAAAGGGTTGAGGATTAAAGACCTCCTTATGGAGTCTTTCTTGGATGCAACCAGAACAGTATTTCGATAAGAACACAGTCTCGAACTGTTCGCCATTTTGACGGGTTTCAACTGTCTCCGTTGCCTAAAAGGCAGCTTTCCACTGAATGAAAGCCGTGATGAAGTGGATCTTTTGCTGACCTGGGCACTTACTTGGTAATACACCTTTAAATGACTTAATGAATACGCCGGAATGAATATCTTTTTTTCTGTCTGTGCTTTAATAAGCTGTCATCCAATAGAACAGATGACAATGGAGGTGCTGCCCCCACCCCACATGATACATGGTTAGATGACATACTGTGCCTTCCTTCATGTGCCGTGTATGTATATAGACATCCACTCATCCACTGAGGCACTCTCTCTATAACTACGACTTCATGCATATGACACTTAAAGATCATCATCAGTTTCACGTTTGACTCTTGGCAGCAGAATTTTTTCGGGCGTGGAAAGTCGTAATTTCGAGATTGACTGAGACTTTAGTTCTGACTCCAAATCTCATATCCACGATTCATCAAGTGCAACAACGGTTTTCAGAAACTTTTCTCCTTTTGATAACGTTGAAGAAATTTTCTGCGTTTCTTTTGCGACCTGCTTTCTGCTCGTCACTAACATCATGTGGAACACATCTGGCAGCATATTTTCTCCACTTTTACTGACACGCTTTCTGGTCTCATATGCAATTTCCTCACATGCTTTTATCAGGCCTCTCTCAAAATATCTTTCACCTGAGAGATGTAGTCTGTTGCACTGGATGGCCTTCCACTTCTTGGGTTATCCTTAGTACTTATCCGACCTTCACGGAATCGAGCAGACAACCGTGATACTGTGCTACGATCAAATATGCTATTCCCACACACCTCTCTCAAATTGTCGTAAATTTCCATTGGGTTCTTTCCACATAGGAATTCGGTTTTGATGTAAGAACGCTGGTCATTAGGTGCAATCCGATCTGACTCAGTTTCAACTTCCATTTTAAAATGAGTTACTCACGACACAGCCACGCGAACCAGCAAACGCATATAACACTGCCATGCCTAAAGTGTAGCTCACTGCTCGACAAGTACACAAGAATGGGTCATACTAATATTCTATACGCAGTCTCCTTTGCAGATGAAGCACACTTTCCGAAAACTCTCCCAATAAACCGGAGTCACCCGTTCGCCTTTCCCAATACAGTCCTGACGTGCTGGCTTTATTTCATATCACTCTGCAGTGTTAGACCTGTCACTGTAAAAGATGTGACTGTATCAAGCAACAGAGCACTCATACTGGATTCGAACATTACAGGACTGTTTTTCCTACTCATCTGCATTAACATAAATGTTTCTACAATTAAACCAAGCTGTCATTCATCACACGAAATAGAGGGTGGGGCAAATAAAAGAGGCACGGAGAACCGAGTTCCAGGTTGGAAAGAAACACAGCAGAAGAAATGAAAGTGACTGCAGCAGATGTTGAAAGTAGTCACCATTCATATCTTGGCACTTTTGGGACCTAATTAGCAAACTGCTGTTGGCAGATCGTAGCTGGACTGCTGGAATTGTTACAGTCTCATCTGAAATATTCTGCAGCAGTTCTTGAAAACTACGAGAGTTGTTCATTACATTTTAGACTTCAGGCTCCCCACACAAAGTAATCGCACACTGACAGATTACGTGATCTGGGTGGCTAGCCATGGCTGCGCCCAGACTGACCTCTGCCAACAACTCGCAGCCGTGAGGATTGTGAAAGTATGCTCCAGCGCTCGGCTGTCTGTGTGCGCAGTTGCTCCATCCTGTTGGAAACAACTGTAGGTTACTGCTGCCACAAATGGTTTCAAAATGTTGGGAATGTAACGCACCGAAGTCAGCGTCTGATGAAAGAAGTTGGGACCAATAATGCGGTGTGCAGGCACTGCACATCACACTCCAACCTTCTGATCATGCAATGGTGTTTCGTGGAAGTTAAGCGGATTCTCCGCCGCCCAGAACTTGTGTTTCTGTGAGTCAAAATAATCACTCAGGTGAAACAGGCTTCATCAGACATAAAGTACAGATCTGTTATCTCAGTGAACAGCTACTCACAAAACGGGAGGCGCTGGGGAGTATCTGCTAGTGATATTGCGTGAACAAAAGACACTCGGTAGGGATGCACGTGCAGGTCCAGGTGGAGTATTCGTTCGAATGATCGACATGATAACCCAGTCTCTTGCGACAGGCATCGAGTTGATTTAGTAGGATCCTGAAGCATTGTCTGGTGATCTGCAGCCACATTTCTGGCGCGCGGGCACGTTTCGCAGTGTTTTTCGACTTGTTAAAAACGGATCCCGTCTGACCGCATTTTCGGACTAAGCATTCCATGGCACTCTTTGCTGGCACCTCGACCGTTTCCCCTACTTTGTGTTGTCACGAAATTTTCCACAACGAACACCCACTGCTCCACTATGACTACCATTGTCCACTTTCCACTGCTCCACTTACACTGAAAGAGGCTTCACTACGTTCTGAACCGCAGTGGATCACGTGATGGGCGTACACTGTACACTGTAGAAATTCTGTCTAAGTCATTCTGTATCCTCCTACAGTCACTCAACGACGGTAACAATTTACGAGATTATTGCAGAAACAGGCAGGTGAAACTGGAACGCCTGCAAAGAAAGTAGTGACAAACGTCGCCAAATTGGTTCGTGTGTTTATGGTCCAAAGTTCTGGAATGTTGATATAGAGCCACTACGGAATCCCTTCACAGTATGACAAGCAGAAGATCTGGGGATAATAGTATCTACCAGTACAAGACCAAAATCAGAAGAAAAAAACCCGAAAGTTCGGAAAACATTGAGCGATTAGCGTAGAAAATACCGATAATATGATACGAAACAGATTGTACACTGAAGAGCCAAAGAAACTGATTCACCTGCCTAATATCGTGTAGGGCTCCGCCGTGAGCTCTCAGAATTGCCGCAACACGACGTGGCATGGACTGGACCAATGTCTGAAGTAGTGCTGGAGGGATATGACACCAAGAATCCTGCAGGGCTGTCCATAAATCCGTAAGAGTGCGAGAGGGTGAAGATTTCTTCTGAGCAGCACGTTGCAAGGCATCCCAGATACGCTCAATAATGTACATGTCTGGGGAGTTTGGTGGCCAGCGGAAATGTTTAAACTCAGAAGTGTGTTCTGGAGCCACTTTGTAGCAATTATGGACGTGTGGGGTGTCGCATTGTCCTGCTGGAATTGCCCAAGCCTGCTGGAATGCACAGTGGACATGAATGGATGCAGGTGATCAGACAGGTTGCTTACGTACGTGTCGCCTGTCTAGACTTATGAGGGTCCCATATCACTCCATCTGAGGACGCCCCACACCATTACAAAGCCACCACCAGCTTGAACAGTCCCCTGCTAACATGCAGGGGCCATGGATTCATGACGTTATCTCCATATCCGTATACGTCCATCCGCTCGATACAATTTGAAACGAGACTCGTCGGACCAGGCAACATGTTTCCAGCCACCAGCAGTCCAATGTTGGTATCGATGGGCCCAGGCGAGGCGTAAAAGTTTGTACACGAGTCATCAGCAGTCATCAGGAGTACACAAGTGGGCCTTCGGCTCCGAAAGTCGATATCGATGATGTCTCATTGAATGGGTCGTACGCCTGTTGATGGCCCAGCATTGAAATCTGCAGCAGTTCCCGGAAGGGTTGCACTTCTTTCACGTTGAACGATTCTCTTCAGTCGTCGCTGGTCCCATTTTTGCAGGATCTTTTTCCGGCTGCTGCGATGTTGGAGGACTTGATGTTTTGCCGTATTCCTTATATTCACGGTACATTCGAAAATGGCCTTACGAGGAAATCCCCACTTCATCGCTACTTCGGAGATACTGTGTCCTATCGCTGGTACGCCGACTGTAACACCACGTTCAAACGCATTTAAATCTTGATAACCTGCCACTGTAGCAGCAGTAGTCGATCTAACAACTGTTCAAATGGTTCAAATGGCTCTGAGCACTATGGGACTTAACATCTGAGGTCATCAGTCCCCTAGAACTTAGAACTACTTAAACCTAACTAACATAAGGACATCACACACATCCATGCCCGAGGCAGGATTCGAACCTGCGACCATAGCGGTCACGCGGTCCCAGACTGAAGCGCCTAGAACCACTTGGCCACCGGCGTCCAGCTTCTAACAACTGTGCCAGACGCTTGTTGTCTTATATAGGCGTTGTCGACCGCTGCGCCGTATTCTGCCTGTTTACATATCTCTGTATACTATCAGGAGGGAGGAACCCAACAATGATAGTAAATAGTCAACCAATGAAGAGAAAAAGAGTAAATGGGTAATTTGATTGGAACATCGACGAGAATGAAAAGCCTCGTGCGTATGTGGAAATCATTTACGAGAAAGAGATTAAAACCCTGAACTAAATAACATCAAGTACTAAAAAAACTTTCAGGTACCTCTGTGTGGAATAAATATATGGGCTCCTAGACCCAGAATGTATAGACCGCGCACGCTCTCTAGTGAAGAGGGTCGCGTATGCAACAGCAACGACAGAGGCGCTCCTGGTGATATTAGGCTTCCTACCAACAGGTCTAGAGTGAGAAAGACAGGTGCAGAATATTGGCTCAAATAGGGTGTATATGATTACGTAGAGGGCAATTATGAGCGCAAGAGCCAGATCGAAGAAAGGAATTTGTGAAGAGTAGCAAGAAATCCCCTGCAAGCCAAAAACAGGGAGGAGAAATTATCAGTTCCCTTCTTAACGCAACACGAAAATCAAGAATATGGTAACTGTCGTTATTCGATAGAGCAATACACTTACTGTCGCATACACAGTCCGTTTCACCAACGCACCACACACAGCTGTAAATGTAGAACAACTGGCGCTCCAGGTCATGTCGTGTGGCAGTGCGTCAGTAGGCAAGGAGATACAGCAACGGCAAATGTCGTTGATAATTAACCTGCCTACATCAAAATAAGCTATGATACAAACAGAACTTCCTGACAGGCTGAGTATCAACCTACGCGCAGCAAGCCTACTTAACCAGATTAGAGGAGCACTAGAGCGTCCAACCAAGAGGTCCTTCCGCAAGCAGTGGGGAGATGAACTTCGGAGAGGACCAGGAAGGATTTTATGAATACTTACAACCATCTCTCTACCAATCTGTACACACTGGGTACCGTGGCAGCACTGACGCTGCGAATCCTGAGTTATGCCTCTGCTCACAAGAGGCTTAGGCTCCAAACAAAACAAGAAAAAACATACACTCCTGGAAATGCAAAAAAGAACACATTGACACCGGTGTGTCAGACCCACCATACTTGCTCCGGACACTGCGAGAGGGCTGTACAAGCAATGATCACACGCACGGCACAGCGGACACACCAGGAACCGCGGTGTTGGCCGTCGAATGGCGCTAGCTGCGCAGCATTTGTGCACCGCCGCCGTCAGTGTCAGCCAGTTTGCCGTGGCATACGGAGCTCCATCGCAGTCTTTAACACTGGTAGCATGCCGCGACAGCGTGGACGTGAACCGTATGTGCAGTTGACGGACTTTGAGCGAGGGCGTATAGTGGGCATGCGGGAGGCCGGGTGGACGTACCGCCGAATTGCTCAACACGTGGGGCGTGAGGTCTCCACAGTACATCGATGTTGTCGCCAGTGGTCGGCGGAAGGTGCACGTGCCCGTCGACCTGGGACCGGACCGCAGCGACGCACGGATGCACGCCAAGACCGTAGGATCCTACGCAGTGCCGTAGGGGACCGCACCGCCACTTCCCAGCAAATTAGGGACACTGTTGCTCCTGGGGTATCGGCGAGGACCATTCGCAACCGTCTCCATGAAGCTGGGCTACGGTCCCGCACACCGTTAGGCCGTCTTCCGCTCACGCCCCAACATCGTACAGCCCGCCTCCAGTGGTGTCGCGACAGGCGTGAATGGAGGGACGAATGGAGACGTGTCGTCTTCAGCGATGAGAGTCGCTTCTGCCTTGGTGCCAATGATGGTCGTATGCGTGTTTGGCGCCGTGCAGGTGAGCGCCACAATCAGGACTGCATACGACCGAGGCACACAGGGCCAACACCCGGCATCATGGTGTGGGGAGCGATCTCCTACACTGGCCGTACACCACTGGTGATCGTCGAGGGGACACTGAATAGTGCACGGTACATCCAAACCGTCATCGAACCCATCATTCTACCATTCCTAGACCGGCAAGGGAACTTGCTGTTCCAACAGGACAATGCACGTCCGCATGTATCCCGTGCCACTCAACGTGCTCTAGAAGGTGTAAGTCAACTACCCTGGCCAGCAAGATCTCCGGATCTGTCGCCCATTGAGCATGTTTGGGACTGGATGAAGCGTCGTCTCACGCGGTCTGCACGTCCAGCACAAACGCTGGTCCAACTGAGGCGCCAGGTGGAAATGGCATGGCAAGCCGTTCCACAGGACTACATCCAGCATCTCTACGATCGTCTCCATGGGAGAATAGCAGCCTGCATTGCTGCGAAAGGTGGATATACACTGTACTAGTGCCGACATTGTGCATGCTCTGTTGCCTGTGTCTATGTGCCTGTGGTTCTGTCAGTGTGATCATGTGATGTATCTGACCCCAGGAATGTGTCAATAAAGTTTCCCCTTCCTGGGACAATGAATTCACGGTGTTCTTATTTCAATTTCCAGGAGTGTATTTTTCTTTTGTACTGTAGTCTAGTATAGCGTAAAATTATAGGTGCTTGTTTGAGGAGAAGTGGGAATTAGGAACATCACATTGTTTGTTGTTAAAAATTTAAATCCAATTACCAACATAACTGCAATAGGAGCCGTAACACACAGGTATAAACAAATAATGACACTTTTGGTGCTCAGTTATTAACAGCTTGCTAACGTACAAGACGTCACTGATGTAGAATGGACGAGCTGACTAGCAGAGACAAGTGCCTTTGTTTCGCTTCACAGTAGACAGCGTGGCTGCTAACGATACCGCATGGGACCGTGCGCACTGCTTTGTTCTGCTCCGTTGTGTTTTACAACTCTGGGAACATAGCGTGAGGCACGCTTTAATAAACCGAGTGAAGCGAGGGCCCACAAGCTCACAAACAGTGTTCGTCAACTTGGTACATTTGGCTGGAAGTAGCGTCTGTTTACACGTGTTCCCTTCTACCTTGTAAATTCAGACATCCTGCGTTGTTCATGCTTATGCTTCCAATCTTTAGTCACGTCATAGCTTATCTACGTGTACACCTGCAGCCATACTCCAGAAGCCACTTTATATTAGTGGCGGAGGGTACTTCATCATCAGCATGTCTCTATTCTCCCGTTCTGTTATTCGGTACGTGGGAATAACAACTACGAGCACGTGTTTCTCATTTTACCATCGCAGCCACAAAGCAAAATGTAAGCGGCAAGAAGTCATATGTTGCTTGACTCTTCTTGCAACATGCATTCTCGGGCTAACAATCTCTGTGTGTAGTACAGCGTTAATTTGGTAGTACCTGGATTTGGATGAGCATCTCAATTTCGTCCTCACTTTTAGTAACCTAACCTTTCAAGAAACGTAAACTTTTCTTTTGATATTTCCGATTCACGCTGGTGAGGAACCAAGTCTCCTAAACAATACCCAAGTATAAACTCAAGAAGGATTTGGAAGCTAGCTCTTTCGAGAATTCTTCCAGTGACCATCTGGACGCCGCTTTTTCTCTACAAACAGCTTTATGTGGCCGTTTCATTTAATATGTCCGCATAGGTTTTTTTTTTTTTTAGTTCTGGTTGTTTTCGGTGATTACTAATAGTAGAACCAAACAGAATGGATCTTCCCGTCTGTTTATTCGAAAATAAATCTCATTTGTTTATGATCATGGTCAACCACAGGAGCTTGTAAGGACGCTGGATCAGCGATCTGATGAGAGGGTTGGCAACAGTTCGCCTGGCGCCTCCAGAGCTGAAATAGATCTCATTATCGGTATGATTCGAAGCCACGCGTTTTAATTTCCACTTACAATAGGCGGCAGTGGAACACTTGAACCATCTTATTTTGTAGCAAATTTGAATTGGTAGTGAGTTATTGGATAAGATGAAGCGATAGATTTAAATATAGTGACTAGCAGTAGAAACTTCTCGTCGGAGGGCCACAATTTTGCCTAATTGTTTCCTTAGTAGTCATAAATACAGGTAAGTAGATACAAAACAGAGGTATAATAAGTTCATGTTGCAGAAGTGTAGCAACTTTACAATCTGCTTCAGGTAAAAAATCAAATGAAAACATCATTCGTTGATCCCAGCAGTCCCTCCTACATTTCACTACAACCTTGTTGCATAATGTCCTATTGCTAATATAGAGGCAGGAATTCGTCAGTTACCATCATATTCTGCTGATGAAATTAGAATGGAAACCTCCAGGATATTACCCAAAGCTAAGCCACCCTGCAGCAATCTGTCTCAAGAGGAAAGGAAGGCATTGCGGGAGATCAATGCAGACAAGAATGTTATTATAGTTGTCGCTGACAAGGGAAATGTTACTGTTTTAATGAATACTGAGGATTATCACAAGAAGATCAGTGATCTCCTGGAACCCAGCACATACAAGAAGTTGAAAAAGGATCCCACAACGAATGTGCTGAATGCCACCAATCGTCTGATAAAACAGTCTTCCATTCCTACAGAAGTTAAAAAGTATCTTTGTAAAACGGAGGCTTATCCTCCGAGATTATATGGATTACCAAAGATACATAAACCTGATGTTCCTTTGAGACCAATAGTCAGCGCAATTGGAGCTCCTACCCAAGAACTAGCCAGACACCTTGCCTCTTTGTTACAACCTTACATAGGCAAAACTGAGAGTCATATTAAAAACTCTCTACACTTTATTGAGAAATTGAGGGAAATTCCTGTCGGTCCTAATGACATACTTGTCAGTTTTGATATAGTGTCCTTGTTCACGATGGTTCCAGTTGATGAAGCTCTCTCCCATATAGCCGATATGTTCCCTATTGATGTAGTAGCCTTGTTCCAACACTGTCTATCCTCGACCTATTTTCAGTACAATGGTGAATTTTATGAACAGACCGATGGGGTAGCCATGGGAAGCCCCCTAAGTCCCGCAATTGCGAATTTATTCATGGAATATTTTGAACATCAAGCACTGCAGTCGGCCAAAAAAAGCCCCTCGAAGTGGTATCGGTATGTGGATGATACCTTTGTAATATGGAATCATGAGGAAGAAGACTTGAATGATTTTCTGGTACACTTAAATAGCATCAACCCAAAGATTAAATTTACTATGGAGAAGGAGAAGAATGGACAACTTAACTTCTTGGATGTATCAGTTATCAAACGAGCAGATGGGACCTTAGGCCATAAGGTCTACAGGAAAGGTACACATACTGATCGCCACCTCCATAAGAACTCAAACTACCACCCTAGGCAAAAGAGAGGGGTCATAAAAACACTAGTGGATAGGGCCAATAATATTTGTGAACCAGGCTACTTACAAGAAGAACTAAATCATTTACGAATGGCCTTTGCGAAAAATGGTTATACGAAACACGAGATTAACCGAGCACTTCACCCAAATAGAAAAATGCCTAAAAATAGGAGATAGCAACAACCATCAGCCGGAAAAGTATTTCTTCCGTTCATCCATAATATCACGGATCGCATTGGAAAAGTACTAGCCAAGTTTCAGGTAGAGACCATTTTTAGACCTACTAAGAAAATTAGTGAATGCCTAAGATCAACAAAAGACGCTCGTCACCTCCTAGCCACCCCAGGGATATATAAAATTCCGTGTAGTTGTGGCAGGGTTTACATAGGAACTACAAAAAGAAGCATCAATACACGGTTGACGGAGCACAAAAGAAACTGTCGCTCGGGACATATCGACAAATCGGCAGTAGCGGAACATGTTTTTAAGGATGGAGATCACGAAATAAAATTTGGTGAAACAAGCGTGCTAGCGAGGACGTCGCACTATTATACACGTATGTATAGAGAGACAATTGAAATCCACAAACATCAATACAATTTTAATC
Source organism: Schistocerca cancellata (assembly GCF_023864275.1). Taxonomy (NCBI): domain Eukaryota; kingdom Metazoa; phylum Arthropoda; class Insecta; order Orthoptera; family Acrididae; genus Schistocerca; species Schistocerca cancellata. The sequence continues at coordinate 50,811,018 of NC_064628.1, read as the reverse complement.
GTAAAGAAGAAGGATTAAAATTGGATAAGATATGGCGGTCGACGTTGCATCAATCACGTGACAATCGATTGCCTGCCACCGAGAGAACAAACGATAGCCAGAGATAGTTGCACATCGACGCCACGTGACGCGTGGTGGCGCCCCCTACGATCTCTATATAAGCGGCGGCCCCAGCTCCTAGCAGCCAGTCGTCGACTCACCTCGGAAGATGTTCTCCGTAGTTGAGAACGAAACGTCAGGGAGAAGAAGTTCTACAGATCGACCACGGCAACTTAGCCCGGAAGTGTTTACTGATGAAGACGCCGGCCGTGAAAGCCTACATGGAATAATTCCGTGGCTCTTACGATGTTTTTCGACAGTATCGGGAACAGGAACAATAAGACTGAAAGGCGATGAATGAAGTGCTCGGATTAAAAAGTATGTAAGACAAGATAGCAGTCTTTCGTCCCTACCGTTCAATTTACAAATCGAAGAAACAATGGCGCTAATGAAAGAAAGTTCAAGAGTGGGATTAAGATTCAATGTGAAAGGGAACCAATGACAACATTTGCTGTTGGCATTACTACCATTAGTGAAAGTGAAAAGGGTTACAGAACCTGATGAATGGAGTGGATATAATAAAGAGTACAGAATATGGATTGAGAGAAAACTGGAAATGAGAAGAAGCAGAAACGAGAATAGCGAGAAACTTAACATCGAAATTGGTGGTCACAAAGTAGACGAATTTAAGGAATTCTGCTATTTTGGAAGCAAAACAACGCATGACCGACATAAAAAGCAGTCCAGCACAGGGAAGGAGGGCGTTCCTGGTCAAAAGAACTATTAGTGCCAAACTTAGGCTCTTCCTCAAATTGAGACCTATATTTGATATTAGAAGACTTCTCTTGGCCATGAATCCCCTCTTTGCTTGTGCCGTTCTGCGCCTTATGTCCTTCTGGCTTCATCCATCGTGGTTTTCCTTATTGCTGTATCTATAGCCTTGCAGCACTTCAAGCGTATCTTGTCATTCATTTAGTGCTTTCATATCCCACTTCTTTGCGTATTGATTCTTCCTGAACAGCCTGTTCTTCATCACTACTAAAGTGTGATTTGAGTCTGTATCTGATCTTGGGTATGCCTTACAATCCAGTATATGATTTCGAAATTTCTGTCTGACCATGATGTAACCCATTTGAAATCTTCCCGTAGAACCCGGCATTTCCAAGTACACCTCCTCCTATGATTCTTGAACAGAATATTTGCTATTACCAGCTGAACTTTATTACATAATTAGACTTTCTCCACTCTCATTCCTTGTCCGAAACCCATATTCTCCTGTAACCTTTTCTTCTTCTCCTTCCCCTAAACTGCATTCCAGTCCCCCATGACTATTAGATTTTCATCTACCTTTACGTACTGAATTACCCTTTCAATATCCTCAAATACGTTCTCTATCTCTTTATCTTCAGTTTGCGACGTCAGCATGTATACCTGCCCCGCCGTTGTTGGTGTTGCCTTGCTGTCGATTCTGATAAGAACAACCCTGTCACTGTATTGTTCACAGTAACACACTCTCTGCCCTACTTTCCTATTTCTTTTCCTGCTGCTGCTGATATTACCCTATACTCATCGGACCAAAATCCATGTCTTCTTTCCATTTCACTTCGCTGACCCCCACATATCTAGATTGAGCTTTTGCATTTCCATTTTCAGATTTTCTAGCTTCCCTACCACGTTCAAGCTTCTGAAATTCCAGGCACCGCCTCGTAGAACGTTATCCTTTCGTTGGTTATTCAATCTTTTCCTCATGGTCACCTCCCCATTGGCAGTCCCCTCCCGGAGATCCGAATGGGGGACTATTCTGGAATCTTTTGCCAGTGGAGACATCATCATCACACTTTTTCAGCCACAGGCCACATGACCTGTGGATACAAGCTACCCGTCTTAATGCACTGATTTCCATTGCCTTCTGCATCCTCATGCCTTTTTTCCATTCCTTAACGTTAATCGTTGCTTATTCTTCCACCTTTAGCGGCCGTTTTCCCTCCCCAAGGTTGAGAGAGTGCCCTGAATCTCTGTCCGCTCCTCCGCCCTCACTGAAAAAGGCAGAATGAGGGCGATTTCTTACGCCGGAACTCTTCGGTCGCCAATGCTGATTATTAATCGAAGTTTAAGAAAATTTAAGCTGTGGCGGATTTCGAAACCGAGCACGTTTTGATTACTAATCAAAGGCACTACCCCTAGACCACAGGTGACAATCGCCTCTATAGTCGTCCATAATTAGGAAAGTGTCATCGGTGCAGGATTTTGTGCACAAACTGTCTCGACGATGTCCCATGAATATTCGATGGGATTCATGTCGGGCGATCTGTCTGGCCAAATCATTCGCTCGAATCGTCCAGTATGTCCTTCAAACAAATAACGAACAATCAAAATATCCACGGGTGTGCTGCCGGTCTATAGTGTCCAACGGGCACAATATTTCGGCGATCATACATGTCGCCATCATCAGGTGAACTGACGGACTGAGCTCCTGTGAACGTGCCGGCACGGAGATGCGTACGCTATGGCTGCTCAGAGGGAACTGGGTTCGGTCGCGGCGGCGGCCGATTTAAATACCCTCCGCCCGCGGCGCGATCCCTCCGCCGTGCGCGCCCCGCGCCACGGTCGCGCGGTGGAACAGATTGCGACGGCGTCTGAGATGACGTCGGAGTGATGGCTCTGTCCGCCGTGGTCGTCACAACTATACGTTTGCTCGATTTACTCTTGATTAACCCAATCGCTGGTTCCCAAGCCTTGCTAAGATTATAGCCACAGTCACGGTTTATGAGGTCGTCATTGGTGCGAATTTAGGTAATTAGGGTAAAGGCACTCCCTTCGATTATCTGCTGCCGTAGCCCATTAACGCCGAATTTCGCCGCAGAGTCCTAACAAATACGTTCCTTATACGTTCCATATTGATTTCTGAAGTTATTCTACGCAGTGTTGCTTGTGTGTTAGCACTGACAACTCTACGCAAACTCAGCTACTCATTAAGGCCGTTGGCCACTGTGTTCTCCGTGGTGAAAGGAAATGCCTGAAACTTGTGCAAGTAGCCTGATTGTATGTCGGCAGTGCTATAGACTGTGTTAATATCGGCGGCAGCGCTGTGCGCCCTCGGCAAGAGATTCTGTGATTGGACGGACTAGCAGTTAGCGAGTGGATAGGGAAGTGTAAGGACATGATACTCTTAGTGGAGACTGTGTGTTGGTAGGACGTGCATTGTAAACTGAGATGAAATAATGTGTTTATAAGAAAATACGCAAGGAAATGTATGACAATGGATGTTGTTGGTAATGTTTAGGTGGTGAAATTACTGGCAACTATATAATTTCATGTCACATGAATAAGGTAGAATTTTCTAAATACATTGTTTGCTCTTCGACAAAATCTTTAGTTTTGCTAATCATATGCCTTCGAGTAGTTAGAGTCTATAGTAGTTCCAATCCTTTTATTTAGCTAGCTGTTGTTGCTACTTGCTGTAATTGCTGTAATTCGAGTTATGAACATTTTCTGTGAGGTAAGTGACTTTTAAACAAGAATGGGGTTTCCACTATAGGGACTCGTGACTGAAATAAGTTTAGGCAATTAACAGAGATGGAGGTATTTTCATATTTCTTTAATATCTTTTCCAACATTCTGCGTGGTGTCTGTTGTTCTTAGTCGTGTCTCCCTACCACTTTCGCGCAACGACACTCTGAGCGTGTTTTCTAGGGAATTGACTAGTTTGAACCTGGGACCTGTTGCTGGTAAGGAGACGCCAGACCACACATGACATGTAGAGTTCAGAAGAGTTCAGTGAGACTAGCGATGACATAACCAAATACTTAATGATTTCAGCGTCAGCTCCACTGCACTCCCTGTAAAAGAATCTTAATACTAACTAAATTTAGTGGAAGGGGTTCAAGGCTTTCCTATTTTTAGTTATCTGGTAAAATAACGTCGAAAAAGCAGTTACGTTTACCATAGGAAATTTTATTCTACTCCAAAATACTGTTTATAAATTGCACTATTGATAAAAGGAAATATTTTAATACAGGACGATAAAAACCAACTGCGTTCAACAAAAATGTGAACGAATATTCCCTGAGTGGGTTTCCAAGTTCTACAATGGATCGAAGGATGACCTATGCCATATCACAACTATAATCTAGGTTTAAATTAAGTTCCACAAAAGAGAAAACTATCAAAATTGTCTACAGTGACCCTCAATTATCTTTAATTACTTATCTAACTTGTCGTAAATTACAGTGGATGATGTGGCTTCTCAATAATTATATAACAGAAAAATCATCGCGTTTCAGATTTTAACTTACGTAGCAAATGTGAATACCATGAGCTTTAATTGACGATCGACACTAGTATTACGCAAAATGGGGGTGTAACAGATGAGACTTCTGCAGCTCTGAGTGAAGCCTTATGCGCTGTTATGTGGCATCGCGTGCGTTCATTACCTTGTCGTTGGTTAGGCAGTGTCAGGGGGCGTCGATCGGCACAGCTCCACGCACCTCGCCGACTCGAAGCAACTCATTCCTAACTTCTCCTTACTACAATTTACCAAAGTTGGTTTAAAAAAAACTATCTGGCTGTGATTTCATCTGACCAATCAGGGTCTCAATGTTAACCTTAAGCTCCGCCTACAAAAATTCTGTCTATCCATTGAGAAACGTTATACTTTTCGTGGTGGGGCAATGTTTTCAATGTTTGCAACGTAACAGAGACGCGAAAAAGTCTCACGTTAAAACTTGCAGCTGGTGTGGCCCTTTTAGTGTTATCGTGAGATCTATACTGTTCTTCTGGAGGGCTCTAGTTTTAACATGGGCTGGGGGGTGGTCGTGGTGGTTAGCTGGCGACCTTGGTGTCCGTCCCTTATTGTAGGGCCTTCTAGCTTAACACGGTTCTGCTCTCGGCTTCTGTTCTCGTTTCTCCCCTCGGAACTGCGTCTGTCTCACATTGGGAAGGTATGACATGCATTTAGGCATTCTTGTGTTAGTCTGTGGTATTCCATTTGCTCACTCGTTACTCGTATTACTTTGGTTAATTATAATGTCACGATTTATTCGGAGTTATGTGACATACTAATGGATTTGCTTATCATGTCAGGGTTTTCATGGAAGGTGTTGGATTTGCCTGACACCTTACATATCACCACCCTTCGATCTTAATTTTTGCACTGAAGTTAGGCAATGATTGAATTGTTGTCTAAGTCAGTCAAAAATTATTCCTTTATCTAAATTTTGTTGCCTACTGTTCAGCCACGTTATTCTGGTTCTATGCTAGTTTGTATTACTAATTTATATTTTTATATTCTTCCACATTATTCTCAAAAATATGTTTATATTGACAAGAGAAGAATATTTATATGATGTTATTATTATTATTAATTTTTAATTATTTTCCTTCTTTATTTAAGTATGAAGTTTGTTTTTTAAGAAGTTTGTTATCGAAAGTGAGGAGTCTTTCACATCGATTTTCTTAGAAATATTGTTTTTTATAAATGTAGTAATTAAGTAAAATCTATTCCTAACACATTTTCTAAATATTATGTACAAGTAAAATGTTTTTGTTTCTAGACACTCATTTCAACATTGTTACACTAACAAATAAGAATTATTTCCAAGAATTGCTTTGAGAAAGAAATATACATACACAAGTATTGAGATATTATCCTAACAAATGGTACAAATGTTAAAAAAAGGGAAAACATCCAACAAGATCATTTTTATTCCTTGTTTTTATAAGGAGAAAATAAGTAAAATACAGTTATTCTTTTATTTTTATGAGAAGAACATAAGTGGCATATAGTTTTAGTGTTTATTATGCCTTACTTTTGTTCTTTATATACTGTCCATTTCAGAACTAATGACTTATTTTTATCGATAGTCTATTTTTTACTTAAGTCCATAGTCAATGACTGTTATTGTATAGTTTATTAGCTGTCTGGTGTGCTTAACTTATTTAGTTTTTCACACATTTCTTTTGCACAATTCCTACATCACATAATTTGATTTCACCATTCACACAATCCTATGAATGTTTAAGCATGAGGCTGGCGACTGTTTTTGCATGTAGGTGATGGACTTGAGCGAGATGGATGTGGGCACGTATTTGATGTACAGCTTCGTTCGTCGTTCCTTGTTGGCTTTGCAAGTGTGTGTTGCTGTTGTGGAGGTCCCATAATGGAATGGAGCTGTGAATGCAGAATCTCGTGGTTTACTGGCTTTGTATGCGTGAAAGTCATCGTTATGTGTCGCTGAAAGCGGTCGTTTTTGTTTGTAATACTTCGCAGACGCCTAGTTTACAACAGGATAGGGATTTGGGAAGGTATGTCGTCTATTCTTCACCCATCTTCTTTCTTGGTCTCAATCTTGCAAATTTACAACTTCTGTTCTTCCTGCTTTTTCTCTACTTCTTACTTGCTTCTTGGTTCTTCTCTGGTCAGGATATGGAAATATTTATTGACAACTAGTCGCTTTGAAGTTCTCCTCTTAGTAACAGTTTGATAAATTGTCATTTTTCCTTTGTGGAAGTTTTCTTCAGTTTTGTGCACCAGCGTGCTGTTTAATAGCAGTAGTGTGACTTTTACATATATATATATTTTTTTGCCAGTGGTGGCTTGCCCAAGCGGTCTTCTCGTCAGTCCGTTTTTTGCTCGCTCCACTGAGTGGGGGCATTCCAAGACCCTCTTGGCCTTCCGTGTTCCGCCACTCTGTGGTTCCGTGTTCTGTCCCAGCAGGGTTCCACCACTCTGTGGTTCAGCAGATTTACTGCTGCACTTCGGCTACAAGGGCCCTCTGTTGGTCTTGCTGTCCTTTCCCTTCTCTCGACACTTCCGCCTTGTAGGAATCGTGTCTTGCTAATTACATCCTTTTCTTTCTTGATACTTCTTGCGTTGCAACTTGGTGTGGGTCGTTGCATCTGGTCTTTGCTGGAGTTTTTACAATGTTTCTTACAAACACTTTTACTTATAATCATCTAACATATGTCTAGTACCTACAGTGTTTTATGCCTTCTTAAAAAGCTTTACAAATTTTGGCGCCCTTTCCATGTTAAAATTCTAAGATATTTTGAGTTTTAACTTATACAAGAATCCTCAAATTCGTTTTTTATTTTTGTGTAGTGTCATGTATAGCATTTTAGTATTTCATGCTGTTAGACTATCTACGCTTTATCCCTTCACCTTAATCTATGGTACTATTGGTGTTATTTTTGTTTTTGTTTTTATTGAAACTACTTTCTTTTTCCCACCTTCCTCTCTCTTCATTCTTCTTTCTCCTGACGATCTTATGTGCAACATAATCTTGAAATATTGTGCTGATTATTTACCAGTAATAAAATTAATCTTCAAACTTTTTTATATGGCTCACATGGTGAAGTCCTAAGGTTTTGCCTGTTTTTGGGTTCATTAGTTCCACAGCATTATCATGAGCAATTTGGCTAATTATGACAGGTCCTTTGTATGCAGTGTAAAACTTATGTATTTTGTGTTTCTGTTTGCTGGAGAGATGGTGTGTTTTTGCAAATACTTTCTGGTCTACTGAGAATGTTCTTTTAATTGCTGTTCTATCTCCTCTTTCTTTTCTTTTAATGGCTGCCTTTCTGACGTTGGAGAGTGCTGTTGCTATGACTTGTTTGTGCTGTCTATATGGTACAATAGGAAATCTAACATTTTCTCTGGTTATGTTTGGGGGTTCAATATTTTTAAGTACAGTAACTGGAGGTAGTAGTGTAGTGCTATGTGGCATTTCATTTATTACTTCTTGAAAATCTTTAAGGTATGTATCCCAAGTGTTGTGTCTTTTGCCTGCATATAATCGGCATAAACTGCCTATGTCTTTCATAGATCATGCTGCTGGATTTACGCTAGGTTTGTACTTAGATATGTAGATGGGTTTTATTTTGTGTTGTTTTAATGTGTTCTGCCATTGCACTGATTTGTATTGTGGGCCATTATCCGAAATTATTCGTTACACTCGGCCTGCTTGTCTGAGAAAATCTTGTCTAAATGCTTTACTTATAGTAAGACCTGTTGCCCGTTTTAATGGTGTCAAGGTAACATATTTAGAAGTAAGTTCCAAAACTACAAATATGAAAATATATCCATTTTTTGTGCGTGGGAGGGGCTGCATCAAATATGTTGCAGCTATTTGTTTTAATTTTTTTAGGGATTATTGGAAACATAGGTGGTTTGGTTTGGAAAGTGACATGTTTAGCCCTCATACATTTTTTGCATTTGACTAATACTGTTCTAATTCGTCTTTCCATATTAGGAAAATGGCTTGTTTGTTTTATTTTTAAAAAGCATTTCTTTGGTCCAAAGTGGCCATTATTTAAATGTGTATACCATATGCACTTATTAATTAGTTCATCTGGGATATACATTAACCACTCATTCGTTGCAACATTTCGTCTAAAAAATAAAACATTGTTTTTTACGAGATAGTGCTGTCGAATGTCTGGAAAATCCTTACTTCTCCACTTGTGTTTGATTCCTAGTATTTCGGGATCCTTGTCCTGTTCTTTGCCTATGTTTTTCAATGCTGTCGTAATGTAGTTTTCGAAAGGTACTTGTTTCATATAGTACATTGTAAACTGGTCTTCTGCTGCTTCCAAACCTATGTTATTGGCTGCACCCTGTGGACATCGTGATAAAGCATCTGCTAATACATTCGCTGGTCCTGGTATGTGTGTAATAGCGTAGTCAAATTCTTGTAGTATTAACATCCATCTGGCTAACCTCCCATGAGTTAGTTTGGCGGATAACAGAAATTCTAATCTTTGTGGTCAGTGTATACTTTTGTTTTTCTTCCGAATAGGAAGTATCGAAAACGTTGGAAGCCCCATACAATGGCCAATGCTTCCAGCTCCGTGACTGAATAGTTTTTCTCGCTTTTTGTGAGTACCCGAGTGGCAAATGCAATTCTTCTATATGATCTTAGCCCTGCCTGTTTTCGCGCTATCAGTGGCCGTACAAAATTTTTGTGTTAGATCAGGATGTGCTAAAATCGGTGCTGTTGTCAGTGCGTTTTTCACTTTTAAAAATTCTTCATTGGCTTGTTGATCCCATACCCATGGCGTGTTTTTTCCAGTCAATGCACATAGGCGTGGTGTTGCGAGAGAGTCGATCCAAATAAATTTTTTATGGAATCCGGTGAGACCTACAAATCCTCTGAGAGTTTTCTTATTATATGGAGTACAGAATTCTTTGATTGCAGTTAGTTTTTCTGGGTCGGGAATTACCCCTTTCTCTGAAATTATGTGTCCTAGAAATTTGACCTCTCGCCTTCCAAATTTGGATTTTGTTATATTTACTGTGACCCCATGCTCTTTCATGATCTGTAAAAACTGATTTAATGTGTCGTTGTGATGCTCCCAAGAGGGTTCATCAACATAACAAGTAATTTTTTGTAAAATTTCAGGACTGAGTATAGAATTAAATCCCCTAACAAACGCTGCTGATGATAAGTTTAAACCAAATGGCATTCGTTTAAACTGGTAACATCTGCCGAATACGATAAATGCTGTAAATTTTCTACATTCTGGGGCCAATTCTATTTGGCAGAAACTACTCTGTAAATCAATTGATGAAAATATCTTAGCACCGTGGAAGTTTTGTATCAATTCCTCTAATTTTTCTGGGCGATCTGTCTCTGTGATTATGATTGTGTTGATCTGTCTGGAATCAAGCACTAACCTGATGCTCCCATCTCGTTTTTGTGCAATATGGAGTGGGCTGTTATATGTGGAGGTAGTTGGTTCAATGATATCATCATCTAACATTTTAGATATCTCCTGGAATACTTTATTCCTGTAGCTTAATGGGATTGTATAGGGTGGCACTCTAAATGGTTTGTGCTGTTTTACTTCAAACTTGTACTGAAAGTGTTTAATACTGCCAGTCTTAGGTAAAAATACCTCTGCCTTATCTCGTAAAATACCCTCTAATTCTCTTTCACTGTGTTCCGAAATACCTTGAACTTCTTGCAATTTTTCGTCGATTTCTCTATGGACTTCTAACGTAAGTTGAGGCGATTCCCCCTTTTGTGCATACCATTCTAATTCTTCATCCTCTTTGTCTCGCGTCATTCTTAATTGTTTGTTTATAACTGTTGTTTCTTCTAATTTTAGCTTTTGCTCAAAGAAGTGTGTGACATTCCCGAATGTTACGCTACCTTTTCCCATTTCTATTATCGCTCGTCTCTCATTTGAAAAATCTGCATCTATAATCGAATCTACTGTTAGTTTAGGTATAATCACGAAGTTGGCTTCGATCTTTTGACCTTGACATGAAAGAGTTAACCTTGTTTGTCTCGTAACTTCCACAGCATTGTTTTTAATAGGACTTCTTACTTTAATCTTACGCGTTTTCAGAACTGGCAATTACTCTTTGGCGTTACACTGCATGAATAAATTTTCTGAGATCGCAGTCAGTTCACTTCCGCTATCAATTACAATATTGATTGGGATATGCTTTACCATCGCCTTCACAATTGGTTGAATTTGAAAGGGTTGATTCTGTTCTTCTTCTTCTTGCATCAACGAATCCTCCACTGAATCATACATGAGTCTTTTCAGGAATTTCCCTTGTGAATTCGAACTTTCTGTAGGATAAGCTTCTACTGCTGCCTCTCTCTCTTTTATTTCCTCTTCTCTATTTCTTCCTTCATTTCCGCTTTCTTCAACATCCTCTACTTTTTCCTCATCCTCGTCTTATCTTCTCCTTCTTCGTCGCTACTTCCACATAATCGCATCTAAATGCTCTAATTATCGCTTCATAACTTCCTTCATTATATACGTTGGGTTGTGTGCCCACTAGTAACTTATTTTCAACTTCTGTCAACTGCGCATTATCCTCATTGAATTCGCTTTCCCTGGTTTCCATCTCAAAAAGCTCTGCAATACTCATTACTTCGTCCTTTCCTCCTACATTCGTTGTGCATGCCTCTGGTAATTCATCTTCCTCGTCAGTATTCTCCCAATGAATTTCGTCCCAACACGATATTGTTATTTTCTTGTCTTCGTTTTCATCTGGTCCCTGCGGATTTGTTTCTTCCTTCTTCTCTTCTCGTGATAAGGTATTTATTTCTCTGTTCAAGGTGCTGCAATCGTCCTGGGTCGGTGCGTCATTCCCTTTGGCATGGGCGCTTAGCTGTCAATTCGAACGTTTTTCGGGGTTTGGTGGTCTTACCTCCACCTCTTCTATCTGTATTCTCTTTTCTTGCTCCGCTTGTTGATATTGGTTTCTTTGTTGATAATTTGTCGGTCTATTGGCGCTCCAATACCCGTTCCGGTTGTCGTTATTCCCTCTGTAATAGTTGTTGCCGTTCCTGGGTGAATTATAGTTACTGCCATATTCTCTTCTAAATCAATAACCGGTTCTTTGTTGAAATGTATTGTCGTTTCTTGGTGCGAAGTTATCACGTGGTTCGTAATTATTGTTTCTTCGTACTGTGTCTTGTGGATTCCACTGCTTTTTGCTTTCGTTTTCATGTGCGCTTCGTCTTTTTCTTGCGTCATCTTCCGAACATTGGAACTCTAGTTCCCTTAGAATACCTTTAAATGCTTCGACGTCATTGCCTCCGCGCCCTACTAATGATTGCTGGTATTTCAATGGTAACTTCATCGCGCATAATTTAATCAACTCTCCGTCACTGTATGGTACATCTAAGCATTGATTTTTCTTTACCATTAATTCGAAAAATTTCACGGGACTCTTCTCTCCTGCCGGCCGGTGTGGCCAAGCGGTTAAAGGCGCTACAGTCTGGAACCGCGTGGCCGCTACGGTCGCAGGTTCGAATCCTGCCTCAGGCATGGTTGTGTGTGATGTCCTTAGGTTAGTTAGGTTTAAGTAGTTCTAAGTTCTAGGGGACTGATGACCTTAGAAGTTAAGTTCCATAGTGCTCAGAGCCATTTGAACCATTTTTTTTAACTCCGGCCCATCTCCCGAATTTTCAAAATATGGATGGTGTAATAATTCGTACTTCACTCTGCTCTGTGCTTCGCTGGACCAATATCGTGAGAGAAACTTCTATCTGAAATCTTCGTACGATCGGCATGTCGCTGCAACATTTTGCATGGTTTCTGCGACTGTTTCTGACATGTGTGCACATTTAAAGTCTAATTTGTGTGCTAGCGTCCAGTGTTCTGGCAATCCTACTCGGAATTGATCAATAAAAGTTCGTGGATATAATGAGTTTCCTTCTCGAAAGTGTTGAAATTTTCTGACTGTGAGGAAATGATCGTTGTTGTACTTCGTCATAGTTCCATATTAAATTCGCGATTCTTCGCCACTTTTGTTTCCGATCATTTCTCCCGTCGTTCTTTCCGGTTGTGGTAGATCCATTGGATATTGTCCACTGCAACTTTCGCGTACCCTTGCGTAGTATCGTTGGAGTGGTACGCAATAATTTTCTTCCATCGGTTGTGAACGTGTAGCTGAATGCATTGCACTGTACTCTTCGCGACCTGGCTTTCCATTGTCATGTATTGGTTCGGTATCTTGTCTGGCTAACCTTACCGCTTCATTGCACGATCCAAACTGTCTTGAAACACACATTTGTGGTTCTGCATGTGTTTGTGGTGCCGTTTATTAATCAAGAATTTCGAAACGTGTTTGTTGCGGTGCAGGCTGTCTGATTTCACATATGTTATTTTCCGCCTGTGATTGGAATGAAAATGCGTGATATCTTCGTTAATTGCTTGTTTTTCTGGTGCTGTTACAGATACGGATGTGGTTGCAGACTCACTGCTTGTTCGATATTGCTCACTACGTTCTTCAATGGTTTGCAACAACTCTGTTCGCAATTTCTGAAATTGTTGCTTCGTTTGCGCTTCTATTTTGACTATGCGGTTATCATATCTTTTCAGCGCTGCTTTTGTGATACGTTTGTGTAGCACACTGTTTTCAACAATTTCACGCGCTGTACCTGCTGCTTGTCTAGTAATTACGTTTATCTGTTTCTCTAGTTTCTTGACTTCTCCCTGGGTGTTGTTAAGTAATGTTTTGATCTCGTCCTGAGTGTCATTACGCAATGTTTGTACGTCCGCTTGTACCTTGTCAATGTCTGTTCTCAATTGATTGTGACCTGTTACTAAGTTTCCTATCACTTCTCGAGATTCTTTTGCCTCGTCTTCAATATGACTTAGGTTTAACTGAATTTTTTTGTTTTGTTCTTTAATCTCATGCATTTGTCTCGTGGTTTCTGCAATTTGTTTCGTCGTTTCTTCATTCTGAATTTTAATTTGGTTCGCAATTTCTTTATTTTGTCTTGTCATGGTTTCCGTCATTAATTGTAATAAATCTGCAAGATTGGTGGGTCCTATTGTGTTTTCTTCCGACGTCCTACGCTCTGTGTTTTCGCCCAGGTGTTGGTTTGCAACCGATTGCATTGAACTGTGCGGTGACACGTTTCTGCTCGAATTCCTTGTATTCTGTGGTGAGGGAGCTCTGATTACTTGTACTATGGGTTCTACGTATTCAAGACGCAAGTTAGAATCCTCATCGGCTGTCTCTCTACTTTCCTGCTCCTCTGTCGGATGCTGACCTAGGTTTTCTGTGCCTTGACGTACATTATCCTCGTTATGGTGCGTTATCTGTACTATTTCTCGCGATACTGCATCGTCTGTTGTACTGTCCTCTATTCTCTGTCCATTTTCATGCTGGGTCTCTACCTCAATTCGGTCAAGGTCTCGATCTGCCATTGCTAATCTTTCCGAATCACTTATTTTCTGTTTTAAAAGCAATTCACGCGCCCTACTTCGAGTCAACATGCGCTCATACGATCTCACGCGTTTCATAAACTTTTTGTTCACACAACTTGACACTTATTATACCCAAGACTGACAATCCATTCACTTACTTGTTGGGTCAGAACCAACTTGTCAACGATGTATCCGCCACCTGTGCGCTTGCATTGGAGAGAAAACTTAATTCTAACAATATTAAAATTCATAACTTAGTTATGCTATTGTCTCTGCTAGAATGTCTCACGTTCTATTGAATACTTTCTTACTATCTGTCGCTGCATATACTGTTTTTGACTATTTATAACTTTAGGAAAAAATTATTTACTACGAAAATTTTTCAACAGGATATTTTTCTGACCTAGTTAGGCATGTGGTCGCCCTTGAATCATGGTATTTTACCATCCTGGCAGGGTCGCCATTCTCTAACATTCCAAGTGGTGTCTGTTGTTCTAAGTCGTGTCTCCCTACCACTTTCGCGAAACGATACTCCGAGCGTGTTTTTTAGGGAATTGACTAGTTTGAACCTGGGACCTGTTGCTGGTAAGGAGACGCCAGACCACACATGACATGTAGAGTTCAGAAGAGTTCAGTGAGACTAACGATGATATAACCAAATACTTAATGATTTCAGCGTCAGCTCCACTGCACTCCCTGTAAAAGAATCTTAATGCTAACTAAATTTAGTGGAAGGGGTTCAAGGCTTACATATTTTTAGTTAGCTGGTAAAGCAGTTAAGTTTACCATTGGAAATTTTATTCTACTCACAAAATATTGTTTATAAATTGCACTATTGATAAAAGGAAATATTTTAATACAGGATGATAAAAACCAACTGTGTTCAACAAAAATGTGAACGATTATTCCCTGAGTGGGTTTCCAAGTTCTACAATGGATCGAAGGATGACCTATGCCATATCACATCTATAATCTAGGTTTAAGTTAAGTTTCACAAAAGAGAAAACTATCAAAATTGTCTACAGTGACCCTCAGGTATCTTTAATTACTTATCTAACTTGTCGTAAATTACAGTGGCTGATGTGGCTTCTCAATAATTATATAACAGAAAAATCATCGCGTTTCAGATTTTAACTTACGTAGCAAATGTGAATATCATGAGTTTTAATTGACGATCGACACTAGTATTTCGCAAAACGGGGGTATAACAGATGAGACTTCTGCAGTTCTGACTGAAGCTTTATGCACTGTTATGCGGCATCACGTGCTTTCATTACCTTGTCGGTGTTCGTCAGGGGGCGGTGGGCAGCACAGCTCCGCTCACCTCGCCGTCTCGGAAGCAACTCTCCCCTAAATTCTCCTTACTACAATTTACCGAAGTTGGTTTAAAAAAACTATCTGGCTGTGATTTCATCTGACCAATCAGGGTCTCAATGTTAACCTTAAGCTCCACCTACAAAAATTCTGTCTATCCAATAAGAAACGCTATACTTTTTGTGGTGGGGCAACGTTTTTAACGTTTGCAACGTAACAGAGACGCGAAAAAGTCTCACGCTAAAACTTGCAGCTGGTGTGGCCCTTTTAGTGTTATCGTAAGATCTATACTGTTCTTCTGGAGGGCTCTAGCTTTTAACATGGGCTGGGGGGGTGGTCCTGGTGGTGAGCTGGCAACGTGGGTGTGTCACGGTGGGAAGGTATGACATGCATTTAGGTATTCTTGTGCTAGTCTGTGGTATTCCATTTGCTCACTAGTTACTCGTATTACTTTGGTTAAGTTAATGTCACGATTTATCCGGAGCTATGTGACATACTACTGGATTTGCTTATCATGTCAGGGTTTTCATGGAAGGTGTTGGATTTGCCTGACACCTTACAATTTTTTTTATTTGTTTCATTGTTAAGATTTCCTGCAATTCAGGGCCATCCTTTTGTGTCAATTATTGGAGCCACGTTGTCAATGTATAGCAGTCAGATTGCGTTGGGCTTGTATATTGTGGGTAATAAATGAATAGGTGAAGTTTGAGTTTCGTCAGGGAAAATTCTGTAGGTCAATGTTAAAGAAAAAAATAGAGAGTTGCATATGTTATTCTCGACACACCCTTGAGACTGTGGATTGCGCAATACTGAATTCCCTAAAGATTCGGAAATGAAATGTCCCACGCGTCCAGCTCCACCTACCATTCCGCGGTCATAGTCTGTCGTGGAGCCATAATCACGTCGGAAACCTTTCCACTTCAGTCACTTGAGTACGAATAACAGGTGCACAAACGCACTGCCCTTTTATACCTCGTGTACGTGACACTAGCACCATCTGCATCCGTACGTATCGCTATCCCATGACTTTTGTCACCTAACTGTAGCTACAGCACATCAGGAAAGACTGATGCCTAGGTTACTGATGTGCTGTGGGTATAACGGCTCCACTAACGAACTTGCCTCCACTTCGGAGTTGGCGCTAAGTACTTTTATTTTCTCTGTTTTATGTATCTGACAAGTCAATGTGGCTCCTTTGTTTTGTAAGTGGAGTGTGCTGGCCGGCCGGAGTGGCCGAGTGGTTCTAGGCGCTTCAGTCTGGAACCGCGCGACCGCTACGGTCGCAGGTTCGAATCCTGCCTCGGGCATGGATGTGTGTGATGTCCTTAGGTTAGTTAGGTTTAAGTAGTTCTAAATTAATGATGACCTCAGAAGTTGGTTGCGAGGCTTGCGTGCCTCAGCGTACCGTAGGTGCAACCACAACGGAGGGGTATCTGTTGAGAGGCCAGACAAACATGTGGTTCCTGAAGAGGGGCAGCAGCCTTTTCAGTAGTTGCAGGGGCAACAGTCTGGATGATTGACTGATCTGGCCTTGTAACATTAACCAAAACGGCCTTGCTGTGCTGGTACTGCGAACGGCTGAAAGCAAAAGGAAACTACAGCCGTAATTTTTCCGAGGACATGCAGCTCTACTGTATGATTAAATGATGATGGCGTCCTCTTGGGTAAAATATCCCGGAGGTAAAATAGTCCCCCATTCGGATTTCCGGGCGGGGACCACTCAGGAGGACGTCGTTATCAGGAGAAAGAAAACTGGCGTTCTACGGATCGGAGCGTGGAATGTCAGATCCCTTAATCGGGCAGGTAGGTTATAAAATTTAAAAAGGGAAATGGATAGGTTAAAGTTAGATATAGTGGGAATTAGTGAAGTTCGGTGGCAGGAGGAACAAGACTTTTGATCAGGTGATTACAGGTTTATAAATACAAAGTCAAATAGGGGTAATGCAGGAGTAGGTTTAATAATGAATAAAAAAATAGGAGTGCGGGTTAGCTACTACAAACAGCATAGTGAACGCATTGTTGTGGCCAAGATAGACACAAAGCCCATGCCTACCACAGTAGTACAAATTTATATGCCAACTACCTCTGCAGATGATGAAGAAATAGATGAAATGTATGACGAGATAAAAGAAATTATTCAGGTGGTGAAGGGAGACGAAAATTTAATAGTCATGGGTGACTGGAATTCGTCAGTAGGAAAAGGGAGAGAAAGAAACATAGTAGGTGAATATGGATTGGGGGGAAGGAATGAAAGAGGAAGCCGCCTTGTAGAATTTTGCACAGAGCATAACTTAATCATAGCCAACACTTGGTTCAAGAATCATAAAAGAAGATTGTATACCTAGAAGAATCCTGGAGATACTAAAAGGTATCAGATAGATTATATAATGGTAAGACAGAGATTTAGGAACCAGGTTTTAAATTGTAAGACATTTCCTGGGGCAGATGTGGATTCTGACCACAATCTATTGGTTATGAACTGCAGATTGAAACTGAAGAAACTGCAAAAAGGTGGTAATTTAAGGAGATGGGACCTGGATAAACTGAAAGAACCAGAGGTTGTACAGAGTTTCAGGGAGAGCATAAGGGAACAATTGACAGGAATGGGGGAAAGAAATACAGTAGAAGAAGAATGGGTAGCTCTGAGGGATGAAGTAGTGAAGGCAGCAGAGGATCAAGTAGGTAAAAAGACGAGGGCTAATAGAAATCCTTGGGTAACAGAAGAAATATTGAATTTAATTGATGAAAGGAGAAAATATAAAAATGCAGTAAATGAAGCAGGCAAAGAGGAATACAAACGTCTCAAAAATGATATCGACAGGAAGTGCAAAATGGCTAAGCAAGGATGGCTAGAGGACAAATGTAAGGATGTAGAGGCTTGTCTCACTAGGGGTAAGATAGATACTGCCTACAGGAAAATTAAAGAGACCTTTGGAGAGAAGAGAACCACTTGTATGAATATCAAGAGCTCAGATGGCAACCCAGTTCTAAGCAAAGAAGGGAAGGCAGAAAGGTGGAAGGAGTATATAGAGGGTTTATACAAGGGCGATGTACTTGAGGACAATATTATGGAAATGGAAGAGGATGTAGATGAAGACGAAATGGGAGATACGATACTGCGTGAAGAGTTTGACAGAGCACTGAAAGACCTGAGTCGAAACAAGGCCCCGGGAGTAGACAACGTTCCATTTGAACTACTGATGGCCTCGGGAGAGCCAGTCATGACAAAACTCTACCATCTGGTGAGCACGATGTATGAGACAGGCGAAATACCCTCAGACTTCAAGAAGAATATAATAATTCCAATCCCAAAGAAAGCAAGTGTTGACAGATGTGAAAATTACCGAACTATCAGTTTAATAAGTCACAGCTGCAAAATACTAACGCGAATTCTTTACAGACGAATGGAAAAACTGGTAGAAGCCGACCTCGGGGAAGATCAGTTTGGATTCCGTAGAAATGTTGGAACACGTGAGGCAATACCGACCTTACGACTTATCTTGGAAGAAAGATTAACAAAATGCAAACCTACGTTTCTAGCATTTGTAGACTTTGAGAAAGCTTTTGACAATGTTAACTGGAATACTCTCTTTCAAATTCTGAAGGTGGCAGGGGTAAAATACAGGGAGCGAAAGGCTATTTACAGTTTGTACAGAAACCAGATGGCAGTTATAAGAGTCGAGGGGCATGAAAGGGAAGCAGTGGTTGGGAAAGGAGTAAGACAGGGTTGTAGCCTCTCCCCGATGTTATTCAGTCTGTATATTGAGCAAGCAGTAAAGGAAACAAAAGAAAAATTCGGAGTAGGTATTAAAATTCATGGAGAAGAAGTAAAAACTTTGAGGTTCGCCGATGACATTGTGATTCTGTCAGAGACAGCAAAGGACTTGGAAGAGCAGTTGAACGGAATGGACAGTGTCTTGAAAGGAGGATATAAGATGAACATCAACAAATGCAAAACGAGGATAATGGAATGTAGTCAAATTAAGTCGGGTGATGCTGAGGGAATTAGGTTAGGAAATGAGACACTTAAAGTAGTAAAGGAGTTTTGCTATTTAGGGAGTAAAATAACCGATGATGGTCGAAGTAGAGAGGATATAAAATGTAGACTGGCAATGGCAAGGAAAGCGTTTCTTAAGAAGAGTAATTTGTTAACATCGAGTATAGATTTAAGTGTCAGGAAGTCGTTTCTGAAAGTATTTGTATGGAGTGTAGCCATGTATGGAAGTGAAACATGGACGATAACTAGTTTGGACAAGAAGATAATAGAAGCTTTCGAAATGTGGTGCTACAGAAGAATGCTGAAGATAAGGTGGGTAGATCACGTAACTAATGAGGTGGTATTGAATAGGATTGGGGAGAAGAGAAGTTTGTGGCACAACTTGACTAGAAGAAGGGATCGGTTGGTAGGACATGTTTTGAGGCATCAAGGGATCACAAATTTAGCATTGGAGGGCAGTGTGGAGGGTAAAAATCGTAGAGGGAGACCAAGAGATGAATACACTAAGCAGATTCAGAAGGATGTAGGTTGCAGTAGATACTGGGAGATGAAGAAGCTTGCACAGGATAGAGTAGCATGGAGAGCTGCATCAAACCAGTCTCAGGACTGAAGACCACAACAACAACAACTCAGAAGTTAAGTCCCATAGTGCTCAGAGCCCCATTTTTTTGTGTGCTCTCATTACGTCTATGTGCTTATGCACAGTAATGTTATTTCTAGGTGATTGGACGATGACTCTGTCGGAACCGGTTAGCGTGAAATACTCTTATTTTATTGAAGACTGTCCATTATATTTCCCCGTTTACACTTGTAAGTAGGCTGTTTATATTTTCTTATTGGCAACGTTACGTAGCGCTCTGTGTGCTAGTTTGCATTGTTGTCTGCCATTGTTGTGTTGGGCAGCGGCAGCTGGATGTTAACAGCGCGTAGCATTGCGCAGTAGGAGGTGAGCCGCCAGCAGTGGTGGATGTGGGGAGAGAAATGGCGGAGATTTGAAATTTGTAAGACTGGATGGCATATATATTATGATTATTAAGGTAAATACATTGTTTGTTCTCTATTAAAATCTTTTATTTGCTAACTATGCCTATCAGTAGTTAGTGCCTTCAGTAGTTTGAATCTTTTATTTAGCTGGCAGTAGTGGCACTCGCTGTATTGCAGTAGTTCGAGTAACGAAGATTTTTGGTGAGGTAAGTGATTTGTGAAAGGTACAGGTTAATGTTAGTCAGGGCCATTCCTTTGTAGGGATTTCTGAAAGTTAGATTGCGTTGCGCTAAAAAATATTGTGTGTCAGTTTAAGCACAGTCTTGCATAATTTTTCAAAGGGGACGTTTCACACTGTTAAATGCCGTCATAATGTAAAATATGGGTCAGTGAATTGTACTTTCCTCGTTTCTCTAGAATCTATTATGTTATACAAATTGCCAGTAACTTAAATACTGGAATAGAGATGATGAGGTACAAAGAGAAGAGGAGACATAATTGTTCTTTTTTTATTACGATAGTCATTTCGATGCGAGAGTCCAAGTGAACGTCATCGTGGTTTACAGCCAGTGTTCGCATACCGGCTGGTGGTGAGAGGTCTGACGCGGCCGTCTGGTATGCGGCTGCTACAAGAGGCGACGAAGAGGTCGCCGCATACCGGGGCCGCCTGCCTCGCTTCACCCGAACCAGCTGCTCCCTCCATAACGTACAACGGAGACTCGCCATCGCACCCCGTTCAGAATTACTGGTAAGATGACCCAGTGGACAGCCCATCCAAAAGTGAACATAGATCGAGCATGAAAACAGGAAGAAGGTGAAACTTCCTGGCAGATTAAAACTGTGTGCTGGACCAAGACTCGAACTCGGGACCTTTTCCTTTCGACGGAAAGTGCTCTACTACCCGAGCTACCCAAGAACGACTCACGACACGTCCTCAAAGCTCTATTTCTGCAAGTACCTCGTCTCCTACCATGTGTTCGAGTCTCGGTCCTGCACACAGTTTAAATCTTCCAGGAAGTTTCATAAAATGGCTCTGAGCACTATGCGACTTAACTGCTGAGGTCATCAGTCGCCTAGAACTTAGAACTAATTAAACCTAGCTAACCTAAGGGACATCACACACATCCATGCCCAAGGCAGGATTCGAACCTGCGACCGTAGCGGTCACGCGGTTCCAAACTGAAGCGCTAGAACCGCAAGGCCACACCGGCCGGCGAATTTCATATCAGCGCACACTCCGCTGCAGAGTATATATATCATTCAGGAAGAAAGTGTACTGACTTGTGAGAAAAAAACCAAAACAGAAACAGTGAATGGTCCAAACTTAACATTTGCAATATACAGCGTAATTAAACAGCCGCGACGTCGTGGTTAAGTCGTCACGGTGTTGGACTGTAAAGCGAACGAGCGGTGTTGATAACTCCCTCGTGCCATTTATTTATTTATTCAAAACATTGTGAACTGCCCGTCTGGTCACTGAAATGTTTGTTCAAAATGGTTCAAATGGCTCTGAGCACTATGGGACTTAACAGCTGAAGTCATCAGTCCCCTAGGACTTAGAACTACTTACAACTAACTAACCTAAGGACATCACACACATCCATGCCCGAGGCAGGATTCGAACCTGCGACAGTAGCAGTCGCGTGGTTCCAGACTGAAGCGCCTAGAATCTCCCGGCCACCACGGCCGGCAAATATTTGTTCTCTTGGCAGTTGTCATGCTATACATTGGTTATAGAACATGAGTCATGTGGTAAGAATACGTTACCGTCGGAAGTAAACGTAATGAATAGTGAGAGCATTTCATTTCTGTGAGACGTCTCACAGAAATTACAAAGAAAAGAATACATAGGTGTGAACTATGTTACAACAAAAGAATTCCGGACTCAAAACAACCCAAAACTTAACGCAAATTCAAAAGCGTTAAAAACAAAAAAAAATGGTTCAAATGACTTTGAGCACTATGGGACTTAACTTCTAAGGTCATCAGTCCCCTAGAACTTAGAACTACTTAAACCTAACTAACCTAAGGACATCACACACATCCATGCCCGAGGCAGGATTCGAACCTGCGACCGTAGCAGTCGCGCGGTTCCAGACTGTAGCGCCTTTAACCGCTTGGCCACTCCGGCCGGCCGTTAAAAACATACACCATGACAGAGCACAGAGAAACTGTGTGATTATGAAACTGTTGCGTTCATTTGTTGCAGCTTAAGTGACAAGCTATTATGTTTAAATCAAACAATGGAAAATCCAGGATGGAATGTAACAATATTATGAGAATGAAAGTTGCCACTCGCCATATAGCGGATGAGCTGAGTCGCAGACAGGCACAACAAAAAGTCTCTCACAGTTAAAGCCTTCAGCATTAAGACCTTCGTCAACAATAGACCGACACACAAACTGATGCAAACCAAAGTTTCAGTCGCCTGAGACTGCAGTCGTGTGTGTGAGTTGCGTTTGCGTGTGTGTGTGTGTGTGTGTGTGTGTGTGTGTGTGTGTGTGTGTGTGTGTGCGTGCGTATGTGTGTCTGTTGTTGACGAAGGCCTTAATTTGGAAACTTTAATTGTGAGAGTCTTTTTGTTGCGCCTGTCTGCGACTCACCATCTCCGCTATATGGTCAGTGGGAATTTTCCTCCACATAATATTGTTACAAACTATTGCGTCTTCGTCATTTCCTCGGAAGTGATCACATTCACCTAAATCGGGCAAGGAGGCATATTTAACTCATGTACCAGGCGTACAAATTAGATCTGTCGGTAAGAGATTCGTGTCATATGACACACGTACTGTCACTAATGCCGTGTGTGACACACCATACGTGTTTTCCGGTGGAGGATTCGGTTGACTTGTCGCCTTGTCATCAAATGGTTGCGGCTCCCATCCACTCGAAAGCCCCTTCCTTTCGGCTGGTAATAGAGTAGCTGTGCAGAATCAACCGTCATTACAGGTCCCTTCCTTACACCTCGTTGGTGCAGACGGACGTTACACCACGACAGACAAGAATTTGAATACAGCGAACGGCGAAAAAAAAAAAAAAAAACAATGGTTTGAACACGACTCGCGCTCTTGTCAGTCCAACACGCGTTGCCCACATAACCACGAAGGCGTTGCTGTTTCAGGCTGCTCTATATTTAACTTTTTGTCCTTGGACTGTTCACTGTTTCTATTTTGCTTCTTTTTTTACCGTTCAGTACACCTTCTTCTTGTTCCCATGCTTGATCTGTGTTCAGTTTTTGGCGGGCTAACCACTGGGCTCTCTTACCATTAAATCGGAGGTGGATGCGATGGGGAGTTTCCTTTGTCAGGCAGCACTTCGCTTCGTCACATTAATTGAAGACATCACCGTCTGGATGGACGACACCGTAGACTACTGAAGAAGATATGGTCATACGGAGTATTTTCGTAAATATGTGGCTTAAGAAGTATGTAGCTAAAGAAACCTACAACGCTATACTGGACGGCCGGTGTCACACAGCAACGAAAGCATGATTCGAGGAAGGCAATATGACCTCTAACGTTTTCTACATGCAGAAACGATTTATCAGATAGGATGAGCAGCACAGTTAGATCGTTCTCTGACGATGCTGTTGCCAACAGAAAAGTATCTGTCATCATTGAACAATAATAAGGAACTGCAGAAGGACAAACTCTTCACTTCATATGAAACTTCCTGGCAGATTAAAACTGTGTGCCCGACCGAGACTCGAACTCGGGACCTTTGCCTTTCGCGGGCAAGTGCTCTACCATATCTTTTTTTTACCATCTGAGCTACCGAAGCGCGACTCACGCCCGGTACTCACAGCTTTACTTCCGCCAGTATCTCGTCTCCTACCTTCCAAACTTTACAGAAGCTCTCCTGCGAACCTTGCAGAACTAGCACTCCTGAAAGAAAGGATATAGTGGAGACATGGCTTAGCCGCAGCCTGGGGGATGTTTCCAGAATGAGATTTTCACTCTGCAGCGGAGTGTGCGCTGATATGAAACTTCCTGGCAGATTAAAACTGTGTGCCCGACCGAGACTCGAACTCAGGACCTTTGCCTTTCGCGGGCAAGTGCTCTACCACCTGAGCTACCGAAACACGACTCACGCCCGCTACTCACAGCTTTACTTCCGCCAGTATCTCGTCTCCTACCTTCCAAACTTTACAGAAGCTCTCCTGCGAACCTTGCAGAACTAGCACTAGCACTAGCAAAGGTCCCGAGTTCGTGTCTCGGTCGGGCACACAGTTTTAATCAGCGCACACTCCGCTGCAGAGTGAAAATCTCATTCTTCACTTCATATATTGAATGGTATGAATGACACCTCTATTAAGTGAAGATAATTGTAAGACAATACTTCTAAATACAAAAAGGTTAGTGGTGAACGTTTCATCGTAATGTATTTAGGGTATCGTAATGTATTTAGGGTAATGGTAAGAGGTGATAAATGGTACGATCTGCTCAAACCAGTCGCAGATAGTGGAAGACTTGAATTTATTGATAGAGTTCAGGGAAAACGTAACGCACCTGTAAAGAAAATTGTGTACAAGGTGTTTATGCGACCGGTTCTATTGCTAGAGTATTTCGAGTCTTTATCAAGCAGGCATGACAAGAGACATCGAAAGAATTCAAGGAGATACTAGCGGGCTCGATCAGTTCTTTATTGCCGATACGAGAGCGCAACATAAATGCTCGGGATACGTAGATGGGACTCTTTCGAGGAAAGATGACATAGTTCTAGTGGAACCTCTTTTCGAAGAAGCATGTGCGACTATTATGCTGCAGCCAACGGGCATCCCACGTAGGAATATTCAGAGTAAGATTAGAGATATTAGGGCACGTACAGAGACTTACGGACGGCCATTATTCCCTTACTCAATATGCAGATGGAATAGCAAAGATAATGGGTAGAATGTGCCATGCATGGCACACTCGCTTTCGAAGTACACACACTCTAAGACAAGAGAGTGGTGGGGGGGAGGGAGGGAGGGAGGGAGAGCGAAGGGACGGAAATCGTAAAATGCGTTGAACATCTACGGACAAACAAATGATTACAATTTCAGAAAAATTGGAAAAGGAATTAAAGTTTAAAGAGAAGACATTGAAACGTCCCCTTAGAACAATTATACACGACTGTGCTTAAACTGACACACAATATTTTTTTTTTAGCGCAACGCAATCTGACTTTCAAAAATCCCTACAAAAGAATGGCCCTGACTAACATTAATCTATACCTTTCACAAATCACTTACCTCACCAAAAATCTCCGTTACTCGAACTACTGCAATACAGCGAGCGCCACTACTGCCAGCTAAATAACAGATTCAAACTACGGAAGGCACTAACTACTAGTAGGCATAGTTAGCAAATGAAAGATTTTAATAGAGAACAACCAATGTATTTACCTTAATATTCGTCAAAAGTCATAATATATACAGTAGTTCATGACATCCATTTTTACAAATTTCAAAACTCCGCCATTTCTCTCCCGACATCCACCACTGCTGGCGGCTCACCTCCAACTGCGCAACGCTACGCACTGTTAACATCCAGCTGCCCAACACTACAATGGCAGACAACAATGCTAACTAGGCACAGACTGCACACAGCACAGCCAGTGATTTTCATACAGAGCGCTACGTAACGTTGCCAATAAGAAAATATAAACAGCCTACTTACAACACAAATATTTTAAGGCTTGCTGATGACACTGAAATTCATTAGAGACTTAGAATAGCGCTTTAATGAGGTTGATAGCGTCATGAAAAGAGGTTGTAAGATGAACGTCAACAAAAGGAAAAGAAGGAGTGCAGTCGAATTAAACCAGAGGATGCTGATGAAGTCAGATTAGGAAATGACAAGCTAAAAGTAGTAGATTCAAAAAATGGTTCAAATGGCTCTGAGCTTTATGAGACTTAACATCTGAGTTCCTCAGTCACCTAGACTTAGAACTACTTAAACCTAACTAACCTAAGGACATCCATGCCCGAGGCAGTATCCGAACCTGCGACCGTAGCAGCCGCGTGGTTCTGGACTGAAGCGCCTAGAACCGCTCGACCACAGCGGCCGACAGTAGTACACTAATTTTACTATTTGGGTATCAGAATAACTGGCCACAATAGAAATAAGCAGCAGTCGTCAAACTTTTTTGCTCAAGAGCCAGTTGTGCTGCTGCACCTCGGGCCGCTGAGTTACCGATCACGTTATTTTCTGTGGTAAGGTTCTGTGGGACCTAACTGCTGAGGTCATCGGTTCCGATCACGTTATTAATTGGTAACTAATTGATAACCTACATAAATTAATATGTTACCAGTCCCCAATAAGTCGTAGTAGGGCAGCGAAAACTTGGCCTCTGGCCCACAAGTACTGTTCGTTATATGTCGCCACCATTCAGAACACTTCTCGCCAACTGTTGCCTGTTTCCGACTGCTACCATCCTCAGCGACCCCAAAGATGTGACAATGAAATTTCATGTCAGTGTTGTTGTGTTGCCTGTGTGAGTGTATAATTAACTGAATTCACTGATGTCAGTTAAAGTAAAGCTTATCTTAAGTATTAGTGTCTCAAAGTTTTTTTTTTATTTGTTGCTGAGCAGGAAAACCACTCTTAGGAAGCTTTAACATTATTTCACGCTTTTGCATTCGGCTGTTACTAGCTAGACGCACATTACTGCAATACACGGCTACCAACCGCGGGCCGCACGGATGCTTGATTCGGGCCGCATGCGGTCCGCAGGTCGCAATTTGGCGAGATTTGCTCTATGACAAAAAACGACGCACCTCCAACAAATTATTCGATTGGGATCGAAATCGGTATATGTGTTGAACATGTACAGACAAGAAAAAATTGCGGTTTTAGAAAAATTGCGACAGCAGATAAAGTTTAAAGAGAAGACACAGACACTTTAAGATCCTCTGCAGACAGTACAATTCAGTTAGAGGCTTAGAAAACGCCCTGAATGATATTGACAGCGACATAAAAAGAGGGAATAAGATGAACGTCAACAAAAGTAAAACAAAGGGTGTACTCGAATTAAACCAGATGATGCTAAGGGAATCAGATTATGAAATAGCAATATAAAAGTAGTGACTAATTTTGCTGTTGCTGTTTGGGCCGTAAAATAACTGGGAACAACAGAAATAAAAATGACTGATTACGCAGACTCAAGAAGAGCTCTTAAAAAAAAAAAGACAGGAGGTCTTTTTCTGAATGTGGTTATTAGCAGCGTTGCCTTAACGGAGAGCTTCGCAGGGTAGCCGAGCGGTCTTAGGCGGCCAGTCACGGTTCGCGGGGCTTCCCCCATCGGAGGTTCGAGTCCTCCCTCGGGCATGGGAGTGTGTGTCGTCCTTAGTGTAAGTTAGTTTAAGTTACATTAAGTAATGTGTAAGCTTAGGGACTGATGACCTCAACAGTTTGGTTCCATAAGACCTTACCACAAATTTCCAAAAATTTCCTTAACGGAAAAGGAAACGTGGACGATAACCAGTAAGGACAACAACAGATGTGAAAGTTTGGAAATGCGCTGCCGTAGAGGAATGCTTAAGATGAGATGGATAGCTCGGATACGTAATAATACGTGCTGAATCGAATTGGACAGAAAAGAAATTTATAGCAGAACTTCATCAATATTGGCATATGGACATATGCCGAGACGTAAAGAATAGTTAATTTGGTAACGGAGGTAAGTGCGAGGAGTAAAAACTGTAGAGGCAGACCACGAATTGACTGCAGTAAGCAGCATCAAATGGATTTATGTTACAGTCGTTACTCAGAGGTGAACAAAGGTCAAGAGTAGCGTGGAGAGCTCTATCAAAGAAGTATTCAGTATGAAGACTATAGTAATGAGAGAATAATGAAAGCAATAGTGAACTACAAAGGACCATTATTGGAAGATATAAAATTTCCTTCACAGCAGTTCTTTACCAGACAAAGAAAAGTAAGGAGAGATGTCGTTAGTACAGCTTTGGGTATAAACGTGAAATTTACACTGAAGTGACAAAAGTCCTAGCGACATGCAGGCATACAGATGGCGGTAGATTAGCGTACACAAGGGCTCCATTGGCGGAGCTGTCATTTGTACTGAGGTGATTCACATGAAAAGGTTTCCGACGTGATTGTGGCCACAGGCCGGGAATTAAGAGGCTTTGGACGCGTAATGGTAGTTTGAAATAGATGCATGCCACATCTCATTTAGGAAATCATTAGGGAATTCAATATCACTGTGCAAGAGTGTGCCGAGAATATCACATTTCAGGGAATGCTTCTGACCACATAACGCAGTAGCCGACGGCCTTCACTTAGGGACCGAGAGCAGTGACATTTCCGTAGAGTTGTCAGTGCTAAAAGGCAAGCAATACTGCGTGAAGTAACTATCGAAATCAATGTGGGATGTACGGCGAACGTATCCGTTTGGACACAGTGGCAGAATTTGGCGTTAATGGGATACGACAGCGGCCGACGCTAATTTCTCTACTAACAGCATGACATTGCTTGCAGCGCCTCTCTTGGGCTCATGGCCATATCGGTTGGACCCTAGACGACAGGAAAATCCTGTGCTGGTCAGATGAGTCCCAATTTCATTTGGTAAAAACTGATGGTATGGTTCGAGAGCGGCGCAGACCCCATGAAGCCATTGACCCATTCTGGCGCTGCAGTCCGGAACCGCGGGACTGCTACGGTCGCAGGTTCGAATCCTGCCTCGGGCATGGGTGTGTGTGATGTCCTTAGGTTAATTAGGTTTAAGTAGTTCTAAGTTCTAGGGGACTTATGACCTAAGATGTTGAGTCCCATAGTGCTCAGAGCCATTTGAACCATTGACCCAAGTTGTCAAAAAGGCACTGTGCATGCTGGTAATGGCTCCATAATGGTGTGGGGTGTGTTTACATGGAACTGAACCAATCATTGACTGGAAATACTTGGAGACCATTTGCAGTCATTCATGGACTTTATGTTCCCAAACAACGATGGAATATTTATGGATGAGCATGTGGTATGTCATAGGGCTGCAATTGTTCGTGATTGGTTTGGAGAACATTCTGGGAGAATCGAGTCAAGAGTTTGGCCACCTAGATCCCCAAATATTAATCCCATAGAACATTTATAGAACATAATCGAGAGGTAATTTTATGAGCAAAATCCTGCACCAGCAACACTTTCGCTATTACGGGCAGCAATAAAGGTAGCATGGCTCAATATTTCTGCAGAGGACTTCCAGCGACATGTCAGGTCAAGTTACCACACTACGCCGGGCAAAAGCAGGTCCGACACGATATTAGGAGGTACTTTTGTCACTTCAGTGCACAGTGTCCGCAAGCAGCATAAAGTAAGTAAAATATGTACATCTCGTGCTACGAACCGTAATGACGGAATTTCAAATTTACCAAAGCACAACATTTTTTCTTAGCTATGCACGTTAGAAAATGCGACTATAGGGGCAGAGGATACAAATGCTTATTTGATAAGAAAATTCACAATCCCAGGAATTTTTCGAGAGGAGCACGTTAAGCAATTTCTCAAAAACAAAAAATGGTTCAAATGACTCTGAGTGCCGGCCGGAGTGGCCAAGCGGTTCTAGGCGCTTCAGTCTGGAACCGCGCGACCGCTACGGTCGCAGGTTCGAATCCTGCCTCGGGCATGGATGTGTGTGTCGTCCTTAGGTTAGTTAGGTTTAAGTAGTTCTAAGTTCTAGGGGACTGATGACCTCAGATGTTAAGTCCCAGTCCGCAGCTCGTGGTCGTGCGGTAGCGCTCTCGCTTCCCACGCCCGGGTTCCCGGGTTCGATTCCCGGCGGGTTCAGGGATTTTCTCTGCCTCGTGATGACTGGGTGTTGTGTGATGTCCTTAGGTTTAAGTAGTTCTAAGTTCTAGGGGACTGATGACGATAGATGTTAAGTCCCATAGTGCTCAGAGCCATTTGAAACATTTTTTGTTAAGTCCCATAGTGGTCAGAGCCATTTGAACCATTTGACTCTGAGCACTATTGGACTTAACTTGTGAGGTCATCAGTCCCCTAGAACTTAGAACTACTTAAACCTAACTAACCTAAGGACATCACACACATCCATTCCCGAGGCAGGATTCGAACCTGCGACCGTATCCGTCGCGCGATTTCAGACTGAAGCGCTTAGAACCGCTTGGCCACTCCGGCCGGCTCTCAAAAACAGATTCCTACACATTTCCTCCTAGGTTCACAATCCTCAAAACTTTTTTTATGTGGCTCATGTGATTCATTCTTTCCTCATCCGTTCGTCAGATGTTTATGACATTGTAAAAGCGAGGAAGTCATTTAACACTTTCTATTTGTTGTAACCACAGATGTAACGTATTTTGTAAAAGTCGTGTTGGAAGTCACCCTGACAACCACTAAGTGTATCTTTTTATTGTGGTGAAAGTTTCTGAGCAGAAATCATCAGACCAGAAAACATCATCTTAGTACACGTATGTCATTCTGTTTCAAGTTTAAAATATCTAATGTAAGATCTCATCCTTAATTTGTATCTTTGAAATGACAGATATGAACAAAATCTCAGGTTCATGTATGTGACGAATATCATTAAATCGGTTTATTTTAACCGTCTGTGACCTACAGTACCAGGGTTGACAAACTTAGGCCTTTCATCGGTTTTTAACTGCACAAAGGAAAACTTATTAGTAATCTGAAATTTACTGGGAGATTAAAACTGTGTGCCGGACCGAGACTCGAACTCGGGACCTTTGCCTTTCACGGGCAAGTACTCTACCAACTGCGTTACCCAAGCACAACTCTCGTGCCCTCCTCACAGCTTCAATTCTGCCAGTACCTCGTCTCCTATTAGTACTGTGGTGCACAGAAAGAAAATTTCCTTTCATTCTCGTTTAACTTCAGAAAGGTTGGCAAGCAAGATGACGGAAGACCTCACACGGCATTGGTTTATTTCGGTGCATTCTAATGGTATCATAGTACCTTGCAATGCAAAGCGGGCAGAAAGGCCACTTGGAACACTCCTGGGAGAAGATGAGGAACGATTCTGCCCACTATCAAATGCCGGGAACATGCAGCACATTTCGAAGTAACGTTTCACGATCTTGTCAACAAGTATGTGAGAAATATGTCTAGCTCTATTCTCTATCTTATCGCTTCTTGTCACATTGCTGGCAAAGGTGTCAATTTCACCAATTAACTTCAAGTTTATCGTCAATAAAAAGTAGATATTGTAAGTAGGCTGTTTAGGTTTTTTTTATTGGTAACGCCACATAGCGCTCTGTATGAAAATCACCTGCTGTGCTGTGTGCAGTCTGTGGCTGGGTGGCATTGTTGTAATATTCGCCATTGTAGTGGTGGGCAGCTGGATGTTAACAGCGCGTAGCGTTGCGCAGTTGGAGGTGAGCCGCCAGCAGTGGTGGATGTGAGGAGAGAGATGGCGGAGTTTTGAAATTTGCAATACTGGATATCATAAACTGCTATATACGTTATGACTTTTGAACACTATTGAGGTAAATACATTGTTTGTTCTCTATTAAAGTCTTTCATTTGCTAACTATGCCTATCAGTAGTTAGTCCCTTCAGTAGTTAGAATCTTTTATTTAGCTGGCAGTAGTGGCGCTCGCTGTATTGCAGTAGTTCGAGTAACCAAGATTTTTGTGAGGTAAGTGATTTGTGAAAGGTATAGGTTAATGTTAATCAGGGCCATTCTTTTGTAGGGATTTTTGAAAGTCAGATTGCGTTGCGCGAAAAATATTGTGTGTCAGTTTAAGCATAGTCTTGTATAATTTTTCTGAGGGGACGTTTCAATATATCTTAATACTCTGATGGGTGCTGGATACTACGTCGGCCCTTTGACTGATACAGTTTAATCGGAGCGATTTTGGCTCCGCGGTGGACATTTACCCTTCTCTAAAGTGACCGTAATCTACCTCCACGACACGAAAAAGAAAACAGAGGCATGAAATTGTAGTAACTCCGGATTTAACGTTTAATTAATTCTGGTGTATTAGGTGTGAACATAAATACATTCATAGAAAAAAAGTCAGTAGGTGTTCAGAGATAGTATACATAAAATTTATATTAGCAGTAAGGCAGAGCAACAGCCGTACTATCTTCACTGGACCTTCGTTGTTCATCCTGTGAATTACCAGGCTAATATAGTAAATGTGCAGACATGAAGTGGAAATAAATTTTAGCTTTGCCTAACTCTCAAGAAATCAAGATTCCTCAGTGTTGTTGTGGTATCTGACTTGATTCCTAAAAAAGTGTCATGTACTGCGACAAGTGGTAATTAGTGTCAAAAGCACCATAATGCAAAATTCCGAACTGTAATTAACGGCACAAAGTGATTTATGATACCTATAATGTTAATGAGGTGTGACAACAATCTGTTTTATACGCAATATATTTTACAGAAGCTTATTATAAATGAAGGTCGTTAGAGGTAACGGTCGCGCAGATTAGAGGTGAAATCACGGTGAAACTTCCATTAGGGTCTGTGGGAAGCCTTGTGGCGACGCACGCTGACGTCGTCGTGTGTGAGAGCAGAAGTACTAAAGTGCGCGTCATTTATGTTGGCTGCCGAGTTTAGGTTCGTTCTGCGCATCTGACGTCACAAAACACAGTCAGCCAATGAACAGAGAACGACGTTACCAGATCTCGATTGCAGTGCAGAGCACGGACGAGTGTCTCCAGTTTTAGAAACGTTCAGTCATAAATAAAGTAACTGAACAAAAGCAATGTCTTGATAGCAGACTTTCTTTTATAGAAAGTTTGGAAAAAGCATTCTTTATACCAACTGCTTCATATTCTATTAATTAAACCAAACAAGCAATAAGACTCCTAATTCAGGCGATAGCAAGGAAAGGTGTTTGTATCAGTCCCACGAACCGCCTTTTTTGGCAATAAAGAACAGCAGTAATTGTTTATTTCCTATTGTACTTCGACGAAGCGTGAGTAATTCATAGTCATACCAACAGTGTTTGTCAGTATTTTGCATTGTGTTTTAAGAGTCCTCATGAAGTTATATTGTGAGACCCTCATGATGTTACACTGTGAGACAAGCTACGTTAGTGTAACGGTGAAGGTGTTAGGCTAATGAGGAAAGGGTTCTGAGTTCAAACCTTGTGCAGTGCTGAATATTTTCTTTATTTAAAAACAATATCGAAGCGTCTTACTTCACGAATTTTAATCGTTTGAATGCAATTTTTTTGAAATTTCTAGTGCTTTGTCTCTTCATTAACCCTTTCGCTGCTGCAGACAGGTGATCCCCGCATTCCGCGCTGTGCGCGATTTTGTCATCACTGCACTGCTCGCCTGTGCAGACACGTGGTGTTCCCACTGCTTTGACACACTCATCATTCGATTTAACAAAAACTGTTTGGCCCAAAAATTGGATTTTTACACATCTTCTTGACTGATACCTTCCCCCCACAAATGACTTAATTTTGTTTCGATGTTCAGCGCAGTTATTGTGCAGCATTAAATGTAGTAAACCATTGCACGAAATTTTGAAGAGTTTGTAGAGATAAAATTCTGTAGCGTATACTTTCCATATGGTCAATTTTAGTTGCCACAATGTTGAGAATGAAATGTGGACAAGATACCTAAATTTCATATAAAATCGAATGATAAGAGTGTCAAAGCAGTTGGAACACCATGTGACTGCACAGGCGAGCAGTACAGTGACAAAATCGCGCACAGCGCGGAATGCAGGGAGCACGTCTCTGTAGCAGGGAAAGGGTTAATGCGGCCGTGGTGGCTTTACTTCATAAACTGCGCTCTCCCCCCTAAACGTAAGCTTGCGAACTATGCTGTACTATGGCGCTGCTTCTCTTAGCGCGTGCGTCGTGTGCAACTGGCAACGCAGCAATCTCCCGCGTCTGGGCGGGCATGCGCGAGCCGCCAAGATAAAAGAATTGAACTACAGAAGTTCGGTATCGCCATAATTTATCATTGTGAATAGAAAGTGTATAACTGTATGCGGTGGACTTAGTTTCCTAGGGAGTGTAATATCGTGTAGATACGTGTCGAATATCATTAACATCCCACATGGTGAATACGCACGGGATTGATACCTGCCTCTATGACTGAAGTCTGAACCGCACGGTTGAGCGATGGCGCCCGACTCGGAGGTAACAAGCTAAATTTCTAGTAATGGAAGGTATTTCATCCCAGTGCTACACCGGCTAATTGGTGGCGTCGCGACATCGTAAAACCAGGGCATGTGGCACTGTTAATGAAGACCGCCCTATTGAACATGACCTGGCTGTGTGACGGTACCGAGTTTCACCGTGTCCTTTTTTTTCTTCTTCCTTACAAGGGAACCTCCCCATCGCACCCCCCTCAGATTTAGTTATAAGTTGGCACAGTTGATAGGCCTTGAAAAAATGAACACAGATCAATCGAGAAAACAGGAAGAAGTTGTGTGGAGCTATGAAAAAAATAAGCAAAATATGCAAACTGAGTAGTCCATGTGCAAGATAGGCAACATCAAGGACAACCTGAGCTCAGGAGCGCCGTTGTCTCATGGTTAGCGTGAGCAGCTGTGAAACGAAAGGTACTTGGTTCAAATCTTCCCTTGAGTGAGAATTTTAATTTTTTATTTTCAGACAATTATGTGACGCACATGCCGTCACAAGTGTCGTATAGAATATATCAGACGTGTTTTCCTGTGGAGGAATCGGTTGACCTATGACCTTGCGATCAAATGTTATCGGTTCCCATTGGAAAGGCACGTCCTTTCGTCTACTAATCGCACGGTTTTACGGTGCGGTCGCAAAACACAGACACTAAACTTATTACAGTGAACAGAGAAGTCAATGAACGAACGGACATATCATAACTTTGCGAAAAAAAGTAAATTTTTCACTCGAGGGAAGACCTGAACAAAGGCCCTCTCATACCACAGCTGCTCACGCTAACCACGGGACCACGGCGCTCCTGAGCTCATACTGTCCTTGAAGTTGCTTATCTTGCGCATGGACTACTCAGTTTGTATATTTTGCTTATTTTTCTCATAGTTCCACATAACTTCTTCCTGTTTTCTCGATTGATCTGTGTTCAGTTTTCCAAGGCCTATCCACTGTGCCAACTTATAACTAAATTTGAGGGGGGTGCGATGGGGAAGTTCCCTTGTTAGTAAGGCTAGAGGGTGCAGATACAGGGTGTTTCAAAAATGACCGGTATATTTGAAACGGCAATAAAAACTAAACGAGCAGTGATAGAAATACACCGTTTGTTGCAATATGCTTGGGACAACAATGCATTTTCAGGCAGACAAACTTTCGAAATTACAGTAGTTACAATTTTCAACAACAGATGGCGCTGCGGTCTGGGAAACTCTATAGTACGATATTTTCCGCATATCCACCATGCGTAGCAATAATATGGCGTAGTCTCTGAATGAAATTACCCGAAACCTTTGACAACGTGTCTGGCGGAATGGCTTCACATGCAGATGAGATGTACTGCTTCAGCTGTTCAATTGATTCTGGATTCTGGCGGTACACCTGGTCTTTCAAGTGTCCCCACAGAAAGAAGTCACAGGGGTTCATGTCTGGCGAATAGGGAGGCCAATCCACGCCGCCTCCTGTATGTTTCGGATAGCCCAAAGCAATCACACGATCATCTAAATATTCATTCAGGAAATTAAAGACGTCGGCCGTGCGATGTGGCCGGACACCATCTTGCATAAACCACGAGGTGTTCGCAGTGTCGTCTAAGGCAGTTTGTACCGCCACAAATTCACGAAGAATGTTCAGATAGCGTGATGCAGTAATCGTTTCGGATCTGAAAAATGGGACAGTGATTCCTTTGGAAGAAATTGCGGCCCAGACCAGTACTTTTTGAGGATGCAGGAACGATGGGACTGCAACATGGGGCTTTTCGGTTCGCCATATGCGCCAGTTCTGTTTATTGACGAAGCCGTCCAGGTAAAAATAAGCTTCGTCAGTAAACCAAATGCTGCCGACATGCATATCGCCGTCATCAATCCTGTGCACTATATCGTTAGCGAATGTCTCTCGTGCAGCAATGGTAACGGCGCTGAGGGGTTGCCGCATTTGAATTTTGTATGGATGGAGGTGTAAACTCTGGCACATGAGACGATACATGGACGTTGGCGTCATTTGGACCGCAGCTACAACACGGCGAACGGAAACCCGAGGCCGCTGTCGGATCACCTGCTGCACTAGCTGCGCGTTGCCCTCTGTGGTTGCCGTACGCGGTCGCCCTACCTTTCCAGCACGTTCATCCGTCACGTTCCCAGTTTGTTGAAATTTTTCAAACAGGTTCTTTATTGTATCGCTTTTCGGTCCTTTGGTTACATTAAACCTCCGTTGAAAACGTCGTCTTGTTGCAACAACACTGTGTTCTAGGCAGTGGAATTCCAACACCAGAAAAATCCTCTGTTCTAAGGAATAAACCATGTTGTCTACAGCACACTTGCACGTTGTGAACAGCACACGCTTACAGCAGAAAGACGACGTACAGAATGGCGCACCCACAGACTGCGTTGTCTTCTATATCTTTCACATCACTTGCAGCGCCATCTGTTGTTGAAAATTGTAACTACTGTAATTTCGAAAGTTTGTCCGCCTGAAAATGTACTGTTGTCCCAAGCATATTGCAACAAACGGTGTATTTCTATCGCTGCTCGTTTAGTTTTTATTGCCGTTTCAAATATACCGGTCATTTTTGAAACACCCTGTACAACTCATTCACGAGACATAATTACACAGCTGACACTTCGTAAGAGGTCGATGGTATACCACGATGAGCGTTTGGCGTCATTGGCCGAGAGGCGCCTTACGGGGTATGTCCGGCCGCCTTGGTCCAGGTGTTACTACATTCGACGCCACATTGGGCGACCTGCGCCCCGGATGGGGATGAAATGATGATGTAGACGACACAACACCCTGTCGCTGAGCGGAGAAAATCCCCGACCCAGCCAGGAATCGAACCCGAGCCCGCAGGACGGCAATCTGCCACGCTGACCACTCAGCTTTCGTGGCGGACGGTAGACGACGTTAAACCACCTCGGAAGACTTCCAGCATAAGATGTCATCCTCGTCCTGCCAACGGTCTCGTCAAAGACGGTGGAGGAGCGAACAGATGTCCAGGATACTCTCTTGCCCTTAGGGCGCGAAACTGTTCCCTGAAAGGTAGAAGAATCAGCGATGATCGACGGCATGAAGATGCAGGGAAAGCACTGCGTTAAATACACGTAATGTGTATCGACAGGACATGTGACCTGTAGTTGAAAATGCTTATCTTTCCATTGGCAAACCGAGCGAGGTGGCGCAGTGGTTAGACACTGGACTCGCATTCGGGAGGACGACGGTTCAATCCCGCGTCCGGCCATCCTGATTTAGGTTTTCCGTGATTTCCCTAAATCACTCCAGGCAAATGCCGGGATGGTTCCTCTGAAAGGGCACGGCCGACTTCCTTCCCCATCCTTCCCTAATTCGATGAGACCGATGACCACGCTGTCTGGTCTCCTTCCCCAAACAACCAACAAATCCATTGGCAAAAGATGCTGGATTAGTCCATCATACGGATCTCCGACGGGGAATGCCAAGGGGAAGGTGACCGTGAGAAATACATGGAGTAGTAAAGAAGAGAGAGCACACCACGAATCAAAGTATGGAATATCAGAAGTTTGACCAGAGTAGGAAAGGCAGAAAACATGGAAAAGTGAATGCAAAGGAACAATCTAGATAGAGTGGGGATCAGTAATGTGAAATGGAAAGAAGATAAAGGATTTTGGCAAGACGAATGTAGACTAATATCAACAGTAGCAGAAAATTGTATAACGGGAGTAGGATTCGATATGAATAGGGAAGTAGGACAGGTAATGAGTGTCTGTAAATAATTCAGTGAAAGGGTTTTCCTCATCAGTTTCGGCAGCAAACAACGCCGACAACGATATTTCAGGTATACATGCCGACGTCACCAGCATTAGATGAAGATATAGAACACTGTATGAGGAAATTCAACAGGTCATTCAGTATGTAAACGGAGGTGAAAGTCTAATAACCATAGGGAACTGAGACTCATTTGTAAGGGAAAAAATAGAAGAAAGCGTTCTGGAAGAATGTGAGCATGGCAGTAAGAATGAGAGAGTAGAAAGTCTAATGGAGTTCTGCAGTAAATTTCAATAGTTAATAGCGAATACTGAGTGGCCGAGCAGTTCTAGGCGCTCCAGTCCGGAACCGCGCGACCGCTACGGTCGCAGGTTAGAATTCTGCCTTGGGCATGGATGTGTGTGATGTCCTTAGGTTAGTTAGGTTTAAGTAGTTCTAAGTTCTAGGTGACTGATGACCTCAGATGTTAAGTCCCATAGTGCTCAGAGCCATTAGCAAATACTGAGTTCAAACATCACAAGAGTAGGAAGTATACATGGAAAGACCTGGAGATACACAGAGATTCCACAATCAGATATTGGATTCTACAGTGCACGCAGGAGCAGATATAGTCTTAGACTACAAATCAGTACTGATGATCTGTAGATCAAGAAAATCTTTGGGGAGAACAAGATTTCAAGGAAGTGCTATATTGACGTACTGTAGAATAATGAGATCACATCTGAGGTTTGCTAAGAATGTACGTATTGCGATGATTGATCACAGTGTATTACTGAATAGCTGCAGGAAAACCAACTTTCTAACCTGAAGCATTGTTTTCATAACTACACTTCATCACTTCGTAAAGCAATATGATAACTGCAAATCCAAAATACTCTGCTTAATCTGACAGAAACATCCGGAATAGTCGCAACAAATGTGTCAGAAATAACTGAAACCAAGATGATACTTCCAGAAGAATTGTACTCAAATATTTCAATCTCCTCAACAAAAAGCATGTTCTTTTGGCAGCACGAACAACTGGTTGACGGACTTATATTTTCATTTAAAAGTGAGGGATTTCTGAGAACGATGCAGTATCAGGTAATTTCGACAAGAAACTGCTGTAAGCACATTATGAGCGAACAAGGGAGCATAGATATCAGTAAGAAACCCAATCACACATTACGCTGCGATGTAAAATTCTGACAGGTATAAAACATCTCAAAAAAACGTAATGAGGTCTCCAAAGTAGTTGAAGAGGACGGTGGAAGAAACTGCTAATCCACGACAGCCTGATGTTGAGTTATTACATGTTACGTGAAGGTTAAATTCGAAGATACAAGATAAATCAATGTATAGAGCAGGTAACTTTCTGTTGCGGTACAGATGGAACTACTTGTTACCAGCTTGTGGTGTCTTCAAAAACGTAACAGGTACCTGCGCCGGCCCCTGTGGCCGAGCGGCTCTAGGCGCTTCAGTCGGGAACCACGCGGCTGCTCCCGTCGCAGGTTCGAATCCTGCCTCGGGCATGGATGTGTGTGATGTCCTTAGGTTAGTTAGGTTTAAGTAGTTCTAAGTCTAGGGGATTGATGACCTCAGATGTTGTGTCCCATAGTGCTTAGAGCCATTTGAACCATTTGAACAACAAGTACCGTGATCAAATAGACCGTTGCTGTATTGGTGATTAGCATTTTTTTCCGTCGACCTCTCCAGTTCTCCAGAACTTAGGGCAGCAGTGTTAGTAAATCAAAAACTTTTCCTCCGTATCGGAGATAGCTTCCTCTCACTCCTTTAGAAAATAAAAAAAATTACTGGAACAGCGGCATAAAAAGTGATACAATCTCATAGAGGGTGTTTCAAAAATGACCGGTATATTTGAAACGGCAATAAAAACTAAACGAGCAGCGATAGAAATACACCGTTTGTTGCAATATGCTTGGGACAACAGTACATTTTCAGGCGGACAAACTTTCGAAATTACAGTAGTTACAATTTTCAACAACAGATGGCGCTGCAAGTGATGTGAAAGATATAGAAGACAACGCAGTCTGTGGGTGCGCCATTTTGTACGTCGTCTTTCTGCTGTAAGCGTGTGCTGTTCACAACGTGCAAGTGTGCTGTAGAGAACATGGTTTATTCCTTAGAACAGAGGATTTTTCTGGTGTTGGAATTCCACCGTCTATAACACAGTGTTGTTGCAACAAGACAAAGTTTTCAACGGAGGTTTAATGTAACCAAAGGACCGAAAAGCGATACAATAAAGGATCTGTTTGAAAATTTTCAACGGACTGGGAACCTGACGGATGAACGTGCTGGAAAGGTAGGACGACAGCGTACGGCAACCACAGAGGGCAACGCGCAGCTAGTGCAGCAGGTGATCCAACAGCGGCCTCGGGTTTCCGTTCGCCGTGTTGCAGCTGCCGTCCAAATGACGCCAACGGCCACGTATCGTCTCATGCGCCAGAGTTTACACCTCTATCCGTACAAAATTCAAACGCGGCAACCCCTCAGCGCCGCTACCATTGCTGCACGAGAGACATTCGCTAACGATATAGTGCACAGGATTGATGACGGCGATATGCATGTCGGCAGCATTTGGTTTAGTGACGAAGCTTATTTTTACCTGGACGGCTTCGTCAATGAACAGAACTGGCGCATATGGGGAACCGAAAAGCCCCATGTTGCAGTCCCATCGTCCCTGCATCCTCAAAAAGTACTGGTCTGGGCCGCCATTTCTTCCAAAGGAATCATTGGCCCATTTTTCAGATACGAAACGATTACTGCATCACGCTATCTGGACATTCTTCGTGAATTTGTGGCGCTACAAACTGCCTTAGACGACACTGCGAACAACTCGTGGTTTATGCAAGATGGTGCCCGGCCACATCGCACGGCCGACGTCTTTAATTTCCTGAATGAATATTTAGATGATCGTGTGATTGCTTTGGGCTATCCGAAACATACAGGAGGCGGCGTGGATTGGCCTCCCTATTCGCCAGACATGAACCCCTGTGACTTCTTTCTGTGGGGACACTTGAAAGACCAGGTGTACCGCCAGAACCCAGAAACAATTGAACAGCTGAAGCAGTACATCTCATCTGCATGTGAAGCCATTCCGCCAGACACGTTGTCAAAGGTTTCGAGTAATTTCAATCAGAGACTACGCCATATTATTGCTACGCATGGTGGATATGTGGAAAATATCGTACTATAGAGTTTCCCAGACCGCAGCGCCATCTGTTGTTGAAAATTGTAACTACTGTAATTTCGAAAGTTTGTCTGCCTGAAAATGTACTGTTGTCCCAAGCATATTGCAACAAACGGTGTATTTCTATCGCTGCTCGTTTAGTTTTTATTGCCGTTTCAAATATACCGGTCATTTTCGAAACACCCTGTACAACTGACCTGTGTTAAGATGGACAAGTGAACCGTGAGAATGCGTGGGATCCATAATATGTGTGTGTCTGTATCCTTCCTTGCTAGACTCTGGAGAACTTCCTTGCCCAGAGGGTGCCACCTTAAGCGGAGCGGTCGGACTCGCTGTGGCAGTCGTGTGTTGTAGCAGGCGCGGGCAGAGTTTCCGCTCATAGGTCAGACGATCTTTTTGCTCTGCTTTGTCATATCTCTCACTGCTGTGACCGAGCGGGAGGCTTTTACGTGGGGCCTGGTAGTTAACTTCGAGAAGAGTCTTAAGAGGGAATGAAGCCGGGTGCATGAACGTTGGCAGACGCCACCGACAATTACGGTATCGTTATACCAGCACGGTCACAGAGGAAAATTGTTTTGGTGAGAACCTTATATTAAACAACATCCTTTCGAAGCCCCAGGAGATTGGCACTGAACTTCAAGTTTTTGCTGTCAGCCACGATACACATCTTGTGTCTGTATTCACCAGTGTCATCTGTTCTGAATCATAACACGCACAGGTATTCCTCTGAGTTGCAACGTAACGGTTGAACATTGTGTTTCTATTTTATTTTTACCTGGACATTGGAACCCATTTAATATAATAACATTTTATTTTTCACAAGCTCTGTTGATTTTGGTAATGTCAAAGCAGAATATAGTTAACAGCACTAAACCATAACTAACTTTACTTGTATTCTCCTGTTATTATAAGTGTTTTTAGGTTTTAGCAAAGGATGTGGGTGCCAGATTTGATCTGTGTTAAATCAATGCTTTTAACGGTCTAAATGCTGTTTTTAATTCTGTTGCCTCCTATATGTTTTAGTAATCCGTTAGTTGTTACCCTTTTATTTATTATCACCATTCCCAGGCGCCATTCCGAAGGTTATGCAAGTGCCAGTGAACCACAGTTATTGTTCATTTATTATTTTTAAACACGAGTGATTAATTAATACAGCTATATAAAATTTTTCATGGTTTTTGTTGTTTAATAGTCTCCACAATATTTCAGGTAAATGTTGTTAATCAGTTCGGCTAACTGAAACTTCTACAAAAACAAAACAAACAATGTCCGAACAGGCCTTGAAGGCTCTACTTGTTATTAATTTCATGGATATTCCTTCTTACTGTTGCATTCACTTTTATATTTATTTTGTTAAATGATAACTTTGTGCTAATATCCTGGTTAAAATTACCCAGGCACCTTGCTATTTCACAACCTCCTCGCCCCCCGGTCCAGCAACGGCAAACCTTAGCAGATCATCTTCCTCATACTCACTGCACACACACAAAACTTTTATGCAGTGAGAAGATGAATAAATGCACGGATTTGGCAGATGAAATAAACACAAAGGAACATAAAAACTTACGCACTTCGTCTCATTTTCAGTGGTGACATCGGATACTGGGCTTCTCGCAAAGCAAAGTGCGAACTGCCTACGGGACATGAGAAGCATCCTTCGCTTTCTTGGCAACTGGAGATGCCTTAGTGCTAACCCGGTATACAGTAGTTTGCCGAAATCAACAGTGAACGTCGATATTACGAAGCGACTAACCGGAGCACCATCATGCATTTTGCCTATTTAACAGCTTCCCGGAGCAACAAAAATTTCATTTTCAATATTACATATAATTATTCGCCGAATTTAAAAATATAAAATGCCGTGATAACTTACTCATTAAGACGTATAATCTTACGTCAATAATGTAACACTTTAAGTCAAGTATTATACATACACTCCTGGAAATGGAAAAAAGAACACATTGACACCGGTGTGTCAGACCCACCATACTTGCTCCGGACAGTGCGAGAGGGCTGTACAAGCAATGATCACACGCACGGCACAGCGGACACACCAGGAACCGCGGTGTTGGCCGTCGAATGGCGCTAGCTGCGCAGCATTTGTGCACCGCCGCCGTCAGTGTCAGCCAGTTTGCCGTGGCATACG
Source organism: Schistocerca cancellata (assembly GCF_023864275.1). Classification (NCBI taxonomy): domain Eukaryota; kingdom Metazoa; phylum Arthropoda; class Insecta; order Orthoptera; family Acrididae; genus Schistocerca; species Schistocerca cancellata. The sequence goes on along the minus strand of NC_064628.1, from coordinate 50,767,859 downwards.
GAGCTCCATCGCAGTCTTTAACACTGGTAGCATGCCGCGACAGCGTGGACGTGAACCGTATATGCAGTTGACGGACTTTGAGCGAGGGCGTATAGTGGGCATGCGGGAGGCCGGGTGGACGTACCGCCGAATTGCTCAACACGTGGGGCGTGAGGTCTCCACAGTACATCGATGTTGTCGCCAGTGGTCGGCGGAAGGTGCACGTGCCCGTCGACCTGGGACCGGACCGCAGCGACGCACGGATGCACGCCAAGACCGTAGGATCCTACGCAGTGCCGTAGGGGACCGCACCGCCACTTCCCAGCAAATTAGGGACACTGTTGCTTCTGGGGTATCGGCGAGGACCATTCGCAACCGTCTCCATGAAGCTGGGCTACGGTCCCGCACACCGTTAGGCCGTCTTCCGCTCACGTCCCAACATCGTGCAGCCCGCCTCCAGTGGTGCCGCGACAGGCGTGAATGGAGGGACGAATGGAGACGTGTCGTCTTCAGCGATGAGAGTCGCTTCTGCCTTGGTGCCAATGATGGTCGTATGCGTGTTTGGCGCCGTGCAGGTGAGCGCCACAATCAGGACTGCATACGACCGAGGCACACAGCGCCAACACCCGGCATCATGGTGTGGGGAGCGATCTCCTACACTGGCCGTACACCACTGGTGATCGTCGAGGGGACACTGAATAGTGCACGGTACATCCAAACCGTCATCGAACCCATCGTTCTACCATTCCTAGACCGGCAAGGGAACTTGCTGTTCCAACAGGACAATGCACGTCCGCATGTATCCCGTGCCACCCAACGTGCTCTAGAAGGTGTAAGTCAACTACCCTGGCCAGCAAGATCTCCGGATCTGTCCCCCATTGAGCATGTTTGGGACTGGATGAAGCGTCGTCTCACGCGGTCTGCACGTCCAGCACGAACGCTGGTCCAACTGAGGCGCCACGTGGAAATGGCATGGCAAGCCGTTCCACAGGACTACATCCAGCATCTCTACGATCGTCTCCATGGGAGAATAGCAGCCTGCATTGCTGCGAAAGGTGGATATACACTGTACTAGTGCCGACATTGTGCATGCTCTGTTGCCTGTGTCTATGTGCCTGTGGTTCTGTCAGTGTGATCATGTGATGTATCTGACCCCAGGAATGTGTCAATAAAGTTTCCCCTTCCTGGGACAATGAATTCACGGTGTTCTTATTTCAATTTCCAGGAGTGTAGATAGAAAATGTATATACAGGGTGTTCGAAAATTTCTGTTACAAACTTCTAGAACTTGTAGAGGGGAGTCAGTTGATAATATTTTGAATTGGAACCCATATCTGGAAACGCAAAGGCATTTGGAAACATGTTGGTAACGCGACCACTTTTACAAGTAACTGGTTAGGCTTGACCCAGCACATCACTTGTTTCACATTTCCATTCATCAATAGCCAAAAATATTGTTCGTGTTCTCGTTGACGGATTCTCTCGACATGGTGCAGTAGGGCCTTTGCCAATTAGGATGTGCGACGTCTCATTGGAGCACCACAGTCACGCCTGCTAACTGGGAAGGCACGCTTTCTCGGAGCCTTTGCGTAAATGTGGCGAAAAGGGTAAGCCGTGGGGTCGGGGACTGTGGAGAACAATCCTGATGAAGGCGACGAGCAGCTGTTCCTTTATCACGCGATTCTCCAGTCAGAAGAATTATTTCGTTGTATTTTGCGAACGAGTTGTCAACCATGTTGCTCTGGCAGACCCAGATTCATGGATGAGGCTAGAACCAAGTCAGAGAGCTAGGATAGACGTCAAATAACATCTGCCGATCCAATGTAACCACGCTCCCCCCTCTCCCTCCTTCCACTTTGACTACCCTGTTGCAGACCTACCTATCAAACATGTTTCCAATCGGCTTTAGCACCGAAAAGGTATGTTTCAAACTTTATACATAATTTTAAATATTTACTAAACTTTTTCTCGGTGACACCCACCACAAAATGATGAAAGGAAAAAAGTTTATACGCTACTGGCCATTATAAATGCTACACCACGAAGATGACGTGATACAGACGCGAAATTTAACCGACAGGAAGACGATGCTGTGATATGCAAATGATTAGCTTTTCAGAGCATTCACACAAGGTTGGCGCCGGTGGCGACACCTACAACGTGCTGACATGGGGAAAGTTTCCAACCGATTTCTAATACACAAACAGCAGTTGTCCGGCGTTGCCTGGTGAAACGTTGTTGTGATGCCTCGTCTAAGAAGGAGAAATGCGTACCATCACGTTTCCGACTTTGATAAAGGTCGGATTGTAGCCTATCGCGATTGCGGTTTATCGTATCGCAACATTGCTGCTCGCGTTGGTCGAGATCCAATGACTGTTAGCAGAATATGGAATCGGTGGGTTCAGGAGGGTAATACGGAACGGGATCCCAACGGCCTCGTATCGCTAGCAGTCGAGACGACAGACATCTTATCCGCACAGCTGTAACGGATCGTGCAGCCCCGTCTCGATCCCTGAGTCAAGAGATAGCGACGTTTGCAAGACAACAACCATCTGCACGAACAGTTCGACGACGTTTGCAGCATCACGGACTATAAGCTCGGAGACCATGGCTGCGGTTGCCCTTGATGCTGCATCACAGACAGGAGCGCCTGCAATGGTGTATTCAGCGACGAAACTGGGTGCATGAATGGCAAAACGTCGTTTTTTAGGATGAATCCAGGATCTATTTATAGCATCGTGATGGCCGCATCCGTGTTTGGCGACATCGCGGTAAATGCACATTGGAAGCGTGTATTGGTCATCGCCATACTGGCGTATCACCCAGCGTGATTGTATGGGATGCCATTGGTTACACGTCTCGGTCACCTCTTGTTCGCATTGGCGGCACTTTGAACAGTGGACGTTACATTTCAGATGTGTTACGAACCGTGGCTCTACCCTTCATTCGATCCCTGCAAAACCCTACCTTTCAGCAGGATAATGCACGACCGCATGTTGCAGGTTCTGTACGGGCCTTTCTGGATACAGAAAATGTTCGACTGTTGCCCTTGCTAGCACATTCTCCAGATCTCTCACCAATTGAAAACGTCTGGTCAATGGTGGCCGAGCAACTGGCTCGTCACACTACATCAGTCACTACTCTTGATGAACTGTGGTATCGTGTTGAAGCTGCATGGGCAGCTTGAAACGTACTCTTAGAACAATTGTACATGACTGTGCTTAAACTTACACACAATATTTTTAGCGCAACGCAATCTGACTTTCAAAAATCCCTACAAAAGAATGGCCCTCACTAACATTAACCTATACGTTTCACAAATCACTTACCTCACAAAAATCTTGGTTACTCGAACTACTGCAATACGGCGAGCGCCACTACTGCCAGCTAAATAAAAGATTCAAACTACGGAAGGCACTAACTACTGATAGGCATAGTTAGCAAATGAAAGATTTTAATAGAGAACAAACAATGTATTTACCTTAATAGTCATCAAAAGTCATTATATATATATATATATATATATATATATATATATATATATATATATATCAGTTCATGACATCCAGTCTTACAAATTTCAAAACTCCGCCATTTCTCTCCCCACATCCACCTCTGCTGGCGGCTCACCTCCAACTGCGCAACGCTGCGCGCTGTTAACATCCAGCTGCCCAACACTACAATAGCGAACAACAATGCAAAACAGCCACAGACTGCACACAGCACAGGCAGTGATTTTCACACAGAGCGCTACGTGGCGTTACCAATAAGAAAACCTAAACAGTTTACTTACAAGCTGTACCTGTACATGCCATCCAAGCTCTGTTTGACTCAATGCCCAGGCGAATCAAGGCCGTTATTACGGCCAGAGGTGGTTGTTCAGGGTACTGATTTCTCAGGATCTAGGCACCCAAATTGCGTGAAAATGTAATCACACATCAATTCTAATTCTAGTACGATATATTTGTCCAATGAATATCCGTTTATCATCTACATTTCTTCTTTAGTGGCCAGTAGTGTAGCTTGCTACATTTTCACTCTTCATGCAGTAAAATTTCAGCATTAGGCATGATGTTTTAATTTATTGCTTCCCTACTACTAACAGTATTTGCAACACATTTTGCAGACAGTAACCACATACACCATTGAATGTACCTGCAAAATTATGTGATTTTACGACACATAGTTCAGGATATATGGCGTCACAAACATTAAGATGCTTGTAAAACTTGCATTTACTTAAAATGGAGCACAATTTACCCAGATTTAATGATCCAGTTTTTGGTAATGAGAGCACTTAGCGACTTCTAACAAACTTTAAACGTAATTTCCAATCTACTGTAAAATTTGTCTCTCTTAAATGCTTACTGGGAATATTTAACACATGAACTCATTTGTAAGGCAATCAGAAGTTTGCAGAGTTTTATACATGGGAGCTCGATTCTTTAAACTGGTACTTAATGATAATTTGATCTTTAAATCATTGTCATTAGCAGCACTAAATCATAAACTAAGTAAATAATAATAATAATAATGCGGTTAGAATCTCTAGTATCTAGATTATTTTTCTGACAAATAATGGAACTGTTTTTTATAGTCTCTTAAGCAACTCACTCTTTTGTCAATGCAACTGTTTATTTTTTTCTTTAATTTAAAGGATATTATGAAGTTGGAGCGACGTAATTACTTTCCGAGGGTCTCCTTAAGCAGCTTATTTTGCACAGAGAGTGGAGAGTTTTAGCGTTCCATTTATGGGCGCACAATGTTCAAGATGATGTTCTGGAATTCTGACCAGTATGGAGGAAAGAAAATTCAACAAGCAGAGCACCAGTTAAGCTGGATGCCGATAATGAAATGACAGTCCAGGCCCAACTAAAAGAAAAATAGCGATATTCAACACTTTGGGAAAGCACAATAAGCCAAATCCGAAGCAACTCACTGAAATTTAAGCAGCGATGCTGTAAAATCTATGTCCAGCTGCATAAGTACAACATAATATGGAACATACATGGAACGTACAACTTTTATTTAACGTGGAATTTATTGTCCTTTAAATTGCATCGGTCTCCTGATTTGATGCGGTTCGCCACGATTTCCTTCAGCTCCACATACAGTCCATTGATTTACGACCAGCTACCGTGTCATCTTCTGCCAATGACGTCATTCGGGCGTAGTATGCAGGTCCTTTGCATACAGCTCTTCCTACCGTTCTCAGTTTCGCAGGTCTTAGCCGCTACTTCTCGATCATGTAGCCCTTTAGTTGTCATCACGAACACATCGAGTTCCACTCCTGATCACTTAACTGCGGAGGTGAATTTACTCCATTATGCCAGTCTCTTCAGAGAAACACACCAACGTCAATTCTTTGATGTACACTCCTGGAAATTGAAATAAGAACACCGTGAATTCATTGTCCCAGGAAGGGGAAACTTTATTGACACATTCCTGGGGTCAGATACATCACATGATCACACTGACAGAACCACAGGCACATAGACACAGGCAACAGAGCATGCACAATGTCGGCACTAGTACAGTGTATATCCACCTTTCGCACCAATGCAGGCTGCTATTCTTCCATGGAGACGATCGTAGAGATGCTGGACGTAGTCCTGTGGAACGCCTTGCCATGCCATTTCCACGTGGCGCCTCAGTTGGACCAGCGTTCGTGCTGGACGTGCAGACCGCGTGAGACGACGCTTCATCCAGTCCCAAACATGCTCAATGGGGGACAGATCCGGAGATCTTGCTGGCCAGGGTAGTTGACTTACACCTTCTAGAGCACGTTGGGTGGCACGGGATACATGCGGACGTGCATTGTCCTGTTGGAACAGCAAGTTCCCTTGCCGGTCTAGGAATGGTAGAACGATGGGTTCGATGACGGTTTGGATGTACCGTGCACTATTCAGTGTCCCCTCGACGATCACCAGTGGTGTACGGCCAGTGTAGGAGATCGCTCCCCACACCATGATGCCGGGTGTTGGCCCTGTGTGCCTCGGTCGTATGCAGTCCTGATTGTGGCGCTCACCTGCACGGCGCCAAACACGCATACGACCATCATTGGCACCAAGGCAGAAGCGACTCTCATCGCTGAAGACGACACGTCTCCATTCGTCCCTCCATTCACGCCTGTCGCGACACCACTGGAGGCGGGCTGCACGATGTTGGGGCGTGAGCGGAAGACGGCCTAACGGTGTGCGGGACCGTAGCCCAGCTTCATGGAGAAGGTTGCGAATGGTCCTCGCCGATACCCCAGGAGCAACAGTGTCCCTAATTTGCTGGGAAGTGGCGGTGCGGTCCCCTACGGCACTGCGTAGGATCCTACGGTCTTGGCGTGCATCCGTGCGTCGCTGCGGTCCGGTCCCAGGTCGACGGGCACGTGCACCTTCCGCCGACCACTGGCGACAACATCGATGTACTGTGGAGACCTCACGCCCCACGTGTTGAGCAATTCGGCGGTACGTCCACCCGGCCTCCCGCATGCCCACTATACGCCCTCGCTCAAAGTCCGTCAACTGCACATACGGTTCACGTCCACGCTGTCGCGGCATGCTACCAGTGTTAAAGACTGCGATGGAGCTCCGTATGCCACGGCAAACTGGCTGACACTGACGGCGGCGGTGCACAAATGCTGCGCAGATAGCGCCATTCGACGGCCAACACCGCGGTTCCTGGTGTGTCCGCTGTGCCGTGCGTGTGATCATTGCTTGTACAGCCCTCTCACAGTGTCCGGAGCAAGTATGGTGGGTCTGACACACCGGTGTCAATGTGTTCTTTTTCCATTTCCAGGAGTGTATATACTGGGTGGTTATAATTAAAGCGCTGCTGCTGACGGGGGTACATTGTGGGCGGTAGCTATAGAATGGCAGCAAAATTTTGTAGGTACGCTATTACGTTAATGTGGAACAGATTTACGCTGGAAAAAAATTAGTTCTAATTTTGATCACCAGGCGCTGTACAGCATCCCGTTGTCGTCTCCGGTGCTCATACTGAACATATTGTGTAAGCGGTGGTTAATAATGAAATCAACATTACGCTGTTCTCACTTGTTTGACTTTTCTAACTACGCTCCGTTCCCAATCCATTACGTGTGGAAACATTTCTATACGTCATTCTTGCCTTCACAGTACCAAATTTGCACCTCTGGTCAAAGCTGGCACTAATGTTTTTCCAGCGTAATTCGGTTCCACATCAACGCACTGGATATCTAGCAATTCCCGCTGCTATACGATAATTACAGCTCATATTGGACCTCTCTAAGTAGCTGTACTTTAATTACAACTGCATGGTACTCCAAACTCTCTCTTCCCCTACAATTTTTGGCCTCTACGACTACCTCTGGGCCACGTAGTTATTCCCCACGTCTTATGGGACACCCTTCGATCCTCTTCCCTCTCCTACTTAGTGTATTTCATATACTACATTTATCGCCAGGTCTGCAGAGAACCTCCTCATTTCTTTCGCTGCGTTTAATTTCCTACATCCTTCTACGGCGCCACTCCTCAGACCTCTCAGTTATCTACTTTACCGGTTTTCCGACTGTCTGTGATTCACTTCCATCCAGTGGTGCGCTCCAGACTTAAATTATCAAAAAATTCTTTCGCGTCTCTTTGATCTTTGGTGAGGCCTGATCTCTATGCCTATGCTAATCGATGTACTATGTTCTCCTTGCTTACGTACATCACGCATTCTTTTGCTTCCAAGCTAGAAGAATTTTTCATATACTGCGTGCTTTGACGCTGATTTCACTCCTGATGTAACTCAATATATTCGTCTGTTTTTAGTTTACTCTCAGTCCCTATACTGTGCTCAGTTAGTCCTTCCTTTGAAGGCTAATAGTAATGTAATGAGCAAATCTTATCATTTGTATCCTTTCATTCTGAATTTGAATCCCAAACTTGAACATTTCTTTTATTTCCTTCAGTGCATCTCCGATATGCTGGTTGAACAGAAGACGTGAATGTCTCCATCCCTGCCTTACGCCCTTTATAATCCGACAAACTTTTTTCTAGTATCATATTGTTATCGTTCCTTCTCTGTTATTCCTAGAATATAAATCATCTGATGGTTATGAGTTTTCTAAGGTGTTAGTGACAATGGTTATTTTATGAGTAATAGGTGCATGTGTCACTCTGTCACTAACTCCCAGTCAGATATTACACTGTCCAGTCGTATTAATGTGACCATCGCCTATGTTCGACGACTGCAGGTGGCATCACTAGCAATGGAGGGTATATAATGCGAGTAGTGGGAACATGAAAACAGTAAGTCGTTGTCGTAACGCAGAAATGAGGCAATTTATCTGACTTCTAAAAGGTCGTGATCATTGGCTTTCGGGACAAGGGTGGAAGCATTTCCAAAACGACCAAGCTTTTAAACTGTTCACTTGCCGGCGTGGTTAAAATATGGCGTGCATGGCAAAATAGCGCCATCCAAAACAAGTGCCGAGACAAATGTGGTGCATCACGGGTCACAGATAATTGTAGTGTAGTGGGGCTGTCAGCGCAATTTTCATATCAGACTGATATGTAATTAATTAAATTGATCAATTAATTATCCTCGACTCCTCCCAGCACCACGCCTGACCACTTCCACTCCCACCCACACATGACGTTACATGTTTTCTCAGCTGCACGCGTGCCCCAGCCACTCCTACCCCTCCCCAAGCCCCCTCCTGCCAACCTACCCTATTACTGGGAAATAAGAATTTTGGCGGGAATTTCGAATTTTTGTGGGAATTTCGAATTTTGGCGGGAATTTCTTTGTCCCAGGGCTGTGCTGACATCCCACCCCACCCCCACCCGGGACTCGAAACCTGGTCCTCCTGGGCGGAAAGCCTAAGTGTACCCCCTAACACAATTAAATCAACAGAGGCGCTTGGAACTGACGGGAAATTAAAAATGGTGGTGTCCTTTCTGGGACTCGAACCCTGGTGCTTCTGGATGGAAAGCCCAAGTGCACCCCCAACACATGGAAACTGTCCAGATGCGGGAGACGAAGTTTAGGTTAGTGTACTTTATTTATTTTGGTAGGGAAACTGACGCAAACTTCGATCCTTATTACTTAATTAATCACAAAGATTTGTCCCAATTACACAATCATATCCATAGTGCCAGCCGGTTTGGCCGAGAGGTTCTAGGCGCTTTAGTCTGGAACCGCGAGACCGCTACGGTCGCAGGTTCGAATCCTGCCTCGGGCATGGATGTGTGTGATGTCCATAGGTTAGTTACGTTTAAGTAGTTCTAAGTTCTAGGGGACTGATGACATCAAATGTTAAGTCCCATAGTGCTCAGAGCCATTTGAACCATATCCATAGTGCTACACAAGGGCGGCGTAAAATCTCAATATAGTTCAAAAACCGACGATACCATACAACTGTTGCAGACAAAAAAATTCCGTAAATACCACTCGATTCTGACGCAAATATCGATGCTAATTACGTAATTAATCACAAAGATAGGGCCTAATTACACAACTACACGCATAGAGCTGCCCAAGAACTGTGCAAAAGCGCACTATACCACAAAAATCGGCGATACAATACAACTGGTGTTATCCTGCTGAGAAAAAATTTCGCAATACCACTCGAAATTAGCGACAGACACACTCAAACTCTAACCTACACTTACAACCTGGCAGGAAAAAGGCTGAGGTGTAAGGTACTATCTTTATTCTTTTTGGTGGGAAATGTGTCCAAATGACGAGATGCTGGTGTTGGACAGAGAGGAGTTAAAAAAGTGTATTACCTGTAAGCATACAGAATCTATTGCTGTTTGACGTCAGAATTCCCTACAGATGCCTATTCAAAAACCATCCTGCAGCCCAGGTAATCGAAGCCAATACATGCTACCACAACTGATGGAAATCAAAAAATGCGTCACACTTCTAATTACGCTTCGAAATTTTCGTGAATAAACTAGCACTCGTAATGAACGGGTCATAATGCAGCACATGTACTGGCGAAAATCGTCGTCCTAAAAGGCTGCAGAGGAGGCGGTAGTTGAATGTGCATTCTCCTAGATAGACGCGCACAAACTGCCGAAAATCGAGGCCGCCTTCCTCCCTCCCTCCACCCCTCCCTCCAACCACCTACAGTTTGGGAACACTTGTCCCTTCAAACAGCCAGCTGTCCAACCACCAACCGTCTCGCAGCACAGGCAGGCAGCTGTCTGCCCTTTGCTGCCGCCCTCTGCGATCACTGGCTGCACTCAGCTTTCCACCATCTGGTCACCGCCTTAAGGCGACAGTCCTAGACAGCACAAAAGGGAAATTAAGTAGCATAACCCTGCCCATCTATTTAACATCAACGCGACTCCTACAATAAAGCAACTATTAAAAAGGGAAAAAGCATTCGCGACGGTAATAAATGTCCTTTTTCCACGAAAATAGGGAGAGTACATTTCCTTTTAGTTTTAAGAGCAAAATCGGTATAGCTTTTACGTTCGACTGCAGTCGCATCTCATTATTTTGTGATGTCCAGCGAAATGTACTGCAACCGATCACAAATGATCAGCAGAGACATGCCCACCCTGCGTAAAATCGGGGAAAAAAACTTCAACTATTTTGATGCGAAAACTACCAATCACTGCAGAATGTCTTAATTGTTTCGAAATTAAATTGATCATGAGTGTCACTTTGCAAGGCTACTATTTTTTTTTCTGTAGTCGGATTGCACTCACCAGGTAAGTCAAATGGGAATCTGGGAGGGGAATACGATGTTCTTTTCGAGGAACATTATTGAGAAATGACATTTGAAGTTGACCACAGAGGGATTCTACAGCCCACAACATACATTTGGTTTAAAGAACGCGCTATTAAAAAACACGATCGTCGCGACTACGTTACCGTCACCTTGCATAAAAAATGGTCTTGAGTCCACACGCACACATACGAGTCGCTGATAGTATTACGCTTTCTGGTAGAAATGCTGTCAGAAATGTTGACCTCAATTTGGAACAAGTGTATCCATTCAACCACATATAAGCGTTCGATACTGTAGAGACGTCTTTTAATGATTACAGCCACTGGGGAATCATATTCATGCCACTTTCGTATATAGAAATGAGTCACCTTTTTCGAAAATATCTGCTAAGGATCTCATACATCAAGAACTCCAGCGCTGTTTTAGACAGTCCCTCTGAATCTTGTAACTGCTCTGCCCCGCCCTCCCTGCAGCTTAGTCCATGTGATCGTCCCGCTTTAAGCCTGACCTGTACGGACGTCGGATAGCGCCATATCTAAGACCTTCTGCATCCTATGGGGAAAAAGGACGAGCGGAGTTGCGAGAGGAGCGTGTGTTGACCACTCGGTAGAAATGGGAACATTTTGGCATTTACCGGCGTGATGTGTGGCTTATGAGCAGCCACTCGACCATGAAATCCAAGTTTTCTCACCTCCCACCTAACTGTCATAGTACTTACAGTGGATCCTGATGCAGTTTGGAATTCCTGTGTGATGGCCTGGATAGATGTCTGCGTATTACACATTACAACCTTCTTCAACTGTCGGCGGTCTCTGTCAGTCAATAGATGAGTTCGGCCTGTACACCTTTGAACTGTAGGTGTCCCTTCACGTTTCCACTTCACTATCACGTCGGGAACAGGATATTTAGGAGTGTGGAAATCTCGCGTACAGACGTATGACACAAGTGACACCCAATCACCCGACCTCGTTCGAAGTCTGTGAGCCACACGGAGCGTCCCATTCTGCCCTCTCAGGATGTCTAATGACTACTGAAGTCGCTCCTATGGAGTACCTGGCAGTAGATGGCGGCACAATGCACCAGATATGAGAAAAGTATGTTTTGGGGGATGTCCGGATACTTTTGATCACTTAGTGTAAGTAATGACAGTGCAGTATGTTTACTCATTGTTAATTCTCGAACATACACACCAGAGTATACCAGACAGCGATCTAAACATCCCTAGCTCTTCGATCATAGTGCGTAACTTACGATCTTTCTCTATCTGGATGGGAGTCACAGGGTATTCTCGCATTCTTGGGATAAATTTAGACTGAAAGATCTCCTCACACTGTCTTTGACCAACACTCCATGCAGCTGACCAGAAGTAGGCCGCCAAATTCCACATTTCGTGAAGGAACAGTGCGAACCGAGGATATAACTGCTGTTCCGCACCCATCGAAGAGCACAACACTTCTCCAGATGCGCAAATGTCGAGGAGGTTAGTACCCCTTAGTGGTGTACAGTAGATATGAAACTGTTGTGATGATATAAAAGACGGTTAAGTTAGTTAGTTAGTTAGTTAGTTGCTTGCGTGTTCCATTGATCAATCGCACGGTACGGTAGCCGTAATTATGTGGAACGTGTCAAGTGCACAAGAAATGCACATATAAAACAAAATTTTTTAATATATATATATATATATATATATATATATATATATATATATATATATGTTACAATACAGAGTTAAAGATTAATATTTCTGTTATTTACCCCATTCCCTTAAATGTCACAAAATACATACACTATATTCATAGATTTATTTATTCCTATTCAAGAATTCATCTATGGTATAGAAGGAGTTGTCAAGGAGATATGATTTCAATTTATTTTTGAATCTATTACTGCTGTCTGTCAGACACCTTATTTCATCTAGCAATTTGTCGAAAAAATTTATATCTTTTAAAAAGATGCCTACAAGATGTGCGACTATGAACCCCACACATTATTCTAATCACATTCTTTTGAGCAGTGAATACTTTTTGTCTAAATGTTGAGTTATCCCAAAATATTATTCTGTATGACATCAGAGAGTGAAAGTATGCAAAGTATGTTAGCTTACTAATTTCTATATCTTTAAAATTAGCAATTATTCTGATCGCAAAATTTGCTGAACTTAGTCGCTTTAGGAGACCCAAAATATGAATTTTCCAATTAAGATTCTCATGTATATGTACACCCAAAGACTTAGAATGTTCTACCTTGTCTACTGACTTCTGTTGATATGTTATATTTATTGAAGGAATTGTACTTTTGCAGCAGAAAATTTAATATACTGTGTTTTTTTTTAAGTTTAGAGCAAGCCCATTTGCAGCAAAACCAATTAATGACATTTCCAAAGACCTTAATTGTATCATTTGCAATTTGACTTTCTCTTACTGGATTAATAATGATCATTGTATCATCAGCAAACAGTGTCAGTTCAGCTTCCTGTTTCAGATAGGAAGGGAGGTCGTTCACATATTTCACTAACAGAAGGGGACCCATGATTGAACCCTGTGGAACACCTAATGTAATTTCACCCCAGTTAGATGAAGTGGCAAACTTATTTAAATCACTTGACCCATACAAGGAAACCTTTTGCCTCCTGTTCTGTAGGTATGACTTAAACCACTCATATGCTATTCCTTTTATACCGTAGAGTTGTAATTTCTCCAACATAATGTCATGTTTCACACAATCAAATGCTTTGGACAAGTCACAGAAAATTCCTACTGGTGACATTTTACTATTTAAAGACTCTATTATGCGGACAGTGAAATTGTATATTGCTCTCTCAGCGGAACAGCATTTTTGAAATTCGAACTGTGATTTACTAAGTATCCCATTACTGATGAGAGAGCTAACCACTCTTGGGTATATTACTTTCTCTAAGATTTTTGAGAATGCTGTAAGAAAGGATACTGGCCGATAATTATTGACCTCTGTGGTGTCCCCCTTTTCGTAGAGAGGCCTGAAAATGACATATTTTAACCTGTCTGGGAAAATACTCACGAGTTAGTGATGCATTACGTATGTGACTCAGAACATCAGCTGTAATTGCTCCACATTGTTTTAATATCTTATTAGAGATGACATCTACTCCAACAGAACATTTATTTTTCAGAGGTTTAATAATTTTACTTATTTCACAAGAGGTTATTAAGCAAAACTTTTCAAATTTTTTTCAAAACAGTCTCTTCCATGTTCTGCCTAGCTTTTTCTTTTGAACTGTTCTCACCAATTTTTTCTCCTACACTTACGAAATGGTTATTAAGAAAATTAGCTACTTGTGTACTGTTGGTTAGGATGGTCTAATTCTCTTTAACAGTAACACAACCTATCCCAATGGTTACTTTTCCTGTTTCCCTTCTAACAACATTCCATATTGATTTTATTTTATTGCCAGGGTTGTTTATTTCTTCTCTAACATACATACTTCTTGATTTCCTTACAACTTTTCTCAGTATGTTACAATAATTTTTATAGTGTAAAACTACTTCTGGATCTTTACTAGTTCTTGCTGTCTCACACAGTTTTCTTTTTCCTTCTGAAGACCCTTTAATACCTGTAGTAATCCAAGGTTTCTTTGAAAAGTGTGTGGTGTTACATTTAGTAATTTTCTTTGGGAAACAATGTTCAAAGAGGGATATAAATTTATCAATAAATAAGTTGCACTTATCATTAGCATTTGGCTCATTATATACATCTCTCCAATTAACATTTCTTAAGCTTTCTCTGAAGTGCTGTATAGATACTGGGTTGAGCTACCTCACACTTTTACTTAATGGTCTCTGAATTATACACCCTGTTAGGTTTTGTAAGTTAATCAGTTGTGCATCATGGTCTGACATTCCATTTACCACAGGGAAAGCACGTGTTTGTTTTACATCCTATTTCTGTACAAATACATTATCTATTAGCGTGCTACTGTCCTGAGCTACACGTGTAGGGAAATTTATCACTCATTCTAAGTTATATTAAGAACAGGAAACGGGTAGTTTTTATGCATGATGGAGTTCCAGGAGGACGGAGTTTGTTGCGTTTTACGTACATCAACTGCGCTATCAACTCTAAAGTATTGTTGTAGTGTCTGGGGTCATTACCAAGAAGGTACTGGTAAGAGACAACATAAACACATGCACTCCTAAGACTACAATGTTCTGCACTTAAAACATGGTATAATGTTAGATCGTTGCGGTATTCGACCTATAAGTCGTATGGAATGCAGCACTTTTACTATCCCAATGCAGGAAATACATTTTAATCGCATGACATACAATCTCCTTGCAGGTTTCTCGACGATAAACCATGGTGATAAACTGTAGTATGAAAAACTACTTCCTTAAAACATCCTTGTGACACATGTACAATATAGCTTTCCAGAGGTGTATATCTCCCCACTGTTCACATCCGATGACGGTTCAGAAATTATACTATGCTAGCATCAGTCATATATGAAATATTCTTTAATAACGGAGAACACCACTTGCAATGGACGAGACAAACGCATAGTAGCGGTATTTGACATTTGAAATTACAAGTCATGCCGCCACCAACTCTGTAAACAAGACATCTGTCAAGCAGATGTATACGAGGGGACTGTAGTACCTCACAAACACCTATCACCTAATTTAGAATCACCAATCACCATAGTTATAAAACTGAAGACTCGATTTCATGCGCAGAAGCGGCAGGGAGATGGAGTGCTTCGCATAAACCTTCGTTCGTCTAGAGGAATGTGTCGAAACATGATGGAAGTCCTCTGATGACCGAGAAGTTTGTTGTTAACGATCGCAAGTAGACAGTAATCTAAGTAATACACAGGACACGCAGTTGTATGCGAGTCGAACGAAGGTTATGCCACATAACTGATGCATCTCGACAAAAACAACGAAAAAAATGGTCAAATGACCTACAGCGACATGTCCCTTTCTCTCTAGGATGCTTCATCATTCTACCATTAAATCCTACCTCGTTACTGATCCATCTCACCCTATCACTCCATCGACTCTCTGTCATCCTTTACCACACGTGCAAGTAAGTTTAGAGGCAGATGGTTCTTTTTTTTTTTCAGAAAATCAACAAAGGCAGCAGTCAACTCGCGCATGTCAATATTACTTCAATAGACATACAGTAGAATGTTGCCACGACGAAAAACAAAAGATTGTATCCCTGGCTCACGCTCGATCCGGATACCAGACTTGCTTGTAAATGTAGGACAGCTGCCAACACTTAGCACAAATGCACTATCATAGGCTCGTGTGTGCTCCTGTAGGCTCAAGATTACTTTTTATGTAGGGTGACAGTAATGTAGTAACGATGGTCGTGTTATGTTATGGGCTGTATAATCCCTCTGTGCTCGGCTTAAGATGTCATTTCTCAATAGTGTTCCCAGAAAAGAACATCGTGCTCCCTCTCCCCCACCCCCCACCCCGATTTCTATTTGACCTACCTGGTGAGTGTAATCCAACTACAAAAAAAATTACTCGCCTTGCAAAGTGACTCCCACGATCAATTAAATTTCGAAATAACGAGGACATTCTGCGGTGATCGGTAGTTTTCGCATCAAAATAGTCGAAGTTTTTTTCCCCTGATATTACGCAGGGTGGGCATGTCTCTGCTGATCATTTGTAACTGATGGCGGTACACTTCACTGGACATCACAAAATAATGAGATGCGACTGCAGTCGAACGAAAAACTATACCAATTTTGCTCATAAAGCTAAAAGAAAATGTACTCAAATGTTGTAGATTAAGTACCTGTTTTTTTAATGATAGATAATTTTGGTTAAAGTGGATGATAAAACCTACCAAGCAATTCGATACGTTGAATGTCTTCACTTTCTAGTATGTCCGACACCTTAGCACCATGGGACTTAACATCTGTGGCCATCAATCCCCTAGAACTTAGAACTACTTAAACCTAACTAACCTAAGGACATTACATACATCCATGCCCGAGGCAGGATTCGAACCTACGTCCGTAGCAGCAGCGCGGTTCCGGACTGTAGCGCCTAGAACCGCTCGGCCACCACAACCGGCGAAGTAGTAACACCTTGAAGTTCCAAACATTATTTAAGTGCACTTAACATCAATTACAGTTTCAACTGAAAGTGTCTTATAAGTATCTATAGCCACACTTAATGAACACACTCAAAATGAAGTTCAAATATCGCCTTCATTGTCCATGTTTGCAGTGAATACATGTCACACGTCTTTCCACCTTGAAGTATTAGTAACCAAGGGTTGTTCAAAATATACGTTTGATACATCCTATCTTTGTTGGTCCAGACGATTACGAATTTCTGCTAGCAAAATGCTAAAAAAAATACATATGATTGTTGCAAGAAAAGGGGTAGAATTTCTTCGATTCAGGCTTATTAACCTTTAAAAACATTTCACATTTTATTGCGACAACGTAAAAAATCCTGGAACCGCGCGACCTCTACGTCGCAGGTTCGAATCCTGCCTCGGGCATGGATGTGTGTGATGTCCTTAGGTTAGTAAGGTTTAAGTAGTTCTAAGTTCTAGGGGACTGATGACCTCAGATGTTAAGTCCCGCCGGCCGGAGTGACCGAGCGGTTAAAGGCGCTACAGTCTGGAACCGCATGACCGCTACGGTCGCAGGTTCGAATCCTGCCTCGGGCATGGATGTGTGTGATGTCCTTAGATTAGTTAAGTTTAAGTAGATCTAAGTTCTAGGGGACTTATGACCACAGCAGTTGAGTCCCATAGTGCTCAGAGCCATTTTGTTAAGTCCCATAGTACTCAGAGCCATTTTAAGCGTTTTTTTGTACTGCAAAACCTTGGTTCTTGGTCAGCTGGATGAATCTAGGTGAACAGGAAGTACCTTGTATGTTTTGATGAGTGAGTTTGTATCAATACGAGCAACATAAATTTCCGAATCTTTTCATTGCACTGGGCAACGGCCTTGCCGCAGTGAATACAGCGGTTGCCGTAAGATCACCGAAGTTAAGCGCTGTCGGGCTTGGCCGGCACTCGGATGGGTGACCATCTAGGCCTACATGCACTGTTGGCATTTTTCGGGCTGCACTCAGCCTCGTGATGCCAACTGAGGAGCTACTCGACCGATTAGTAGCGGCTTCGGTCAAGATTACCATCGTAACGACCGGGAGAGATGTGTGCTGACCACACGCCCCTCCTATCCCTATCCTCAACTGAGGATAACACGGCGGTCGGATGGTTCCGGTAGGCCACTTGTGGCCTGAAGACGGAGTGCTTTTTTTTTATTGCATTGACTTGTGTGCTTCATTTTTTACGTCACCAGGGGACCATAAACCATAATATGTGACAAAAATCTGAAGTTAAAACTTCTGCCTGTTGCTGCGAAAAAGAGTTTTTAACAGTCGGACACACAGACAGGTGGTCAAGAAAGTGATCCTATCAGAGTTGCGTTTTTACCGATTGAGTTACGGAATCCTAAAAAGTTCACTTAAAGAATCCGTTAAGTGAAATTAACACATAAAAAATTCATTCATAAAGTACACAATATTTTTTACAGTGTTATGTGTTCACGTACTACACGCTCCAAGTACTATAGTCTGGGACACGAGTCTTTGGTATTGACAGCTCGGTAGCGTCTTTCCGTTGCCTAGCGACCACAGGCAGGCAGCCAATGACGGCCTGACTTTGAGCGAGTAGCAAGGGCCACGTTGCCGCTCTGAAACCCGGTCGCGCGCGGTTATGAAACTTACCAGTGTGTCGCGTGCAGGCGGTGCGGTCGTTCGTCGTTTGTCTGAAGTTGAATTCGCAGTTTATTTCGTTTTTGTTGTTTTTAGTGTTTCTTTGTTTATGTTTCGTTGTAAACAATGTCTAGTGCGGCGGGTAGTACCAGCCCAACAGAAGAAGTGAAACGGAGGAAGAAAAGTGTGCTACACACCCAGGCCCGTGAATTCGTGTGCTCTGTGAGGGATTACTTTGAGAAAGAAAAGGACAAAGATGGGCCCTTAATTCCTGTTGTTCAGGTTGTGAAAAGAACTGCAGCAGCATTGAAAATAAGTAAGAACACTGTTGTAAAGATAGGGAAAGAACAGTATAGTGTAGATTGTGAGAAGAGTGGCACAACAAAGCTGCACACACCAGGAAAGAAGTGACCGAGAAATAAGC
The DNA here is from genome assembly GCF_023864275.1 of Schistocerca cancellata. Lineage (NCBI taxonomy): Eukaryota > Metazoa > Arthropoda > Insecta > Orthoptera > Acrididae > Schistocerca > Schistocerca cancellata. Next base: position 50,749,028 of record NC_064628.1, on the reverse strand, counting down.
AGGTGACAGCTTTGGACGATTTTCAGAAAGACGCTATTCGTCGTCATATATATAGCTATTATAAGAGAAGGGAACATCCCACTCTATCTAAATTACTGGTGTCGCTTCAGAAAGACGATCTTTTTAAAGGGAGCAAATTTTCATTGCGTACAGTGTTGAAAGATACAGGCTTCAGCTATTCACTGTTTAGCGGACGCAAAATATTAATGGAAAGGACAGATGTAGTTGCATGGCGGTGCAGGTTTCTGCGCAGGATCATGGGTGTGGAATTCGAAAGTATAGTGTGGTTAGATGAAACTTGGGTCAGTGCCAGCCATTCTTTACGTAGAGGGTGGAATGATGGAACGCCCGAGGGTACAATGGCAATGTCTGTTGGCAAAGGAGGGCGTATTATTGTCTTACATGCAGGAAAATCGAAAGGTTTTGTGCCAAACTACTTGAAAATGTTTCGGTCAAAAAAGACGGGAGATTACCATGAAGAAATGAACAGTGTAGTATTTTAAGAATGGTTCGAGACATCGCTTATGACGAATCTGACAAGTCCATCAGTGATTGTTATGGACAATGCGCCTCATCATTCCGTTGTTCACGATAAGGCACCAACCTTGGCAACAAAAAAGACGATATCATTCAGTGGTTGAAACGGCGAAAAGTAGATTTCAGAGAAGATTTAAGGAAGGCGGAACTGCTCGAAATTGTGGCACAAAAGAAACCCCAATTTCCAACATATGTAATTGACGAGATTGCTAAAAGGCACGCGCATGAAATCGTTCGGCTTCCTCCATACCACTGTCACTTCAATGCAATTGAAGGAGTGTGGGCGCAGATAAAAAATTACGTTGCTGCAAACAATAAAAAATTCACGATCTCTGAAGTGAAAACTCTCCTTCCAGCAGCTATCAATAAAGTGACAAGCGAGACGTGGGCTAAAATTGTAAACAGCACTGCAAGTGCCATCAGAGAGGCGGCCAAAACCGAAGGGGTTGTGGAAGAATGCATCGAAAATTTAATTATACATCTGGGAGAGAGCAGTGATAGTTCAAGTAGAGCTGACGAAGACAATGTCAAATCAGATTCTGACAGTGATGTGAGTGGTGTTTTTCCATTACAGTAACTACAACGTATTCAGGAATGTAAGGAGGGAGTTTGCTATCGATCTACAACCAGATCATCATATTGTGAGTACTTTCTTCAGATTATAACTCTTAATACACTGACCAATTATTCTGTAGCTTGTAGTAGAACAAATTAATAATGCTAATACTTAACAATGGAAACCCAAACTGCTAATGTTCAACAACTTGCGAAAATAGTTTTCATTTCAGTTGTGAAGTTTAACAAATAACTTTATTATGTTTCAGCATCTTAGATACTTGTACTAAATAGCTCTTATCAGTTTTCGAGTTAATATATTTGAAGCATCAACTTTAAATAAATTCACGCGTACCAATACGACTTGTATTTTGTCTCGCTTTTGTTTCTGCTGTTAGAGAATGCGTGTAGCAGACATGGCGCCGCGTGCTGTGAGCCACGTTCGGCAACAGCGCCGTCTGCCCGCTGGAACTGTCAGTACCAATCACTCGTCTCACGGACTATATATGATAAAGTAGTGTTTAGGACTGGTAGTTGCGCTCTTTGAACGGAGCAACGGCTTCGCACGTGGTGCCACAGAGGGCCTGCGCAATAAGTTGCAAGCCTTTTACGGGTGTGCCGAGCTCGAGTGGCGGGGTCTCGGTCTGGCGGTCGAAATGGAAGTATCCGGCTGGCAGCAAAAGCGAGGAGGATGCTAGGTTCACCGGACTTGGATACGATGTGACGTCATTATGACGTATACACGCTACATCGAAAACGATAGAAACCGTATATCGACTATTCGACTTTTGTGAACTTTCGAGAGGTAGCGCTGTGCTCTGCGCCATTCGCTTAGATGTGTTTTGCGTTCCTTGCGTTTAAATCGTGTATTGTACTGTGTTTGTGTCCTGTGCGTTGTTTTTCGTTTGCTCGTCTCTAATTATGTGTTCAGCATTCGAGACACTAATGAGAGAAAAGCTGAAAGAGTTCAGCATCGATGACGACGGGCAATTGCGTGGTTATTGTGAATCTCAAGCAGAAATTGATGTACTTCCGACCCAGCTGAAGTGCGTCGGTTATTCGTACTCGGTGAGAAGAAGCACTCAGCAGCCAAAATCTTTAGATGCGTCAAGACACTAACCTTTGGTTAAGGTTACATTGAGAAATCCACTTCCCCTCGTATTTCATCTCCGGTCGACGATTTTTCTTCAACACTGCCTCATATTTTTCTTTTTAAGTTCGAAATTCAATTATTCTACACACCAGTCATTACTGGACACTAAGGTACCTGTCTCTGCGGTCCGAGTGTAAAATTACTTGGAATTATCGTTGATAAAAGACTATCTTGGTATGGACATATAAATTACTTAGCTAACAAACTTGCACGAGTTCTCTTTCAGCTATATAAATTAAGAAAAGAGAGTCAGCAAGAGTATGCTGCTACAATCTAATATGTACTGACAAGACCAATTGTATGAAACCATACTAAAATATTGATAATAAATAAATATTATTTTCGGCGTAAGCGTTCAATACGACAATCACACAATCTAATCTGGTCGGGACATAAGAAGACTTCACTTTTTTTACGAAACGTGTTGTCCGTGGTGTTTTCAAGGCCACGGTCAGGAATATTTCTATTAATATCCAGCTCTTTTACTTTTATTTTGGCGAAATACATATACGCTGCCACACTGAGCTGTTATCAGAATCGCACGTGTCAAAACAAACCACTAGCTGACGACAGTTTAGAATCTCGAACGTTCGTAAAAGTCGATAGGTGTGTTAATCGACTAAAGTGTATATACGTCATAATGACGTCCCATCATATCCAGTTTGGGTGAACTTAGCATCCTCCCAAAAGCGACGCCTCGACTTCCGGCGGACAAGCTGGGAGGGCGCGTTCAGAGCCGAACGTGACCAAGCGCACGGCGTCGGCATTGGGACCCATGCGACCGCGCCGCATGTAGCCGGGCGAGGGAATTGTCGGGTCGTGCGTTTCAGAACACTGCTTGTCGCCGTGCACACGTGCTGCAGAGCAGACTTTAATAAACAGTTCAATCGGTTTGGTGCTGTTCACCGATCCTTACTCCCCACTGATTTGCACTCAGTTTTGTTACCTGATTCCGGAACGCTTGAGGAGAGTAGGTTATTCATTGTCTCATGTTAAACTGCTTCCAGCTGTTAATTCATCTTGTTATAGCCGGTCGGAATGAAATGTTTTTTGTCGTATCGTTCCAATTGCTCATTTATTGGTTTGACTACCGGGGTGGACGGGGAGAATAAATTTGAGTGTTACAGCTGTTCGGATCCTGCTCAGTGAATGCGCCTGTTTTTAAGATTTTTACTACCTGAATTTTCTTGTAACTTGTGTGTCCTAATTTATGTTGTAACTTTGCTTATCTATATTTGATTAGTTTTCCGCAATCAGCACTGTTTCTTGCACGTTTGTACCTTGCTCTTGTACTAGGTTTACCAGGACTTCTTACTTGTGCCTTTAAATTGAAAGATTAATTGCTGTTGGCATCACATGTAAGTTCTATTGTTTGATTTGTTCTTATACTTATTTGTTGCTTTGCATTATGTATTAGTATATGATATTTTAGACACATTTCGTGGGGTAGGTCATGCGATGTATAATTTGCGGAACTTGGAAGAGCTGCCTACTTTGTGAACTGGTTATTGTGTGTTTGTTAAATGTATTCGATTTATATGTGTAGCGATGTTTGGCCAAATCATGTAGAACGGTGCCTCCAGTAATATAAACTGGTGCCGGATTTGAGTCCAGCCTATATGTGATTGTACATGGAAGGTAATCGGGCATCTGCTGACATTTATCATTCTATTGTAATCCTTTGACGTATTCCATGTTCTGTTACCCATTAGCGCAGAGCCGATTTATTTCAATAACACTGATGTTCTTTACCACTTCCCAAGCACTTTGATCACTGTCCATTTCAAGGAAATCATGTAGGAAATTAAACAAGTGCTATCCGGGAAACGGAAAAACGGGAAGTTGCCTAATACCAATCAACTAACTATTCAGTTTTTACAAAACAAGAAGAAAAAGATTTATTAGCATATGCTCTGGCTGCGCAAAGACAGGGAAGAAAATCAGCCCTCCTCTTTCGAATGAATAATCCTGGGATTTCTCTTAAGTGAAATAGGGTAATCCAGGGAAACCTAAGTTTGGATGGCAGAATTGAAAATTTGAACCGCCGTTCGCCCGAAGATACGTTCGATTCTTGCCACTGCGTCACCTCTCTCGATTTGGAGCGTCCGATAAAGACTATAAATTATAACTCATTCCTCAATTATGCTTGACCAAACCGGGGAAAATACGAACCGATTATGATGGATAAACTACCATGGTTTTATGGTGGCGGCATCCATGTACACACAAAACAGAAAATCTTTTATGCACGTTCTTATAATTTACGTCCTGATAACATTCGTCTTGTTTCCAAGGATTCTCCCGCTGCCGTTGAAATATTCAGTTAATACTGAACTTTTAGGTAAACGTTTTTCGAAAGCAAATAGATACGAACACACCTGCTAATCAACTATGATGATCTGCCTGACGATCTGTGCTAAAGCAGTTAAAATTTCTGCTTCGCCCCAAGATTGTCGTACCAAGTAGTTATAAATATCGCTTACTTATAAGGCTATGTGGGTTTAAACAAAAACATGTACAAATCTGAGCACATTCATGCCAAGAGACAGCTTCCTCCTACTTTATGTCGGCTCGTTCTGTATGCTTAGCTTTTGATTTCAGTTCTGAATTCAAAATTAAACTATTATGCTCGCAAGTATGTTGCTCAAGTGTGTGACAGCCATAAGGAAAAAATACAAAGAGCAGGGGATATTAAGCGTATAAATGAAGTGCTGTACAAATCGACACGTGTTTGTTCGGTCCGTCAGAGAAATTCATGGAGATGCTGAAGAAACTAAACCGGCAGACGCAAACTATCTCGTGAAAACCGGATTCAAGAACCAGTTTTAAGTGATTAAATTACAAAAATGCTGCAACCCCCCCCCCCCCCCCGCCCATGTATTACTCTCATTGGGATACCGAAAAGATTTAATTAATTAGAGCACAAGCAGAGGCGTTTAAGCTATCATTGTTATCGAATTTCGTACGTGAATGGTACGCAAAGAAGTCCTAATAATTCGTACAATGGGAAGTATTCTCTGCCGTGCGTATCATAGAGGTTTCCGATAAATGTGGGTGTACGATGCAGAATCCCTACATATTATAAAAATATGTGTGTGTGTGTGTGTTTTTCGTGCGAGCGTACGTGTGTTTCACATCTCCCCTAAACCACAGGCGCGATTTCAACCAGACCTGGAGCATGTATCCTGTACTGTCAGGCAACAATCGCTGTGCCGGCCGCGGCGGCCGAGCGGTTCTAGGCGCTTCAGTCTGGAACCGCGTGATCGCTACGGTCACAGGTTCGAATCCTGCCTCGGGCATGGATGTGTGTGATGTCCTTAGGTTACTTAGGTTTAAGTAGTTCTAAGTTCTAGGCGACTGATGACCTCAGAAGTTAAGTCCCATAGTGCTCAGAGTCATTTGAACCATTTGAACAATCTCTGTGGGGGTGAGAACCACGTACCTATCAGTTCAGGAAATATGACGTCATAAAAATGACGCGTGTAAAACTGCCATACCATTCATGACGTTTAAATATATTACTCCTGTACTACTAACCGTATTCACGATAAATTTCGTGATAATATCCATGTAAGCCGCTACACGTATCTACAAAATTATATCTTGATACTACACGTAGATCAGGAGATATGACGTCGTAAACACTGAGATGCGAGAAAAATTGTCACATCAAGTATCAAGTTTTAATATACAGGGTGTTACATTCCTCACACACAAATAAAGAAAAGATGTTATGTGGACATGTGTCCGGAAACGCTTGATTTCCATGTTAGAGCTCATTTTAGTTTCGTCAATATGTACTGTACTTCCTCGATTCACCGCCATGATTTCATACAGGATACTCTACCTGTGCTGCTAGAACATGTGCCTTTACAAGTACGACACAACATGTGGTTCATGCACGATGGAGCTCCTGCACATTTCAGTCGAAGTGTTCGTACGCTTCTCAACAACAGATTCGGTGACCGATGGATTGGTAGAGGCGGACCAATTCCATGGCCTTCACGCTCTCCTGACTTCAACCCTCTTGACTTTCCTTTATGGGGGCATTTGAAAGCTCTCGTCTACGCAACCCTGGTACCAAATGTAGAGACTCTTCGTGCTCGTATTGTGAACGGCTGTGATACAATACGCCATTCTCCAGGGCTGCATCAGCGCATCAGGGATTCCATGCGACGGAGGGTGGATCCATGTATCCTCGCTAACGGAGGACATCTTGAACATTTCCTGTAACAAAGTGTTTGAAGTCACGCTGGTACGTTCTGTTGCTGTGTATTTCCATTCCACGATTAACGTGATTTGAAGAGAAGTAATAAAATGAGCTCTAACATGGAAAGTAAGCGTTTCTGGGCACATGTCCACATAACATATTTTCTTTCTTTGTGTGTGAGAAATGTTTCCTGAAAGTTTGGCCATACCTTTTTGTAACACCCTGTATGTATTCTTTACTACTAAGACTCGTAAAGTCGAGTCAAATTAAGGAAATCCCTGACACGTGGCAGCGCTTTTGACAGCTTTCAACTGCGAAACGCAAACACCTGTAGGCAAAAAGGAGGCGTCTACAGAGCTATGAAGATTCGTTGCAGTAGAGACGATTACAAAATCACATCGTAGACACGCGAACCGGCTGCGCCCAGAGTACAGAAACTGTACGGGATCATGGTTCTTATTTTTGGATACTGTACTTATACATTTGTACACTATTCCTATTTGTTTGTACTTCTGTTTCATAATTTCAAAGGTATTGTCACGAATACATGGAAACGAAATTTTTCAGTAGAAACACAGTTTTTCTTTTTAATAGAAAATTGGCAGAATCGATATTCGGGCAATGCCGGGTTTGACAGATAGTAAAAAATAAAAATAAATTATCATAGTTTCGAAAACGCGTGATTATCTCCCATTGTAACGCATAAGTGTGAAATTTGGCTCAAAGATGCCTACAACCTTCCTCTTCCGCTGCCTTGGCGACGCCTCGAACTGCAAGGTGTCGACATACAGGTGACCAAGTGACGTCACACTGGAACCAAATTTCACCACAATTCTGCCCAACGCTACTGTGCATCTATCACAAGAGGGGACGGCCATCGCACTCCCTCTTACACACATTTCACGCTTTGTTTTGACGCCTCTGCCAAGGAGGTCAGAAACATGAGAACGATCGTTGAAATGACGCGGTTTTCTTATGGTTGGCCGAGGAAAACATTTCAGCCTCACTGCCGCACAGATGGTTCAAATGGCTCTGAGCACTATAGGACTTAACTTCTAAGGTCATCAGTCCCCTAGAACTTAGAACTACTTAAACCTAACTAACCTAAGGACATCACACACATCCATGCCCGAGGTAGGATTCGAACCTGCGATCGTAGCGGTCGTGCGGATCCAGACTGTAGCGTCTAGAACCGCTCGGCCACCTCGGCCGGCTGCCCCATTCAGCCCTACTCTAATTTCAATTTATTGGTTTTCAGTTCGTGCCCAATTAGCCACCTCAGTTATGGAAACAGGAAGCGACAGTGCGTTGGAGACGGTTTTCTTGTCACTTACTAGAATATGACTGTTAAAAATCCGATTCTGTGGAACTACTAGGGACCGATCAAAATGATTCGATGGAATTTGAACGTGATCCGAGGCAGTAAAAGGTGACTATGCTTTTTCAGCCCTCCTGTTTCGTCCTCTATTGCGGCGTCATATGGAGAGGCGCAGCACTGAAATGTGTGTGAATAAAACATCAGAGGGTCTTTCTCAGGCCCCCAGTTCGGTAACATCCTCGACGCCGTGTATGCGTCTTTGTTGACCACACTAATTGTGTACTTGGACAGAAAGAAGATCAGCATCGGTCTTAGTATCACCTGTCTATTCCAGATTACATTTCAGCTGAAAGGGCAGCTATCGATAGTGCCTTATAAGTAGCCATGTAGATTCAACGTATTGATAACAACGCATATTCTATTATAACTACGGACATTTTTAACGTGGTCGACAAGAGTGTGTGGATGGCACTGAGGGTGTTGTCGAACTGACAGCCCTTAGAGGGACCCTTTGCCAGCATATATCAGTGTTGCATCCCCCGCGATCGCGCCACAGGAGGGTGCGAAAAAGGAGCGCTGAAAAGGCTGCTTCGGATCACGTCCAGATTCCACCGAATCGTTTTGAGCGGTCCCTAGTGGTTTCACCCTGTGTACGGCAGCAAAAATTGCAGTCGCAGTACACTCCAAAAGGGTCAGATTACGTTCAGTGGGGTTACAGGCCCACGAAGTCCTTAGAGTTCAACGTAGCGGGGTGGGGTACGTAGGGTGGGGGTAAGGGCTGTCAGCGTGTCGAACGTTGTCAACAACGTCGATCGAATTGTCGTTTCCAACAGTGTGGGAACCAATGTCCAAGGGAACAGGTGCATTCATTAACCCCATTTATACCATGTCCTGAGGACTTCTCGCGTCGATTCTGTGCATCGGTAAGTCTGAAATGCTTTCCTCGCCCACCCACAAGAAAACTGTGTCGTTTCAACGCTGGGTGTTGTGTTTCTGACTTCCATCGCAGAGGCGTCAAAAGAAGGCGTGCAATGTTGGGGAAGAAGGGGTGTGACGATTTTCCTGTCCTGTGACGAGTCAAAGATGACATTGGGCGGAATACTCATGAAGTTTGTTGCCGATTTGACATCGTTAACTCACCTTACAGCTCACATGACCTTCTGAGCCGTGGTCTATTCTTTCCACGTATGCCGACATCTCGCTGTTTGAAGTGTCACTGAGACCAATGGTGACGACTCAGGCCACCTCCCTTGTGTACCACTATAGAAGAAGGTTGTACTTATCTTTCACCCAAATTTCAAACTTATGCGCTGCAGTCGGAGACAGTTACGGGGTCTCGAAACAGTTATACCTTATTTTTGCGCCGTGCAGACGGAAGTGCCTACCATTAGCTCTGAATGTGATGATCCACTGTTCTGCGAGCTCTCTTATATTTTAGGGTCCTGCATCCATGCCAGCCCAATTATTATTATTGTAATTTTTTATTGTAAATACTTCCTTAGTATTTGACTATATGAAACGCGCTTTGTTTGGCTGACATGAGCATTTCGCACATTTTGTTTATGACGTGGCAGACAAGAAAACAGCCCTATATTCATTCAAAGAGACGGACGTTAGTTACGTAGAAACTCACAAGCAAGGAACGACACAAGACATAGAAAGTGACATTTCTTTTTTTTTTTACCGTGATATTAAGGGGAGGTTTACTATCTTTTTGTTCAAAAAATCGATTTTTTAAACTGCATTTTTGGATGCATAAGTGTTTAGAATCCACCCCTGAAACGGTTTTTCCGAATGCGGAACTGAAATGTTTGTTATTCGTGGTTGAACAAAAAAAGGGCACCTGCCTGAAATCGGCCTTTTTCACGCATCAGTACTTTTCGGGAATTTCGACTTCGTAGCCGCGAAAAATTGTTCTATGTGCTTGCCCAGGATCAAGTGATCAAGGATATATGCCATTGTCTTCTTTCTCGGCGTATTCCACTGATGAATTCTTCTCGGGTTATCACCGAGTGGTGGCGTCGTCTTGTCGCAGCGTTTCAATGAGTTTCGTACCCATCATCTTCTGGCCAGAAGATGATGTATACGAAACTCATTGAAACGTTGCGACAAGACGGCGCCACCACTCGGCAGAAAACCCGAGAAGAATTCATCAAGTGATCAAGGAGCTTACGACGTACTACGGCTTTTCAATCCGACGGCATTCCAATTCGGTGAAACAGATGAAAAAGGCAATTTTGGCAACGTATTTCCACAAGTGTTCAACGGATGACCACCCACAACACCAAAATTGTCCGGTTGGGGAAACTAGTTGGTGCAACTGGCGCATTGCAGAGGCTATCGGGCATCTGGATGAATATCAACACGACCAGCCGCTCTCCAAAAAGGTTCAAAAAGATTCATCCGATCTACGAAGCCCTTTCGGAGGACGAGTTGTTGTACCGGTGATAGGGAGAAAACACACAAAATTCAAATGAAAGTTTGAACGCGTGTGTTTGGAAGTTATCCCCCAAGCATTTGCGTTCTCGTACGAAGACTGTGGAGATTGCGACTTTCCTGGCAGTGAGCAGCTTCAACGAAGGGTATTCAGCAATTCTGAAGACCATGATAACGATGGACGTCACCCTGGGACTCTATTCGACGCAGTTCGCCAAGCATTCGGACGACCACCGGATTCAAGCGGCCGAAAACCGCTTGTCACCGGACGTACGAGCAGCTCTGGAGCAGCGTAAGATGGCCCAGATCGAGAAGAACGCCCTCTATGAGGAAGGGGAAGGACTAGTTCATGGACTCGGAATAAGAGATTGAACGTAAGTTGGTTGCGTAATATTGCATTTATATGTAGTCAAAACTGCAAACGCGTTTTTCTCGAAATGACTTCCTTTTATCGCGCGGTATGGTAACTTCAAATCTACTGAACCGATTGGTATAATTCCTTGTTTCCGACGAAACTAACTAAATTGTCTAGGATCTGTACCACTTTTATTCCGATCCATCAACTATAAATATTTTTACTTGGCCGACGAAGTCGAAAATTCGATGAAAAAAAAACACTATTTTGTTTCAAATGGCCGCCATTTTGTTTCCTATGTTCCAAATAACTTAAGAGAGGTATAACACCTAAATAATCTTATATACTTCTCTAATGTCAACTCAACTTTGATTTCAGAAGAGCCGGCTGACCTGTTACGTACCGCGAGTAGAGGTTTACATCGAAATTTTGTTTCGTTCCGACGGCACTTCCGCCTTTGCTCTTCGACATTTCCGGTCGAAAAATTCCAGTTTGTAGAGGAAATATCACTAAACATTTTGACCAAATTTTACATTGATATCTATAACACATCCCGAGAAAAAAAAGTCTCAAGGAACATGCTTTTTCGAGCCAAAGATAGTAAACCTCCCTAGAAGATGCGTCCAGCAGCAAATGACATCGGACATACTTCCCAAAAATGTAACTTCTGGAAAGTAACCCAGCTGTTTTTTGGTGGAGCATTTCTATCTTTTTCTCAAAGAACTCATTAAATTTTGGTTGTCGGGGCAGTCTGTATCCTCGCGGCATATCTCAAAGCCTACGCCAGCGGGTAGCCAGTCCTGCGTGTGGAACACTCTTGGGGTTTTTGCGTGATACAGTTGTTTTACGCGCTGAAATGACTCTGCCGTTAGAAATTGGTCGCATTAGGCGTGTATCACGAGTACGTCGTAGCCGGATGCCGGACCGCTTTGACGTGGGCGTGGAAAAAATCGCCGTGCGGTAATTAATCCGATTACTCGCTCACAGCCAGATCGAAAAGTGGCGCGCTGCCAGCCCTCTCATTTGCAATTAATGCAATTGTGCAGCTGTTAAAAAGCGACGTAAACAATGCCGCGGATCCATTCGCAACGACGTGTTATCTGCTGATACAGCGCGAGATACATTTGCCACAGCAGCTGTCTGTCGTCCTATGCAAGCCCCGTCCGTACCACTGACAGTCGGTGTTGCCTTTCACAGGGAGTCCGGCATGTCAGACAAGCGCGATGCATTGAACTGCTTCAGCTGCTAATTATCTCGTAGTGTAAAACTAGCTGTACAAAGCCCTTGTTGAAGTTCATACAGGGTGTTTCAAAAATGACCGGTATATTTGAAACGGCAATAAAAACTAAACAAGCAGCGATAGAAATACACCGTTTGTTGCAATATGCTTGGGACAACAGTACTTTTTCAGGCGGACAAACTTTCGAAATTACAGTAGTTACAATTTTCAACAACAGATGGCGCTGCAAGTGATGTGAAAGATATAGAAGACAACGCAGTCTGTGGGTGCGCCATTCTGTACGTCGTCTTTCTGCTGTAAGCGTGTGCTGTTCACAACGTGCAAGTGTGCTGTAGACAACATGGTTTATTCCTTAGAACAGAGGATTTTTCTGGTGTTGGAATTCCACCGCCTAGAACACAGTGTTGTTGCAACAAGACGAAGTTTTCAACGGAGGTTTAATGTAACCAAAAGGACCGAAAAGCGATACAATAAAGGATCTGTTTGAAAAATTTCAGCGGACTGGGAACGTGACGGATGAACGTGCTGGAAAGGTAGGGCGACCGCGTGCGGCAACCACAGAGGGCAACGCGCAGCTAGTGCAGCAGGTGATCCGACAGCGGCCTCGGGTTTCCGTTCGCCGTGTTGCAGCTGCGGTCCAAATGACGCCAACGTCCACGTATCGTCTCGTGCGCCAGAGTTTACACCTCTATCCGTACAAAATTCAAATGTGGCAACCCCTCAGCGCCGCTACCATTGCTGCACGAGAGACATTCGCTAACGATATAGTGCACAGGATTGATGACGGCGATATGCATGTGGGCAGCATTTGGTTTACTGACGAAGCTTATTTTTACCTGAACGGCTTCGTCAATAAACAGAACTGGCGCATATGGGGAACCGAAAAGCCCCATGTTGCAGCCCCATCGTCCCTGCATCCTCAAAAAGTACTGGTCTGGGCCGCCATTTCTTCCAAAGGAATCATTGGCCCATTTTTCAGATCCGAAACGATTACTGCATCACGCTATCTGGACATTCTTCGTGAATTTGTGGCGGTACAAACTGCCTTAGACGACACTGCGAACACCTCGTGGTTTATGCAAGATGGTGCCCGGCCACATCGCACGGCCGACGCCTTTAATTTCCTGAATGAATATTTCGATGATCGTGTGATTGCTTTGGGCTATCCGAAACATACAGGAGGCGGCGTGGATTGGCCTCCCAATTCGCCAGACATGAACCCCTGTGACTTGTTTCTGTGGGGACACTTGAAAGACCAGGTGTACCGCCAGAATCCAGAAACAATTGAACAGCTGAAGCAGTACATCTCATCTGCATGTGAAGCCATTCCGCCAGACACGTTGTCAAAGGTTTCGGGTAATTTCATTCAGAGACTACGCCATATTATTGCTACGCATGGTTGATATGTGGAAAATATTGTACTATAGAGTTTCCCAGACCGCAGCGCCATCTGTTGTTGAAAATTGTAACTACTGTAATTTCGAAAGTTTGTCCGCCTGAAAATGTACTGTTGTCCCAAGCATATTGCAACAAACGGTGTATTTCTATCGCTGCTCGTTTAGTTTTTATTGCCGTTTCAAATATACCGGTCATTTTTGAAACACCCTGTAGATAGCATAGAGACAAAACGTATTAATTAGACGCTTTACAGACAGTATGAACCGAACGTCAGAAGGCTTGAAACTACTCCGCTTGTTCTTGAAATTCTGACTACATGTAAGGACGTCTTCAGAAAATTTGTCTGATTAAAATGCCCTCTAACAATCTGTCAGTATTGGCATATGAAAGTTTTATTTAACGCTCTCTGACGTTACTTTAAGAATAAGATAATACAGGGTTCACTTACTTTCAGCAACAGTTAATAAACGGGCTTAAATGAGCGTTTAATTACACCTTAATGATACAATTTCCTACTCATCACTTTACTGACGCAATGTGTTATGTTAATAGGCGCAGCATGTACAACGAGCATACAAGTCTCACGACTGATATCTAAACACTTTTCCACATAAACACTAAAAATTTGAGAAATAGAATAAACACAGCAAAGATCCTGACATATCGTTAGCTGCCTTGAAGATCTCAAGCAAACTTCCCTTCCGAAACTCGAAAGATCAGTACGAAGACGCTGTTAATAATCTTTTTTTTTTTAATAAATGAGTGCCGATAGTACAAGAAACTCTTAATAAACAATTACGTTTGCTGAAGGCAAATGATCATGATAGGATCCCTACTACAGTTGTAGTTGCAAAGTCCTCGAGCACATAACACATTAAATGGAATCGTTAAATTTCAATTACTAGCTAATAATAGCAAGATGCATAAATAAACGTAGGGAAATCGTATTAAAACTACTGATTATCGTAACTCAAAACAAAGTTACTTCTGCTAGAATCATGTGGCTTTCTATACCACAGCATAACAAAGAATGTATCCACAAAATATTCAAAGATGTACGAAAACATCAAGAATCGTCAGATGAATGATAAAACGATTTATGTAGTTTGCCTATGATTCCAATGTGCTGCATAGAGAAATCAAATCCTGCCCCACGTGAGTAGAGACTGGACACCTGGCAGGACAGAGAATGTTGCATCCTATTACTCGTAATGGCCCAGTACAGACGTGAATTCTTTGCGCTGAAATTATATGCTAAGCTTCAAAATGTAATGCATTTTCTCATAATTCGTAGCTAGTAAACAGAGAACGCAGGGAGCAAATCTCTTTGCAAGTTTGTACATACAAATCAAAGCAACAACCTTTAGCGTTTTGGCTTGGTGTAATGATAATATCTGGTTGCGGACTTAACTTCTTCGCTTGGGTGTTCTAATAAGCTTCGCGGAAGTTCGCCATTACAGTACTAGAAGCCAGTGACTTGGTGAGAGAAAATGCAGGGAGGGCGGCAGTGAAGAAAAAAAAACCTACGTATTAACTCTGCCGTCAGTTCTCTCCTCCAACAAAGTACAATGTTGCAAAGAAATTTTATATAAACTCAGAAACATCCAATAATTTCCATTGTAGATAAAAACTTTTCATCTTACAGTAGAACCCCTCTAATCCGTCACCTTCGGGACCGGGACTATCGTCGGAACGAGAAAAAGGTCGGATTATCCGAAAAATCTAATATTTATCGCAAAAAGTATAAAAAGACATTTAGTACAAAAAATTAAACGATTTAAGAACTAAAAGATGTCTACAGTAATATAAAAAGATGTTTTTTACACAGTGTTAAACAGTATATTAACTAAAAAACGTCTACACACACTATAATATGTATTGGTTTTAAAAGGAAAAACGACAAACAAATTACAGTACTGTACTGTACATAATAACGTATAAACGATATGTACTGTAAACTAAAAAATGTTTATAGCACTATATATAAAATAATTTTTACAAAAAATAAGCTACTGTATGTATAAGCTAAGAAATGATTATACAGTATGCATTGTTTTTACAGTAAAAACGAAAACAAATTACATGGAAAAATGTCAGGGATACATTTTTGACGAGTTTTCCAAGGATCAATCCAGCCTTCACTGGCAGAAAATTTACTTTCGGCTTCCAGTTTTTTGTGCAAAACTATCGCTTTTTCTTTGAGAATTGGCCCGGATATTGGAGTTCCTTTCCTTATTTCTTTCTTGACAAAACCACATCCACAATGCGTTATCAAGCAGTTCAAGTTTTGGCTTTTTTAATGTTTAGCGATTCTTCAGAGTGTTTTCACCATCAATTGTAACCGCATAGGAGTCAATGTCTTTCCGATTCTTCCTCCAATCCTTAATTGTCGTAACACCTACATTCAGTTTCTTTGCAATTTTTGAGCAAATCTCCTTCGTCCAGTCTTTGTAGCATGGCTAATTTTTCATTTAGTGAAAGAGTTACGTGTTTACTTTCGAATCCAGACATGTTCAAAAACAAACAACTGTATAGACAGTGAATCTACAGTGATAAGTACGGTAGAGAACATGGAATAAAGCAAACAACCAAGTTTTTTAATCCCAACAAAGGATAAAACTGCACAATAACGCACAGTAAAACAATGTGCACAGCGATAGACACCGCAACAATGGCCCGACAGGCGTCCACTCAGTGACAAGTTGGCACAGGCTCGCGAGCCTCAGCATAGTCGGACTAACCGGAGTGACGGACCATCCAAGGTCGGATTAGAGGGGTTCTACTGTACATGTAAAAGTTAAAACACCCGTAACGAATCCACTTTTGCTAAAATGATAATGAATGTCTTTCTGCACACTGTGCAAGTTAGGAAAACCTTAAATTTCCTCAGCGTTAGTTAAAAGTTATGCTCAATTTGCACTTACATTGCACTGTATCACCAGCACGGCTTCCACAACTAAAGTTCAACGTAGCTACTTGGCATACACTTGACTACATAACGCAATGTATTCTCATCAAAATTGTGCCAAAGACTAAATATCACTTCGTTAGTTGCAAAACGGAAAGTTCTAACAATAGTTTCTTAGTGCTCTGAATAAATGCTTTCGTGAGCTCCGTGGACAAAGCGTGTGCGTTTCGGAGTCGTGACGGTCTCTGACTCGCAGTGGCTGATGGCCTTATACATTGAAGAGCCAAAGAAACAGGTACACCTGCCTAATATCGTGTAGGTCCCCCGTGAGCAGAAGTGCCGCAACACGCCATGGCCTCGAGTAATGACTGAAGTACTGCTGGAGGGAGTTGACAACATGAATCCAGCAGGGCTGTCCATAAATCCGTAACGGTACGAGGGGTGGACAGCTTTTCTGAACAGCACGTTGCAAGGCAACCCAGATATGCTGAATAATGTTCATGTCTGTGAAGCCTTGACGCCAGCGGAAGCGTTTAAACTCAAAAGAGAGTTTCTGTAACAATTCTGAACGTGTGGGATGTCGCATTGTCCTGCTGGAATAGCCCAAGACCGTCGGAATACACAATGGACATGAATGGATGCCACTGATCAGATAGGATCACCTGTCAGACATATGATGGGTCCCACATCATTCCAACTGCACTCGCCCCACATCATTACAGACCCTCCACCATCTTGAGTAGTCCAAAAAATGGCTCCAAATGGCTCTGAGCACTATGGGACTCAACTGCTGTGGTCATAAGTCCCCTAGAACTTAGAACTACTTAAACCTAACTAACCTAAGGACATCACACACATCCATGCCCGAGGCAGGATTCGAACCTGCGACCGTAGCGGTCGTGCGGTTCCAGACTGTAGCGCCTGTAACCGCTCGGCCACTCCGGCCGGCTTGAGTAGTCCCCTGCTGACATGCAGGGTCCATGGCTTCATGAGGTTGTCTCCACTCAGCCGTTGCCCTGTTTCACTCGTTAACACACGTCACAACTTCACAGACATGGTGCCACCTCACTGCAACCACTGACAGTATCTCTGTGACTGCAGCCAGCTGCAATACTGTCGCTGGATGGCGCAGACGATGTTTACTTGTACGACTACGACAATGGACAATGTTCCGGTCGCTACACTGTGTGTGGCTCAGGTTTCTGAAATGTGAATTCGACTGCGGGAAAATCACAATTTAAAAGTTCTTTAAAATGGTTTGCTGAGAGTTCAAGAGCCTCTTTATCATTTACGTCCATAGTCGCATCTAGTCGTCTAAAACACAGATTGGGTACCTGATATGTAGACATCTCTTTGCTTAAAATTCTTTAGAAACCCCGTGCTTTATTTTTCTTGGGCTCTTCTTCTATTTCTTATAGCCAGGTTTTATTATAATGACGTTTTAAAGATCGAATGATATTTGAAGCCTGTTTCTGGACTGCAGTGAGTGCATTCTCCTTTTGCGTGGTTTTATGGGAATTTCAGTCATTTCAGACTTCAGTTCCTTTCTCATACACATTATGCCACCACGTATATTTACGATTATTTAGGGGTGTACCATCACTTTGTGACGCTTGTAAGAGAGTATCTTTCGATTCTGAGCAGCTCGAAGATTCTTGGATGAGGATGTTTTGCGCAGGAGACGTCCGAATTTTGTTAAGAAATTCAGGGTCAGTTCTTGGATTTCTACTCTCTCTCTCATTTTGGTTCTTCTTGGCTGCAAGTTAGCTTCAATTAATGACAAGTGGTGATCAGGATAGATGGCTCCTCTTTTCTAATAATTGACGACATACAGTCAGAGATTCGGAAATTGCTCAAATACTTTAAAACTATTTGTTACTGCAGTCTCAGCTGCGCATACTCACACTGAAAAGTACGATCGTAAGCAATGATCATCTTCAGACCTAAAAATAAAATCAAAGGAAACGTGAAACAAATAACTGTTTCCTTAGATGACATAGATAGAAAAATATTTAATATTACCGCTGTCAACATTGTACCTGCATATTAAAATTACATAGATTCACAGTGTTAAAGACATAAAATACCTGATTAATCACGAGCAGTGAAAAGTCAAAGTTCTTCAAAATGAAGAACATAGTCAAAGTTTTACACTAAACGTAACAGCAGGAAAGTACACTTGTGAGTCCATTCCATGGCATCAAGCACATTTAATCGCATCGAGTATTGTTCTAAACCCACTATGCATGATGCAAATCCATACGTAATGGAAATGAGCGTTTGGCGTCATTGGCCGGGAGGCCCCTTACGGGGTAGGTCCGGCCGCCTTGGTGCAGGTCTTATTGCATTTGGCACCACATTGGGCGACCTGCGCGCCGGATGGGGATGAAATGATGATGAAGACAACACAACACCCAGTCCCTGATACGTAATGAACTATGGGTAGCGGAGGGAGAAAGATGCAATGGGACATACGAGGGCAGTTCAATAAGTAATGCAACACATTTTTTTTCTCGGCCAATTTTGGTTGAAAAAACCGGAAATTTATTGTGGAATATTTTCAAACATTCCCGCTTCGTCTCGTATAGTTTCATTGACTTCCGACAGGTGGCAGCGCTGTACGGAGCTGTTAAAATGGCGTCTGTAACGGATGTGCGTTGCAAATAACGGGCAGTGATCGAGTTTCTTTTGGCGGAAAACCAGGGCATCTCAGATATTCATAGGCGCTTGCAGAATGTCTACTGTGATCTGGCAGTGGACAAAAGCACGGTGAGTCGTTGGGCAAAGCGTGTGTCATCATCGCCGCAAGGTCAAGCAAGACTGTCTGATCTCCCGCGTGCGGGCCGGCCGTGCACAGCTGTGACTCCTGCAATGGCGGAGCGTGCGAACACACTCGTTCGAGATGATCGACGGATCACCATCAAACAACTCAGTGCTCACTTGACATCTCTGTTGGTAGTGCTGTCACAATTGTTCACCAGTTGGGATATTCAAAGGTTTGTTCCCGCTGGGTCCCTCGTTGTCTAACCGAACACCATAAAGAGCAAAGGAGAACCTTCTGTGCGGAATTGCTTGCTCGTCATGTGGCTGAGGGTGACAATTTCTTGTCAAAGATTGTTACAGGCGCTGAAACATGGGTTCATCACTTCGAACCTGAAACAAAACGGCAATCAATGGAGTGGCGCCACACCCACTCCCCTACCAAGAAAAAATTTAAAGCCATACCCTCAGCCGGTAAAGTCACGGTTACAGTCTTCTGGGACGCTGAAGGGGTTATTCTGTTCGATGTCCTTCCCCATGGTCAAACGATCAACTCTGAAGTGTATTGTGCTACTCTTCAGAAATTGAAGAAACGACTTCAGCGTGTTCGTAGGCACAAAAATCTGAACGAACTTCTCCTTCTTCATGACAACGCAAGACCTCACACAAGTCTTCGCACCCGAGAGGAGCTCACAAAACTTCAGTGGACTGTTCTTCCTCATGCACCCTACAGCCCCGATCTCGCACCGTCGGATTTCCATACGTTTGGCCCAATGAAGGACGCAATCCGTGGGAGGCACTACGCGGATGATGAAGAAGTTATTGATGCAGTACGACGTTGGCTCCGACATCGACCAGTGGAATTGTACCGTGCAGGCATACAGGCCCTCATTTCAAGGTGGCGTAAGGCCGTAGCATTGAATGGAGATTACGTTGAAAAATAGTGTTGTGTAGCTAAAAGATTGGGGAATAACCTGGTGTATTTCAATGCTGAATAAAACAACCCCTGTTTCAGAAAAAAAATGTGTTGCATTACTTATTGAACTGCCCTCGTAAAATAATGCTGCATGCGTTCTTAAAATATAGCACAGAACTCTCCAGAAGACGCAAACAATTTGATGATAATGCGCAAAATTCACAACGCACATAACATTATTTCATGAGACGTCTTTTTCAAATTTGTGATTATAACTAAACGTTGAACTAAAACATAGAGTACATGCAGTTTCCACCAGAGTCCGTTTGCGGCGTGCTGTGCCCTTGTAGGTAGGGTTCTCTCTGTTTGCGGCCACATTGTCACTCGGCCGCGCTGCCAGCTGCAGAGGCCTCGCTCTGCCGAGTGGGACGTGGCGAAGGTGGTGGGCTGCTGCTGACTGGGCCGACTAAGCAAGTCATCACAAGTCTTATCAGCTCTGAATTCCTGAAGTTACACTGAAGATTGAGCATTTCATCTGGTTCTTTCAAGTCATGTCCATATATTTCAAGTTACTCTCAACTGCTTAAAAAAGTCTCTTCGGCGAGAGTGTCAATTTTCAAGATATTTCTCCATTCGTCCTACGGAGTGTTTAGTTTCATGCAAATGATGTGCTGTCTTCTTATTTCGTTATCTGTTTGTTCTTTAAGGGGCTCCGGAAAGGCTCAAAATCATGAAAAGTTCAATTTTTACTCTTTTGCGTTTTCTGAATCTGCAGACTATTACCTTTTAATAGATATATAATTTATTCAATTCCGAAGACTACAACTATTTTTAAATTTTTTTTTAAATGTGTTCTGCATGGGCGTGACCCACTGTGGGGCTGTTAAACTGCTGTCAAATGGTGTTATTATTAACGTCCGTGTTCATCAGGTACATTTTAGTGATGTGAGATAAAGTATGTGTTGTGGCTAACCTGTGATGGTTCAATATATATCGCTGGCGTGATTGTCGATTGTTTCATGTTTATTTACTCTGTCGTTATCTCGAAAATATTCGTAATTAATTCTGTTTCTTGAGTCTCTGCTTTGCTGAAGTATAATAATGAGTAAAAGTAAAGTTATTAGAAATTAGAAATCCAAAGCGTCGACGAAATGAAGAAGGCTGTTTGGGCTCCTTTTTTTCATACTTCTTCAACCGATGAAAATCCCCAACATAGCTTGTGTCCCAAAGAAGAAGACAGTTGGTGTAAATATAACAAAGGATTGCTAACTGGTGAAGTGTACACTCATAAGCATAGTCTGCCTCATGCAATAATGGAGGTGATAAAACCTATTTTCAGAGACTTAGCAGCACCTGAACTGTTGAAAAAGTGTATTCACGGAAAAACTCAAAACCCCAATGAAAGTGTAAATAGTGTTATATGGTGCTCTACTGTATGATTAAATGATGATGGCGTCCTCTTGGGTAAAATATTCCGGAGGTAAAATAGTCCCCCATTCGGATCTCCGGGCGGAGACTACTCAGGAGGACGTCGTTATCAGGAGAAAGAAAACTGGCGTTCTACGGATCGGAGCGTGGAATGTCAGATCCCTTAATCGGGCAGGTAGGTTAGAAAATTTAAAAAGGGAAATGGATAGGTTAAAGTTAGATATAGTGGGAATTAGTGAAGTTCGGTGGCAGGAGGAACAAGACTTTTGGTCAGGTGATTACAGGGTTATAAATACAAAATCAAATAGGGGTAATGCAGGAGTAGGTTTAATAATGAATAAAAAAATAGGAGTGCGGGTTAGCTACTACAAACAGCATAGTGAACGCATTATTGTGGCCAAGATAGACACAAAGCCCATGCCTACTACAGTAGTACAAGTTTATATGCCAACTACCTCTGCAGATGATGAAGAAATAGATGAAATGTATGACGACATAAAAGAAATTATTCAGGTAGTGAAGGGAGACGAAAATTTAATAGTTATGGGTGACTGGAATTCGTCAGTAGGAAAAGGGAGAGAAGGAAACATAGTAGGTGAATATGGGTTGGGGGGAAGGAATGAAAGAGGAAGTCGCCTTGTAGAATTTTGCACAGAGCACAACTTAATCATAGCCAACACTTGGTTCAAGAATCATAAAAGAAGGTTATATACCTGGAAGAATCCTGGAGATACTAAAAGGTATCAGATAGATTATATAATGGTAAGACAGAGATTTAGGAACCAGGTTTTAAATTGTAAGACATTTCCTGGAGTAGATGTGGATTCTGACCACAATCTATTGGTTATGAACTGCAGATTGAAACTGAAGAAACTGCAAAAAGGTGGGTATTTAAGGAGATGGGACCTGGATAAACTGAAAGAACCAGAGGTTGTACAGAGTTTCAGGGAGAGCATAAGGGAACAATTGACAGGAATGGGGGAAAGAAATACAGTAGAAGAAGAATGGGTAGCTTTGAGGGATGAAGTAGTGAAGGCAGCAGAGGATCAAGTAGGTAAAAAGACGAGGGCTAATAGAAATCCATGGGTAACAGAAGAAATATTGAATTTAATTGATGAAAGGAGAAAATATAAAAATGCAGTAAATGAAGCAGGCAAAAAGGAATACAAACGTCTCAAAAATAATATCGACAGGAAGTGCAAAATGGCTAAGCAGGGACGGCTAGAGGACAAATGTAAGGATGTAGAGGCTTGTCTCACTAGGGGTAAGATAGATACTGCCTACAGGAAAATTAAAGAGACCTTTGGAGAGAAGAGAACCACTTGTATGAATATCAAGAGCTCAGATGGCAACCCAGTTCTAAGCAAAGAAGGGAAGGCAGAAAGGTGGAAGGAGTATGTAGAGGGTTTATACAAGGGCGATGTACTTGAGGACAATATTATGGAAATGGAAGAGGATGTAGATGAAGACGAAATGGGAGATATGATACTGCGTGAAGAGTTTGACAGAGCACTGAAAGACCTGAGTCGAAACAAGGCCCCGGGAGTACACAACATTCCATTTGAACTACTGATGGCCTCGGGAGAGCCAATCATGACAAAACTCTACCATCTGGTGAGAACGATGTATGAGACAGGCGAAACACCCTCAGACTTCAAGAAGAATATAATAATTCCAATCCCAAAGAAAGCAGGTGTTGACAGATGTGAAAATTACCGAACTGTCAGTTTAATAAGTCACAGCTGCAAAATACTAACACGAATTCTTTACAGACGAATGGAAAAACCGGTAGAAGCCGACCTCGGGGAAGATCAGTTTGGATTCCGTAGAAATGTTGGAACACGTGAGGCAATACTGACCTTACGACTTATCTTAGAAGAAAGGTTAAGAAAAGGCAAACCTACGTTTCTAGCATTTGTAGACTTAGAGAAAGCTTTTGACAATGTTAACTGGAATACTCTCTTTCAAATTCTGAAGGTGGCAGGGGTAAAATACAGGGAGTGAAAGGCTATTTACAGTTTGTACAGAAACCAGATGGCAGTTATAAGAGTCGATGAGCATGAAAGGGAAGCAGTGGTTGGGAAGGGAGTGAGACAGGGTTGTAGCCTCTCCTCGATGTTATTCAATCTGTATATTGAGCAAGCAGTATAGGAAACAAAAGAAAAATTCGGAGTAGGTATTAAAAGTCATGGAGAAGAAGTAAAAACTTTGAGGTTCGCCGATGACATTGTAATTCTGTCAGAGACAGCAAAGGACTTGGAAGAGCAGTTGAACGGAATGGACAGTGTCTTGAAAGGAGGATATAAGATGAACATCAACAAAAGCAAAACACGGATAATGGAATGTAGTCAAATTAAGTCGGGTGATGCTGAGGGGATTAGATTAGGAAATGAGACTTAAAGTAGTAAAGGAGTTTTGCTATTTAGGGAGTAAAATAACCGATGATGGTCGAAGTAGAGAGGATATAAAATGTAGACTGGCAATGGCAAGGAAAGCGTTTCTCAAGAAGAGGAATTTGTTAACATCGAGTATAGATTTAAGTGTCAGGAAGTCGTTTCTGAAAGTATTTGTATGGAGTGTAGCCATGTATGGAAGTGAAACATGGACGATAACTAGTTTGGACAAGAAGAGAATAGAAGCTTTTGAAATGTGGTGCTACAGAAGAATGCTGAAGATAAGGTGGGTAGATCACGTAACTAATGAGGAGGTATTGAATAGGATTGGGGAGAAGAGAAGTCTGTGGCACAACTTGACTAGAAGAAGGGATCGGTTGGTAGGACATGTTCTGAGGCATCAAGGGATCACAAATTTAGCATTGGAGGGCAGTGTGGAGGGTAAAAATCGTAGAGGGAGACCAAGAGATGAATACACTAAGCAGATTCAGAAGGATGTAGTTTGCAGTAGATACTGGGAGATGAAGAAGCTTGCACAGGATAGAGTAGCATGGAGAGCTGCATCAAACCAGTCTCAGGACTGAAGACCACAACAACAACAACATGGTCGAGAATCCCCAAGACTGTATTTGTTGGAATATAAACACTTCACTTTGGTGTGTATGATGCTGTTGCGACTTTCAATGATGGCAACATTGTAAGGTGCAAGGTATTTAGAAATATGGGAATGAAGATAGGTTCTAACATGGTACGAGCGATGCTTGCTTTAGACAAGGAACGCCTTCGGGCTGCAGACAGGGCTGTAAAGAGTCTAGAAATACAAGCAAGAGTAAACAGGAGGAGGAACAAGAGGAAGCTGGAGGAGGAGTTTGCAGAGGATGAAGATAATCCATCCTATGGACCTGGAATGCACTAAAAAGTTAATCCAATCTTTGTCGCTCGATTCCCAAAACTTTTATTTTCTCATACTAATTACATGTTTTCTAAGGATCTTCCAAACATATTTGTTTCAAACTTTCAGTAAATGTTACACAGTACCTTCTGCATAATTTAACAGAGCCTTTTTCCAAAAAACTGTATATTTTTGAATATATAAACAAAAAATTGCAAAAAAATGTTGTGAATTTTCATTACAATTGAAAAAAAAATCATCTTTAATAACTGAACAAAAATTTTGTAAAATCCCTGTGTTAAGTTGTAGCCCATATTCCAATAAGTAATCTGTAAAAAGTTCAACTTCCTACCTCAAATACTTTGTGAGGAAAGATGTAATTTATAAGCGTTATTTTAACATTGCAAGTATAGGGCGTTCCGGAGCCCCTTAAGCCGAGTCTTGACAATTCTACCCGTGTAACCTATATACTGTTTATGAGACTCGTTGAGCTTGATATTATAGACTCGCGATGCCGTAAATCTACCATTCGATTTGCTCCTACCAAGTGTTAGCTTAAATGGGAGAGTTTTGTTTGTGCGAAAGCCTATTATTAATCGTATTTTACAAAACTGCTTATATTTGACACTTTTCTTCCATATTCTAGGAGCACGTACATCAATTTCTGCATAGTGGGTACAATATGTTTGATGCCACGAAATGTGCTCACGAGCATACTTCTGTGCTATTCTTCTTCTTCTTCTTCTTCTTCTTGCGTTACGGCCTCTGTAGGACCACTGGTAGCCCCTGCGTGGACTGCATTCTCCTCTTCTTCTCCCAGAACTTCTTCATTCGTTCTCTTGTTCTCTCCCGCTCTTCTTCATAGATCTTCAGTTTCCGTTTCTCCTGTCGGCTCCACTAGTGACACTCTAATCTTTTCCTGTATTCCTCTCTGTCATTGATCTCCGGCATATTGGTCGGTGTATATTTGTTCCTCCAATTTTCCTTTCCTTCGACCTTGATCCCCAATTCCAACCAGTCCTTCCGAAGTTCAACAACCCACTTGGTTCCTGTCTTTCCCATTGTCCTCCCTGTTGTTTCCTACACTCTCTTCGTCATTCTGTCCATACTCATCCTAACTACATGTCCAGCAAACCTTGCTCTTTGGAGTCTGATTTCCCCGGTTATTGTTCTCATGTTCCAGTACAATTCTTCCCTAGATCTTCGCATCCACCTCTCTCCACCTCTTTTGGGAGCTAGTATTTTTCTCAGTATTTTTCTCTCTTCGTTCTCTAGTTGTTCTGTCCGATTTCTCCCTAGTGTCATCGTCTCTGCACCATATAATACTGCATTCCTCACCGTTGCCTTGTAGTGGCTTATCTTTGCCTCTATGGATATATTCTTTTTATTGTATATCTCTCTCGTCATGCCGAAAGCTGGCCTCATCCTCTTTATTCTTTCCGTTATTCTCTCCTTGCTCCTGTTCCTTCCTGTTATAAATTCTCCCAGGTATTTAAATTTATCCACCATTTGCACAGTGCCTTCCGGTGTTTCCCAGTCTTTAGTGGTGTTTAATGTCTTTGTTTTGTTATAGGCGATCCTCAGTCCCACATTTCTGGCTGCCTTACTTAAGTTGTCGAGTTGTATCTTTGCGTCTTCTTCCGTCTCACTTACTATTGCTATATCAGCTGCAAATGCTAGGCAGTCCACTTGAGTCCTGTTGTCCTTTCTGTCCCCCACATGGGTCTTTGGTATTCCCATTTCCTCGTTTATTGCTCTCCACTGCCTGATCACTTCGTCCAGTGCTATATTGAACAACAATTGTGACAATCCATCTCCCTGTTCAACACCAGTCTTGATCTCAAATTCTTCTGACAGTGCTCCTCTGAATCTCACCCTTGCTTTTGTGTCTGTCAGAATTTCTTTTGTGAGTTCTTATGTAGTTCCATCACGTCCTCTGTTCTTCAGTATCCTAACAAGCGTCTGTCTGTCAATGGAGTCATATGCCTTTGTGAAGTCCACGAAGGTTATTACTGTCTATATTCTATCAGTTGTTTCAGGATAAATATGTGTTCTATACAACCTCTTCCCTTCCTAAAACCCGCTTGGTAGTCGCCAACTGTACTTTCTACCTGTTCTTCTACTCTCTTGAGCAAGAGTTTTGACAGCACCTTGTATCCGACCTCTAGCAGCGATATTCAACTGTAGTTGTTTGCATCTCTCTTGGCCCCCTTCTTATGTATTGGTACTACAATTGCATTCTTCCATCCTTCTGGCAACTTCTTTGTTCTCCATATCTGGTGAATTATGTTGGTCATGTTGTCTATTGCTTTGTTGCCTCCCCACTTTATCATCTCGGCTGCTATACCATCTTCTCCAGTTGCTTCATTATTCTTTAGATCGCTTATGGCATGTGCGACTTCATCCCTGGTTGGGGGGCGTGGCTCTCTCTCTTCTGTGTCAGTCCCCAGTTCCAGCTGTTCTTCAGGTGGTTCACGGTTCAGCAGGTAGTGAAAGTGCTCTGCAAAAATCCGATAGTTCTCCTTCGCACTGACAGCCGGCTCCCCTTTCTTATCTCTTATAAACAGTTCTCTACCCCTGTATCCAATCAGACTCTTTTTGAATTTCCCGGAAAAATGTCTGCTGTTGTTTTTCCTGAAGTTGGTCTCAATCTCGTCCAGTTCCTGCTTCATCGTCTGTCTTCTGGTCCATCTTATTGTTCGGGCTGCTTCCTTTCTTGCTCCTAAGAAAATTTCCCATTTTTCCTGGTCCTTCTTGCTGCTCCAGCCTCACCAGGCTTTCCTGCGAGTCTCTACCGCTTCCTCACATTCCTTGTTCCACCACCAGTGCTTCCGTTTCTTTTCTTCCTTTCCCCATAGTTCAGCCTGTTTCGCTATATTTCGCTTCGTGTCGTCCCTTTCATTGAATGATTCAATTCCTTCCACATATCTGGATCGATTGTGTCTTAATTTGTCTCTGTCTACCTTTATGCTTTCTGTTCTTCTATTCATCTGTGGCAGTCTGTCCCTGTTTGGAATCCAAATGCACTTAATTTCTGTAAGATAGTGATCCGATTCTATTCTTGTGTTCTTCGTGACCTTTGTGTTCATGATCTCTTTAGCATTTGTCCAGCTGATTGCTATGTGGTCAATTTGGAATTCCCCAAGGCGGGTGCATGGGTTTGCCCATGTCTTTTTCTTACACGGTTTGGCCCTGAAGTATGTTGCCATCAATCTCATTTTGTGTTCTCGACACAGTTCAATTAGTCTTTCTCCAATTTTTGTTTGTTCGCTGGTGTGCAGGGTACTCACCCACTACTCCTTTATGTTGCTTCTCTCTTCCAATCTGTGCATTATAATCTCCTACGAGCATCTTTACATGTCTATATGGAATGTTTTTCAGTGTATCATCTAGCTCTTCCCAGAAACTATCTGCAACTTTCTTGTCTTTCCTGTTCTTGTCATTTGTAGGTGCATGTCCATTTATTATTGTATACTTTTTGTTACCTGCTTGAAATGTCAGTGCTGACTTCCTTTCTGACTTGCTCTTCATTTCAGTTATGCCATCCTCGTATCTCTTGTCTACTATGAACCCTGTACCAAAGCATCTAGGTGCATGTCTTTCCTTTCCCACTTTAACTCCTGGTTTCCACTTCAGTATCACGAAGCCTTCTGACTCCACTGCATCTTCGTCAGTGTATCTTGTTTCTTGCATCACTGGTATTCCAATGCTTCTCTCTTTCATCTCATCTATTACCTATATGAGTTTACCGGTCTTAATCATTGTCTGTACATTATGGTTCCAATTCGGAATCATCTTTGTGCACTTTTTGGCAGGTCCCCCAGAAACCGAATGCCTGCTTGCGTCGACCTCGGTCAACGGGGGATTTTCCCCCTGGGGTAATCTCGATTCCTTAGTGCGATCCATTCCATGAGCTAAAAATTTTTTTGATGGGACGGCTCATGTCCGTCCAGTTATACGACTGAAGTTGTTAGCCCCAGAAGATGTGTTGGGGCCGCCCCCGACATGGGGCCACAGACACCTTTGGTAGCCGCCCCTAACATGGAGTACAGCCGCTACCTGATACGTTTCAGTGGCTCTTCCGCTCTCTCCGCCGTTGGGAAACGACGTTCCTCTTCCGCCTTCGAGACCGTTGGCCGGGCATCGCCTGTAACCCTAGGTAGGGGCCCTAACTGGGTGCTACCATCCGGAGCCAGATGGACCCAGGTTTTTTTACGAGGTTGTTACTCCTCCCCCTCCTCCTTCCCCATTGTAGGCACACCGGTGGTCCCGGTCGCCTATGGTGGACTGGATGGCCGAGCGGTGACCTCTCCAGTAGTCAGGATGATAGGAAATGGCTGTAGAAGAGTCAGAAACGCCAAAGAAACATTATTAACTCATAACATCTTTATTCCTGCCGAGTACGATGTGGCTTGGTGATATCAACGACCTTCCCCGAGCCCTCGCTGACTCGTAGCGATGACACCAGATCCGGGTCAGGCAGTCTTGCTAGCGCAGCGCCGCGTGCTGTGACGTAGCGGAGGAATGCCCTTACTTCGGCGGCGCGTGACTGTCGGCGCCCGGCTGGGCGGCGGTTCGGCTGCGGACAGCAAGAGGCTCCGGGTTGGAGTCCCCGGCGCTGTGGGCACCAGAAGCGTTCTCGTAGTGCGGAGTGTACTCTATCCCACCCCGTCTTCTTCCCTGCTCCTACCGGTGACTCTGAAACGTCCCCTTTGAAAAATTATACAAGACTGTGCTTAAACTGACACACAATATTTTTTAGCGCAACGCAATCTGACTTTCAGAAATCCCTACAAAGGAATGGCCCTGACTAACATTAATCTATACCTTTCACAAATCACTTACCTCACCAAAAATCTCCGTTACTCGAACTACTGCAATACAGCGAGCGCCACTACTGCCAGCTAAATAAAAGATTCAAACTACGGAAGGCACTAACTACTGATAGGCATAGTTAGCAAATGAAAGATTTTAATAGAGAACAAACAATGTATTTACCTTAATAATCATAATATATATAGCAGTTCATGACATCCATTTTTACAAATTTCAAAACTGCGCCATTTCTCTCCCCACATACACCACTGCTGGCGGCTCACCTCCAACTGCGCAACGCTACGCGCTGTTCACATCCAGCTGCCGCTGCCCAACACTACAATGGCAGACAACAATGCAAACTAGCCACAGACTGCACACAGCACAGCCAGTGATTTTCATACAGAGCGCTATGTAACGTTGCCAATAAGAAAACATAAACACCTTACTTACAACTCGTCCGCGGTGGACGGGCGGAACGGGCTGCAGTCCCTCAGCGTCGTCGGCTCACCCGGTTGTGACGGCGGATGCACGGGGCCTAGGCCCCGCACGATCTCGACGACGGCTCACTGATGTAGTCAGCATTGGCGGCGAGCGAGTCTGCAAATCCTGGGTTGATGATTGACAGCGGCAGCAGAGAGGACCAGGGCTGGTACTGACCCCTCACGTCTGCTGCTGGATGGGCCGCCCTTACTGCAACATCTCCTTAATAAAGATTAACATGTCGATCACCGAGCTGAGCGCTACGCAGCGACCCAGTACACATCTAACTGCAAGTCTAACTGCGAGTGCCTCGTTGCTATCAAAGCTGGCGTATTTAAAGGAAGCACGAGTGACGTCCTGACGTCATGCTCGTTTGTAATGACCGCATACGTTCCACTTATACTGCTGATTCATCTGTCATACTCGCTCCTTAGGGGTTCTTGCGACAGAGTTACGTGTTGTTGCGGCAGACTTACGAGAGTCTCCGTCTAACACAAACCCGCGTGCTAAGCAGTTCTCTCTCGCCTGTTGTGTGTAACCAGGCCACTGACCCTGCCTGACGACACATTCCGATACATGCGCAATCCTCTTACTTCTTGGCTAACCTGCTGCCTCTGGCTCTCGGCATAGGCAACGAAACTTTGGCAATATTCCACGTTTCCAAGTCTTTACTATTCTGCGACACTACACCATGACTTGTGAGATGTGGCCCCGGGCTTGGGACCGAGAATGGCACAGTTACGTCTGTGCTATTACTTTTATTGAATCACTTTGACCGTGCTCTTCTTCTTTAAGAACGGAGACTTTTCACTACTGACGATTAATCAGGCACCTGTTTTATGTTTTAAAACATGTCAGGCTATATAATTTCAATAAGAAGGGGCAGCTTCAACGTCTTTAATTCAAAACTATGTCATCTAAGAAATAGTTATTTGTAATGTTTATTTTCAAAAAATGGTTCAAATAGTTCCAAGCACTATAGGACTTAACATCTGAGGTCATCAGTCCCCTAGACTT
This sequence comes from Schistocerca cancellata, assembly GCF_023864275.1. Classification (NCBI taxonomy): domain Eukaryota; kingdom Metazoa; phylum Arthropoda; class Insecta; order Orthoptera; family Acrididae; genus Schistocerca; species Schistocerca cancellata. The sequence continues at coordinate 50,718,214 of NC_064628.1, read as the reverse complement.
AGAACTACTTAAACCTAACTAACCCAAGGACATCACACACATCCATTCCCAGGGCAGGATTCGAACCTGCGACCGTAGCAGCCACACGGTTCTGGACTGAAGCGCCTAGAACCACTCGGCCACCGCGGCTGGTGTTTATTTTCATTTTATTTGCAGATATGAAGATGATGTTTGTTTATGATCAAAAAACAGTAATCGTGTGTGAATATGTGCAGCTGACACTGTAATAATAAATATTTTTAAATTCCCTTTTTTTAGTTTTACATTCGAGATTTCTTTTTTATTTCTCTTGGAAATGACTATAAGATCTGTTTAAAATTCTTCAGGATAAGGATTTCGAGATCTCAAAATTTTCTTCTTGTTAGGACACCAATTTGTTATTGACAACAATTTCACTTCAAATGTTTCACAAAAGTTGATTAGTCTCTTTCCATTTTTATAAGTCCTTTGGAAGCAAGGCTTAGTCCTATAGTTGCTCTGAACTTATTCTCCTCGCATATTTGTTCATTGAAGTCTCCCATCAAAACTTCGGTTTGGTGATGGCGAATGGTGGCTGTGGTTCATTCCAATAATTCTCAGAATTCCTCCACTTTAAGCGGCTCTGGTTCAGCTGTTTGTGCATGAGCGCTCATTAATAACGTTTGTTATCTAATTCGATTGATAGTAATGAAAGTCTTTTAGGATTTAAGTTTTTTTGACTACAAAACTAGTTTAAAATTGCGGTGGTTTCTTGGGTTCTAAGATTCCTGGTTTGTCTTTGAAAATTCTGTAATCAGTGTGGCATTCTTCTTTATATCCCTTTTCTTGTAGAGCCAGAATTTGGATGTTAAGTCTGTCTAGGGTATCTCTCAGTTTCTTTAATATTTCAGCTTTTATGAGGGATTTGATGTTTATAGCACCATTTCAATAATTGCTTTTCTGGATTAGGAGATTTGGGAAAGTGCGATACTCTCTCACACTGTGTTCTTGGTCCCCCAAAATCCGAAGACCGCGGAAAGCTAGTAAATTTACACTCCTGGAAATTGAAATAAGAACACCGTGAATTCATTGTCCCAGGAAGGGGAAACTTTATTGACACATTCCTGGGGTCAGATACATCACATGATCACACTGACACAACCACAGGCACATAGACACAGGCAACAGAGCATGCACAATGTCGGCACTAGCACAGTCTATATCCACCTTTCGCAGCAATGCAGGCTGCTATTCTCCCATGGAGACGATCGTAGAGATGCTGGATGTAGTCCTGTGGAACGGCTTGCCATGCCATTTCCAACTGGCGCCTCAGGTGGACCTGCGTTCGTGCTGGACGTGCAGACCGCGTGAGACGACGCTTCATCCAGTCCCAAACATGCTCAATGGGGGACAGATCCGGAGATCTTGCTGGCCAGGGTAGTTGACTTACACCTTCTAGAGCACGTTGGGTGGCACGGGATACATGCGGACGTGCATTGTCCTGTTGGAACAGCAAGTTCCCTTGCCGGTCTAGGAATGGTAGAACGATGGGTTCGATGACGGTTTGGATGTACCGTGCACTATTCAGTGTCCCCTCGACGATCACCAGTGGTGTACGGCCAGTGTAGGAGATCGCTCCCCACACCATGATGCCGGGTGTTGGCCCTGTGTGCCTCGGTCGTATGCAGTCCTGATTGTGGCGCTCACCTGCACGGCGCCAAACACGCATACGACCATCATTGGCACCAAGGCAGAAGCGACTCTCATCGCTGAAGACGACACGTCTCCATTCGTCCCTCCATTCACGCCTGTCGCGACACCACTGGAGGCGGGCTGCACGATGTTGGGGCGTGAGCGGAAGACGGCCTAACGGTGTGCGGGACCGTAGCCCAGCTTCATGGAGACGGTTGCGAATGGTCCTCGCCGATACCCCAGGAGCAACAGTGTCCCTAATTTGCTGGGAAGTGGCGGTGCGGTCCCCTACGGCACTGCGTAGGATCCTACGGTCTTGGCGTGCATCCGTGCGTCGCTGCGGTCCGGTCCCAGGTCGACGGGCACGTGCACCTTCCGCCGACCACTGGCGACAACATCGATGTACTGTGGAGACCTCACGCCCCACGTGTTGAGCAATTCGGCGGTACGTCCACCCGGCATCCCGCATGCCCACTATACGCCCTCGCTCAAAGTCCGTCAACTGCACATACGGTTCACGTCCACGCTGTCGCGGCATGCTACCAGTGTTAAAGACTGCGATGGAGCTCCGTATGCCACGGCAAACTGACTGACACTGACGGCGGCGGTGCACAAATGCTGCGCAGCTAGCGCCATTCGACGGCCAACACCGCGGTTCCTGGTGTGTCCGCTGTGCCGTGCGTGTGATCATTGCTTGTACAGCCCTCTCGCAGTGTCCGGAGCAAGTATGGTGGGTCTGACACACCGGTGTCAATGTGTTCTTTTTTCCATTTCCAGGAGTGTATTATAGTGTGGGGTAGTTACATTCTTTACAAGACAGATAGTTTAATTTGTGGAAAGGGGCCAAAATGAGTGGCTGTCAGTTGTACACGTACATACTAATTTATTCATTTGATAAATATTACGAAAGTAAAGAAAACATTAAAAACAGAGCAATTAATTTTAGAACTTAATTCCCGGCTAAATGCGACATTCAATCTCACGCTTCAAGGGCAAAACAACTTTAATTTAAAACCGGATGAAGTGCAATCACTTAAGACTCAAAAACAAGAATCTGAAATTGAAAAGGCAGAAGGCTTCATTTTAAAACATTTCTCTAAATTGGGCTGAAGGCCCAAACAATCTCACGCCTTAAGGGCAAAACAACTTTAATTTAAAATCGGCTAGAAGCCATACATAAACAAACAACAAGGACAAATAAGAAAAGGCAGCACATCAAACGGCGCTCAGAAGTTTCCAAGCCTGGAATTCAAACACTAATGCTCGCTTAGGCGAGACAGGCAGTCGGCTCACAATTCTCAATCCGACGGCAACCCAACCGACAGACAGTCAACGGACCAAGCGAAAGGATAACTTCCGCTCCACCCGACCAGCACACAACAGGGAGTTCAATGGAACAACGCAGAAGGTATCGGCGCCCACAACGAGTTACACATTCAGCTGTCAAACTACACGCCGTGCTGGACGGCTACAACACGACGAGGAAAATACACTGCCTGAATTTACGTCAACGACCAGGGCAGGTAACCGGAACGTTAACGCCCACAAGGCAGAAGATTCCGCTCGTGCACTTCATTTCAAAAATAATCAAGTTAAGTTAAGTTCCACAGGAGGGCGGCTAGAATTTCGCCAGCTTGAAAACACGCGTTGTTGCTCGCGGGAATGTCCCAACAGCGCACAACGAAATTCAAACGACACAATGTGGACAGTTGGGGTCTGGCTGGTAGATTAAGTAAAGACTCAACTTTCGATTCGTGATCGGTGAGCCACGGACGTCGTAGCAATGGGAACAGCAGCACACACTCCGACCGCGCGTGGACGCCGCCAGCGGCCGCGGCCATGCACACGCCACGGAGATTTCCTCGCTGCTCCACGCCAACCGACCAACTGCCCCATGAAGGTAAGAATAAGGGGAGATGGCGTTACGTATCCTAGCCGTATTACGTTTTGAAGCCATGGGTGCGTGGCTCGCTGCCATGACACTCTGACCAAAACATTGCCAGTGTGCTATAGCGCTACGTGTGTTACAGTCGCTAATTGCACCATATACGCATGTAACGGCATCAGATTGGTTGTTTCAAAGTTTTTGTTTAAAATCAAATCTCGTAAAGGCGAAATTCCGCGTTTCTTCTGATTAAAAATAGTTTTTAATGTAATATTACGAATAGCTAGCCTTCAATGTAAACGATAGAATTTTGTTAATTCAGTAATAAATGTGTATCACAAACTAAATAATAGAAGCTGAAAACTAAGTTAGCTATACCCTCCAAAGGCCCATAAATACATCTTGTTTGAAATACGTACTGGGACATTTCAGTTACGTTACACTACTGGGAAACACTGTTCATTACCACCAATATTTACTGAAATACGGTACATAGAATGGCAAATCTACACAGTGTCCTGTTTAGGCCTATACTTTACGCCAGTTAATGTAGTGTTAGTTTTTAATTTGGTACATGATGAAGACAAAGTGAGTTACTCAACACTTCGATCATCGACGATACGTACGTATTATACTGAAACGTGAACTTGAAAACAAAGAATTTAATTCTTTGAATTAACATACCTTTTGCAAATGTTTTGGGTGTGTAGGGAAAACTGATGGTACAGCATTTTCTCGGAGCCTTACTGTTGGAAGGGAAGTTCGGTCTATGTCCGCTTCTCGGAAATGCTGAGAACATATAGTGCTCCATTTAGGCGCACGCCAATTCTTCCTCCTCACGGCATTCTCCCACAGAGCTTTCCGACTTTCATTTTTAGGAAATCTAAAATCATACAGGAGAAAAACACGCTATAGTACAAGTACCGATGTAGCACACGTTCATTCACAATGAAGTTGTAAAATCACAGTTAACGAGACAACTTACACATGAAATGTTATTCCCTTCGATTTCGCATCACAATCAGAACGATTTGTACATCCGAACACCACACAAGTCACCATAATAGCGCAAAATCCTTCCAAAAGCGAGCGACAAGCCTATGAAGACAAGCTGACAGCAGCAATGTTTTGGTCGGATTGAGATGGCTACCCTCGGCTTCACATAGCTTCACAGCTGTGACGTCACGGCGTCTCCCTCTATTCTTACCTCCATGAACTGCCCATACACGGCATAGCCGGAAACTATAAGTGCAAGGCCAAAGGTAGTTCAAGGGTGCGAATATCGATACACGCTGCTGTCAGTCGCGGAGAGAGAGGATAACAGCATAATCGCGACAGCCGCGGGAGACTAATCACAGAACAGCAACCAAGGTTTAATGCAATGCGTAACACGAACCAGCCACGGCTCACTGATGTTAGTTCCGCCACAGTTCGCAGCCTATCCTGTTTTACAGTCTGTCCAGATTACGACGTCCGACATCTGTAATGAGCCTCCCAAACCCGCGACATCTGGACGTGGTTTCTCCTCGGTTTCGCCGCGTGTTGAAGTCACTCACCACAGCACTCCTCGAACACCCGACAAATCGTGCAGTTTCCGAAGCGCTGGTGCCGAGCCTCCGTGCCGTCACAGACTGCATTCGGTCAGACTCAGATAGATCGCGCTTCTTCAACATTCTACACACGGACAGCTCGCTCACTGATACTACACGCACCGTCCGTGTGTCTAACTCATGGAGGTAAGAATAGAGGGAGACGCCGTGACGTCACAGCTGTGAAGCTATGTGAAGCTGAGGGTAGCCATCTTAATCCGACCAAAACGTTGCTGCTGTAAGCTTGTGTGCACAGGCTTGTCGCTCGCTTTTGGAAGGATTTTGCGCTATTATGCTGACTTGTGTGGTGTTCGTATGTACGAATCGTTCTGATTGTGATGCGAAATCGAAGGGAATAACATTTCATGTGTAAGTTGTCTCGTCAAGTGTGATTTTACAACTTCATTGTGAATGAACGTGTGCTACATCGGTACTTGTACTATAGCGTGTTTTTCTCCTGTATGATTTTAGATTTCCTAAAAATGAAAGTCGGAAAGCTCTGTGGGAGAATGCCGTGAGGAGGAAGAATTGGCGTGCGCCTAAATGGAGCACTGTATGTTCTCAGCATTTCCGAGAAGCGGACATAGACCGAACTTCCCTTTCAACAGTAAGGCTCCGAGAAAATGCTGTACCATCAGTTTTCCCTACACACCCAAAACATTTGCAAAAGGTATGTTAATTCAAAGAATTAAATTCTTAGTTTTCAAGTTCACGTTTCAGTATAATACGTACGTATCGTCGATGATCGAATTGTTGAGTAACTCACTTTGTCTTCATCATGTACCAAATTAAAAGCTAACACTACATTAACTGACGTAAAGTATAGGCCGAAACTGGACACTGTGTAGATTTGCCATTCTATGTACCGTATTTCAGTAAATATTGGTGGTAATGAACAGTGTTTCCCAGTAGTGTAACGTAACTGAAATGTCCCAGTACGTATTACAAACAAGATGTATTTATGGGGCTTTGGAGGGAGGGTATAGCTAACATAGTTTTCAGTTTCTATTATTTAGTTTGTGATACACGTTTATTACTGAATTACCAAAATGATATCGTTTACACTGATCGCTAGCTATTCGTAATATTACATTAAAAACTATTTTTAATCAGAAGAAATGCGGAATTTCGCCTTTACGAGATTTGATTTTAAACAAAAACTTTGAAACAACCAAAATGATGACGTTACATACGTATATGGGGCAATTAGCGACTGTAATACACGCAGCGCTATAGCACACTGGCAATGTTTTGGTCAGAGTGTCATGGCAGCGAGCCACGCCCCCATGGCTTCAAAACGTAATACGGCTAGGATACGCAGCGCCATCTCCCCTTATTCTTACCTCCATGGTCTAACTAGCAGTCATTCGTCGCCAGGTGAAGCTGCTATCGCCCGGACGGGTTTATATTGATAATAGGTCTGTGGCCATAATGCTCTGTCTGATCAGTGTGTTGGGAGTTTTCAGTAATCCATTAAAAATCTTCACTGTAATTACACTGACGGAAACCTAATAGAAACACCAAGAAGGACTTGTGCGACATAAATGAAAGTTGGTAGGCGTGTTTCTACGAGGTGCATTCAAGTTCTAAGGCCTCCGATTTTTTTTCTAATTAACTACTCACCCGAAATCGATGAAACTGGCGTTACTTCTCGACGTAATCGCCCTGCAGACGTACACATTTTTCACAACGCTGACGTCATGATTCCATGGCAGCGGCGAAGGCTTCTTTAGGAGTCTGTTTTGACCACTGACCACTGGAAAATCGCTGAGGCAATAGCAGCACGTCTGGTGAATGTGCGGCCACGGAGAGTGCCTTTCATTGTTGGAAAAAGCCAAAAGTCACTAGGAGCCAGGTCAGGTGAGTAGGGAGCACGAGGAATCACTTCAAAGTTGTTATCACGAAGAAACTGTGGCGTAACGTTAGCTCGATGTGCGGGTGCGTTGTCTTGATGAAACAGCACACGCGTAGCCCTTCCCAGACGTTTTTGTTGCAGTGCAGGAAGGAATTTGTTCTTCAAAACATTTTCGTAGGATGCACCTGTTACCGTTGTGCCCTTTGGAACGCAATGGGTAAGGATTACGCCCTCGCTGTCCCAGAACACGGACACCATCATATTTTCAGCACTGGCGGTTACCCGAAATTTTTTTGGTGGCGGTGAATCTGTGTGCTTCCATTGAGCTGACTGGCACTTTGTTTCTGGATTGAAAAATGGCATCCACGTCTCATCCATTGTCACAACCGACGAAAAGAAAGTCCCATTCGTGCTGTCATTGCGCATCAACATTGCTTGGCAACATGCCACACGGGCAGCCGTGTGGTCGTCCGTCAGCATTCGTGGCACCCACCTGGATGTCACTTTTCGCATTTTCAGGTCGTCATGCAGGATTGTGTGCACAGAACCCACAGAAATTCCAACTCTGGAGGCGATCTGTTCAACAGTCATTCGGCGATCCCCCAAAACAATTCTCTCCACTTTCTCGATCACGTCGTCAGACCGGCTTGTGCGAGCCCGAGGTTGTTTCGGTTTGTTGTCACACGATGTTCTGCCTTCATTAAACTGTCGCACCCACGAACGCACTTTCGACACATCCATAACTCCATCACCGCATGTCTCCTTCGACTGTCGATGAATTTCAATTGGTTTCACACCACGCAAATTCAGAAAACGAATGATTGCACGCTGTTCAAGTAAGGAAAACGTCGCCATTTTAAGTATTTAAAACAGTTCTCATTCTCGCCGCTGGCGGTAAAATTCCGTCTGCCGTACGGTGCTGCCATCTCTGGGACGTATTGACAAATGAACGCGGCCTCATTTTAAAACAATGCGCATGTTTCTATCTCTTTCCAGTCCGGAGAAAAAAAATCGAAGGGCTTAGAACTTGAATGCACCTCGTATTTAGCGGCAGTCGGGTAAGAATGGTGTAAGTAGCACCAATGATTTGCAAATCAGGTTTGCTTTAAATACACGCTGTAACGGTCGTGAGCGGTAGTTACCTTTAAGATTGGAGACGGTGAGTTGAAGTTAGTCGAGATCGCCTTTGAAGCGACAAAGACGCTATGATCAATAACTCACTGAGCTGTAACGAGGTCACGTAATGGGTGTACAAGGAGCTGCATTTTCCTTGTGCTGTATTGCAGAAAGACTTGGCAGGAATGTAGCCACTGTAATGACTGCTGGCAGCGGCGGTCACGAGAACGTACGATCGCAAGAAGACTGGGCTCCAGACGGTCATGTGGGCTCCACCCAGTCATTAGATTAGCTTAGATTAGATTAATACTAGTTCCATGGATCATGAATACGATGCTTCGTAATGATGTGGAACGAGTCAAATTTTCCAATACATGACATAATTAAGTTAATTTAACAACATACTTAAGTTAATATAACAAATTTTTCATTTTTTGTGTTTTTTTATTTTAATTTTTTAATTTTTTATTTTTTTTATTTTTTTTAAATTTATATCTAAAAATTTCTCTATGGAGTAGAAGGAGTTGTCATTCAGAAATTCTTTCAATTTCTTCTTAAATACTTGTTGGTTATCTGTCAGACTTTTGATACTATTTGGTAAGTGACCAAAGACTTTAGTGGCAGTATAATTCACCCCTTTCTGTGCCAAAGATCATCCTTTCTCCTAGTATTGTAGTTATGCACACTGCTATTACTTTTGAATTGGGTTTGGTTGTTAATAACAAATTTCATAAGAGAGGATATATACTGAGAAGCTACTGTGAATATCCCTAGATCCTTAAATAAATGTCTGCAGGATGATCTTGGGTGGACTCCAGCTATTATTCTGATTACACGCTTTTGTGCAATAAATACTTTATTCCTCAGTGATGAATTACCCCAAAATATGATGCCATATGAAATCAACGAGTGAAAATAGGCGTAGTAAGCTAATTTACTAAGATGTTTATCACCAAAATTTGCAATGACCCTTATTGCATAAGTAGCTGAACTCAAACGTTTCAGCAGATCATCAATGTGTTTCTTCCAATTTAATCTCTCATCAATGGACACACCTAAAAATTTGGAATATTCTACCCTAGCTATATGCTTCTGATTAAGGTCTATATTTATTAATGGCGTCATACCATTCACTGTACGGAACTGTATGTACTGTGTCTTATCAAAATTCCATTGCACTGCATCTGCAGTAGTAGTGGGAGCATGTGGTTCAAACGGTTCAAATTGCTCTGAGCACTATGGGACTTAACTTCTGTGGTCATCAGTCCCCTAGAACTTAGAACTACTTAAACCTAACTAACCTAAGGACATCACACACATCCATGCCCGAGGCAGGATTCGAACCTGCGATCGTAGCAGTCGCGCGGTTCCGGACTAGGCGCCAGTCATGTGGCTCCACCCAGAGGGAAGACCACTGTGTTCGGCGCACCGCTCTGGCCCATCGCACTGCATCTGCAGTAGTAGTGGGAGCAGCAGTTGTCACTAAAATGACACAACGAACGATTACAACTCGATTACTTTTGACTACATTGTGGGAGTATGCAGTAATGAATGTTATTACAAGTATTTGCTATTAGAAACAGTCTTTATCACAAATTATTTATTCTGGTGACCGGTTAGAAAGAAGCCTGCTGCCACATTTTTGGAATGGCGTCCATCCTCGCCATGGCAGCCACTAGTTTCCCTATCTACTTTACAACAACTTCAGTGGAAAGAAGCCTCCTGTCACATCTTTGGAACGGCGTCTAACTTCACTGTGGCAACCAGTGGTTCCAAATGTCCACTAACAGGCCTTGAGAGGGCAACCGATGTACTGTCTAAACGATGTTCATTTATCCTACATGTTTAAATATTTTTAACACTTCTTAACTGATAATATCTAGTGAACAAGCTACGTTTTATGTGTGTTTATTCTACATTCTTGTCAATTTTCTTTTAACTAAGAAATTTACGTTGTTATTCGACCTATACGCCATTGGTTAGCAATAACATCATTCTGTCAGAAGTGGGCAGAGCCTCCAGTAGATATAGTAAGACGTGCACTGATTTCTCCAGTAGTGATTTACCACCAGAAGAAGGTTCTTACTCATTGGTAATTCATCGTTTTATAGTTTTGTAGCTTTATGTATTTTCTTTAATATATGTAGCCCTCTGATCAAAGCGTTGTATATGACTTGTAGGTCTGAAGATGACCACAGTTGTGGTCGAAAACGGTCACCGGGATAAATAATTTGTCATAAAGATTGTTTTTGACAGTAAGTATTTGTTACTAATCGATTACTTCAGGGAAGCTCCGAGCCAGATGCACTGTGGTGTTCATTCAACTGACCCCAAACCAGCGCCATTTGCGACTTCAGTGGTATCAAGCGAGAGCTCATTAGAGGGTAGTGTGGAGGTCTGCTGTGTTGTCTGGTGAAAGCTGTCTCGGAGCCAGTGATGGCCGTGTTTTCGTTAGGTCGGTCGAGGGCCTGCAACCAATCTGTTTCCTTGCTAGAGACATTGCACATAACACCTGCTCTGATGGTCCAGGGTGCGATTTCGTATGACTGCAGGAGCAGTCTCGTGATTATCCCACGCGTCTTGACTGCAGATGTGTACGTCAGTATGGTGGTTCGACCTGCTTTGTTGCCACTCATGAACAGCATTCCAGGAGGTGTTTCCAACAGGATAACGCTCACCTACATATTGCTATTGTACCCGGCATTCTCTACAGAGTGCCGACATATTGCCTCGGTCTACTCGATCACCAGATGTGTCTCCAGTCGAGCACATAAGGGACATCATCGAACGACAACTCCAGTGTCATCCACAAACAGCATTAACGTCCCTCTGTTGACCGACCAAGTGCAACAGGCATGGAACTCCGTCACACAAACGGATATTCGGCCACTGTGCAATACAATGAATGCATGGTCACATGCTTTCATTCAACATTTTGGCGCTTGCACCGGTTGTTAGGGTACCGTATTTCACGTTTGCAATGGGTTGTCTCACGCTTCCATTAACCTGCTATCTTGCAATGTTAATCACTTAAGTACATTACCTAGGCAAATCATCATCATTATCATCATCATCATTTAAGACTGATTATGCCTCTCAGTGTTCAGTCTGGAGCATAGCCCCCCTTATACAGTTCCTCCATGATCCCCTATTCAGTGCTAACATTGGTGCCTCTTCTGATGTTAAACCTATTACTTCAAAATCATTCTTAACCGAATCCAGGTACCTTCTCCTCGGTCTGCCCCGACTCCTCCTACCCTCTACTGCTGAATCCATGAGTCTCTTGGGTAACCTTGCTTCTCCCATGCGTGTAACATGACCCCACCATCTAAGCCTGTTCCCCCTGACTGCTACATCTATAGAGTTCATTCCCAGTTTTTCTTTGATTTCCTCATTGTGGACACCCTCCTGCCATTGTTCCCATCTACTAGTACCTGCAATCATCCTAGCTACTTTCATATCCGTAACCTCAACCTTGTTGATAAGGTAACCTGAATCCACCCAGCTTTCGCTCCCATACAACAAAGTTGGTCGAAAGGTTGAACGGTGCACAGATAACTTAATCTTGTTACTGACTTCCTTCTTGCAGAAGAGAGTAGATCGTAGCTGAGCGCTCACTGCATTAGCTTTGCTACACCTCGCTTCTAGTTCTTTCACTATGTTGCCATCCTGTGAGAATATGCATCCTAAGTACTTCAAACCGTCCACCTGTTCTAACTTTGTTCCTCCTATTTGGCAGTCAATCCGTTTATATTTCTTTCCCACTGACATTACTTTCGTTTTGGAGATGCTAATCTTCATACCATAGTCCTTACATTTCTGATCTAGCTCTGAAATATTACTTTGCAAACTTTCAATCGAATCTGCCATCACAACTAAGTCATCCGCATATGCAAGACTGCATATTTTGTGTTCACATATCTTAATCTCACCCAGCCAGTCTATTGTTTTCAACATATGATCCATAAATAATATGAACAACAGTGGAGACAGGTTGCAGCCTTGTCTTACCCCTGAAACTACTCTGAACCATGAACTCAATTTACCGTCAACTCTAACTGCTGCCTGACTATCCATGTAAAGACCTTTAATTGCTTGCAAAAGTTTGCCTCCTATTCCATAATCTTGTAGAACAGACAATAACTTCCTCCTAGGAACCCGGTCATATGCCTTTTCTAGATCTATAAAGCATAGATACAATTCCCTGTTCCACTCATAACACTTCTCCATTATTTGCCGTAAGCTAAAGCTCTGGTCCTGACAACCTCTAAGAGGCCTAAACCCACACTGATTTTCATCCAATTGGTCCTCAACTAATACTCGCACTTTCCTTTCAACAATACCTGAGAAGATTTTACCCACAACGCTGATTAAAGAGATACCTCTGTAGTTGTTACAATCCTTTCTGTTTCCATGTTTAAAGATTGGTGTGATTACTGCTTTTGTCCAGTCTGATGGAACCTGTCCCGACTCCCAGGCCATTTCAATTATCCTGTGTAGCCATTTAAGACCTGACATTCCACTGTATTTGATGAGTTCCGACTTAATTTCATCCACCCCAGCCGCTTTATTGCACTGCAATCTACTGACCATTTTTTCCACTTCCTCAAATGTGACCCTATTTCCATCATCATTCCTATCCCATTCTACCTCGAAATCTGAAACATTACTGATCGCATTTTCACCTACATTGAGCAACTCTTCAAAATATTCCCTCCATCTGCCCAAGGCATCCACAGGATTCACCAGCAGTGTTCCTGACCTGACCTAGGCAAATGTATTCCAGAAATTTCATTGCCCTACATTAATTATTTTTTGGTGTTGTGTTTTTTTTCCCGTCATTGCATATTCCCAGACTACTCGTGAGAGTTTTATAAGAGTTTTTGGGATACCATTAAGTATTTTTGGGAAGATCCCAGTTATTTGCAGATACGCCAGAAACACGTTTGATTTTAGGTAGCAACAAATTACAATGCGGAACTAAGGATGCTATGTACCTTCTGGCCTAATGATTTATGACCTGTCATTCTCACCACCCCCACATTCAGATATTCTGATCCTCATCCCCTTCGCCCCTCCTTCACCACCCCTGTAGTCCAGTTACCTTACACATAAATAGTGGGCAGTTGTCCCTTTTGTTGGGGGCAAGATAATGATGTTTATGTATGATGCTTACCGTTATCGATGTAATTTATTACTCCATTAGCGTAGTTTATTATCGTTATTCTTACTGATGAATTAATTCGTATAATGTATTACCTAACATGGCTGCCTCTGTGATGTCACAATCAGACATGGAAGTTCAAGGAATCCGCTCCCTCTTCCAATGGCGTCACCGTGGATACAGCCCAGAGTAAAAAGGCATCAGATTAAAAAAAATCCAAATGAGATAGCTTGTTTGGCAGATGCATACTGCATGGACTGTTTTTTCAAACATTTAGAAAAGGTTTCTGGCCCCAGATAGACATGGGTGTATCAGTATTACATTACAAACTCGCTGCAGGCTGTACAGGACATCACCAGAACTGTGCAGATGGTGCCCAGAACATTCAGAATGATTTATCATTATTATTATTATTATTATTATTTTTATTATTAAAGATAGGTTTTTTAATAAGGATAAATAAAATGACATATCTAGCCTCTTGTACGTGTGAGAAACTTTTTCAAACAAAGTACTCTCTTGTTACATAACAGTTGCACAATGGAGGTGTTGAGATTCATTTATTAAAGGAAGTACACTGTAGCTACATAGCAATTACACTGTGGAGATGTAGGGCCAGTTTTTTAAACAAATTACAATGTATTGTTCTTCTTCCTCGCGTGCTGTTTGAGAGCTGAATTGTTGATACGGCTGACTGTGGTATCAATTTTTGGCCAGGGCTAGCGTATACCTCCTGCGACTTGCGCAGTTCGCATGTGAGAACTTTCTGCCCTCTTAGTTGATTATATTCTGCTGTGTGATATATATTAAACATACACCAACTGATCAAAATTATCTTTACACCTATGAGTGGATATCAATATGGGGTGTGTTTACCGATCAAAACACACGCCGTATATAGAAAGAAAATCGTAGCTGAAAGTAGAATAGAAGTTATTTTACAAACGAACTCATTTTTTTACATTTCGTTCAAAGACGCAACAAGGTCTCCTTGGTTAAAGAACTGTAGATTAGATCCTCTAGGATGTAGCCATGGTCTGATTAAGCCGTCATGTGACAACTTGGTGAGAGAAGATACTGCAGGAACTACAATTTCGTGGCTAATGGTTACCTCTACGATCGAAGGAACTGGATGGAGAAGAAGCTGAAAATTCCAGTCACGTTGCGAATACTATGTGCTCGATTTTTCTAGTTCCTTTTTACCTGCTCATATAGCTTAACGTCCAGCTCCTCATATTTAGAGAAAAGATGGGATTCGACGAGGCTGATACATGAGCGTCCACAATCTCTCTCTCTCTCTCTCTCACACACACACACACACACACACGCACACACACACACACACGCCACACACATACACACACACACACACACACACACACACGCAAGTCCTTTGACTAAGCCGTTAATAGTGATTGTCTTTAGAATGGGTGTCCTGATGGACGAACCGCCTGGAATATTGTAGCAGTTCCGTGTAGGTTGCTGTTATCTCACTGGTTAGCCGAAAATTCGCTGATTGATTTTGACGTTGCATTGAGTGATTCTGACAGAAATTAATTGATTTCCTCAAAAAACTCACTGCTTTCAACCTACTGTTTGCATGGTTTATAACGTAGGGAATAACTGGATTTAACGATCATTCGTTTGCTAAAGTGGTAAGCTTAGATTGAGATGTAAACCTAACTTACTTTGACACAAATTACCTGCTTTAGGTGCAAAATTCACTGATTTTAACCCAGTTTACGTGGTTTTAAACCTATGGAATGGAGGATTGAATGGTTTTTGATACAAATTCGCTGATTTTGGGACAAAATTCACCGATATCAATCCACAGGTTGCAAGGTGTAAAACCTACGGAGCAGCTGCCTTTAACCATCAATATTTGCTAAAGTGCTAAACTTATCTGTGGAATATATGGAAATCAATAACACTGACTCCAACATTAGTATTATATAGAAGTGTTACGATATACTCCAATCTCTCTTGACCTGTGGAAAAATTTATAAGACTATGCCCTTTTCAGTCTGAGGACTTCTGTCTTGGACTTACTTTTTTCTTCAAATGCTCAAATGTGTGTGAATTCCTAAAGGACCAAATTGCTGAGGCCATCGGTCCGTTGACTTACACCCTACTGAAACTAACTCAAATAACTTATGCTAAGAACAACACACACACAAACACACACACACACACACACACACACAAACACGCACACACACACACACACACACACACACACACAAACATGATAGATGCAGGACTCGAACCCCGGTTCTCTATGGGATTCTAACATGATTATTTGCACTCATATTTGCTACGCTATCAAAAGTGGGCAGGTTTCTTTAGTCTCCGACAGTGATTCGTATTCCCAAGATAGCCCCAGTATCCGGAAACTGTTTACAGAGGCACTTGTTCTTCCAAATGACTACCAGAAAATTTCCGTCAACACAATGTTAGCTGTCAAAATCGGCCGTCTTGTCTGCTCAAATGCATGGATTGTGGTGGGGACGGGGTGCGTTACAGTTTACTTAGCGCGCTATAGGTGTGTGTTGACTTTTTCATTTTAAATACACTTTTATGCTTACTAGTACTTACAAAATCTCACGCCATGACTGTGATGCCCATTTTACTTTCTTGTTGTATGTTGGTTAACGCATCAGGAGTCAGCGTGTGTACATTTGCGTGTAAGCATATATAGTTGGTTCCCAGTGGTCAGCGTCAGGCAGTTTGACTCACCAGCTTTCGTTTCCTGACTGTGTATGTCTGCGTGTGGGTATTTATTCAAAATCGTCATAAAAGAGTAGAATAATTTTTCCTACTCTCAGCACTTTAACCCAACACTTTTCCTATAAATGACAGCTATTGCATTGTGTTCTGTTTAGATTTGCGTATCTGCATTTTCAGTACATCGCATTCGTCGCTGGATACGTTTCCTGGTGCTGACTTGTTTTGACTGATAAGAAGTAGATTTTGATGCATTCACCCCGGGTTACACTTACATGTCTGCACTATCAGGCTGTCACATTATCAGACATTGTAAAGTTTGCAAATTGATCCATACATTGCCGTGATACAGCAAATTTGTAAAACAAATTACTACAAATTATCAGGATTGTTACAGGAAATTTTAACAACGTCCCCACATACATAGAAGTGTTTTAGCAAAGTAGCACCACTACGTTACAGAAAGACTGTTACAAACTGCCATAGCAAAATTGCAGCAAATTGCTCCTTACACCACCATGCATACATGTATATCCATAATTATTAAACAATTTTGTACGAATATTTGTGCTCTTATACATTCTGTGTGGGCTGGTTTATTTAGTGTCGAGTTTTGATCTGGATCCCCTGCCCAGTCTGGGTATCCCTAACCATCGTCACTGCTAAGACAGAATCTCCACCTAAGAAAGGTGATACACGTTTTACTTTCTCATCATCTGATCAGATGCACCTATTGAGGCTTCTTTCATACTTTAAAGATGCAAGATGATGCCGCTTTTGGTCACGTGATTATGTATTGACTTCGGTCATACCCCCCTAAATTAAGAAGGCTGCTGCTGCGTGCTGTCCTGTGGTACCAAGCAGTTACAGAGTCGTTACGTAGTGTATGTGTAGGCAAAATGTATGGAAAAGTAATAATTTTTAAAACACTTCATTATTTTCTTAATGTGTGCTTTGAAGAAAATACAACCCTAAATTTCCTACTTTATATGTTTTGGGGCAAAGAGTAACAGTATGCATGCAAAATACATGCATATTTCTTATTATAACACCCAAGTTTGATTAGAGATTTCTATTCACAACTGAAAAAATTGATTCTATTTCCTAAAATACACAGTGTATATTACTTATCAAAATTCGTAAAATTGTCAGTATAGAAATCATCCCTAGCGCTTTTGCTGCATTTTAATTGTTCCTTTTTGAAAGTAATCAGTCTTTTAACTCGTTTAATCTGGTTTACCAGCAATTCCAGTCCTGTTCCAAACTCTTCACCTCAGGGTAGCACTTGCAGTCTACATTCTCAATTTTTTTTGGATGTATCCCAGTCCCTATTTTCCTCTATAGTTTTTACTCTCTGGAGCTCTGTAATGTATAGATGTCCTACTACACTGCCCATTCTTCTTGACAGTGTGTACTATATACTCCTTTTCTCGCCGATTCTCTGGAGAACCTCCCCCTTTCTTACGTTATCAGTCCACGTAATCCTCAACATTCTTTTGTAGCAACACATCTCAAATGCTTCGACTGTGCGCTTCTCCGGTTTTTCCAGAGCCCATGTTTCACTACCAGACAATGCTGTGCCCCAAACGTACGTTCTCAGAAATTTCTTCCTCGAATTAAGGCCTATGTTTGATACTAACAGACTTTTCATGGTCATTATGCCGCTTTTGCTAGCACTAGTCTCCTTTTTTATGTCCAGCTTGCTCCATCCATCATGGTTTATTTTGCTGCCTAGGCAGCAGAATTCCTTAACTTCATCTACTTCGTGATCAGCAATCCTGATGTTAAGTTCGTGGCTGTTCTCATTTCTGCTACTTTTCATTACTTCCATCTTTATTCGAACTAATTCCAAACCATATTCTGTACTTCTTAGACTTTTCGTTTCATTTAAGAGATCCTGCAAGTCTTCTTCACTTTCACTGACGATAGCAATGACACCAGCGAATCTTATCGTAGATAGTCTTTCACCTTGAATTTTAATTCCACTCTTAAGCCCTTCTTTTGTTTTCATTATTGCTTCTTCAATTCATAGATTGAACAGTAGGACCGAAAGACTATATCCCTCTCTGACATCCTTTTTAATCCCAGCACTTAATTCCTGGTCTGCCAATCTTATTGTTCTATATTGGCTCTAGTGTATATTGTATATCACCCATCTTTCCCTACAGCCTACCCCTATTTTTCTCAGGATTTCGAACGCCTTTCACCATTTGACGTATTCTAACGCTTTTTCTAGGTCGATGAATCATTATGACCATGTCCTGATTTTTTTTTTTTCAGTCTTCCTTCCATTATCAACCGCAACGTCAGAACTGCCTCTCTGGTGCCTTTACCTTTGTTTTAGCCAAACTCATCGTATCTAACAAATCCCAATTTTCTTTTCCATTCCTCTGTATATTTTTCTTGTCAGTAACTTGAATGTATGAGCTGTTAAGCTATTGTGCGATAGTTCTACTTGTCGGCTCTTGCAATCTTCCAAACTGTATGGATGGTGTTTTTCTGGAAGTCAGCTGGTATATCGCCAGGCTCATACATTCTATACACCAATGTCAATAGTCATTTAGTATCCACTTCTCCTAGTGGTTTAGAAACTATGATGGAATGTTGTCTATCCCGTGTACCTTATTTGATCTTAAGCCTTCCAAAGCTCTTTCAAATTCTTATTCTAATACTGCATCCCCTATCTATTCTATATGGATTCCTGTTTCTTCTTCTATCACGTCATCAGACAAGTCTTCTCCCTCATATGGGCTTTCAATGTACTCTTTCCACCTATCCGTTCTCTCTTCTGCATTTCCCATTGCACTCTTAATCTTACCATCCTTACTCCTAATTTCACAGAAGGTTGTTTTGACTTTTCTATATGTCATGTCATTGCTTCCAAAATCATTTCTTTCTCGTTTTCTTCAATTTTTCATGCAGCAATATCACCATGCTTCCCTGCACTTCCTATTTATTTCATTCCTGAGTGGCCTGTATTTCTATATTCTTGAATTTTCCTGAACACTTTTGTACTTCCTTCTTTCATCGATGAACTGAGTATTTCTTCTGTTACCCATGGTTTCTTTTCAGTTACCTTCTTTATTCTTATATTTTTCTTTCCAACTTCTGAGATTGCCCTTTTGTGAGAGGTCCATACCTCGTCAACCGAACTGCCTACTGAGCTACTCCTTGTCGCAGTATCTATAGCCTCAGAGAACTTCGAGCATATCTCTTCATTCTGTAGTACTTCCATATCCCACTTCTTTGCGGATTGATTCTTCCTGGTTACTGTCTCAAAATTCAGCATACTCTTAATCACTATCTGAGTCTATATACGCTTCTGGCTACACCTTCCAATCTAATATCTGATTTCGAAATCTCTGACTGACCATGATGTAATCTAACTGAAATATTCCAGTATCCCCGGCCTTTTCCAAGTATACCTCCTCATTTTGTGATTCATGAACAAATATTCGTTATTTCTTGCTGAAATTTATTTCAGAACTCAATTAGTGTTTCTCCTCTCTCATTCTTAGTACCACGCGCGTACTCTCCCATAAACCTTTCTCTACTCCTTCCCTTACAACCGCATTCCAACCCCCATGACTATTAGCTTTTCATCTCCCTTTTTGTACTGAATTACTCGCTCAATATCCTAATATACTTTCTCTGCCTATTCATCTTCTGCTTGCGACGTCAACATGTTTACCTAAACCATCATCATTAGTGTTTGTTTGCTGTCGATTCTGATGAGAACAACCTTATGACTGACCTGTTCACAGTAACTCATTCTCCCTCCTACCTTCCTATTCCTAACAAACCCTCCTCCCATTATGCCATATTCTGCTGCTGCTGATATTAGCCTATTCTCATCTGACGAGAAATCCTTGTCTTCTTTCCAATTCACTTCACTGATCCGCACTGTATCTAGTTTGAGCTTTAGCATTTTCCATTTAAGATTTTCTAGCTTCTCTATTAGCATTTTCCATTTCAGGTTTTCTAGCTTCTCTACAACGTTAAGACTTCTGACATCGTTTCATTGGTTATTCAATCTTTTTCTCATGATCATCTTTCCCTTAGCAGACCGCCCCCCCCCCCACCCCCGCACCACCCTTGAGATCCGAATGGGGACTAGTCCGGAGTCTTTTGCAAATGGAGAGGTCATCATGACTTTTTTCAGTTACAGGCAACAATTCCCATGGATACACATATGTGACTTTAATGCAGTGGTTTCCATTGCATTCTCCAACTTCATGCCATTGATCATTGTTGATTCTTCCGCCTTTAGGGTCAGTTTCCCACCACAAATCAAGAGGATGCCCTGAAATTCTGTACGCTCCTCCACCCTGTTTGACAAGGTTGTTGGCTGAAGGAGGGTGACTTCTTGGGACCAAGGACGTTTTGATTACGAATCCAAGACACCGTCTCTAAACTACGTGTCTACAGCAGTAAAAAATGCACTTACCTCACATATTGGCACTATTGGTACAATTTACAGGTTACACATCATGTATATGCGAGCTTAGTTTGATCTTTGTACCACACATTACATAAATAAAAAAATTGTCTGTATTATTTATCAAAATTGTTAAAGATCTTTTGTATTACATTTTAAAACACACTTAGCACTACTACTGATCTAACTTACCGCTTAAAGTCCACTTGTTGATGAGGGTACTTTGGTCTTTGGAGTAAAGTAAAACGAGGCTATTTCCATGTCTAAAATGTCTGTATTATTTGTCAAAAACTCTCCTTAGTTCGGCTGAAGCTGATGACAAAGTCAGGCTCACTTTATAGCCACATCCATGCTAAGACAAAAACATTTATCTTGCAGTGCAAAACATTTGTCGTATTCTGCTAACGTATACTAGCGCACGGCAGAGACTACATCTCACTTCACCCCCATACATCACCATTTTACAGCGAAATCGTAGCAATTTCCCTCACACCGTGTTTCCTTGAGCCGTTTTATTACTGACAGGTTTGTGGAGTGTGATTTGTTATGTACTGGTTGACTCTGTCAGATAGGCTTTAATTGGATTGTGAATACTACAATATTCTTTCATAACACCAGTGAGCTGTGGCTCCTATATATTTGGACTATGTCACGTTGCAAGGTACTTGTCTAGTGATGATATACTATGGAATAGTGCTTACCTCAAATGTTTCAGCAACATTACTCTAGATGGGATAAAAATTGCTGATGGATGGCGTTTTTGACTATTGTGTCTATTTACATGTGTTATATGCGTTCAAGCAGTGGTATTGTGTTCAGGAGCGCCGCTGACACTTGGCACCACCTACATTTTGGCAGCAAAATCATGATTAGAACGCCCTAGGGTTTTGCCGTAGAATACCTCAAACTTCGCAAGTTACAACTGCGCCGCTGTATGTTACATAGAAACAACATATCAGTGGTGAACACATGATTGAAAACAAAACGCATATGTCATCCTCTTTCGTTAAAAATGGAGTCATTACTGCATTTATAAGATAAGGAATCACTAGCAAGCTGGCAGTACTCCATCATAAATAATAATGTGTGTATAGTTTACTTCTATTCTGGTAATGGAAAGGTATTATACGTTAAACATTTTTAAACGTATTACCAAGTCCAGAACATGAATTCATGACCCAAAACTTCACACAGCATGTGTTTTGTAATGGGGGCACTTTCGCAGTCTGTCGACAATTCTTGTATGTCAAAGAAACGTTGTTGCAACTTGTATGCTACGGAAATTCTCACATGGTTACGCAGTTGTAGAAATCTAGGACCAGTACACTTGTAAGTAGCTGTTTATATTTTCTTATTGGCAACGTTACGTAGCGCTCTGTATGAAAATCACTTATGTCATAATTCCTGTAACACTGATGTATATGTTAGTTCGATTCTTTTGTAAACCCTGTACCACAAATGTTATCTGTATTGTTATGTTCTTTAATGATGTATTTTGTACCTTAATTATTGTATTTTTATGTTATAAAATTGCAATTGACACCAGTTCATCAAATTAAGTAACTTGTAAGTTACATTTCACTGCACACGTTTCTGCTGGTCATAGTATATGGACAATATGTGAGAAGCAGGGACTGTTAGTGTTTGCACGTGTGTTAATAATTCATCAAGGGACTGGATAACAGCGTTGCTGGTTCTAAGGACAATTCCAAAAAACTTTTCGAGTGCACAAAAATCTTTGCGAGTGCACAAGTGGTGGTTATGGACTTGCTATATTATCTGCAAGACTCTTCAATGGTGATTGTGCACCTGCACAGTCACAACAGATGGCTGCTGGCCATCTCTACAAGGATTGCAGTGGGTCTGCATCTTTGATGACCCACCAGTACCATTAGCTCTACAAGGACTACAGTGGGTCTGCATCTTTGATGACCCACCAATACCATTATTTCTACAAGGGCTGCAGTGGGTCTGCACCTCTGGTGGCCCACCAATACCGTAATCTCTACCAGGACTACAGTGGTCTGCTCTGTGATGACCTACCTACCATATTCTTCAAAACGTCGAATGACTCTGCTGTGGGTTTGCTCTGTTGTGGCCCATTACCTGTCAGCATGTCAAGAGTCAGCACTGTCTTTCCGTTGGAAGGACAACACTACTTCTTCAAGACTCCATGGAAATCCACTACTTCCGTGTGCAATGTCTTTTACTGCTCAGACTTTGAGAAAAGAAACGGCAGTTTTACTGTGATGAATGATCAGGACTGTCTTTATGGACTGTGAGAAAATTTTAGCTTTTGACCAACATTGTATTAATAAGTGTGTGCATTTTATATCTTTCTTACTGTAATTATGAAAAAAATTTTCAAATCTGTATTGGCCACTGCCCAAAACAATTTGTAAGATTTTTTGTGGGGAGCATGGGGGCTATGTAAGTAGCTGTTTATATTTTCTTATTGGCAACGTTACGTAGCGCTCTGTATGAAAATCACTGGCTGTGCTGTGTGCAGTCTGTGGCTAGTTTGCATTGTTGTCTGCCATTGTAGTTTTGGGCAGCTGGATGTGAACAGCGCGTAGCGTTGCGCAGTTGGAGGTGAGCTGCCAGCAGTGGTGGATGTGGGAAACGAGATGGCGGATTTTTGAGTACAGAATGGATGTCATGAACTACTGTATATATTATGATTATTAAGGTAAATACATTGTTTGTTCTATATTAACATCTTTCAATTGCTAACTATGCCTATCAGTAGTTAGTGTCTTCTGTAGTTTGAATCTTTTATTTAGCTGGCAGTAGTGGCGCTCGCTGTACTGCAGTAGTTCGAGTAACCAAGATTTTTGTGAGGTAAGTGATTTGTGAAACGTACAGGTTAATGTTAGTCAGGGCGATTCCTTTGTAGGGATTTCTGAAAGTCAGATTGCGTTGCGCTAAAAAAATATTGTGTGTCAGTTTAAGCACAGTCATGTATAAATGTTCAACGGAGACGTTTCACACTGAGTTCACTTAACAATTACAAATCCTGCACATTTATTCAGATATCAAAAGAACTTGTAAAACGCATAATTTCAGTTCCAGTAACAATACCTTAAACGCTACAGGTAAGAAAAGACTCATAAATACTTCATTTAAACCTCCTGAGAGTATGATTGAAGCTAAAGAACTTGAAAATACTATGCAAAAAATATAGCTTAATAGCTATAAAATCAATCTGTAAACAGAAGATGAAAATAGCTACAGAATATGCTAGAACAGCTACCTTCACTTAATGGAGGTCAATGTTTACAGGCTTAGATCCCAGCCAGTTGCTCAAGTTGGCTTCTTTTAAAAACCCACATGGTTTCCATACACATGCTTCATAATTTTGGTCCAATTGTCAATCATACATATCTTATATCAAATTAGCCATTATTCACGACTTCCCCTGAAACAGTTCAGTGTTAACCACACGCTACATTAACATTAACAATTCATAGAGGCAGCCATATTCGGTCATAAATTATACTTACGAAACGCAAACTTGACAAAGTAGGCAAAGTGATTAGCATTGGGGGTGACTTTATGGGAACACAGGAAAGGAACTTGTGAGTGATCCAACAAGCTGCAACAGAGATAAGCATTGCTGAGGCCAAAGAACAACTCATTACTCGTTCACGGAAATTCGCAGTGCTGATAAAATTAAAACGTCGTCAAGCGATTTGCACGGGAGAAGAACACGGAGAGAAAAAAATTATGCTAATTACAGTCATTGAAACAAGAGAATGAATCAACTGTTCAGCTTAAAACAGCACGGTGTAGAGATTTTACCTTAGAAAATACTTGGCAAAGACTTCAGCCATTCAGAGTAGAGTTTAGCACAAAGAATTGGGACTACTAACCAGCTCTGATCATGAATTAACTTACGGTACGCCAGCAATCAGATGCATTGCATGTCGCCATAACTGCCTCGTCGTACAGCTGCACAGCGTGTCCCCACCAGCTACAACATCTTCAACACTTCCTGTCTTCAACTGCCTGGTTCGCTCCTCACACCAACGAGAGGATGCACTTTCTGGTGCATATTCTGGCCAATCACAGCTGTAGCTTCTGGGCGCAACACGACGGCCCAATGTGCTCGCGTCGAAAACGCGCCCTACGGATC
The DNA here is from genome assembly GCF_023864275.1 of Schistocerca cancellata. Classification (NCBI taxonomy): domain Eukaryota; kingdom Metazoa; phylum Arthropoda; class Insecta; order Orthoptera; family Acrididae; genus Schistocerca; species Schistocerca cancellata. The sequence continues at coordinate 50,693,658 of NC_064628.1, read as the reverse complement.
CCTTCTTCGCTCGTTTTAGCAACCAGACTCTCTCGAAAGATCTCGAAACTACTACCGCGAACTAGCAACCAATGAGAACACACGCCCACCGATTTGGGGGAAAGAAAGTTCCACATACGTGCCTCAAGTCACATATGCCAAGACAGAGAGGGCGGATGTCCTCTGTCACCATTCCTCTCTTTATTCTTTGATTCCATCCCTCCTCCCTCCCTCCCCCCCCTCTCTTGCTACTGTCCTGTGCATTCAAATTGTTGAGTCCACCTTTTCTAATCTTTGAGAGAGCAGAAAATTCGTCATAGCGCACAGCCAAACTGAAAGAATGGAGCTCATGCTAGACAGGGAGTGTTCATCAAGTAAAGGGTGCTGATCATAAAGAGAAAGTCAGAATTAAAGTAAAACACTTATCCACTAATCACTTCTCATAGGTATTGGTCCGAAAAAAAAATAATAAAAATGGCACGCAAAAATTATAAAATAATGTATCTAGTTGATAGGCTTTGCTCCAATGAAAGTGTACCGTAAACTGGGTGTACTTTGATCGAATTTCGGATTAAAATACTTATACGATGTCTATGTTAGTGCACTTGTACGAAAGGATTACATACTAATCAGAACAAAATATTTTCTAAAATGCAGAGGAAGTAATAGAAAAGCGGTAGGTGGTCAAAGTTAGCACGGATTTGGGAATTCATTGGCCAGCTAATACTTCCACCACAACTGTCAGCTACCATTCCACTTTCAGCCAATATTTCAAACATAATGAAACTTCGACCACTCAGGAATAAAGACTCGTACATTGATCTAACGTTTGCTTAAGTGCTTTATTAAGCCTCATAAAAGATAAAACCTAGTTCACTACATAAATCAATGTAATGCATCATCAAAACTGTAAATATAGTGAAAGGTACTAGGATGAAGTACCACACACATAGCTCCAAATTTAGCTGAGCATAACACTTTAAGTTTCATCCTATGTAGACCTAAATTCTCGTTTCAAAACATCCACTGCGTTTATAATTAAGGTTATCTGTTCTTCATTTATCGAGATAATGTCTGGCATTTGGGAGCAAACAAGCTTCATTCCTGTTTCCAGAGATATTTGACATTACATGGATTAGATTAGATTAGATTAATACTAGTTCCATGGATCATGAATACGATATTTCGTAATGATGTGGAACGAGTCAAATTTTCCAATACATGACATAATTAAGTTAATTTAACAACATACTTAAGTTAATATAACAACTTTTTCATTTTTTGTGTTTTTTATTTTCATTTTTTTAAATTTTTTTTATATTTTTTTTAAATTTATATCTAAAAATTCCTCTATGGAGTAGAAGGAGTTGTCATTCAGAAATTCTTTTAATTTCTTCTTAAATACTTGTTGGTTATCTGTCAGACTTTTGATACTATTTGGTAAGTGACCAAAGACTTTAGTGCCAGTATAATTCACTCCTTTCTGTGCCAAAGTTAGATTTAATCTTGAATAGTGAAGATCATCCTTTCTCCTAGTATTGTAGTTATGCACACTGCTATTACTTTTGAATTGCGTTTGGTTGTTAATAACAAATTTCGTAAGAGTGTATATATACTGAGAAGCTACTGTGAATATCCCTAGATCCTTAAATAAATGTCTGCAGGATGATCTTGGGTGGACTCCAGCTATTATTCTGATTACACGCTTTTGTGCAATAAATACTTTATTCCTCAGTGATGAATTACCCCAAAATACGATGCCATATGAAAGCAACGAGTGAAAATAGGCGTAGTAAGCTAATTTACTAAGCTGTTTATCACCAAAATTTGCAATGACCCTTATTGCATAAGTAGCTGAACTCAAACGTTTCAGCAGATCATCAATGTATGGAGGACTGATGACCTCAGATGTTAAGTCTCATGGTGCTTAGAGCCATTTGACATTACGTGTTGTAACTGAATCACTCCCTAAACCACGACAGCTTGCAATTTGACCAATATACGATTGACATTTGGGATCAGTGGTTTGTTTTGAGAATTAATCGAGTAATATAAATAATGTACTTGAAAACACCGACAACTTCTTAGTTAAATGATACTGGTGGATATTGCACAACCTGATTTTAACACACGTCTACGTATACAATTATAAGTCGCAACAGATTCGAAAAATTGTGCGAAAGAAAATCGGCCCTACATGGCACCGTTGATCATATATTGTAGAAGCCCGACCACCAAACAGTATATACTAAACGTTCAACTGAGAGCCAGAAGACCGCTACAGAACTTTTGGTGTGTGAGTAGTCAAAGTAATCAGAGAGGTCAAAGCACATCCGGTGTACGGTACTGAGATAAACGGGCGTCTTTCAACCAGGAAACCACTGCCGTGCCCGAGCTAACGCATATTAAATTAACAGAAATCAATAGTTTCATGTTGTATTCTTTCAGCAAGTTGTACAGAAGACCTCCTTCAGCACGAAGCTGTCTTGTTGTGGAAGCCTTTTAAGCTGTACCATTTCGATAACTTACTCTTATAGTATTATTTCCGCAATATTTGGTCCCAGCCCAGCCTTTATGAAGAGAGTCAACATCCTCATGCAGGAATCACCCCTTGGTGCTACTGCATCACTCGTAACGTATCTTCCCCGGATGCCAGAACCTACAAACCGGCCTCACTACACTACAGCTCATCATCCTTCCGCAAAGTATTCCAGCCTCAAATTAAAGCCGCAGTGTGGCTTCGCAGACGTGCATCATCTAATATCAACTAGCGTTACTATAACGTATTCTCAGCGATGGAAACTGCTGTGTTGGCGGTTCAGACACTTGCCGGAGTTCTCCCACCCCGTTTGCCAATGAACCCGCCTACATGCCATTAAATTTTCACGCATGAGATGAGCCCGAAACAAAGTTCGGGCAGCGGATCGCCCGTGGCAACAAACTCAACTCTTCCTTCCACTCGCTTGCCTCCTGCGTTGTTAACGGAGCCAGCCCTGGAGGACACCGGCTCATCCGCCACCGCGGTAGCGTCTGCTCGTTTTAAATACGCCAATGGCCCATGATACATGCTACTGTGTCCCATATTAATTCCATTCCTGTTCCCTAATTTTTCACTGTCGCTTTTCCTTAAGGGTGGAACAGCGATGTATTCTCCGATATTCGAGGGCTTTCATTCACTGAGAGAAAGTTTCTAACAGTTCCTTCCGTCGCTCCAAGCATGATGTACTTACCACAGCAAAAGATCATCCAGAACGAAATTTTCACTCTCAACTTTACACATAAAACATAAAGCACGGTATTTTTCTTAAGATTCATTCCAGTTACAGACCACGATATTTTATACCAGTTAATTAATTTCATTATTTTAACTTGCTTATGCGCTCTCCAACTTCCATGTACTTAATTTTATTTATCTGGCAAACCCTATTCTTAGGGCTATATTTTATTTGGACTAATGGAGCTATGGAGATGTTTGTAAAAATGGCAATGACATATCACTCCATGTTAATGTAATACTGCCGCCATCTGAAGAAGATAGATTTAAATCTATCGAAACCTAGGTAAAGATTACTTTATCCTTTGGAACTGGTCGGCTGTTTTTAATCTAATTAATTAATTTCGGTCTCTGATGACCATCTTCAGGCATGACAGCAAACAATTTTTTAATCACACCGAGCCTACAAATGTAAATGTGGTACAGACAAAGAAATAAGCCGAAGTTATTACCAAATTTACATACACTGTGATCACAAAAGTCACGGGATAGCGATATGCACATACAAAAACGACGGTAGTATCACCTGCACGAGGTATTAGAGGTCAGTGCATTGATGAAGCTGTCACTTGTATGCAGGTGATTTATGTGAAAAGGTTTCCGATGTGTTTATTGCCGCTCGACAAGAACTAACAGACATTGGAAGCGGAATGGTAGTTGGAGCTAGACGCGTGGGGAATTACATTTCGGAGATCGTTTGAGAATTCAGTATTCCACGATCCACAGTGGCAAGAGTTTGCTGAGAATACCAAATTTCACGGATTACCTCTCACCACAGACAACACAGTGGATCTTGAAACTTGCTGGTTGATTAAAACTGTGTGCCGGACCGAGACCCGAAATCGGGACCTTTGCCTTAGTGCTCTACCGTCTGAGATACCCAAGTACTATTCACGGCCCGTCCTGGCAGCTTCAATTCTGGCAGTACCGCGTCTCCTACCTCCCAGACTTCACAGAAGCTCTCCTGTGAACCTTGGAGAACTAGCAAAAATGGTTCGAATGGCTCTGAGCACTATAGGACTTAACTTCTGAGGCCATCAGTCCCCTAGAACTCAGAACTACTTAAACCTAACTAACCTAAGGACATCACACTCATCCATGCCCGAGGCAGGATTCGAACCTGCGACCGTAGCGGACACGCGGTTCCAAACTGAAGCGCTTAGAACCGCACGGCCACACCGGCCTGCCGCGGAGAACTAGCACTCCTGGAAGAAAGGATACTACGGAGACATGGCTTAGTCGCTTAGCCACAGCCTGGGGGATGTTTCCAGAATGAGATTTTCACTCTGCAGCGGAGCGTGCGCTGATATGAAACTTGGTACAGCACTTGCCCGCAAAAGGCAAAGGTCCCGAATTCGAGTCTCGGGCCGGCACACAGTTTTAGTCTGCCAGGAAGTTTCATAACAGCGCACACTCCTCTGCAGAGTGAAAATCTCATTCTGCAAACATCCCCCAGGCTGTGGCTAAGCCATGTCTCCTCAATATCCTTTCTTTCAGGAGTGCTAGTTCTGCAAGGTTCGCAGGAGAGCTTCTGTGAAGTCTGGATGGTAGGAGCCGAGGTACTGGCAGAACTGAAGCTGCCAGGACGGGCCGTGAATCGTGCTTGGGTATCTCAGATGGTAGAGCACTTGCCCGCGAAAGGCAAAGGTCCCGAGTTCGAGTCTGGGTCCGGCACACAGTTTTAGTCTGCTAGGAAGTTTCATATCAGCACACGCTCCGCTGCAGAGTGAAAATCTCATTCTGGAACGCAGTAGATGACGGCCTTCACTCAACGAGCGAGAGCGGCAGTTTCAGTGCTCACAGACAAGCTACACTCCTGGAAATGGAAAAAAGAACACATTGACACCGGTGTGTCAGACGCACCATACTTGCTCCGGACACTGCGAGAGGGCTGTACAAGCAATGACCACACGCACGGCACAGCGGACACACCAGGAACCGCGGTGTTGGCCGTCGAATGGCGCTAGCTGCGCAGCATTTGTGCACCGCCGCCGTCAGTGTCAGCCAGTTTGCCGTGGCATACGGAGCTCCATCGCAGTCTTTAACACTGGTAGCATGCCGCGACAGCGTGGACGTGAACCGTATGTGCAGTTGACGGACTTTGAGCGAGGGCGTATAGTGGGCATGCGGGAGGCCGGGTGGACGTACCGCCGAATTGCTCAACACGTGGGACGTCAGGTCTCCACAGTACATCGATGTTGTCGCCAGTGGTCGGCGGAAGGTGCACGTGCCCGTCGACCTGGGACCGGACCGCAGCGACGCACGGATGCACGCCAAGACCGTAGGATCCTACGCAGTGCCGTAGGGGACCGCACCGCCACTTCCCAGCAAATTAGGGACACTGTTGCTCCTGGGGTATCGGCGAGGACCATTCGCAACCGTCTCCATTAAGCTGGGCTACGGTCCCGCACACCGTTAGGCCGTCTTCCGCTCACGCCCCAACATCGTGCAGCCCGCCTCCAGTGGTGTCGCGACAGGCGTGAATGGAGGGACGAATGGAGACGTGTCGTCTTCATCGATGAGAGTCGCTTCTGCCTTGGTGCCAATGATGGTCGTATGCGTGTTTGGCGCCGTGCAGGTGAGCGCCACAATCAGGACTGCATACGACCGAGGCACACAGGGCCAACACCCGGCATCATGGTGTGGGGAGCGATCTCCTACACTGGCCGTACACCACTGGTGATCGTCGAGGGGACACTGAATAGTGCACGGTACATCCAAACCGTCATCGAACCCATCGTTCTACCATTCCTAGACCGGCAAGGGAACTTGCTGTTCCAACAGGACAATGCACGTCCGCATGTATCCCGTGCCACCCAACGTGCTCTAGAAGGTGTAAGTCAACTACCCTGGCCAGCAAGATCTCCGGATCTGTCCCCCATTGAGCATGTTTGGGACTGGATGAAGCGTCGTGTCACGCGGTCTGCACGTCCAGCACGAACTCTGGTCCAACTGAGGCGCCAGGTGGAAATGGCATGGCAAGCCGTTCCACAGGACTACATCCAGCATCTCTACGATCGTCTCCATGGGAGAATAACAGCCTGCATTGCTGCGAAAGGTGGATATACACTGTACTAGTGCCGACATTGTGCATGCTCTGTTGCCTGTGTCTATGTGCCTGTGGTTCTGTCAGTGTGATCATGTGATGTATCTGACCCCAGGAATGTGTCAATAAAGTTTCCCCTTCCTGGGACAATGAATTCACGGTGTTCTTATTTCAATTTCCAGGGGTGTACAATGCGTGAAATAATCGCAGAAATCAGTGTGGGACGTACGACGAATTTATCTGTTATGACAGTGCTGAGAAATTTGGCATTAATGGGCTGTGGCAGCGGACGACCGACGCGAGTGCCTTTGCTAACTGTAAGACATCGCCTGCAGCGCCTCTTCTGGGCTCGTGACCGTATCGGTTGGACCCTAGACAACCGGAAAGCCGTGGTCTGGTCAGATGATTCCCGATTTTAGTTGGTAAGAGCTGCTGGTAGGGTTCGAGTGTGGCGCACACCTCACGAAACCAATGAGCCAGATTGTCAACAAGGCACTGTTCAAGGTTGTGGCGGCTCCATAATGTGTGTCCACATAGATTGGACTGGGTCCTCTGGATGTTCGCTTACTTGGAGAGATTTGCAGCCATTCATGGACTTCATCTTCCCAAACAACGATGGAATTTTTATGGATGACAATGCGCCATGTCACCGAGTCACAGTTGTTCAGGACTGGTTTTAAGGGGCTCCGGAAAAGCTCAAAATCATGAAAAGTACAATTTTTACTTTTTTGCGTTTTCTGAATCTGCAGACTATTACCTTTTAATAGATATATAATTTATTCAATTCCGAAGACTACAACTATTTTTAAATTTTTTTTTGAAATGTGTTCTACATGGCCGTGACCCACTGTGGCGCTGTTAAACTGCTGTCAAATGGTGTTATTATTAACCAATTATTAATAATTATTATTATTAATAATAATAATAATAACTGAACTGTTGAAAAGGTGTATTCACGGAAAAACTCAAAACCCCAAAGAAAGTGTAAATAGTGTTATATGGTCGAGAATCCTCAAGACTGTATTTGTTGGAATAGAAACACTTCACTTTGGTGTGTATGATGCTGTTGCGACTTTCAATGATGGCAACGTTGTAAGGTGCAAGGTATTTAGAAATATGGGAATGAAGATAGGTTCTAACATGGTGCGAGCGATGCTTGCTTTACACAAGGAACGCCTTCGGGCTGCAGACAGGGCTGTAAAGAGTCTAGAAATACAAGCAAGAGTAAACAGGAGGAGGAACAAGAGGAAGCCGGAGGAGGAGTTTGCAGAGGATGAAGATAATCCATCCTATGGACCTGGAATGCACTAAAAAGTTAATCCAATCTTTGTCGCTCGATTCCCAAAACTTTTATTTTCTCATACTAATTACATGTTTTCTAAGGATCTTCCAAACATATTTGTTTCAAACTTTCAGTAAATGTTACACAGTACCTTCTGCATAATTTAACACAGCCTTTTTCCAAAAAACTGTATATTTTTGAATATATAAATAAAAAACTGCAAAAAAATGTTGTGAATTTTCATTACAATTGAAAAAAAGTCATCTTTAATAACTGAACTAAAATTTTGTAAAATCCCTGTGTTAAGTTGTAGCCCATATTGCAATAAATAATCTGTAAAAAGTTCAACTTCCTACCTCAAATACTTTGTGATGAAAGATGTAATTTATAAGCGTTATTTTAACATTGCAAGTATAGGGCGTTCCGGAGCCCCTTAAGAACATTCCGACAATTCAACAGGTTGGTTTGGCACCCACATCCCCCGACATGAATCCCATCGAACGTTTATGGAACGTGGTCGAGACGTCAGTTGGTGCACAAAATCCTGCGCCCCCAACACTTTCGCAATTGTGCACGACTACAGAGGAAACACGGCGCAGTATTTCTGCATGGACATCCGACTTATTGAGTCCATGCCACGTCTAGTTGCTGCATTATGACGGGCAAAAGAAGGTCCGACACGATCTTTGAAGACATTTTGTCACTTCAGTGTGTGCTGGCTCGACGTGACAGAAAACTTGTTTGTACGACGGAACTTCAAAGAGTAAGCTACGCAAGTTGTCCTACGCTGACGCCATTGTGCAATAAGTGTGGCACTTTCTCAAAACAGAGCACTTGTCCTAGGTTTTTTCCAGACAAAGTTCTGTTGCGGTACGAGTAACAGGTGCATCACGTACTTCAAAGCTGGAGTACGCGTGACAGTCCAAATTAGAGTCCTGCATGACCGAGTAAGCGAGCACAAAATACGAGATGGGGCGAGCACACCCTAACTGGATAGGCTGCCCGCACTAGTTCTAGTGACCGAGCATAGAAGCCGTGATCGAATACGTAGGACGCAACTTCAAACACATTACATGTGTCATTATCCGTGTAGAGACTGCAGCCAGTACGGGCTTCTCATTTGTGGTGTCTCTCTCTCTCTCTGCAATTATGCAGTGCGAGGAAACCAGTGCAGTAAGACGTAAGATTGAAATCAATGTTTACACGTTGAAGAGACGGGAAGGTCTAAAAAGCCAAGTACGGAGCATATTTTTGGTGGTTGTAGACGAAAACAGTGCGTCTAGTGGGTACGTATCGTGCATAAACTGTTCCACATTATTGTGTATCCAATCGCGAACCACTCTTTTAAAGAAACACAGTTGCAAGAAACCTCACAAAGATACAGCTCCTTCAGGAATACCGGCAGTAATAAAAATAGTATTACAGCAAAGTGTGTTGCAATGTGTGCTAAAGATATGAGACCTTTTAATGCTGTTTGCGGTGAAGGTTTCAGAGAACTAGGCCAAGAATTAATACATCTAGGTGCGCATTATGGAAAAGTTAACGTGGCAGGTGCCATCCCACATCCCTCTACTATAAGCAGACATGTCAAAGAACAAGCTGATGCAATACGAAACAGTATAATACCTTCTGTTATTGCGGAAGTTATTAATAAAACATGTGCTGCGACAGTTGATATGTGGACTGATTCGCATAATCAGGTGCACTATTTGACACTTACATTTCATTACATTAACACAGATTGGTCTCTTGTGATCAATGTTTTATTTATAACAAAATTCGTGGACGTTAGGAAGACGGGAGTAAATATTATAAAAGAAAGTGCTCTATGAATTTAGCTGTGTAACGTACCCGTTCTTGGAAACGTTACTTTTGTATTAAGAGAGAGAGAGAGAGAGAGAGAGAGAGACAGAGAGGCGTTGTATTTGTACAGTAGAGTACAGTGCAGCGAGCCGGGGCGCGGCGAGGTGAGTCGTCAGCGGTGACCGGCCATGCTCGGTTATCCGCGTGTCCGGAATCCGGACATCAGACATGGGGCGAGTACGTGGCCGAGCCGAGTCGTATGGGGCCGGACACGAGCGGCTCGGTCCCCCCGTCAACAGGGGAGCCGTGACCGGTCAAACACTGGGCGTTGCAGCACTCTAGTCCAAATCTTCTGGGCAAAAAGTGTAAATTGCACACACATTCAGTGGGAACTTCTAGCAGTATACGGACCAAATGTAATGTTGCGGTGAACAATAAGTAAACCGGTACCCACAATCTGACTGAGGCGGCACAGACATGGATGACGCTGACCAGGTAGGTAGGCCATACACATCGACTGCAGACGACAATGTCCAGGTGAACGAGGAACTGACTCGCATCACTCGCAGTGGAAAGAGATTTCCCAGCGATCAGGACGCTCAAGGAGCGGTTCACAAATAGCTCCGTGACCAAGGAGTGGATTTCAATCGTCTCGCAATTGAACGATTGCTAGAAAGTTCCGACCGTTGAAAACTAATTTCATTTGCTTGTGTCACGTTGAAGCGTAGTGCAGCATTCTGTAAAAGTTACTTGGTTGCCATGATAATTGGCAACTTACTATTTGAAGTCTCTTCGTACTGAGATCTGAAGATGATCAACACAGAATGATCATCACAGACAGAAATAAATATAAAAATCCTTTCCTAGTTCATCGAGAATTTTGGCTGCGACTGTGTCAATACAGAATACTTGTTTTCATTGATTACAGAATTCTAATACACTTCTGTCAGTTGTTTCCTGTGATTCTGCTGCAGCTAACGTTTAGCCATTCTAGTATTACGTGGTTGATCACTATGGCTTAGCACTGCAGTACAGGGTGCCCATAAAGTAAGTATCCATTTTCATTTTCCAGATGTGCTACAACAAAATAAACATTATATTTAGAGAGAGTAGCTAATAGCTAATAGCAAACCTACGTTTCTAGCACTTGTAGACTTAGAGAAAGCTTTTGACAATGTTGACTGGAATACTCTCTTTCAAATTCTAAAGGTGGCAGGGGTGAAATACAGGGAGCGAAAGGCTATTTACAATTTGTACAGAAACCAGGTGGCAGTTATAAGAGTCGAGGTGCATGAAAGAGAAGCAGTGGTTGGGAAGGGAGTAAGACAGGGTTGTAGCCTCAATCTGTATATTGAGCAAGCAGTAAAGGAAACAAAAGAAAAATTCGGAGTAGGTATTAAAATCCATGGAGAAGAAATAAAAACTTTGAGGTTCGCCGATGACATGGTAATTCTGTCAGAGACAGCAAAGGACTTGGAAGAGCAGTTGAACGGAATGGATGGTGTCTTGAAGGGAGGATATAAGATGAACATCAACAAAAGCAAAACGAGGATAATGGAATGTAGTCGAATTAAGTCGGGTGATGCTCAGGGAATTAGATTAGGAAATGAGACATTTAAAGTAGTAAAGGAGTTTTGCTATTTGGGGAGCAAAATAACTAATGATGGTCGAAGTAGAGAGGATATAAAATGTAGACTGGCAATGGCAAGGAAAGCGTTTCTGAAGAAGAGAAATTTGTTAACATCGAGTATAGATTTAAGTGTCAGGAAGTCATTTCTGAAAGTATTTGTATGGAGTGTAGCCATGTATGGACGGTAAATAGTTTGGACAAGAAGAGAATAGAAGCTCTCGAAATGTGGTGCTACAGAAGAATGCTGAAGATTAGATGGGTAGATCACATAACTAATGAGGAAGTATTGAATAGGATTGGGAAGAAGAGAAGTTTGTGGCATAACTTGACCAGAAGAGGGGATCGGTTGGTAGGAAATGTTCTGAGGCATCAAGCGATCACCAATTTAGTATTGGAGGGCAGCTTGGAGGGTAAAAATCGTAGGGGGAGACCAAGTGATGAATACACTAAGCAGATTCAGAAGGATGTAGGTTGCAGTAAGTACTGGGAGATGAAGGAAGTTGCACAGGATAGAGTAGCATGGAGAGCTGCATCAAACCAGTCTCAGGACTGAAGACCACAACAACAACAACAGCTAATACTGTTTAATATGTCACCTTCATTGGCAACACAGTGTTCCCATCGCCTTGTGGTTTAGTGGAACACGCGCTGTGACATTTGAGCGGTTATTAGCAAGCATGCCTCTGGTATTCGCCGTTTCAGTTCATTCAAATGTGGCACCCTGATAGCATAAACTCGGCTCTTGATGAAACCCCACTCAAAAAAGTCCAGGAGAGTGAGGTCGGGGAAGCGAGTAGCCCACATGCGACCTGCAGCTCTTCCTATCCACCTATTAGGGAAAGTCTCGTTCATGTAGTCCCGGGCAATGTTTGCATAGTGGGAGTGGTGTCCCATCTTGTTCATACATGACAGAGGCAAGGATACCATCCTGTTGCAACTGTGGCTCCAAGAACAACTGCAGCATGTCCAGGAAGGTTGCTCCGGTAATTGTCTTTTCAGCAAACATAGACGGCCCGTAGATCCTACCTTGCATGAGACCATTGACTTTGCCAGTTCATGTGGATTGTTTCTGTTACAGGTACCGTGAAGAGACATCACAATTTTAATAATTGCCGAAAGAATCACCATTCTGGAACATCTTTTATGTGGCGAAACCTATGCTGAGGTCCGGAAGATTGTTTGAGAGTCCCTTTGCCAGTCAGTGCATTCATGGGGTTGCTCCCCTGCCCATATCCGGCAATTGTGTTTGTTGACGACACCGCAGACAACAAATGTCGCCTTGTCGCTGAACATAACATGATTTCATCAGGTCCTCCTCGGTCACAGCCAACAACAGATCGTGACACATGGCTGCTTGTGCTACATGGTCTTCAATCTCTAGCTGGTGAAGCACCTGGATGTGATATGCCTTCTTTTTAAGGGTGTACTGAAGCACTTTCCACACTGTGGATTTCGGCATGGATAGTTCACGACTCAGCCGGCGGGTGGATGCCGTTGGACTTCTTTCGATAGCTTCCCTCGCACGCTGTACAGATTGTGGGCTGACCAGTGGTCGCCCAGCGCGTCTCTCTTCGGCTACAAATCCTGTTCGCCAGAATTTGTTGACGAGCTTCCGAATGGCAAGTCTTGAAGAGGCATGCTCCCGATACTTTCTCTCAAACAACCTCCGGACCTCAGCATAGGTTTTGCCACATAAAAGATGTTCCAGAATGGTGATTCTTTCGGCAATTGTTAAAATTGTGATGGCTCTTCACGGTACTTGTAACAGAAACAATCCACATGAACGTTTTCCATATAATGGATACTTACTTTATGAGCCCCCTGTATATTGAGTTGGTGCCTAAGTGCCTGACGCTTCTCTATAAGTTTAATAAACACAATAGATTCATGTAACAGAGACTTTAGTCATCAATAATATATTGTTCTTCAGGATTTACAACAGTCTGTCAACGCTGGGTCACTTTTCGAGTCCGCGAGTGTAGAAATCACGTGGTTTTGAGACTAAGAACTCGTCGAGTCATGTTCGGAGCGCGTTTTCATCCGGAGAAGATGCTTCTTGAAGGTTGTTCGATAGAGAATGGAGAGGGTGAATACAGGGTTATTACAAATGATTGAAGCGATTTCACAGCTCTACCATAACTTTATTATTTGAGATATTTTCACAATGCTTTGCACACACATACAAAAACTCAAAAAGTTTTTTAGGCATTCACAAATTTTCGATATGTGCCCCTTTAGTGATTCGGCAGACATCAAACCGATAATCAAGTTCCTCCCACACTCGGCACAGCATGTCCCCATCAATGAGTTCGAAAGCATCGTTGATGCGAGCTCGCAGTTCTGGCACGTTTATGGTAGAGGAGGCTTAAACACTGAAACTTTCACATAAGCCCACAGAAAGAAATCGCATGGGTTTAAGTCGGGAGAGCGTGGAGGCCATGACATGAATTGCTGATCATGATCTCACCACGACCGATCCATCGGTTTTCCAATCTCCTGTTTAAGAAATGCCGAACATCATGATGGAAGTGCGGTGGAGCACCATCCTGTTGAAAGATGAAGTCGGCGCTGTCGGTCTCCAGTTGTGGCATGAGCCAATTTACCAGCATGTCCAGATACACGTGTCCTGTAAAGTTTTTTTAGCAGAAGAAAAAGGGGCCGTAAACTTTAAACCGTGAGATTGCACAAAACACGTTAACTTTTGGTGAATTGCGAATATGCTGCACGAATGCGTGAGGATTTTCTACCGCCCAGATTCGCACATTGTGTCTGTTCACTTCACCATTAAGAAAAAATGTTGCTTCATCACTGAAAACAAGTTTCGCACTGAACGCATCCTCTTCCATGAGCTGTTGCAACCGCGCCGAAGATTCAAAGCGTTTGACTTTGTCATCGGGTGTCAGGGCTTGTAGCAATTGTAAACGGTAAGGCTTCTGCTTTAGCCTTTTCCGTAAGATTTTCCAAACCGTCGGCTGTGGTACGTTTAGCTCCCTGCTTGCTTTATTCGTCGACTTCCGCGGGCTACGCGCTAACTTGCCCGCACGCGTTCAACCGTTTCTTCGCTCACTGCAGGCCGACCCGTTGATCCCCTTACAGAGGCATCCAGAAGCTTTAAACTGCGCATACCATCGCCGAATGGAGTTAGCAGTTGGTGGATCTTTGTTGAACTTCGTCCTGAAGTGTCGTTGCACTGTTATGACTGACTGATGTGAGTGCATTTCAAGCACGACATACGCTTTCTCGGCTCCTGTCGCCATTTTGTCTCACTGCGCTCTCGAGCGCTCTGGCGGCAGAAACCCGAAGTGCGGCTTCAGCCGAACAAAACTTTATGAGTTTTTCTACGTATCTGTAGTGTGTCGTGACCATATGTCAATGAATGGAGCTACAGTGAATTTATGAAATCGCTTCAATCATTTGTAATAGCCCTGTATTTAAGGACTCAAGATAAGGTGAATAAAATGGGTGTCGAGTGACCTCATAGCGCAACTCCTGTGTAGTGTTTCTGGTCAGTGCGTCAGTATGCGGCCGGGCTTATCGTGGAGTAGCACCACTTCACGTAGCCTTCCTGGTCGTTGTTCTCGGAAGCGTCCGCAAGGCGTCTCCGTTGTTGACAATAAGTATTAATAGTGGGTGGTTACACCCCAGGGCAGCAATTCGTAGTACACCATACCGGTGCTATTCCACTAGATACATTACATTGTGTCTTGTGGATGCGCAAAGCTCTGTGTTAGGGGAGTTGCTGATTTGTTTGAGCTCAACCACTCCTTTCTCTGCATTATGTTACCAAAACGACACCCTCTCTTGTTATAAGTAACAATACACGGCAAGAATGGTGGACTGGTTTAGGAGCCGACTGATGATGAACAAGCAGAGATGCACATACACTACTGGGCATTAAAATTGCTACACCACGAAGATGACGTGCTACTGACGCGAAATTTAACCGACAGGAAGAAGATGTTGTGGTATGATGCAAATAATTAGCTTTTCAGAGTATTCACACAAGGTTGGCGCCGTGGCGACAACAACAACGTGCTGACATGAGAAAAGTTTCCAACCGGTTTCTCATACACAAACAGCAGTTGACCGGCGTTGCCTGGTGAAACGTTGTTCTGATGCCTCGTGTAAGGAGGAGAAATGCGTACCATCACGTTTCCGACTTTGATAGTAGCCTATCGCGATTGCGGTTTATCGTATTGCGACATTGCTCCTAGCGTTGGTCGAGATCCAATGACTGTTAGCAGAATATGGAATCGGTGGGTTCAGGAGGGTAATACGTAACGCCGTGCCGGATCCCAACGGCCTCGTATCACTAGCTGTCGAGATGACGGGTAACTTATCCGCGTGGCTGTAACGGATCGTGTAGCCACGTCTCGATCCCTGAGTCAACAGATGGGGATGTTTACAAGACAACAACCATCTGCACGAACAGTTCGACAACGTTTGCAGCAGCATGGTCTATCAGCTCGGAGACCATGGCTGCGGTTACCCTTGACGCTGAATCACAGACAGGAGCGCCTGCGATGGTATACTTAACGACGAACCTGGGTGCACGAATGGCAAAACGTCATTTTTTCGGACGAATCCCGGTTCTGTTTACAGCATCATGATGGTCGCATCCGTGTTTGGAGACCTCGCGGTGAACGCACGTTGGAAGCGTGTATTCGTGATCGCCATACTGCCGTATCACCCGGCGTGATGGTATGGGGTGCCATTGGTTACACGTCTCGGTCACCTCTTGTTCGCATTGACGGCACTTTAAACTGTGGATGTTACATTTCAGATGAGTTACGACCCGTGGCTCTACCCTTCATTCGATCCCTGCGAAACCCTACATTTCAGCAGGATAATGTCCGACCGCATGTTGCAGATCCTGTACGGGCCTTTCTGGATACACAAAATGTTCGACTGCTGCCCTGGCCAGAAAATTCCCCAGATCTTTCACCAATTGAAAACGTCTGATCAATGGTGGCCGAGCAACTGGCTCATCACAATGCGCCAGTCACTACTCTTGATGAACTGTGGTATCGAGTTGAAGCTGCATGGGTAGCTGTACCTGTACACGCCATCCAAGCTCTGTTTGACTCAATGCCCAGGCATATCGAGGCCGTTATTACGGTCAGAGGTGGTTGTTCTGGGTACTGGTTTCTCAGGATCTATGCACCCAAATTGCGTGAAAATGTAATCACATGTCAGAGCTAGTATAATGTATTTGTCCAATGAATACCCGTTTATCATCTGCATTTCTTCTTGGTGTAGCAATTTTAATGGCCAGTACTGTATAACCACGATCGGATTTTTGTGTTTTTGGCGTCGAGCATGCGGTTCCCCCACACCCGATTTCTTAATCTTCTTCACCGCATGCAAATCCCGCACGACGGTGTAATGACCACAGTTTGCCACATTTGTCAGTTCTCGAGTACAGTGATGTGTATCATTGTGGATTAGTGCGTTTCAAAGGTCTTCAACAAATCTCGAATGTCTTCCTCAATGTGGAGAGTCACTGATGTCAAACCGATCCTCCTTAAAAGGAGAAAACTATTTTCTTCGTACTCTGTCCACTGTCATTATCACCCTACACGGCACAAATGTTTCTGTCTGCCTCCACTGCTGTCACCCCTTTACTGAACTCTACCAGAAGAATATGTGGGATATGTTACGATTCCTCCGCTTGGCAGTCCACCTTCTAGCGTCCACAGCTCCCGTCATTATCTCCAAATGACAAAACGACAATATGTAACCTCAAGTAGCAACAGTGAACTAAAAATAAAAAATGACTATCGATAAATAAATCCATATCAACTGGAATGGAAAACAAAAATGCCACGAACCTATGCATCAATGTAATAACCTATGTTTGTTTGCCACTCCCATCCCCCCTTCCCCCCCTCTATTATCATGATTGTTGAATATGTTTGAAGCAATTAGTGATTTTCACTTGACAGGTCTCAAATTTACGGAAATAAGTTGAAGTTAATTGACTATAAGCCGGTGTGTGGACTGTTTCAAAACAAAGTGATTGGTTGGTGGAACCGTGTGCTGAACCCGGCCTCGAACACGGAACCTTGCCTTTCGCGAGCAGTGCTCTTACCGTCTGATCTGCCCAAGCTCCATTCACGCGCCTCGCTCACAGCTTTAGTCTTGCTACGAGCTTTTCTCCACAAAACCTTTCCTTCCGGGAGTGCTAGTCCTGCTAA
Organism: Schistocerca cancellata; assembly: GCF_023864275.1. Taxonomy (NCBI): domain Eukaryota; kingdom Metazoa; phylum Arthropoda; class Insecta; order Orthoptera; family Acrididae; genus Schistocerca; species Schistocerca cancellata. The sequence goes on along the minus strand of NC_064628.1, from coordinate 50,676,447 downwards.
GTATGCAGGAGAACTACAGTGCTATTTGCAAAGCAGGACAGAAGTATTGGCGAAAATAAGGCCTGAGGATTAGTTAGTTACATTTTCCAATCATCGTCTGAGGACTGATTAAACGAAATGATTTGAAACGAACCACTTTCCGGGTATTATTTTTAGTCCTTCTCGTGTCACTATACTTAAAATCTAGTTGGTGTTTTATTCTCTAACCACCAGTTTTTAAATAGCAATTCGTCCATGTAATAGAAGGAGTTGCACGGAAGGTATGATTTTTGGTTAAACGTTTAGATTTAAAACTTGCTTTCCTACTTGTCAGGCGAAGTATTCATATTATTGTCTGCATGTTTCTGGACATCTGAATTACTTTCCTTAAAATATTAACAGTATTTTTTGTAGTAAGCAAGTAATGTCAGATCGTGACTTATTGTGGCCTCATTCCCCCTCTTCCTCTTACGTAATATTTTAAATCCTTTTATTCTCCATGGCTCATTCGTTTTTAACGGATTTTCTACATAACTTGTTGGGAATGCTACTTTAAAATATTGACAGAAATTCACTATGGAATAAACTGAATTTGGAATTACCATCTTACAACACTCTCCTTATTAGCAAGAGCATGCCCCCGTCTCTGATTGCGACAGTGTGTGTACACACGAAGCTATCGTCGGAAGTGTGCAAATCCGACACATCTGTTCTGTAATCCAGCAACCTTTCTTCTTCTAAAGACGTCCCTTCGCCGCAGTGGAAGTGCACAGTCGTGGCCTTGTATAGATGTGGTGCTGTAATTGTGGTAATGGGAGGAACTCCTTAACTACTTTGCAGGAAAGGGTACACAGTAGTTCTTTTTCAAAAATCAAAATGGCTCTGAGCACTATGGGACTCAACTGCTTTGGTCATAAGTCCCCTAGAACTTAGAACTACTTAAACCTAACTAACCTAACGACATCACACACATCCATGCCCGAGGCAGGATTCGAACCTGCCACCGTAGCGGTCGTGCAGTTCCAGACTGTAGCGCCTTTAACCGCTCGGCCACTCCGGCCGGCAGTTCTTTTTCAAGGGATGCCTTTTATTAACTCCTGTGTTTTATAACACTACGTTTGTGTTGCAATCATATCTTTCACTCGAAAAATTCTGTAATCATTCTCAGATTAAACCTTCAATTAGTTCTATCTCACGTATCCAGCCACGCTATTCGGTGGCCTGCGAGGAAGTCTTTTTAACGGAATGGTTAACCCGTTTTAGCAGAGAACTGGAAGGAGTTACCACCGATTCGACCGTGTACTGTGGCTCCTGCTCCCAGACTGACACTGCTAGATCATATCCCCGAGTTCCTGCTAACACAAGGGAGCTTCTTCCTCCAGCGTCCGCAGCGACCGGCTGAGACAGACGCAGCAACAGGGAAGTAACCAATTTTGTAACTTTCACGAGTTCTTAACCAGGAGCTAATTGTATAAATTCATTTGTGTGCTTTGATAGTTTCCTGAGTTTCTACGTGTTAAGTCAATATCTAATAGCCACAGTTCTCGCGTTTTCGTTTGTGTCGGAAAGTAAACTGATTTTGTGACATATTACGAGTTCCTAATCAGGGGCGAATTATTTAGTTTCATCTGAGTGCTCCGGTAGTTAGGTTTTTGAATCTCTGCGTATTAATCTAATTTATTATACATCGTTCTTGCGTTTTCGTCAGCGTCTACACTAGAGTTCCGCAGCACCATTGGATAGTCCGTTTATCTGGGTATTTCAGTTTTCCACGGTCGTTAGTATGGATAGGGACTGTGATTGTTGTGTGTGAATGCGAACCGAGTTGGTGACATTTCGCTCTCAGCTCCAGGTTGTGATGGCTTCGGTTACACAGCCTGAAGCTGCAGTGGATGGGCACCATTGTTGTGGGATCCAACGGACGTTCAGCACGTCAGAGTCCTCCGATCGGTCCTCAACGGTGGCCAGCCCAATTACTGGTCGCACTGAGGTTGACCCCTCACCTGTGGTCGAATGGGAGGTCGCCCAGGGGCGTAACAGGCGGAGAAAGACTTCCCAGGGGACCGCACGTATGGCCTCACTGGTTAGTCTGACAAACAAGTTCCAGGTGCTGTCTGGGGCTGACACTGTCGCTCAGCCCGATGCCGTCACCTGTCCTGTTTCAGAGGATTATAATTGGTGGTGACTTTAGTTCACTCTCGATATATTGGCGAAAATAAATGTTTAATTCCGGAGGCACGCAAAAAACATCATCCTAAATTGTGCTAAATGCATTCTCTGAAAATTATTTCGAGCAGTTAGTTCATGAGCCCAAGCGAATAGCAAACTGTTGTGTAAACACACTTGACCTCCTAGCAACAAATAATCCTAAGTTAATAACGAGCATCAAAACGGATGCAGGGATTAGTGAACACAGTTTTGTCGTAGCGAGAGTGAATTTTGCAACCCCCAAATCCTACAAAAATAAACGAAAAATATACGTATTCAAGAAAGCAGAAAAAATTCGCCTGACGGCTTCCTGACACAAAATCTCCCCACCTTCCAAATTAACAATATAGTTTAGACAGATGTGGCTTGAATTGAGATAAATAGTATCGGCAACAACTGAGAGATTATATACGAAATAAAGTAACAAACGGCAGAGCTGATCCTCCATGATACGTGTAAAACGGGTCAGAACACTTAGCAGAGACAACGAAAAAAACACGCCAAATTTAAACAGACGCAGAATCTCCAAGATTGGCGACTTTTTACAGTAGCTCGAAATTTCAATACGAGATGCTTATAATATTTTACACAATGCAACTTTGTCTCGAAACCTGGCAGAAAATCCAAAGAGATTCTGGTCGTATGTGAAGTATGCTAGCGGCAAGACACAATCAAGGCCTTCTCTGCGCGATAGCAATGAAGATACTGTCGAAGACAGTGCTGCCAAAGCAGAGTTACTAAACGCAGCCTTCCGAAATGCCTTCACAAACGACGAAGTAAATATTCCAGAATTCGTATCAAGAACAGCTGCCAACATGAGTAACGTAGAAGTAGATATTCGCGGAGTAGTGAAGTAACTTAAATCACTTAATAAAAGCAAGTCTTCTGGTCCACACTGTACACCAATTAAGTTCATTTCAGAGTATGCTGATCCAATAGCTCCATACTTAACAATCACATACAACATTTCGCTCGACGAAAGACCCGTACCCAAAGACTGCAAACTTGCACAGGTCACACCAATATTCAAGAAAGGTGGTAGGAGTAATCCACTAAATTACAGGCTCTAACAATACCACCACTTGCAAAGTACGTTAGAAATCAGATTAATAATGTTGCTCACGCAGCATATGTTCGCTTTATCGGACAACAACAAAGTTATTGACTGTGGCTGGTATCGTCAGAATGGAAATAATGAAGTCACTCTAAAAATGTCACTAATTTTGGCACTTATCTTTCCCACGTAGATTTCGTCGAAGTTGTTATGGCTCATCTTGTTGATTCTAGGGTGATTCCACTTTGACTGCTAGAAGGTCCAGATCTGTATTTTAGCAATATTTGAAGACCTAACAAATGCGTTTTTCAGGAAATTCTTAATGATCAAACAATCCCAGATCAGAACAATGGTATGGTAGAAATAATTTTTGACTTGGTGTTCACGATCCACATTTTTATTAAACTTCTTTTAAATTCACATATACTTCTTCTTAATTGTCACGTCATCAAGAAAACAGTTTTGTATCAATCTTCATATATTTAATTTCCACTTTAACCAAACACAAGACTTGACTGCTCTTTTACAAAGCGAGACAACAACTTAACTTCTGCAAAGTGAAACAAAGACTGCTCTGTGCGCCAAACGGTTATAAGTAAGTCAAAGATTATGACGGTCTCACAGAACTGAATACACACCATATCACTGTAATACATCGATACATCGGAGTGCCAATACATTAATAAAACCAAATGTGAATATTGTAACAAAAGTATGTCTATTACTTCGCAAAAAAGTAGAACGATATTACTGGTATCGAGAACTGGGGTTGGAGTGCCGTGATGGTCACGTAAATAAAGCACCATTACAAGGCCCATATCATTAACGTCGATATGCAGTAGGATTTTAGAACATATATTGTGTTCGAACATTATGAATGTTAGAGGGGTCACAGTTATTAGTAACTGAGGGAAAGTCATCGAGTAAATCAGAAGTGATTTCTGGCATTCCCCAAGGTAGTGGTACAGGCTTTTACTGTTCCTAATCTATATAAATGGTTTGGGAGACAATCTGAGCAGCCGTCTTAGGTTGTTTGCGGATGACGCTGTCGTGTATCGACTAGTAAAGTCATCAGAAGATCAAAACAAACTGCAAAGCGATTTATAAAAGATATCTGTATGGTGTGAAAATTGGCAGTTAATCCTAAATAAGGAAAAGTGTGAGGTTATACATATGAGTGCTAAAAGGAATCCGTTGAACTTCGGTTACACGATGGTTCAAATGGTTCAAATGGCTCTGAGCACGATGGGACTTAACTGCTGAGTTCATCAGTCCCCTAGAACTTAGAACTACTTAAACCTAACTAACCTAAGGACATCACACACATCCATGCCCGAGGCAGGATTCTAACCTGTGACAGTAGCGGTCGCGCGGTTACACGATAAATCAGTGAAATCTTAATGCCGTAAATGCAACTAAATAGCTAGGAATTACAATTAAGAACAACGTAAATTAGAAGGAACACATATAAAATGTTGTGGGAAAGGCAACTAAAGACTGCGTTTTATCGGCAGGACAGTTAGAAAATGTAACAGATCTACTAAGGAGACTGCCTACACTACGTTTGTCCGTCCTTGTTCAGAATACTGCTGCGGTGGTGCGGGATCCTTACCTGATTGGACTGACGGATTACATTGAAAAAGTTCAAATAAGGGCAGCACGTTTTGTATTATCACGAACTATGGGGGAGAGTGTCACAGAAATGATACGGGATTTGGGATGGACATCGTTAAAAGAAAAGCGTTTTTCGTTGCAGAGGAATCTTCTCACAAAATTCAGATCATTAACTTTCTCCTCCGAAAGCGAAAATATTTTGTTGACGCCGACCTACATAGGTAGGGAAAATAAGGGAAATCAGAGCTCGTACGGAAAGATATAAATAGGTGTTCGTTCTTTCCGCACGCTACACGAGATTGGAATAATAGAGAAGTGTGAAGGTGTTTCGATGGACCCTCTGCCAGGCAGCTAAATGTGAGTTGCAGAGTAACCATGTAGATGCAGACCACAGCCAACGAAATTTTATACTACTATATACAGTGGTGGCTTCCCTGGCCAGTATCAAGCGAGGACATTGTCCCCGGTGGATGACGTCATGCCACGTCAGCCAAGTGCCCTACTGGAACCCCACGTCCTTCAGCCCAGACTGTACGTCTTGTGACATATTGCCGCATATTACAGACAGCTGATACCTGTTTTAATACTAGTGTTATACAAGGTGCATTCAAGTTCTAAGGCCTCTGATTTTTTTTTCTCCGGACTGGAAAGAGATAGAAACATGTGCATTGTTTTAAAATGAGGCCGCGTTCATTTTCAATACGTCCCAGAGATGGCAGCACCGTACGGCAGATGGAATATTACCGCCAGCGGTGAGAATGAGAACTGTTTTAAATACTTAAAATGGCGACGTTTTCCTTACTTGAACAGCGTGCAATCATTCGTTTTCTGAATTTGCGTGGTGTGAAACCGATTGAAATTCATCGACAGTTGAAGGAGACATGTGGTGATGGAGTTATGGATGTGTTGAAAGTGCGTTCGTAGGTGCGACAGTTTAATGAAGGCAGAACATCGTGTGACAACAAACCGAAACAACCTCGGGCTCGCACAAGCCGGTCTGACGACACAATCGAGAAAGTGGAGAGAATTGTTTTGGGGGATCGCCGAATGACTGTTGAACAGATCGCCTCCAGAGTTGGCATTTCTGTGGGTTCTGTGCACACAATCCTGCATGACGACCTGAAAATGCGAAAAGTGTCATCCAGGTGGGTGCCACGAATGCTGACGGATGACCACACGGCTGCCCGTGTGGCATGTTGCCGAGCAATGTTGACGCACAACGACTGCATGAATGGGACTTTCTTTTCGTCGGTTGTGACAATGGATGAGAGGTGGATGCCATTTTTCAATCCAGAAACAAAGCGCCAGTCAGCTCAATGGAAGCACACAGATTCACCACTACCAAAAAAATTTCGGGTAACCGCCAGTGCTGAAAAAATGATGGTGTCCATGTTCTGGGACAGCGAGGACGTAATCCTTACCCATTGCGTTCCAAAGGGCACTACGGTAACAGGTGCATCCTACGAAAATGTTTTGAAGAACAAATTCCTTCCTGCACTGCAACAAAAACGTCCAGGAAGGGCTGCGCGTGTGCTGTTTCACCAAGACAACGCACCCGCACATCGAGCTAACGTTACGCAACAGTTTCTACATGATAACAACTTTGAAGTGATTCCTCATGCTCCCTACTCACCTGACCCGGCTCCTAGTGACTTTTGGCTTTTTCCAACAATGAAAGACACTCTCTGTGGCTGCACATTCACCAGCCGTGCTGCTATTGCCTCAGCGATTTTCCAGTGGTCAAAACAGACTCCTAAAGAAGCCTTCGTCGCTGCCATGCAATCATGGCGTCAGCGTTGTGAAAAATGTGTACGTCTGCAGGGCGATTACGTCGAGAAGTAACGCCAGTTTCATCGATTTCGGGTGAGTAGTTAATTAGAAAAAATATCGGAGGCCTTAGAACTTGAATGCACCTCGTAATCTCGGTTCCACCGTGATGTAACGCAGTTTGTATTTTTCCTGGTCCCACATCTTCTGATTCTGAGAAGTCCACTGGCGATAACTGGCTGACATTTATTGCAGACCTCAAGAAGCGTTTCTTTTCTCACACACCTACTGGCTACGCTTTCAGAAGGATCCGGGTTGAGTTTTCCCGCCGATCACACAGACTTGGGTTTTTCTGATTCCTTTAAACTGTTCAAGCGAATTCGAGGGTGGATCCTATGAAACGACCAAAGTCTATTTCGTGCACAGTCTATGGTCAGTAGGAGTGTTTGGTTCCTTTCTAACGATTCTATCCTCGATAGGGCCTTGAACCATCATCTGTCTTCTTTTCCTTCAAATTAGGAAATTCTAGTGGCAATAATTTGTGCATGGGGAGAGAGACGTTTTGCACCTGAAGATCACAAGCAAACGAGAAAGTAAATCTACCAGAAAGCTACAAATCTTTTAGCCGAACTTTATGGCTGTCGAAATACAGCAGGTTTCGATTTGACTATCGATTTGTCGATCTATGTGCTGTCAGATGATTACATGTCTTCTGCACGTCTTGTTATCTTATTGCATGTGTAGGTTGACGAAATACATTACATATTGAGCACCTGTTACAATATTATTGAACACATCATGATATAAACTTTTTATTTTACATATTTCCCACAGAGAAACTTAACAAAGCAGTAATTTATAAAATTACATGCAGTACTACATAATTTAGAAAATAGCTGGAAAAAGGACATCTTGGAAGAAATGGAAATATTCATCCATCGCCACATGGGGAATAACGAGATCCTGAATGAAATGACAGACTTCAAAATTTCACATTTTTTCCAATTTCACTACAGTACTCCCAGAATAAAAGCTACATAACATGACAGTCGTTTGATTCTAGCTCCAGCAATAGCTTAGAAATATGTAAAGAGGCTTCCTTTACCAGGCTACAGATTAGCTGGCTGTTTCTCAAGGAGTTCCTTGCGGGGTGGGGGAGGAGTGGCTCTGTACGTAAAAAACAGTATTTCATTTGAGTCCATAGACTTATCACGACACTGCACTGAACAGATATTTGAAAGTTGTGCAGCATTAGTTGAATTTAGTGAAACTAAACTTCTAATTGCTGTTGTTTATAGGTCCCCTAACTCCGACTTCGAGCATTTTTGCTTAAGCTAGAGAGGGTTCTTGATTCACTTTGTAGGAAGTACCAGAAAGTAGCTCTATGTGGTAACTTCAATATTAATTTTGTACATGATTGTGCAAGAAAAAGGATGTTGGTAGATCTCCTAAATTCATATGATCTGATGCAAACTGTGTTTTTTCCAACTAGGGTGCAGGGGAACAGTAGCACGGTCATAGACAATATTTTTATTCATTCTTCATTACTAGATGGGCATTCTGTTAGTAAAAGGGTGAATGGCCTTTCAGACCATGATGCACAAATTTTAACACTAAAAGGTTTTTGTACTCTAACCAATGTCGTATTTAATTACAAACTACATAGGAAAGTTAATCCAACAGCAATAGAGAGTTTTTCAAAACTTGTCAAGGAACAAGAGTGGCAAGATGTTTATAGTGCCGATAATATAGATGATAAATACAATGCTTTCCTTAACACATTTCTCATGCTCTTTGAGAGTTGCTTTCCATTAGAACATTCTAAACGGGGTACTAGCAGTAATGGACAGCCCGGCTGGCTGACTAGTGGGATAAGGATATCATGTAGAACAAAGCGGGAATGTTAGAAGTAGTCACAATCAAGCTACGGTGGCCCATTATAAACAATATTGTAAGGTGCTTAAAAATGTTATTAGCAAGGCAAAGTATGTGGTATGCAAATAGAGTAGCTAATTCACAGGATAAAATTAAAGCCATATGGTCAGTTGTGAAGGAAGTGTCTGGTCAGCAGCACAAGGTTGACGATATAAAGTCAGTTTGCAGTAATAATATTTCTGTTACTGATTAATCAGATATATGTACAGTATTTAACAACCATTTTCTGAGCATTGCTGGTGAATTAAATAAAAATGTAGTATCTACAGAAAATCATATAAATTTCTTAGCAAATGCCTTTCCGAGATTGACGTCTGAAATACTCGTCTGTGATACAGACAAGAGGGAGATTGAGACAATAATCAAATCACTGAAGACTAAGGACTCTCATGGGTATGATGGAGTGTCTAGTAGAATATTAAAGTACTGTGCAGCACATGTTAGCCCTGTATTTAGCCATATTTGTAATTTTTCCTTTAGGAATGGTCAGTTTCCTGAGCGATTAAAGTACTCAGTAGTAAAGCCGCTTTATAAAAAGGGAGAAAGGGATAATGTAGATAATTTTAGACCTATTTCTATGCCATCAGTGTTTGCAAAAGTTATCGAAAAGGCTGTGTATGTAAGGTTATTTGATCATTTTATATCACACGATTTGCTATCAAATGTACAGTTCGGCTTTAGAAGTCGTTTGACAACTGAAAATGCTATATTCTCTTTTCTCTGTGAGGTATTGGAAGGGCTAAACAAAAAGTTTCGAACGCTTGGCGTATTTTTTTTATTTAACAAAGGCATTTGACTGTGTTCATCACACCACATAGATCGACAAATCGATAGTCAAATCGAAACCTGCTGTATTTCGACCGCCATCTTATACACTGCACAACAGAACTGTTTGTGATCGTGTTTCCAAGTTACTGCTGTGTTAGTGACAATTTGTGAACAGTGACCAAGAGAGTCGCGAAATGGAAACACCGCAACACATCCCAACGAGACTGCCACGCCAGAAGAACAAAGTGAGTGTCCGTTACACAACATATTCGTGCAAACATCAGTCCAGCTTCCAAAGTCACATCGCCTCTTACTAAGTTTTCTCTTCTTCCACAGGATGACCACAGCATTTACGAAAAGACTATGTAATATCAGTATGACTTTACTGTAAAGTTGTTTTTGTAATGCCATTTAGCCTGAAGATGAGATTTAACCCTCGAAACATGTCGCTAAATAAACAAGTAATACAATAGTTGACAATAGTTGTGACTGGTAGCGGTAATTTAAAAAGAAAAAACTTTACATATTTCTTGAGACAGTCACGGTCGAAAAATAGTCAAAATGGCTTCAAAATATGGTCTTTGGCTGTCAGTAGCATTGCCATTGCAATTAACCATTGGAAAAAGTAAATGTGTATACTAAATAGCTCTATTGATCTATACTGGCTACGAAACAGAGGCCTGTCAGATATTTACTAAAGAAAAATCACCAAACAGCCGTATGTTTCGAGAAGGTGTTATTTCATTTACACGAACAGTTTCGGCATCTCATTAATGCCATCTTCAGGCCTCTACGCATTCCATGTATAGCGAAATCAGATACATCGATTCATGCATAACCGAAGCCGTCAATACCTAGATCCTGTGAGTATTTTGACAACAAGTCTCCGAAGTACACATTCCACAAAGAATTCACGGGCTCCAGGTATTTACTGCTCCGGTTATGCATTGATCGATGTATCTGATTCTCTACAAATGGAGTGCACAGGGACCTGAAGATGGCATTACAAAGATGGCGAAACTGGACACGTAAATAAAATAACTATTTCTGAAAACATATGGTTGTTTGGTGACTTTTGTTACTGAAAAAGTTGCCCTGTGAAATCCTGTATCGTGCAGTCCAGTGACAAGAGCGGTAATGCAACACTTGATAGGCTGTAACTTGCATTTCAGACACACAAAACTAACAAAGCAAAAACTCTTCATAAGACTGCATATCGGTTTTTGGTAGAGTGATTGTACAAAATGAAATGCTTCTATAAAAATACGCTGTAAATTTACATACCAAAAATGACTAATTAAAATTGCAAACGTTAAATGATGCATGCGCTAATGTAACACTGCACTACAAGAATAAGACTGTCTGACAAAGTAAATGAGAGCTGAGTTGAACTTTACGTAAGCAGAACCTCATAACAATTTTGAAATGCTAAGGTTAGCTGTAAATGGCCTTGTTGTGTCCAGACTGTTGTTAAACTGGGCCTAACGAATTTCCATGGCTTACTTGTGGCAATGGGAACTCGATACCGCTCGAAATCGTTGCAGAAAACTAGCTACAGGAAAGAAGCCTTGCGATAGTTCAGTGCAGTAACGTGTAGCTGTGCTAAGCACGTTAAGCTTTCTTTGTAGCCGCTGAGTTCCGCAAAGTGCAAAGAGGAGACACACAATTTTTAAAAAAATCATGAGTAGCCGGTGCAAGATGCTGCATTTACTGAATGATGTAGCAGAGACTAGCATTTAAAAACTGTACTGAAACTATGATAACTTAAAAACTGCGATCACCTTTACAAAAATCACTTACGCAAAAATACATTACACTGCCATGGAATTAGTTACTGAAATATTAAAGGGATCATGCATTTATAACTCTGAGTTAACAGATAATTTTACTTGACCATGTAGTACTTACTGGCGCGATACAATAAAGCAAAATCATAGAAAAAATGTCCTCCACAAACTCGTCATAAATCTTTATAAAAATCACTTACGCAAAAATACATTACACTACCATGGAATTAGTTACTGAAATAGTAATGGGATCGTGCATCTGTAATTCTGAGTGCAAGCTATGTTAACAGATAATTTTGCTTAATCAGGCCTTGACAGCCGTACTTACTGGCACGAAACAAGAAAGAAAAATCATCGAAAATCTATCCTCCTCAAACTCATCAAAAATTACGGGCGAGCTTCCAATGCAGCGACATCATTACTGGAAAATCTTCACATTTCTCAAGTCAGTCTTCACAAAATCATGTTTCCAAATTTCATCATCCTCTGCTTTAGTATCTCCGTACTCTGTTAGCTATATTCAGACTGGTCAGTAATGTGTCCGACACTCGACACCGTCTGTAACCTCCCCCTCACTTATCGACCTTAATGACAGTGAAAAATTAAACCGCGTGTACCTAATGGAAATTTGGGAAAAGCAATCGTCACCGAAGTTAATCTGTCGGTAAAGAGGGAGGAAAGGGTTACATCTAAATGAAAGGAAAAGTGCTAATGAAACTGGTGGAAATTAATTTTGAAAAGGGGTAAAGTTAATAAAGAAAGTAAATGTGCAGCCGTTACGTTAACAAATAACTAGCGGTAATTAGATATTTGAGATTTGGGGGAAATTACAGTCGCCAGTCCTAAGGACAATTACTATATTAACTGAAAAAGAAAGGTTATTACACATATAATTAGCACTAGAAGCGTGGCAACTGAAGGTTGACACGTGTAGTGTGAAAACTGAAAGTTTGTCAGAAGTAATAAATTTCGCTACACACTGACTTAATTTAGCAAAAGAATTAATAAAACCGGAAAATCGAAAGTTAATTTAGTGACTGAAGTTAATAGTGAGCTTTCTTTCTGAAGCACATCGAATTTCAGTAAAATACGGTTAGTCTTGGACTACCTCAACAATCATTTCAAAAGCTACTTGAATCTACGCAATTTAGAAATAAGAGATTTAACTTTGAACTTGAATTAAAGGATTCTGAACAATTAACAATAGTAAAATTTAGTACGTACCAAGCTGAGCTGCAGTCACAGGTAAGCTAAAATACGGTAACAAAACTCGCACTCTTAATTCGTGCTTGTGTAATCTAAATATTGTAGCCAGCTATGAATGCCTTAACTGAACTTTGAAATTAAAGCAGTGAAATCGAATTATATTTGAATTTCAACGACACTCGGGTTCATTTCGGAAAAGGTAGGGACCCTGCTTGGCAATGCAATTGGGACAATGAGCAACAAAGGTTCATGCTAAGTTGCTGTAATTTTGTGATTTGAACAGTTTTAAAAGCTGAGGTCTGCCATACAGTTCTAAAACTTTACGTGCTTGCAGTCTTCCTCGTTGGTTGATTGAAGGTTCGAAGCCGTCGATCGAGGAGGTGGCGACAGTCACTCATTGTCGGCTGTCGCTGTTGCAGAAGCTGGATGTTGTCGCGCCTTCTTCTCGACACGGTCACCAGACGAAACGGACTCTTGATGTGCGCCAGCTAATGCTTCCCGTCCGCGACACCATGTCAGAAACTATCATCGCAAGTCGAGCGCAATTACATGCTGCCAAACCCCGAAAGTGTGGCAACTCGCAGGAGCTTCACACAACACACCGGCTCCACTCGCTACTCCAGCCAGACTCTCCCCTGTGCTCAGCCCGCGCTCCACGCGGCGGAGTTAACACTACCAAAGATCCTACATACTTTGATTCTTCACACGACCTATCGATGTAATCGTTCGATAGCAGTTTTCCCTAGGCAAGACACAGCGTAAAAATACAAATAATATTTACGAAACAAACCAATTATACATCGACATAAATGCATATATATATATATATATATATATATATATATATATATATATATATATATATATACAAATAGTAAAACAATTACAATATACGAAGACACAGAAATGTTTTATATTCAGGTAACAAAAATAAGGAAAACAAATTTATAGTACAATAAATGGAAATAGGAGGATATGCATTTCCGGCGTTACACGTCACTTACTTCTCATGAATGCTACTGGCGACGACAATGCTACTCACTCAATCAAAGATCACATTGCTCGTAGTCTTCTGTAGTGTAACATATGGACTATTAAAGACTTCTGTTTGAAAATACCCAGTGTTCAAGTGTGAAGTACGACGCAACGAATACATTGAACACCAAAAAATAAGCTAGTACCCTTACAGAACCTAATCAGCGTAGAATAAGGATTGAAAGTAAACTAAGGTAAGACGAAAGTAACGAGGAGTGGCAGAAAGGAGAAATTTAATATGAACATTGATTACCGTGAAGTAGATGGATTTCTGCTACCTTGGAACCAAAATAACATATGATGGAAGGAGCAAGGTGAACATGGGAGGCCGACTAGCACTCTTGCCCAAAATAACTCTACTGCCATCAAGCATAGGCCTTAATTTGACGAAGAAATTTCTGGGAGTGAAGGTTTCGTGTGCAGGGTTGTATGGCAGTGAATCATGGACTAGCCTGCCAGAGTTCCACGTGTTTGGCTAGCAACAGTGACTTATAGCACAACGGCCTGTTGCAAGTCTTGTAAGAGGGCTCTATTTTGTCGACTTGCGTGTTCTGAAACGGTACGCGGTGTACCCAAGAGTTCACCCATCCAAGTAGAAACCGGGCGCGTATGCTTCTCGTTAGTGGTCGGGCGAGAACCTGTGTATCCAACGTGCTAAAGTCGTTGGCGCGTAGACAGGTGAACACTGCTATCTCTCAGCAGTTATAGCCAAGGCCCGACTTTTTATAGTTTTGTGCCTAGGTTCAGTCCTATCAGTTCATATGCTGATCACATGTATGCCAGCTGAAACTATTATGTTAATACTGTTTATTTGGCAGCGAGTGCACCTTTGTCTGGTCCGTAATTCACGTTATCCACCTGTTACTATACGAGGTGCATTCAAGTTCTAAGGCCTCCGATTTTTTTCCTAATTAACTACTCACCCGAAATCGATGAAACTGGCGTTACTTCTCGACGTAATCGCCCTGCAGACGTACACATTTTTCACAACGCTGACGCTATGATTCCATGGCAGCGGCGAAGGCTTCTTTAGGAGTCTGTTTTGACCACTGGAAAATCGCTGTGGCAATAGCAGCACGATTGGTGAATGTGCGGCCACGGAGAGAGTCTTTCATTGTTGGAAAAAGCCAAAAGTCACTAGGACCCAGGTCAGGTGAGTAGGGAGCATGAGGAATCACTTCAAAGTTGTTATCACCTAGAAACTGTTGCGTAACGTTAGCTCGATGTGCGGGTGCATTTTCTTGGTGAAGCAGCACACGCGCAGCCCTTCCCGGACATTTTTGTTGCAGTGCAGGAAGGAATTTGTTCTTCAAAACATTTTCGTAGGATTCACCTGTTACCGTAGTGCCCTTTGGAACGCAATGGGTAAGGATTACGCCCTCACTGTCCCAGAACATGAACACCATCATTTTTTCAGCACTGGCGGTTACCCGAAATTTTTTTGGTGGCGGTGAATCTGTGTGCTTCCATTGAGCTGACTGGCGCTTAGTTTCTGGATTGAAAATGGCATCCACCTCTCATCCATTGTCACAACCGACGAAAAGAAAGTCCCATTCATGCTGTCGTTGCACGTCAACATTGCTTGGCAACATGCCACACGGGCAGCCGTGTGGTCATCCGTCAGCATTCGTGGCACCCACCTGGATGACACTTTTCGCATTTTCAGGTCGTCATGCAGGATTGTGTGCACAGAACCCACAGAAATGCCAACTCTGGAGGCGATCTGTTCAACAGTCATTCGGCGATTCCCCAAAACAATTCTCTCCACTTTCTCGATCATGTCGTCAGACCGGCTTGTGCGAGCCCGAGGTTGTTTCGGTTTGTTGTCACACGATGTTTTGCCTTCATTAAACTGTCGCACCCACGAACGCACTTTCGCCACATCCATAACTGCATCACCACATGTCTCCTTCAACTGTCGATGAATTTCAATTGATTCACACCACGCAAATTCAGAAAACGAATGATTGCACGCTGTTCAAGTAAGGAAAACGTCGCCATTTTAAGTATTTAAAACAGTTCTCATTCTCGCCGCTGGTGGTAAAAATCCATCTGCCGTACGGCGCTGCCATCTCTGGGACGTATTGACAATGAACGTGGCCTCATTTTAAAACAATGCGCATGTTTCTATCTCTTTCCAGTCCGGAGAAAAAAATTCGGAGGCCTTAGAACTTGAATGCCCCTCGTAGTGTGTATCGTGTGTGGTTTGAGGTTTTCGGGCGCTAAACAGCGTGGTCATACTATACTGTGTATCAACACGGTATCTACAGTAAACGTTAGTTATCAATCAATCCGTAATTTCTCCTTCAAACAGCTACCGAGCGAGTTCATACTCTCTTTGCCGCTATATCAGAGAAACCGACATACACAGAATCGTTCCACGCTTCAAAATGACAGACGTATTGAAATGTTCAAATATGGTACATAGGCGACCACTAGAACTATCGGACAGGAAGCTCATTCACTTAGATATTCGAGCTCTTGTGTGCGTAAAATTGAGAACAATATCATTGTTAATTTGTAACTAATTACATATTGTACGTAATGCAAATGGAAATGAGCGTTTGGCGTCATTGGCCGGGAGGCCCCTTAGGGGGCAGTTCCTGCCGCCTTGGTGCAGGTCGAATTACATTCGACGCCATATTGGGAGACTTGCGCCCCGGATGGAAATGAAATGATGACAACACAACACCCAGTCTCTGAGCGGAGAAATTCCCTGACCCAGCCGGGAATCGAACACGGGCCCGTAGGACGGCAATCCGTCACGCTGATCACACAGCTATCCTCGCGGATTGTACATAATAAGAATTAATGAAATAAAAAGCAAAAATTTCTAAAACCACCAAAATTGGGAACGAAACATAATCCAATCACATACCCAGTCATGCGGGACCAATCACTTAACACAGATAACGATGGTAATCCCAACATTGCAGAGAAACCTTATGTCGATCCATTAAAAAAAAAAAAAAAAAAAAAAAAAAGTGTTACTTTTAATGTCATATAAATCAAACCTTCGTAACTGCAAAGAGGATTTTATGTTATCAACGAACGTCAAAACAACGATATCATAGCATTTTAACCCTAGGACTCACTCTGGGGTCATAGGTGACCCCAATCATCTTTACTATGGATAAAATAATATTTCTATTTCTTGTAAAAATCCAGAATTTTATGACTTTTACCACACAGTATTGTAGTTCTCTCACAAAAATTTTTAGAGCGCTTGACGCAACATTTAAATCAATAATTAACAAAAACTACTGTTGGGGTCAATTATGACCCCAGATAGATAATATGTAACATTCATAGAATGTATAGATTATCAACTATCAATCTCTTTCTTAGGTATTTTGAGTTGGTAACACTGAATTCAGGTGTTATTCAGGTGTTACTCAGAACTAACCTCAAACTGGAAGTTCGTTTGTACGTCTGTTGTACGTTTGTTGTTGCAGTGTAATTTCAGCATGGATGGAATACGTTTTGCTCCTGGCTATAGTGTAGAACAAGCTATGGAAGACTTATTTCGTAGCAGTAGTGATTCAGAAGGTAGTGACGCCGAAGATGATGGAACAGAGACACAGGTAGACCAAAGTGATGACATTTGTTTACATGAATTAGAAGAAAATGATATTCTTGCTGAAAATGATGACAGTGGAGAAGATGAAAGTGCAGTACTGGTAAGTAGGTGTCGGGATATTGCATGGAGTACAAAAGAACCATCAATTCGTAGATTTCCAGTCCGCAAATTACAACGATTTTCAGCAGGTATTCCTAGTACAGTTAGTGTTAGCTCAGCTGTTGACTGTTTCAGGCAGTTTATTACTAATGAATTTCTGGATATAATAGTTCAGTTCACAAATCAACAAGGAAATGAATTGAAAGTGTCTGGAAAATTAGTTGACTGGCGTGATACAGGCAGATGCGAGCTTCTTTTATTTTTAGGTTTGCTGATTCTGTATGGCGTACAGAAGAATCGGTGGAAACCTATGGACGAATGTTGGGACTCTGAATATGGCACTCCTCTATTCCGTGCTACTACACTCCTGGAAATGGAAAAAAGAACACATTGACACCGGTGTGTCAGACCCACCATACTTGCTCTGGACACTCCGAGAGGGCTGTACAAGCAATGATCACACGCACGGCACAGCGCACATACCAGGAACCGCGGTGTTGGCCGTCGAATGGCGCTAGCTGCGCAGTATTTGTGCACCGCCGCCGTCAGTGTCAGCCAGTTTGCCGTGGCATACGGAGCTCCATCGCAGTCTTTAACACTGGTAGCATGCCGCGACAGCGTGGACGTGAACCGTATGTGCAGTTGACGGACTTTGAGCGAGGGCGTATAGTGGGCATGCGGGAGGCCGGGTGGACGTACCGCCGAATTGCTCAACACGTGGGGCGTGAGGTCTCCACAGTACATCGATGTTGTCGCCAGTGGTCGGCGGAAGGTGCACGTGCCCGTCGACCTGGGACCGGACCGCAGCGACGCACGGATGCAGTGCCGTAGGGGACCGCACCGCCACTTCCCAGCAAATTAGGGACACTGTTGCTCCTGGGGTATCGGCGAGGACCATTCGCAACCGTCTCCATGAAGCTGGGCTACGGTCCCGCACACCGTTAGGCCGTCTTCCGCTCACGCCCCAACATCGTGCAGCCCGCCTCCAGTGGTGTCGCGACAGGTGTGAATGGAGGGACGAATGGAGACGTGTCGTCTTCAGCGATGAGAGTCGCTTCTGCCTTGGTGCCAATGATGGTCGTATGCGTGTTTGGCGCCGTGCAGGTGAGCGCCACAATCAGGACTGCATACGACCGAGGCACACAGGGCCAACACCTGGCATCATGGTGTGGGGAGCGATCTCCTACACTGGCCGTACACCACTGGTGATCGTCGAGGGGACACTGAATAGTGCACGGTACATCCAAACCGTCATCGAACCCATCGTTCTACCATTCCTAGACCGGCAAGGGAACTTGCTGTTCCAACAGGACAATGCACGTCCGCATGTATCCCGTGCCACCCAACGTGCTCTAGAAGGTGTAAGTCAACTACCCTGGCCAGCAAGATCTCCGGATCTGTCCCCCATTGAGCATGTTTGGGACTGGATGAAGCGTCGTCTCACGCGGTCTGCACGTCCAGCACGAACGCTGGTCCAACTGAGGCGCCAGGTGGAAATGGCATGGCAAGCCGTTCCATAGGACTACATGCAGCATCTCTACGATCGTCTCCATGGGAGAATAGCAGCCTGCATTGCTGCGAAAGGTGGATATACACTGTACTAGTGCCGACATTGTGCATGCTCTGTTGCCTGTGTCTATGTGCCTGTGGTTCTGTCAGTGTGATCATGTGATGTATCTGACCCCAGGAATGTGTCAATAAAGTTTCCCCTTCCTGGGACAATGAATTCACGGTGTTCTTATTTCAATTTCCAGGAGTGTATGTCGAGGAGGCGATATCAGGACATACTGCGTTCACTTCGTTTTGACGACCGCATCACAAGACTTGAAAGGAAAGAGAGGACTGGAAATAAGGCTGTAACTGTGCAGGAAATATTTGATTTGTTTGGCGTGTAATGTCAAACATCATTTATACCTTCCAGCAACATTACTGTTGATGAACATCTTTGCGTATGCAGAGGTCGATGCAGTTTCAAGGTCTACATTCCTTCAAAGCCAGGAAAGTATGGCATCAAGATATGGTGCGCAGTAGACTGTGAACATGGTTATCTGACAAATCTTCAAATGTACACTGGAAGGAGTGGTGATGTGAGAGAAGTGAATCAAGGCAAGAGAGTGGTCTTAGATTTACTGCGTCATCTGGCTGGCAGTGGTAGGAATATTACCACTGACAATTTTGTCACGAGCTATGACCTTGGCCAAGAATTGTTGAAATGAAGTTGACACTTATAGGTACTCTACGTTCTACAAGAAAAGAAGTCCCAAAAGAGTTTTTGCCTTCGAAAACTAGGGAAGAATGCACTATCAGATTTGCATACAGTGGTAAAACCCCATTAGTTTCGTGTGTTCCAAAAAGAAATAAGGCTGTGCTACTCCTGTCAACATAACATCAATCATTTGAAGTGCTCAAAGAAAACAACTTGAAACGAAAACCAGAAGTAGTGTTGTATTACAACTCAACAAAATCAGATGTTGATACGCTAGATCAAATGAGCTCTTACTATTCTGTGAAAAAGGGTACAAAAAGTTGGCCATTAGCAGTATTTTATGATCTTGTCTATCTAGCTGCACCCAATGCCTACAGCCTCTTCTGTGTTGCTGTTGAAAAAACAGAGACACGTCTTTTTCTAATGAAGTTGGCCAAAGAAATGGCAAAGCCCCAAGTGGAACGTCGTTTGAGTTTACCACAAGCAAGGAACAAGGATATTATTAGCAGTATCAAACGGTGTGGATTTGATGATCTGTTAGACAATGGACATCCAGACGTAATACTCGACAATCGGAAGAGAAAGCGAGGCAGATGCTCCATTTGCCCCCGATCAAAGGACACAAAATATAGTTCAACACGCAAAAAGTGTAACAAATTTGTTTGCAAGGAACATTCTGAAATAGTTACTACTTGCAAAATATGTGCAGATGACTATGGTACGGATTCCGGTTAGAATTATGTTTCCTGTTGAGTTGTTCATCACATTTTCTGTAAATTTGAAGTCATTGTGAAACATTTATGAGTTAAACAAATTATGACTTAGAGTAATATTGTAACATCTGATATGTAATTACTCTGCCATATGTAATTTAATTCTACTGTGTACATACCTGTTAAAAATCTGTGAAATGTGTCTAAATAATAAATAAAATGTAAACAAACAGTATTCAACGACAGTACGTTGTTCTCTGAATGATTATTACACACAGTCAATTATATATTGATTGGGCTCATGTATGACCCCAGATGGAGTACTAGGGAAATTTTAGCAGAGTGAGTCCTAGGGTTGATACCATGGAAATACCACCCTCTGTCGAAGCTGGAGTCCGCGCTTGATGGGTTGTGATGTTTGAATGCAGCGTTGCTTGCACCTCCCAGTACCAGGGCGCCACATTATGAGGGTAACAACCATATACACTACTGGCCATTAAAATTGCAACACCAAGAAGAAATGCAGATGATAAACGGGTATTCATTGTACAAATATATTATACTAGAAATAACATGTAATTACATTTTCACGCAATTTGGGTGCATAGATCCTGAGAAATCAGTACCCAGAACAAACACCGCCGGCCGTAGTAACGGCCTTGATGCGCCTGGGCATTGAGTCAAACAGAGCTTGGATGGCGTGTACAGGTACAGCTGTCCATGCAGCTTCAACACGATACCACAGTTCATCAAGAGTAGTGACTGGCGTATTGTGACGAGCCAGTTGCTCGGCCACCATTGACCAGACGTTTTCAGTTGGTGAGAGATCTGGAGAATGTGCTGGCCAGGGCAGCAGTCGAACATTTTCTGTATCCAGAAAGGCCCGTACAGGACCTGCAACATGCGGTCGTGCATTATCCTGCTGAAATGTAGGGTTTCGGAGGGATCGAATGAAGGGTAGAGCCACGGGTCGTAACACTTCTGAAATGTAACGTCCACTGTTCAAAGTGCCGCCAATGCGAACAACAGGTGACCGAGACGTGTAACCAATGGCACCCCGTACCATCACGCCGGGTGATACGCCAGTATGGCGATGACGAAAACGCTTCCAATATGCGTTCACCGCGATGTCGCCAAACACGGATGCGACCATCATGATGCTGTAAACAGAACCTGGATTCATCCGAAAAAATGACGTTTTGCCATTCGTGAACCCAGGTTCGTCGTTGAGTACAACATCGCAGGCGATCCTGCCTGTGATGCAACGTCAAGGGTAACCGCAGCCACGGTCTCCGAGCTGATAGTCCATGCTGCTGCAAACGTCGTCAAACTGTTCGTGCAGATGGTTGTTGTCTTGCAAAGGTCCCCATCTGTTGACTCAGGGATCGAGACGTGGCTACACGATCCGTTACAGCCATGCGGATAAGTTACCTGTCATCTCGACTGCTAGTGATACGAGGCCGTTGGGATCCAGCACGGCGTTCCGTATTACCCTCCTGAACCCACCGATTCCATATTCTGCTAACAGCAGCAATGTCGCGATACGATAAACCGCAATCGCGATAGGCTACAATAAGTCCTTTATCAAAGCCGGAAACGTGGTGGTACTCATTTCTCCTCTTTGCACGAGGCATCATAACAACGTTTCACCAAGCAACGCCGGTCAACTGCTGTTTGTGTATGAGAAATCGGTTGGAAACTTTCCTTATGCCAGCTCGTTTGAAGTGTCGCCACCGGCGCCAACCTTGTGTGAATGTTCTGAAAAGCTAATCATTTGCATATCACAGCATCTTCTTCCTGTCAGTTAAATTTCGCGTCTGTAGCACGTCATTTTCGTGGTGTAGCAATTTTAATGGCCAATAGTGTACTTTTGATGACAGACTTTAAAAACTGTCATTTTCAGTCAGTGTAATATCAGTGTGGGTAAAGGAAAAATGTACATTGATTAATGCGTCTTGTAAAAAAAGACTCAGGAGTTTCTGAAACTGAGAGATGATTTTGCTTATACGGGTGCGTCGAAATGACCTTTTATAGCACTGTACTATATTTAATAATTTTTTTCAATTAGAAGATGTTGTTTCCAGTTTCTTTTGAGGATTTAATCAGAGGATACGTCGCGATTTTCGGCAGAACCAACACTTCTTAAGGGGCTCCGGAAAGCCTCAAAATCATGAAAAGTTCAATTTTTACTTGTTTGCGTTTTCTGAATCTGCAGACTATTACCTTTTAATAGATATATAATTTATTCAATTCCGAAGACTACAACTATTTTTAAATTTTTTTTGAAATGTGTTCTACATGGGCGTGACCCACTGTGGCGCTGTGCGATATGTTAATTACCTTGGTGAAGGTGATTCTAAAAGTTTCAAACATGTCCAAGGACTGAAGTGATGATGTTGTAGTGCAGAAATTTGAGTGTATTGGACACGTACAGAAGCGAATGGGAACAAGACTTCGGCGACTGAAAGCTTCGTACAAAAAACAAAAACTCAGTGATGGTAAAGGGTTGGATGGGAAGGGAAGGATAACTGACAATGTAATTGACAAAATACAGAACTATTATGGAATGGCTATTAGGCAAAATACACAAAGTGTCGACGAAATGAAGAAGGCTGTTTGGGCTCTTTTTTTTCATACTTCTTCAACCGATGAAAATCCCCAACATAGCTTGTGTCCCAAAGAAGAAAACAGTTGGTGTAAATATAACAAAGGATTGCTAACTGGTGAAGTGTACACTCATAAGCATAGTCTGCCTCATGCAATAATGGAGGTGATAAAACCTATTGTCAGAGACTTAGCAGCACCTGAACTGTTGAAAAAGTGTATTCACGGAAAAACTCAAAACCGCAATGAAAGTGTAAATAGTGTTATATGGTCGAGAATCCCCAAGACTGTATTTGTTGGAATAGAAACACTTCACTTTGGTGTGTATGATGCTGTTGCGACTTTCAATGATGGCAACATTGTAAGGTGCAAGGTATTTAGAAATATGGGAATGAAGATAGGTTCTAACATGGTACGAGCGATGCTTGCTTTAGACAAGGAACGCCTTCGGGCTGCAGACAGGGCTGTAAAGAGTCTAGAAATACAAGCAAGAGTAAACAAGAGGAGGAACAAGAGGAAGCTGGAGGAGGAGTTTGCAGAGGATGAAGATAATCCATCCTATGGACCTGGAATGCACTAAAAAGTTAATCCAATCTTTGTCGCTCGATTCGCAAAACTTTTATTTTCTCATACTAATTACATGTTTTCTAAGGATCTTCCAAACATATTTGTTTCAAACTTTCAGTAAATGTTACACAGTACCTTCTGCATAATTTAACACAGCCGTTTTCCAAAAAAACTGTATATTTTTGAATATATAAATAAAAAATTGCAAAAAAATGTTGTGAATTTTCATTACAATTGAAAAAAAATCATCTTTAATAACTGAACTAAAATTTTGTAAAATCCCTGTGCTAAGTTGTAGCCCATATTCCAATAAATAATCTGTAAAAAGTTCAACTTCCTACCTCAAATACTTTGTGAGGAAAGATGTAATTTATAAGCGTTATTTTAACATTGCAAGTATAGGGCGTTCCGGAGCCCCTTAAGTGAAATACCTGTTTGGTTGGCGTAAAAAAGTCAAAAACCTCTTGTAGTGGCAGGGAGTTGATGTCATAATGGTGGACCATGGAACGAGTAGCGTCAGGAACCGGTAATACACCACTCTGTGCGGCCTAGCAGTGGATGCCTGGTAGTCGTCCCATATATCAACATGAAAACATCAGGGCCAGTACAGTCCTTTATTACTTAAAAAATTACAGCAGCAGTGATGATGCTCGGAGAAGTCAACACCCCCAACACGTACGTTGCAGGCGGCCCGTGAAGAGGTGAGACCGTTCGCGGCGCAGCACGCCCGGGTGGAGTGGTCGTGGGGAGTCAGTAACCGACGTCTCTGAGTTGTACTTTATCTCTGCCTTGTAATAAAAGACATTATTAACCTCCATGATATATACGTTCTGTACAAATTAAGTTGTAAACTACTTGACGTTAAAATCACTTTCTAATTATACAGGTAGCATATACAGGGTGAGTCACCTAACGTTACCGCTGGATATATTTCGTAAACCACATCAAATACTGACGAACCGATTCCACCGACCGAACGTGAGGAGAGGGGCTAGCGTAATTGTTTAATACAAACCATACAAAAGTGCACGGAAGTATGTTTTTTAACACAAACCTACGTTTTTTTAAATGGAACCACGTTAGTTTTGTTAGCACATCTGAACATATAAACAAATACGTAATCAGTGCCGTTTGTTGCATTGTAAAATGTTAATTACATCCGGAGATATTGTAACCTAAAGTTGACGCTTGAAACCTCCGATGTTCAGTTGCGTGTTGTAACAAACACGGGCATAAATTGGCCAGCCCGTTCTCCTGATCTTACACCTCTGGACTTCTTTCTGTGGGGTACGTTAAAGGAGAATGTGTACCGTGATGTGCCTACAACCCCAGATGATATGAAACAACGTATTGTGGCAGCCTGCGGCGACATTACACCAGATGTACTGCGGCGTGTACGACATTCATCAGAGATTGCAATTTTGTGCAGCAGATGATGGCCACCACATTGAACATCTATTGGCCTGACATATTGGGACACACTCTATTCCACTCCGTAATTGAAAACGGAAACCACGTGTGTACGTGTACCTAACCCTTCATGGTAATGTACATGTGCGTCAGTGAAAAAGACCAATAAAAAGGTGTTAGGATGTGGACGTAATGTGCTGTTCCAGACTCTTCTGTACCTAAGGTCCATCACCGTTCCCTTTGGATCCCTACGTAATTCGGTGCTCTCCGATACACACGATCGAACAGCGGAGGAGTGGTACTCAAGCGTCAACTTTAGGTTACAATATCTCCGGATGAAATAAACATTTTACAATGCAACAAACGGCACTGATTACATATTTGTTTATATGTTCAGATGTGCTAACAAAACTAACGGGGTTCCATTTAAAAAAACGTAGGTTTGTGTTAAAAAACATACTTCCGTGCATTTTTTTTTATGGTTTGTATTAACCAATTACACTAGCCCCTCTCCTCACGTTCGGTCTGTGGAATCGATTCGTCAGTATTTGATGTGGTTTACGAAATATATCGAGCGGTAATGTTAGGCGACTCACCCTGTAAAAGGGTCACCGGCCATTTGACCATCTTCTTCAGTGCGGATGCACAAACAGTGCCCAAGCTCTTACGGGAATCGGCGGTAAAGCCGCGAGTAATGAGTATGATGGGCAGGGTCACTATGAGTATAGTGCGGGACAATCAGTTGCGAATGTGGGTCTCACGGGAGGCGTGCCGGAGATAGGGCCCTGCAGTCGCACTATCCTCTGTGTCTTCGGTGGCTCAGATGGACGCCGGCACGTTAGCTCAGCGTGTTCAGTAAGGGAGCTGACTGGTCTCTGTACTAAAGAAAACTGAGTGAAAGGATCAACAACGAACTTGAACGGATGTCTAGTGACGTCCGCAACGCCCAAACAAACAAAAAACAGTGGATAGAGCCTCTCCCATGTAAACAGGAGATCCCGGGTTCGAGTCCCGGTCGGGGCACACATTTTCAACTGTCGCCGTTGACTTACATCAACGCCTGTATGCAACTAAGGGTATTCATTTCATCATTGTACTTTCTAATTGTTCCCATATATTTCCCGGTGCCGAAATCTGGGGAAAAGCGACACGGACGGAAACTTTTCGAATGGCTCTGATTGGCTCTGAGCACTATGGGACTCAACTGCTGTGGTCATAAGTCCCCTAGAACTTAGAACTACTTAAACCTAACTAACCTAAGGACAGCACACAACACCCAGCCATCACGAGGCAGAGAAAATCCCTGACCCCGCCGGGAATCGAACCCGGGAACCCGGGCGTGGGAAGCGAGAACGCTACCGCACGACCACGAGATGCGGGCAAACTTTTGGAATATCTGGAACGTCCACGATAGTTCGAGAGGACTTAACGAATTGATTCCGAGTGACTATGCAGCGTAGTTTCTTCACACGTGACGTAAAAAAATGGTTCAAATGGCTCTGAGCACTACGGGACTTAACTTCTAAGGTCATCAGTCCCCTAGAACTTTGAACTACTTAAGCCTAACTAACCTAAGAATATCACACACATCCATGCCCGAGGCAGGATTCGAACCTGCGACCGCAGCGGACGCGCGGTTCCAGACTGTAGCGCCTTTAACCGCTTGGCCACCACGGCCGGCACACGTGACGTAAACGCAAGCTTCCAGCTAAGTCATCTACGCATTAAGACCTTCAGGTTATTTGCATTCATTACTGAAATGTATCGGCTTACTGCCCGTATACTAGCTGTTGGAGTAATATTTAAGCAGAGCGTAGAAGTATAATTTGATTACATAACAAGCGGATTGCTGCGCTCCAGCGAGAAAGTTTAATACAAACTCTTGTCAAGTGCTGCCACCTGTTAGCGACTCTAAACAAGAACACTAAAGCCGGCCGAAGTGGCCGTGCGGTTAAAGGCACTGCAGTCTGGAACCGCAAGACCGCTACGGTTGCAGGTTCGAATCCTGCCTCGGGCATGGATGTTTGTGATGTCTTTAGGTTAGTTAGGTTTAACTAGTTCTAAGTTCTAGGGGACTAATGACCTCAGCAGTTGAGTCCCATAGTGCTCAGAGCCATTTTTTTGAAGAACACTAAACAAGAGCACAAATATTATAACAACTAATTGTCTTCCTAACCAGTTAAAAGGTAAACGAGGGACGCAGTGCTTCAATGTTACACGTTTCGTTAGTCAAATAAATTCGCGACTCCACGCCCAAAAATTAGATATGATACGTTACCAGTTGACTGCAGGAAACTTTGGCTAGTTTAATAACATCGGACGAGGCTGTCCGTGACTTGATTGATGATGTGGAATATGAAGCCGACGTCGACGTCGTAGCATGTCAAGACTACGCACACTTCGTGAAGCGGGAGAACCCGAAGGCAAAATACGGTACTGCGGGAAGACTTTTAGACGCCATCATCGACAGGACGACTTCTGCGGTTTCTAACAGTGGTGCAGTCATAGTTTTCCACTACCGCCGATCAAGTTGGAGCCATTTCCCGGTAAGATATGTTCTCCTTGTGGAGATACCCTAGCCACTGATCGATATTGAAAGACTTAGTTACTACTAGAGGCTAGAGTCACGACCCACATTCTACGATTGACAAAAAAAAGGAAAAAGACTTATTGGTAAGGTGAATCAGACAAGTGAATGTACAGCGGAAGAAATAGCAACAGCTCGACGTTATTGGTACAAGACAGTACAACAACGTGCAGCTTGGTTAGGAGGATTCTGGGAGAGAAAGGTCGGCTCCCAACCAAAGGATGTGTCCGAAAAGTACTCGGACGCTCCAGTATGGGAAAAGGAGGGCAACAGACTATGGTGGTGAATAACGAAGTGGCCCTGTACTCGAGGCCAATCCGCCAAACTGAAGACGAAGTGGGAAAGAGAGTTATTGGCAACAACGGTCGTAACAGACTTGACAAGTGAGTTCACATTCCGTCAGAAAACAGCAGCAGATTTCTGCAAGCGCTGCAGTAAGAAGCACAGGGTGATTATAATTAAACTTTCAAAACGCTGTAGAAATAACACCACTGTTCAGAATGACTCGAATTGCAACCGAATATTATCGGAGAAGGGGGAAAACATATGGCAGAATAAATGAAAATAATGTGAAAATTGATGAATAGATGGCGCTGTATGTGTCAGAATACGTAAATGGAACCGAGCGAGGTGGCGCAGTGGTTAGCACACTGGACTCGCATTCGGGAGGACGACGGTTCAATCCCGCGTCCGGCCATCCTGATTTAGGTTTTCCGTGATTTCCCTAAATCGCTCCAGGCAAATGCCGGGATGGTTCCTTTGAAAGGGCACGGCCGACTTCCTTCCCCGTCCTTCCCTAACACGATGAGACTGATGACCTCGCAGTTTGGTCTCTTCCCCCAAAACAACCAACCAACCAACGTAAATGGAAACACCTGTCATGTGCACGACCCACTGAAGTTGGTATAAACACGACGGATACACGGATTTTCCTCCTTTTGCGTCTGCGACGTTCGCCATGACTGTCTCAATGCAGGATCGCGCTCTGCTTGTAAGGCTGTATTACAAGAATGGTGACTGTGCACACGTCGCTCTGCAGAAGTTCCGGACACTGAAACGTTTGAAAAAAGGCGTTGGTCCGATGACTGCCGTGGGTTTGGAGAAAATGATTCGGAAGTTCGAAAAGACGAGTTCTTTTGGTGTGCAACCTGGTAGAGGGAGGAAACGAATTGGTTCGACGTCAGTGGAGGCAGTGTCCACAGCAGTGCAGGAGGAGACGAGTGGTGGTGTGCAAACGTGTAGTGCACGGGGAATCGCCCGAACATTGGGCGTACCCGTGAGCACGGTACGTAAAATCCTACGAAACATCCTTCTTTGCTATCCATTCAAAATTACCCATGTTCACGAGTTGCTTCCTGTTGACCTGCCAGCAAGAGAGACCTTTGTTTTAGAATTTCTTACTCGCATCGAAGTGGACGATGTTTGGCCGTGGAAGATTTTGTGGACAGACGAAGCCCACTTCCATCTTACAGGATATATCAATACACAGAATTGTCGAATATGGGCAACGGAAAATCTACACGAAAATCAACCACTTTCACTTCATCCTGAAAAAGTCATTGTGTCGTGCAGGTTTACAGCGTCATTTATCGTAGTGATATATTTTTTCTAGGAGACAGGTGCTTCCAGTCCTGTTACCTGTACTGTCACTGGTAAGCGCTACGAGAGTCTTTTGCGCAACCTCGTTATTCCAGCTCTCCAACAGCGTGGATGTGTGGATGGGATCATTTTTATGCAAGATGGCGCACCTTCTCACATTGCAAATCCAGTTAAGCAGCTGCTGAAGCGCCATTTCGGAAGTGCTAGAATTATCAGCCGCCATTTCCCTACAACCTTGTCGTTCCGACCACCTGATCGTAACCCGTGTGACTTCTGGCTGTGGGGCTGTCTGAAAGATGTTGTGTTCAGCGTTCCGATTGTAGACTTAGCTGCACTTAAGGCACGCACTGCGCAACACATTCTGAATGTGACCCCGAAAACACTTCGGTCAGTTGTGGAACATGCTGTTTCTCGATTTTAACTTGTTGCAGAATAAAGTGGGCAGCATATTAAACATGTTTTGCGTCAGTCACACGGAAATTAATAACCCGATTTGATTTTGATTGATGCTTTTTATGCGGTTTTTGGGCTCAAGACAATTAAAAACCGATGTGTTTGATGTTTTTATGCCGTTTTCGTCCTCAGGACAATTAAAAACCGATGTGATTCATGCTTATTGTGCTGTATTTGGCGTCAGGACAATCAGAAACCGATTTTCCCATCAGATGTGATATGACCTTGCCGTGTTGTATGGGCTTACGTAACTAACAGTATCACGCCTGTGGACCCATGCACACTGAGTGGTACAGTTTGTTTAACGTCAGACGTACACCATAGGCATTGTTGTATGATTCATTTGTCATTTGTAGTCGACCACTATAAAATTATGATGCTTACAGCGCCATCTGTTGCTACATTTTGCAACTATTTATTTTTATTCTGTGATACGTTTTCCCCCTTCTCCGATAACACTCTGTTGCGATTTGACGTCATTCTGACCAGTGGTGTTATTTCTACAGCGTTTTGAAAGTTTAACTTTAATTATAACCGTCCTGTATGTCCGTCCCAGGTAGGTGAGTGGTTATCACGACAGAATGTCAATCCTAAGGGCCTGGGTTCGATTCCTAGCTGGGTCGGAGATTTTCTCCGCTCGGGGACTGGGTATCGTGTTGTTCTATCATCATCGTCATTTCATCCCCATCGACGTGCAAGTCACCGAAGTGGCGTCAAATCGAAAGACTTACACCTGGCCAACGGTCTACCCGACAGGAGACCCTAGTCACACGACATTTACATTTATTTATCACCCTGTATCTCATATTCTCTCTTAATTTCCACCGAGTCAAACGCTCAAATGGAAGATCGGCGTGATTCGAGTCACTGACGTCAACCTTCTGCAATATGAAAGAAGGTAAGAGTGCAGGAGCTGAATGAAGGCAGAGATGGAGCCCCACGCACTTCCATCCTTGTAACAGCGGGCCTGTCCGGCTGTTGCTACCTCTGGAGGTAGACCAGGGTGAGTCGGATGCGGGGAATCGCTAATCGAGGCCTCTCCGCTGTGTTGTATCTCTGCTTTGTAGTGAAATATGTTATGTAGCTTTCATGATATGCAGGGTGAGTCCGAGGTATTCTTACAAGCTTTCAAGAATGATGGAGAAAGGTAAGTGTATCAGTTTGAGGTAACGATCCCTTTTTCGAAAACGACCGAGTAGAAAGTTATAAGGGAATTGTTCTGATATCTTTGACTAAGAAACATGTATTGGTACTGTTGCTGCTAAGACTGTAGGACAGGCAACTTTCAAAACTGGCAATATGGCCAAGACAAGAACAAATGGTTTGTAAGCATGGGCTCTACAGGGCTATTACAAATGATTGAAGCGATTTCATAAATTCACTGTAGCTCCATTCATTGACATATGGTCACGACACACTACAGATACGTAGAAAAACTCATAAAGTTTTGTTCGGCTGAAGCCGCACTTCAGGTTTCTGCCGTCAGAGCGCTCGAGAGCGCAGTGAGACAAAATGGCGACAGGAGCCGAGAAAGCGTATGTCGTGCTTGAAATGCACTCACATCAGTCAGTCATAACAGTGCAACGACACTTCAGGACGAAGTTCAACAAAGATCCACCAACTGCTAACTCCATTCGGCGATGGCATGCGCAGTTTAAAGCTTCTGGATGCCTCTGTAAGGGGAAATCAACGGGTCGGCCTGCAGTGAGCGAAGAAACGGTTGAACGCGTGAGGGCAAGTTTCACGCGTAGCCCGCGGAAAATTGGCTCATGCCACAACTGGAGACCGACAGCGCCGACTTCACCTTTCCACAGGATGGTGCTCCACCGCACTTCCATCATGATGTTCGGCATTTCTTAAACAGGAGATCGGAAAACCGATGGATCTGTCGTGGTGGAGATCATGATCAGCAATTCATGTCATGGCCTCCACGCTCTCCCGACTTAACCCCATGCGATTTCTTTCTGTGGGGTTATGTGAAAGATTCAGTGTTTAAACCTCCTCTACCATAAACGTGCCAGAACTGCGAGCTCGCATCAACGATGCTTTCGAACTCATTGATGGGGACATGCTGCGCCGAGTGTGGGAGGAACTTGATTATCGGCTTGATGTCTGCCGAATCACTAAAGGGGCACATATCGAACATTTGTGAATGCCTAAAAAAACGTTTTGAGTTTTTGTATGTGTGTGCAAAGCATTTTGAAAAGATCTCAAATAATATAGTTATTGTAGAGCAGTGAAATCGCTTCAATCATTTGTAATAACCCTGTAAAACGCTTATCTTAAGAGCTATGAGCACTTTCTCATGGTCGCTACTATGAAACCCTCTTTTATATTAAAGCATTGCCTATACCTCTGAAGGTATGCATTTCACAGCTCATGTTTCCTAGCTGCTTTTATCGTGTTTTGGCCCATAATACTTGCTCCAAAAATATGAAATCCAAGGAGCTTGCAATAGAGTAGATGAGTTTCACAGTAGTGAAAGAGACTGAAGAGACAGCCTACATTACACTTTCCGTCCTCTGCTGGAATATTGCTGCGCGGTATGGGATCCTTACCAGGTAGGACTGAAGGAGGGCATCGAAAAATTGCAAAGAAGGGCAGCCCGTTTCGTGTTATCGCGCAATATGGGTGAGAGTGTCACTGATATGATACGCGAGTTGGGGTGGCAGTCACTGAAACAAAGGCGGTTTTCTTTGCGGCGAGATCTATTTACGAAATTTCAATCACCAACTTTCTCTTCCGAATGCGGAAATATTTTGTTGACACCCACCTACGTAGGGAGAAATGATCATCATAATAAAATAAGAGAAATCAGAGCTCGAACGGAAAGATTTAGGTGTTCCTTTTGCCCACGCGCCATTCGAGAGCGGCATAGTTGAGAAGTAGTATAAAAATGGTTCGATGAACCCTCTGCCACGCACTTAAGTGTGAATTGCAGAGTAACCATGTATATGTAGATGTAGAGCAAGAGCAAGTGTTCATAACTCTCAAGGCATACATTTCAGAGCCCATGTTTGATGACATTTTTCTTTGTTTCTGGTTCATACTACCACCTCCGAAGGTTGTCAAAAAAAAAAAAAAAAAAAAAAAAAAAAAAGGTTCAAATGTGTGTGAAATCTTATGGGACTTAACTGCTAAGGTCATCAGTCCCTAAGCTTACACACTACTTAACCTAAATTACCCTAAGGACAAACACACACACGCATGCCCGAGGGAGGACTCGAACCTCCGCCGGGACCAGCCGCACAGTCCATGACTGCAGCGCCTAGACCGCTCGGCTAATCCCGCGCGGCCTAAGGTTGTCAACCATACAGTTTTAGCAACAATAGTATCGATAGATATATTCCGCATTCAGGGATATCAGAACGATTTTCGGCTATGAAGTTCGTCTTTGTTGTTTCCGGGCCAGATTCCTTACCTCAAATGGATACATTTACTCTTCTCCATCATCTCTGTATTTTTAAATTCATCACAGAATCATCCAATATACGTCCTGCGGAAATAAAGTTGTATGTTACTTGACATTAAAATCTCTGTTTAACTGTTGACGGCGGCGACCTCGCTGTGACACTGTCGGCACCAGCGGGTGGCAAGCAGTTTGCCAGCACTGCAAACTAAACCTGCCCAGGTGCACTGGAAGAGGCGCGCCGAATCACACCGTGGTCCCAGCGTGAACGAGACGGGTCACAGCAACATGCGAGCAGAATCAGGCAGCAAGATGTTTCCTCACACAAGTGAGGGCGGCTGAGTGGCTGCCCGACCCTAGACTCGAACGGCCGACCCTCAGGATAGGAGGCTGACAACAGATGAAGAAGATCTCTGGTGGCCTGCCGATCTGAAGGTGCTGTGCCTACAGCAGCGGACTTGGCGCAAGTAGCAGGTCGCCAACTAGCAGCGGATGGTGACTTGTTGATCCACATGGAGTCTAGACGCGGAGATCCCCCACAGGGCCGGTGGCTGGCAGACTGGCTAAAAATGACGAGCATTTATACGGACTTCGTCCATCCTTGTTTCGCTACAGCACTAGTTTCTATCACGTAAACCACAACAAACCATTGCTCGAACATGAAGCAACTAGGTTACCCAGGCTGAAGTGACTCTCCCTTCCTGCTGCATCAACAGTATTACGCCTCTGGAGCTTTTGCTCTGTTGCAGCACGTAGTAGCCAGCAACCCCAAAAAGGTACTGGTCTTGCCTGCATTTAAGAGCAGTTATTTCTGATTGGTATTTAAAGTATCTACCTTGCACGGTTGAATTTGATCTGGATAGTGTCTCAGAATATGAGTTGCAGTGTTGTCTTGAGATCTAAATTTGGCATAGAGTGTGCTGGCCTCATCCTTTCCATAAGTTATGAATGTTGCCTGATGTGGGCCGGATACGTGCATTAACATGCTGACGGCTCTATACATCCTTCTGATTCTTTTGGAGCTGTGTTATACTGGTTCCCATGGATCGGTCTATTTGGCATAATGAGGGACTTGCGCCATACCGTGGGCACTACTGTTATTACGAGTGTCGCCCTAGTTGTTCGTATGTTTGTTTGTTGTGCAATTATGCTCGCTGACGCTTGTGTGTCGCCTGCTCTGGTCCTTTACTGTTAATGTCCAGTGCCTAAATGAATAAAAGCAAAAAAAGGAAGGGGGAGTACCTGATGTCCTGTATTTGTATATTTTTTTTTTTCTTTTTTGAGCTGTATGCCATTATCGGTCACTCATGGCCAGCCTTAGTGTGTTATAGATGTGGTTTCATTTGGGATCTACAGCCAGCAGCTTGTTTATCTGTGGTGTGATGTGTTTCTCGCCTGGAGGCAAGGGCCTTAGTGTGCCTTATGGCAAGAGACAAACTAAACTTTTCATCACCCACTTCCGTCAACAAACTTTCAGGCAGATAATTCAAGAAAATACTTCCTTCTCTAGTCACTAAGTTCTAGACAATAAAAAGTTTATTTTGCAATAAACGAGCAGTATACTAAACTTCCTGGCAGATTAAAACTGTGTGCCGGACCGAGACTCGAACTCGGGACCTTTGCCTTTCGCGGGCAAGTGCTCTATCATCTGAGCTAAGGACGACTCACACCCCATCCTCACAGCTTTACTTCCGCCAGTACCTCATCTCCTACTTTCCAAACTTCACAGAAGCTCTCACTGGAAAATAGGAGACGAGGTACTGGCGGAAGTAAAGCTGTGAGGGCGAGGCGTGAGTCGTGCTTGGTTAGCTCAGATGGTAGAGCACTTGCCCGCAAAAGAAAAAGGTCCCGAGTTCGAGTCTCGATCCGGCACACAGTTTTAATCTGCCAGGAAGTTTCATATCAGCGCACACTCCGCTGCAGTGTGAAAAATCTCATTCTGGAACCAGCACTGTACTGTTGGTGCGATAGCTGTATTCTCATAAACACGCTGTTCGTAAACTTGTGTAAATTTTAACTATGAAATGTTTCATGAAGCAAGCCCAAGAACGTCTTAAAAGCAGTTAACACATTTCATTCCTGGTACAATAATCTTTCTCATTTGTCACTGTGCTGACTGTTTGCGCCGCTGATGTCGCTCAGTTTCTCGCATTCGCAGACTCGCGCCACACTGGCACCTAATGGCCGGTGCTGTGGGTTGATCGCAGCTTGCTCCAGATGGACGTCGTTCAGCTGCCGTCTCAAACAGTGAACATGAAACAGAGAACACAGCACAAGTAACCAAACATATAATACACTACTGGCCATTAAATTTGCTACACCAAGAAGAAATGCAGATGATAAACGGGTATTCATTGGACAAATATATTATACTAGAACTGACATGTGATTACATTTTCACGCAATTTGGGTGCATAGGTCCTGAGAAATCAGTACCCAGAACAACCACTTCTGGCCGTAATAACGGCCTTGATACGCCTGGACATTGAGTCAAACAGAGCTTGGATGGCGTGTACAGGTACAGCTGCCCATGCAGCTTCAACACGATACCACAGTTCATCAAGAGTAGTAACTGGCGTATTGTGACGAGCCAGTTGCTCGGCCACAATTGACCAGAAGTTTTAAATTGGTGAGAGACCTGGAGAATGTGCTGGCCAGGTCAGCAGTCGAACATTTTCTGTATCCAGAAAGGCCCGTACAGGACCTGCAACATGCGGTAGCGCATTATCCTGCTGAAATATACGAATTAGCAGGGATCGAATGAAGGGTAGAGCCACGGGCCGTAACACATCTGAAATGTAACATCCACTGTTTAAAGTGCCGTCAGTGCGAACAAGAGGTGACCGAGACGTGTAACCAATGGCACCCCATACCATCACGCCGGTTGATACGCCAGTATGGCGATGACGAATACACGCTTCCAAAGTGCGTTCACCGCGATGTCGCCAAACACGGATGCGACCATCATGATGCTGTAAACAGAACCTGGATTCATCCGAAAAAATGACGTTTTACCATTCGTGCACCCAGGTTCGTCGTTGAGTACACCATCGCAGGCGGTCCTGTCTGTGAAGCAGCGTCAAGGGTAACCGCAGCCATGTGCTCCGAGCTGATAGTCCATGCTGCTGCAAACGTCGTCGAACTGTTCGTGCAGATGGTTGTTGTCTTGCAAACGTCCCCATCTGTTGACTCAGGGATCGAGACGTGGCTGCACGATCCGTTACAGCCATGCGGATAAGATGCCTGTCATCTCGATTGCTAGTGGTACGAAGCCGTTGGGATCCAGCACGGCGTTCCGTATTACCCTCCTGAACCCACCGATTCCGTATTCTGCTAACAGTCATTGGATATCGACCAACGCGAGCAGCAATGTCGCGATACGATAAACCACATTCGCGATAGGCTACAATCCGACCTTTATCGAAGTCGGAAACGTGATGGTACGCATTTCTCCTCCTTACATAGGTACGAGAAACAGAAAAATAAAAAAGTGGTTAACTTTGAAAAAAGATGGTGGTACTCTAGCATCACATTTGGCAGGATGGCAGAGATAACTAGGAACTCTGGTGGAAAGATTTGGGATCGGCTCAACTGAATGGAAGGACAGGGGTCCCCACATCACTGTTTCAGCCTTAGTCATGTTTAATACATAGCTTGCCTTTACTAAAGTCAAACGAGTTTTAAAACCAAACAGTAAAACTGACTGAGCAGACTGTAGAAACAGCAGACTTTTAAACAATTATGAGCCATCAGCCATTAACTACACACCGTAATACAAAATTTTAAAAGCGATTAACACTCAGTGTATAGTCAGCTACAGTTAACCAAAATTCGCTGATCATATTTTAAGCAGATGGTTTTTAAACAGCTGCTATTAATTATGTGTGGTAGTTGCGTAAATCCCGCTGGACGGGGGGGAAGAGGAAGTGCGAGAGGTAAGGACACACAGGGAAGTTACTTAAGTCGGACAGGTTGGCCACCTTCCTTCCACTCCTTAAGCCTGCAAGAGACTGGACCACCTTCACTAGCGTGGAACCAACTATATCACCTAGTCGATGGTGTGTTTTCCGAAACATCGCGTCTACTCACGAAAAACCAGGATCGGCAGCTTGATAGGAACCGATTCGCTCTCTCGTGTACCATACAGAACTCCAAACCTCTCTGACCCTGGCCGACTCATTCGGCACTCCGCCCACTCCTCCCACTCACTGCCCAAAACCGTCTTGCCTCGCGGTTTTCGTACCCACCGATGGCACCACCGGCGTACCTCCAAAGTTATCCAAAGATCGTCAGTGAGGGGTGAACTCGATGGAAGGCCGAGCCTGCACAGCTCAACTTCGCCTACTGAAACTCAAAGACGCCACGCTGGGGTTCAGCACGAAGGGCAGAAGGTGCTAGCTACCCTCTTTAATCTGACT
This sequence comes from Schistocerca cancellata, assembly GCF_023864275.1. Classification (NCBI taxonomy): domain Eukaryota; kingdom Metazoa; phylum Arthropoda; class Insecta; order Orthoptera; family Acrididae; genus Schistocerca; species Schistocerca cancellata. The sequence continues at coordinate 50,639,449 of NC_064628.1, read as the reverse complement.
AACATGTACTCTAGAGATCTTCTCGCTCAATTCATTACGAACTAAGAAATCTTAAAATTTTACTGGGGCCTATAAAATGGTGAGTCAGTTTATTAGAAGGGGTTGCGCCAGCCTTGGCTCTGACGTTGAACCTACACACAAACACACGGTCTCTGACTTTCCACTTGAGCTAGCTCCTCCCACAATTGAGATCTACACACCTGACGCCTATGCGCGAGGTCTATATTTCGTCATGCTCTCTCCCAATCGTGCTGGATGCTTTGCGGGGTGACTCACCCAGGCAGCAACTCACCAATGGTCCAAAGATCACTCAGGGGAGACTTAATCGGATAGGCCAGGAGTGATCTTGATGGGCTCATGCTGAGCAGCATTAAAAGCAATATTTAACCAGAGGACAGAAAGACCCCAGTGTTTTTGGGACCTAGAATGAAATATTATCAATGCGGCCTTGAAATCCCTATTCACGCACTAAGCAAAGGACGACCAGGGGTAGTAAGAAGCAGTGGTAACATGCCTAACACCATGACCGAAACAAAAATCTCCGGCGTTCCATAGATGTAAGTGCTGGAGCATTATTACTTACTACGGTGCTCAGTGGTCCAAAGACAGCAAATATTTTGGTAACATGTACATATTGACCGCTAGTGACTCCACGGATGGGGATTAACAAGCTAAAACCTGAAAACCTGTCCACCACCACCACCAAGATGTAACGTTATCCTCTCCCCCCCCCCTCTCCCCCTGGAGTACGTGGAAGGTGTCCTACGTAGTCCACAAAGAGACGATCTATGGGTCTGCTCTCACAAGTGGACTCGAGAAGACTCTTGTGTGAGTTAGAATTGGGTTTCCCACGTTTGCATAACTGACACCCCTTCACTAATATTCATACACACAGACAACCAAATAACATGTTGTTCTAATTTTGCCCAAGATCTTATGAAACCTAGGTGACCATCCACCACGGAGCTGTGAAGATATCTAACAAGAGAGGGAACCAATACCTCAGGGAAACAAATTTTGAATGTGCAATCGCCCTTCCCCTTTTGACACACAATGCCTTTATTAAGAAAATACCCGTCTAAGTCTTCACCATTTACAGTCTTTTTTCTTATTTGGAAAATACGGGAATCTTCTTCCTGTCTCCCCTTGAGCCCGCCAACGAAATCAGGAGCTTCAGTTAACACAGATCCGCCCAAGGCAAGTGGACCACTGTCCTCCGCATATTGTGGGGAGGCGCAGCCTTCATGCATGCGACTTAAAACGTCGGCCACATTGTTGTCTGGATCCTTGATACGACGAATTTTAAAACGAAATACGGAGATGCAGACTGCCCAACGAGCGACCCTTCCAGTTTTTTTGGTGTGGGCCAATATCCAACTCAACGCCTGATTACCAGTCTCGAGCACAAATGCCCTATGCCCTAGGTCGAAATAAAACTTCTGCAAGGCGAAGAGAACTGCTAAAGCTTCCCTCGCACACAATGAATATTTTAAGCCGTGTGATGCGTAGGCGACGAGACACTGCCCCCCCCCCCCCCCCCCTGTTCTTCTTGGAGGAGTACCGCCGCTACCTCAGAACTGAATACGTCTGTCTTGACAATAAAGGGCTTGTCAAAATTCGGGATAACTAACACAGGAGGGCTTCTAAGGGTGGCTTTAATCGCCTCAAAGTAAGCTTGATGACTCTCCCCCGAAAGGAAGGGTTCCTCTTTCTTGTGCGAGTTATTCAACAGCGCCTCCAATTGGATGAAATTAGGAACAAACTTCCGAAAGAAATTTGCAATTACAAAAAATCTGGCCACTCCCTTCTCGCTCTTTGAGAGGGGCGGTGGAAGTCATGCAAGGAACTTGTCCGCTCCTGATCAATGCTGATCCCTTGATCCGAAATCAAGTCACCAAAAAAGGACATAAAAGTGGGAACCAAGGTAATCTTAGAAGATATGACAGCAAGCCCCGCCTGCTTAAGACCTAACAGAACTTCTTTGAGGTGGTGCAAATGCTTCAAGAATGTGGCACTGTAAACTACCACATCATCAAGATAGTTATAAACGGATTTGAACTTAAGACCTCCCGAAACATGGTCCAAAAGACGAGACAACACGGACGCGCCTGTAGACAGTCCGAAAAGAATCCGAAAAAAATTCGTAAAGGTTTCAGGCAGCACAAAAGGCAGTTTCTGGTTTGGAATCTTTGGTCAAGGATATCTGACGTAGGCTGACCAGATAAAGCAATTGTGAAGGTCAGACAGAGGGACTGATTCCAAACTGACCTTGTATTTTAGTGCCCTATAATCGATAACTGACCGATAACGCCTCTTTGTCCTTTAGGAACGAGAAAAATGAGTGAAGCGTAGGGAGCAGTCGAAGGTCTAATGACACAATCCTATACCACGTTATTAACTTTTAGAAAACAAAACGCCTACAGCCGTCCTTGTGATTTTATTTATTTTGTAGCTACCAGTAGTGCTTCAGTGTGTCATCTTCAGGCTGTAGTTGACGCTGAAGGGGTTGACACAATCCCTAGATATACCACCTCAGTGGCCAACATAACTGGTTACGCAGACTATCTGAAAAAGTTGGGGTCAGCACTCCAATCGTCAACTGCCAGCCGTCGTCCCCAAGACCTCCTGTCAAAAGGATGGACATACTAAAACATGTTATTAATTATCCTGCACAAAATCTTCACCTTGGGTGTGTTAATCTCTAAGGAACCTGACGAACAGGAATATCGTGAGCCCAGCGAATCTCACATCGGATCTTACTAATGACGTCTAATTTATTAGTGAGGGCACTAGAAAATCGGGATAATACGCTCAACAGGTTCCTAGCTTCCCCAGTTTCTAAATGAACAGTGGAAAACTCAGACAATACTGAACGGTTAGAGCGCCGAAACGACCACAGTGCTATCCTTTCCTTTATGCAAAATTTGAAATTAAAAACACGAGCTTGATAATCAAGAAGCAGACCATCATCGAGTTAACTGACGAATTCTTATCAAAGACAAAGCTGTCAGTGCGTGTGAAATCCAATATGCCTAACATGCCCCACCAGAGGTAACTCTTTACTGTTAATCACATGATATCTCTTAGAGGGTTGGCACAAAGGAGGCATTGTACATAAATTCCCAAATTCGAGGTACCAGTTGTAATCAGGTAGTGACACAGAACTCCCGCAATCGAAAAAAGAGCGCATACAGGTTCATTATTCAAGTGAGCACACACATAAGGAAGCATCAGATTCCGCACTGCTCTAATGTTAGAGCAGTTCTTAGTACGAAGACGGTAACGCCTTCTGGCCATTGTCTTTTGGCGCCAGATGTTCGGGCGCGTGCCCTCTTCACCAGACATGACTGCACAAAATGTCTACTATCACCACACCAGAAACAGACCTTAGTTTAACATAACTGAGTGCAGAGCCTGCAGCGTCACGCTGGGTCCCCTCAGATGGAATAACTAGGTGACCGCCCGTCTCCGGTTGCTCATCAGCAAATCTTAACCATTCCAGCTCGGCAATCAAAGATATCTAATTCAACGAACGTAGTAGGTTTCCTAGAAAACGCCACACAAAACTGGTCCTCCGGTGTTAACCACCTCAACTTCAACTAGAGCTATTACAGCAGTGCGGACCCCATCAGTGTATTTAAGCAAGGTCTCATGCTGGAACGGCATACACCAAAAATGCTTGCTCCCCAAGCCTGATCCGGGATGACAAATTCAATTGAATAATGCGCTGCCTCAGATTCTGGAAGGGATCCTTCACTGTGCATAATTTCAAAGATAATCTTGCTGAAAACCCCGCGTGTTAACGGGTAAAGAAGTTGAAGAACAATGGCATGTGAAATGCACAATGCATCAGCATGAAATTCAGACCAAACTGATAACCATAAAACAAATTCAACCTGTTTTTTTGGAAATTTGTGGTAAGTTCTATGGGACCAATTTGCAGAGGTCGTCGGTCTCTAAGCTAAGGACAACACACACCCCCATGCCCGAGGGAGGTCTCGAACCTCCGACGAGGGGAAAGCCGTGCGAACTGTAGCAAGGCGCCCAAGACCACACGGCTACCCCGCGCGGCTTCAACCTCTTCAACCTGCTCCATAGTAAACTCGTTAATCCCTTGTAGCAAATGCAAAAGAGGTTTTGACGACCTAGCAAAAGCATTAGACGAGATCACATTTACTGGTCGATTAGTTTCCTGCCCGTTATCACCTGCATCGTCCCTCTCACTTACACTAGTTGTGTCATCGAAGTTAAGAAGACACAGATCTACCTGTAGCTCCATAAATTGACTAGTTAAGCTATCAATGGCAGCACTGTCGTCTGGCTTCAGTGATGCCTGCCTTAAATCACCAAGATAATTCACCCATTGTGTGACCTGCGCTTCAATGCTATACCCTTGTTTGCGCGTACGCTGACTGTTCCCTAAGAAGTTCACATTTTCCTGCAGTCCCAGCAATGCCACCGAACCATCACTTCGCGCAGCATCTACCTCACCGGTGGAGATGAGGCTGAGGTCCAAGGCTTTCCCCGTGGCGCTGTACAGGCGAGCAGCCAATTCAGTCACTCCGCCCTAGTCCAATTGCTGACTAATTCGTAATTCGTAGAAAAGGTGGTTTTTCTTGAGACATCCTGTCGCTGGGCGGGGCCTGGCTTTTGTCCTGATACTGCTACCTGTAAAACAGTACGTAATTAACAAAATACAGCTTATAGTTAAGAATAAGATAGTAACAAGGAACTCTGTTGCAAGAAGGAAAGGATGGCCATGACTCCCCCCCCCCTCCACCCCACCCCACCCAGCCATCCTCCTGGGCCATTCCAGAAAAGGGAGAATAACCATGCACTGCACTGTTAACTAGGAATGTGGGTGGAAAGATTTGGAATTCGGTCACGCTAATGGATGAACTGTGGTAGACACATCACTGTTTCAGAGTTCATCGTCTTCAATAAATAAATTGCCTTTATTAAAGTGAAACAAATTTTAAAGGCAATCAACAGTAAAATGGACTGTGCAGACTTTAGAAAACTGACTTTTAAGCAACTGCCACTCTTTACGAGCCATCAGCCATTAACTACACACCAAAAATTCCGAATTTTAAAAACAGTTAGCAAAATCACCGTGCAGCTTTTAACTAAATGACCTTTAAATGAAACAACAATTTTACGGTTACCAGTCACTGTTTATTTATCTCCACGACGCGTTTCAAAGGTTTAAACCCCCATCATCATTAGGTGTCATATTAACAAATGTAAATCCACCTACCCTAAAATGTTCGCATTTACAGTAAATGACCTTTAAAGAGCTGCCATTAATTATGGACCCTTTGTCACTCAGTAGACAGCAATGGTACAGAATTTTAAAAACAGTTAACAGACAGTGACATGCAGCTACAGTTAACCAAAATTTACTGATTAGATTTTAAACAAATAATTTTTAAATAGCTGCTGTTAGTTATGAGTAGGGGTTGCATAAACTCTACTGAGGGCTGGAAGAGGGGGGGAGGGGGGGGGGAAGAGCGAGAGATAAGAATACCACAGAAGTTACTTAATTTGGACAGGACGGCCGCCGTCCTTCCACTTCTTAACCCCGCAAGAGACCGGACCACCTTCACTAGCGTTGACCTGGCCAAATAACCTCCGAATCGCTGGTGCGTTTTCCAAAATATCAAGTCCACTCACTGAAACAACTTCGCAGGTCAGGCGATAACAAATTATCAATACCAGGCTCGGCAACTTCACAGGGACCATTTCGATCTCTTGTGTACCACTCAGAATTCCAAACCTCTCACGCCCCCGGCCGACACGTTCCGCACATCACACACTTACCGCCCAAGACCTTCCTGCTTCCCACCGATGGCAGCACTGGCGTACCTCCAAAGACATCCAGACAACAGTCGTCAACGAGGAGTGAAACCGATAAAAGGCCGAGCCCGCACGGCTCAGGCAGTTCAATTCCCATCAAGCCATCTAAATTATATTTCCCATGATTTCCCTACATCACTTAAGACAGCGCCTAACAACTGGCTGGTTTTGAGCGCGAGTACTCGCGTCTGCTCGGGCACGTGCTCGCGAGCAAGTGCAAGGTCGCGGAGTAGGGAGGGAGGGGAGGGAGGGGAGGGAGGGAACATGCGCGCGCACGTTTGAGTGTGATCTCGCGTTCTTAGCAGATTTAACTAGCCATCTGAATGCTTCGAACATTTTACTACAAGGTAAAGATCTGCTAATTACTCATTTGATAGATCGAATACGAGCTTTTAAAATGAAATTGACACTTTGGGTGAGTCAGCTGGAAACAGAAAACCTAGCTCATTTTCCTAAATTATCATCCATGCAAGATGTTCACAAAGACTGTGAACGTTATACACATAGTTTAGTTGACCAGCGCTTTCAAGATCTGACAGCACCAGACAGTGATTTTGATCTGTTCTCTCCATATTCAGCGAATATTTGAGAGATTCGTCCTGAGCTGCAGCAAGAAATTATTGACCTGCAGTGTGACAGAGAATACAGAGACAAATTTCAGAACAAGAAAAACATTTTGGAATTCTACAGACACTTCCCTCAGGATAGATTTCCTCGTTTGCACAAACTGGCGGCTACAATAATATCAATGTTCGGTTCCACGTATGTTTCTGAACAACTGTTCTCTGCAATGAAATGTAACAAGACGCGCCTGAGAAACGCATTGTCTGATCTGTGTAACAGTTCACAAATTAATGCGAATGTAGAGGCATACACTAAGCTAATAAAATTATGTGGCATGTGTACATTCTCCTTTATTTGTTTCATTTGTCGCAGTAATAATTCGTAAGTGATATCCCTGCAGGAGGCCGCGGATTTACATTGACTGGCGGCAGCTGTTGTGTGCCCCACGTGACTTTCCCCACTCTCCGCTCTGGTTCAGTAGTGGGGGTAGCGTGCTCGCGCTGCTCCGTGCTCGCGCCTTGCTGCTCACAGCTTGCTCCGCGAGCACGTATGTTGTGAAGCCCTGACTTAAGACATATGCCGGAATTTTTCCGTTGAATAGGACAAGGCTGATTTCGTTCACCATTCTTTCCGTACTCGACCTTGTGCTCCATCTGCAATGATCTCTTCACTGACGCGAAGCTAAACCATAATTTACTTTCTTCATTTTCGAAGAGAGATCCATCGAGGTTGTTACGTTATTAGTATTAGCCAAAAAGCAGTGTGAATGTGTTCAAAGGACAATGAGTTTCACCTTATTACTTTTCTGAGTCTATCTAATTAGAAGTTTTCTTCCCAGTCTTTTTCTGAATCATTTTTCACTATTTTAATTACGATGTTGTTGTGACCAAAGCAAAGCGCGCATAGAAAGAATTAGCTCCCAAGTACACAAGTAACACTATATACTTTATTGAAAACAACGTAAATAAGGAAACTGCAATAGCCACAAGGCAATGAGAAACACTGACAGAAGTTCTGAACGAAGTATGCACTGCTACTTTCTGATAGTACGCATTTCTTAATTAGGTACTGCTGCAGCATAGCCATTGCAAGTCAAAATCTAGTGTCTATTATAACAGGCAACAGATTGGACTGCTGTCCAGCATTACCAAAATAAAGTCTATGATAGTTTGATACCAAGTCCAAAGGTCAAAGTACTCAGAGGCGAAGGTTCGCGGCTGGCTATCTGGCAGGTCAGAAGGACGTTGAAGCCAAAGACGGAGGCCATAGTCCTCAGAGGTCAATGTTCGATTAGGCAAATGCTCGTAGTAACCCGGCTGGCTGCTGGTGGTGACAGCACAGGCCAGGTGGTCCTGGGTCGGTTGTTGGACTGCGTTTTGCTTCGGCTCCTTAGTCCAATAACTTCAGTGGCCGGAACCGAACTGATTGAGTGGCAGGGACAGAAGTGGTTGGCTGTGTCGGTCGAAGTTCCATCGTCGAAGACAATTCTGACTTCAAGGTGAAAGGTGAGGATTTGTAGAGAATTACATTACTAATACACTTTTGGGGTCAATTTATCAAGACCCATACGTCGGTAGAATGGTTTTGTGGCACCCTGACTGGTTTGATGCAGCCCGCCTCGAACTCCTTTCCTGCGTCAACCTCTTCATCTCAGAGTAGCACTTACAACCTACGTCCTCAGTTATCAATTATTTGCTGGTCGTATTCCAGTCTCTGTCTTCCTCTACAGTTTTTGCCCTCCATAGCACCGTCTAGTACCATGGAAGTCATTCTCTCGTGTCTTAACAGATGTCCTATCATCCTGCCCCTTCTCCTTATCAGTGTTTTCCACATGTTCCTTTCCTATCCGATTCTGCGCAGAACCTCGTCATTCCTTACCTTATCAGTCCACATGTCAAATGCCTCTGCCGGTTGGAGTGGCCGAGCGGTTCTAGGCACTACAGTCTGGATCCGCGCGACCGCTACGGTCGCATGTTCGAATCCTGCCTTGTGCATGGATGTGTGTGATGTCCTTACGTTAGGTTTAAGTAGTTCTAAGTTCTAGGAGACTGATGACCTCCGAAGTTAAGTCCCATAGTGCTCAGAGCCATTTGAGCCAAATATCTCTGTTCTGGTTTTCCCACAGTCCATGTTTCACTACCATACGATGCAGTACTCCAGACGTAGATACTCAGAAATTTCTTCCTCAAATTAATGCTGATATTTGATATTAGTAGAGTTCTCTTGGTCAGGAATGCCCTTTTTACCATTGCTAATCTGCTTTCGATGTCCACCTTGCTCCATCCGTCATTGGTTATTTTACTGCCTAGGTAGTAGAATTCCATAACTTCATCTGCTTCGTGACCATCAATCGTGATGTTAAGTTTCTCGCTGTTCTCATTTCTACTACTTCTGATCAATTTACTGATCAATTTACTACTTCGTGATCAATTTAGTACTCTTAAAAATGGGACGAGATTTTTGGTTATGCTATACGCATCATTCAGAAGTACATGAATTGGTTTATACAGAAAAAAACTGTTTATCCGGGGGATAAAATCAAATTGGCAGGAAGTGAGGGACGTTTCCTACTAAAATAGTTAGCCGCCTTCTTAACCGGATTAAGTTAAAACTTATTAGTCGTACGTCAAGCAGCTGATGAGTCCAGTTGGGTCTGATGGCGTCTGATATTGGCCTATACATACCGTCCGCCTGTAACAAAGGCTGCGTCATTAGCAAATTACGCTATTTGGGTCCCTTCAACAGTCGGCATGTAATTGACGCAAATGTTAAATAGGATCGGGGACAACACGGAGCCTTGAGGCAGCCCGACATTAGCCGTTCGGAAGTCAGATGATAGATTCCCTAGAGTGACAAACATCTTCCTGTCTACAAGCCTTACGTAACAGTCAGGAATTGACCTATGTAGTTTTTGTATCAGTTTCTCCCTCCAAACTTTGTCATAGGCGTTAGCGATGTTCAAAACGACTACAGCAATGGCTTTAGTCACATTCAAGTTCCGTGTCGCGATTTCCACCAAGCGGAAATGTTTTTATTCCGCAGAGAGCTTACGTTGGAACCCATAGTGTTCGCTCGAATCCTGGCATCTGTGACAAGGGGCTCTATCAGGCGGAGAGTACGACCATTTCAAATGTTTTCAAATGGTTCAAATGGCTGGAAGCACTACAGGAATTAACTTCTGAAGTCATCACACCCCCTACACTTATAACTACTTAAACCAAACTAACCTAAGGACATCACACACATCCATGCCCGAGGTAGGATTCGAACCTGCGACCGCAGCAGCAGCGCGGTTCCGGCTTGAAGCGCCTAGAACCGCTCGGCCACAACGGCCGGCTCAAATGTTTTGCCCAATTCGGTAAGAAGACTGACAGGTCGATAGTCGTTACCAAGCGTCAATCCTTATGCAGCCTAGCAGTCTTTTAAGAGGACGGAAAATACTATGTATCATCCTGAAGAGCACGGAATATTAAAGAGAAAGTGCTTCAGGTGTGAGTTGACAACCTTGTCCACATAGCGTGCCTTATTCCCAGTCAGTTATCTGGTTATAACCCTCACTTTGCTGACTGTCGTCCACCACGATGACCTTGTCGAAGAGCTGGAAGGTAGTAAGTTCATACCCCCTCTGTGCGTTCAAGGATTTGAAGGGATTTATGAAAGTTAGGGGGGGCGGAGATCCAGGCCGGATGGCCGTAACAAAGGACAGCCCCCACCACCACTACCACTACCACCACAGCCATAGTTTATACTTTCCCCTCCGCCGCCACCACCACCAACCCCCTCTTTCCATCTCTCCTCTTCTCACTCTCCCTTCGCCCTCGCTCTTTGTCGCCCCCTCTCCAGCTTCTTCCTCCCGCTCCTCTCACTCTGATCCTTTCCCCCCACTCCACCAGCCTGTCACTGCAGCTCCAGCTAGGGTGGTGGCCCGTCGGGCCACTGCCCATGCCCAACTCTCTCCATCGCCTTCGCCATCACCGCCACCATCTCTGGCGCCGACTGCTGTGTCCACGCCGAGACCTGCCACTTCCCGCCACCTTCCTATAGCTCCCGTCCCTCATGTCACCACCGACCCTTCTGCCACCGTTAAACGCCCTAGTGGCACCACCACCTCCTCCGCTCCCAAAAAGGCCCCCCCTCGTCCTCCTTCCCCCTCCCCCAGGATGCCATGAATGTCTCCCCACCTGGCCCTGCTCCCTCCGCCTCCTCCTCCTCCTCCTCCTCCTCCTCCTCCTCCCCTCTTTATACAAATACCTCCTCTCCCATCCCGATCCTTCCCTTCTCGAGGCCCGGAATCTCTCTCTCCTCCTCCGCCAACACTTCCCTCGTGCCCCCATCTCTCTCCTCACCCCCAGACGGGATTCCGTTCTCATCTCCTCCCCCAGCCCAACCCTCCATACTGACATCCTCTCCCGCCTCCCCATCATCCGTTTTGGCCCCAACACCTCCCTCACCCCTGCTCCTTCTCCATCTCCTACCCACCGACCCCAAACCCCGCGTCGCCCGCCGACCCTCACTGCTGTGATCACTCGGCTCAGTCCTTCGATCACGGAGGAGGAGGTGTTGGCGGAGCTCAAGACGCATCCCACGCTGGAGGTGCGGGTGGTCCACCGCATTGTCAACTCGGCCAGCCCCACCCGCCTTATGCGGGTTTTCTCTGAGGACGCCCCCTCCATTGACCGTCTCCTGAAGGAGGGTACCCTCCTCTTCAACCAGCGCTATAAGGTCGACCCCTCCCGTTCCCCTCCTCAATCCCTGCACTGCCAGAGGTGTCTGCACTAAAACGCACACCCAACAGCCGAGTGCCGCAGGGCCCCCACCTCCCCACATTGTAGGCAAGCGCACTTCCTCCGGCAGTGCCCTATCCTTCAATCCCCTCCCTCCTGCAATACCTGCAATCTCCCCCATCCCACCTACTCCCAAAAGTGTTAAGCCCGACCCCCTCTGACCACTCCTGAACTCACCGTCCCTGTCCGTCCTCTGGACGCCCCCACCCCTCCTGTCAATTCCCTTCGTCCCCCCCCCCCACCGCTGAGGACATCATCAGGTTCCTCACCATTGTCCTACAAAACGTCCACCCTTTCCAGCGCCCTCACACCCTCCAACAGGTCTCCCTCGCCGCCCGTTCCATTTTCCACTTAAAAATGTATGCCACCTACTCCAACAACCAGGCCCATTTCACCTTCTCCCGTCTTGACACCCTCGTCTTATTCCCTGTCATGGCACGACAGCACCGTATCCTTTTCAACAACATCTGCTCCCTTCCCATCAACAAGAACCTCTTCCTGCACACCCTTGCCACCCACTGCGTGGATGCCTTCCTCCTCAATGAAGCTTTCCTCCAACCCCACCACACCATCCACACGTCGCCGTACCTCTTTCACCACTTCGATAATCCCCTGCGGACTGCGCATAGCGGAGTTGCCATTGGCCACCACTGCCAGATCCTAGTTCGGCTCCAACCTCTCCTTCCTGACCCCACCGAACACCTGATCCTTAGTCTCTTCTTCCCCGGCCTTACTGTCACCTGCTCCACCATCTATGTCCGCCCTAACGTCCCTATTCCCTTCGACTTCCTCTCCCACAGTGACCATACCTTCTCCTCCTACGTGATCGCCGCCGACCTCAACATCCATAGTCGTTCCGCCGCCCAGTTACGGCGGTGACATCGATTCCTCTCGTCCCTTCAAGGCGACCTCACCCCATCCCCCAGCACACCTGTCCCAAATCCAACTCCACTCCCGATGTTATCCTTTTCTCCCCTAACCTCCTTGGCCGCATAATGGTGCATGTCCTGGAGCCTATTGGTAGCGACCTTCTCCCTGTCCTCCTCACAGTTTCAGACGGTCGTCGCCCCCTCCCTGACCCTCGAAATGACCCTCCCCCAAAGTACGTCCATGACTGTTCCAGTGCCAACTGGAATGCCTACCGGGATACCCTCTCCACCCAGGTCGATAGCCACCCCTTCACCTACCACCACCCTGACGCTGTAACCAATGCTGCCTCCTTTCTCCAGCAGACCTTGTCTGAGGCCGTGGAGGCCCACGTCCCTACTGTCGCCATCCACCCCCACCATCCTACCTTACCCCCACAGGCCATCCTCCTCCTCCGTGAATCCCGCTGTCTCTACCGTGCCTTCCTCCACACGCATGACCCGGACACACTCCAACGCCACCGGCAACTCCAGCGACACATTCGAAATTTGCTCGTGGATAAGAAACGCTGGGACTGGCGACAGACATGCACCCGTTTAAATGCTACCCTACCTATAAACTCGTCCAAGTTCTGGTCAGCCTTCCATCGCCTTACCGGAACTAAACCCTCCCCCTACTATCCTCTTCTCCATGACGATCACCCTTTCCCTGACACCCTTAGTAAGGCCAATCACTTTGCCTCTTACCTCTCAGATGTCTTTTCCATCCCCGATGATCCTCAGTTCGATTACTCCCTCTTCCAGGATGTCCGTGATCGAACTGACACCTCTTTCCCTCCCCTCGCACCTGGTTTCCAGTACTTGGACAACATTGCACACACGGACCTCAATGCCCCGATCACTACACAGGATCTCATTGCTACACTCTGCACGAAACGCAACACCGCTCCTGGTCACGATCGTGTCACCTACCGTCACCTTCGTGAAGCTCCTGTCTCTTTCCTCTCCACCCTGGCCAGGCTCTACAATGTAGTCCTGTCCACTGGTTACTACCCCGACCTGTGGAAAACCTCCCGTATCCTGATGTTCCTTAAACCTGGTAAACCGCCATCTGCCATCTCCTCCTGCCGTCCCATCAGCCTTAATTCGGTCTTCAGCAAGGTCCTGGAATCCATCCTCACCTGCCGCATCCAGCAGCATCTCCGCCAGCACCGCCTTCTTCCCGTTACCCAGTGTGGCTTTCGGCCGTCCTTCTCTTCCGATGACCTTCTCCTTCACCTCACTCAACTCCTTTCCGAACAGCTTAATTCCCGTTACTCTGCAATCTTCCTCTCCCTGGACCTCGAACGTGCTTATGACCGTGTATGGCATTCCAGTCTCCTCTTTAAGCTCCCAACCTTTACCCTTCCCATTAACTACGTCCGTCTGATCGGCTTCTTTCTCTCCCACCGACCTTCCTTCGTCACCATCCATCACACGGATTCCTACACCTTTTTTCCCTCTGCCGCTGTGTCTCAAGGCTCCGTCCTCTCTCCCCTTCTGTACCTTTTATATATGGCGGACATGCCGCCGCCGTCACCCCCCGTCCACCTTCTCCAGTTTGCCGATGACACCGCCTTCCTTGCCCTTGCCCCCACCCTGCAGCGCTCCCAACACCTTCTCCAATCCCATCTTGACCGGTTCACCGCTTGGTGCAACCAGTGGTTGCTCAAGGTCAATCACTCCAAAACCCAGGTCATCATTGTAGGCAAAACCAACCCTTCCTTCCGCCACCTTGATTTCTATCTCACTATCTATGGCCGTCCTATCGCCCTCACCCCCACCCTTAAGTACCTTGGCGTCACCCTCGATCGTCGACTCTCCTGGACCCCCCCATCTCCGGACAACCCAAGCCAAGGCACGCTTCCGACTCCGTCTCCTCAAGCTCCTTTCCGGCCGTATGTGGGGTCTGGACCCCTCCACCATACTCCACACCTATAAATCCCTCATCCGCCCTATCCTTTGTTACGGCCATCCGGCCTGGATCTCCGCCCCCCCTAACTTTTATAAATCCCTTCAAATCCTTGAACGCCATGCTCTCCACCTCGCCTATTGCATCCGTCTCCCCTCCCCCACGCGGATCCTGTACGATCTCATTCCGTTTCCCCACCTTCTCCTTTTCCTTGAAAGGATACGGATCCTCTACACCTTCCGTAAACTCGATCCTCCTCACCTGCTTGTCTCCCCCATCCTCTCCCGCTCCCGCCCGCTGCAGTGCCTGTATTCCCACGTCCCACCTGGTCTCCATCTCTCCACCCTCCTTACCCTCTCCCAAGGTGGCTTCCGCCAGCTCCCTCTCCCTGATGATGCCCTCCTCCCCTCCGTCTACCCCTCCTACCAACTTTGATCCTCCCTCCCTCTTCCTGTTTTTGCTCTGGGCACTGTCCCACCCTTCTCTCCCTCTTCCCTCCCTCCTCCATTTCGCCCCACTCCTCCCTGGGCTTCCCCTCCCCTGTCCCTCTCCTCCTCCCCCCATCTCCTGAGCCATTGGCATCTTTGTTCTCCCCTCTCCCCCACAAAAAAAATGGTTCAAATGGCTCTGAGCACTATGGGACTCAACATCTTAGGTCATAAGTCCCCTAGAACTTAGAACTACTTAAACCTAACTAACCTAAGGACATCACACACACCCATGCCCGAGGCAGGATTCGAACCTGCGACCGTAGCAGTCCCGCGGTTCCGGACTGCAGCGCCAGAACCGCTAGACCACCGCGGCCGGCCCTCTCCCCCACCTTACCCTTCTTCCTCTCTTGACAGGTCCCCAGACTCGCACACGCTCAGTGACCATTCGCGCGCCAGAGATCATCGCCATCAGCGTCTCGTGTGCGCCATCGTGTTTAGTGTTCAGTGTTCACCGTCACACTTCATCGTTCACCTGTGCCATCGTCATCTTCAGTGTTAGTGCATCGTGACAACAGTTTGTAATGTGGATTATCGTCGAGTGTGAACGGCTCCGTGTTTGTCTTTATGTGCCTACTGTTTTATTACCCACCGTTATGTCACATCTGTGTATTCTTTCTGTTGTTTATTTATCTACTCTATGGCTGAAGAGCGGCGTAACGTGCTGCTGACAGCCTGCCTGTTTGTACGGGTTTGAAAATAACAATAAAGGAAAAAAAACACATCGACACCTATTTTTCAAATGGCTCTGAGCACTATGGCTCTTAACTTCTGTGGTGATCAGTCCCCTAGAACTTAGAACTGCTTAAACCTAACTAACCTAAGGACATCACACACATCCATGCCCAAGGCAGGATTCAAACTTGCGACCGTAGCGGTCTCGCGGTTCCAGACTGAGGCGCCTAGAACCGCTCGGGCAGTCCGGCCGGCTATCGACACCAACTGAGGTTGAAAATTGTCTGTAAGGCTGAATCTGGGCAATCGTGCAAGGTACGGGGGGTTATAATTAAAGAGCAGCTAGTCACTGAGGTCCGGCGTTGACTGTCATTATCCTACAGCAGCGTAACTAATGCGAAACCGATATAGACTGGAAAACTTTAGTTCAAATTGTGGCCAACAGGTGCAAACCTGTACATTCGGTGCTCATTATGAATAAGTTGTGGAAGCGGCTGTTAATAATAAGATCAACATTGTGCCTTTCTCGCTAGTCTGATCTTTCCTGTCCATGTCCCGTCCTCGCCCATTACATATGGAAACCTTTCTACACCTCTTTGTTGCATTCATAGCGCTAGATTTGCACCGTACTTGTGAAGAAACAGCCGAGGTGGAATACTTCAAAATGTCCTCTGCCAAATCCGTAATGCTGATGCGTTCGTTACGGTGATCTCTGATCAGATGGTAAGAGGTTGCCACGCAACTGCAGACATTTAGTCTGTGCAGTTCTTATAGACTTGTACTAACAAATGGATTGTATTGCAGGCCAAACTATGTCGCTAATTTAATAGCATTAGCTCTAACAAAAGTTGTTTATAGTCCGCAGCGTTCTCTATCACTGATTATTGATTTTCTTCCTCCATTACTCCCGAATGTCTTGCCATGAGAAATAAAACGCAGTGTGTCCTTCCCATCTCGAAGAAACCTCAGATTACGATAGCCTCGGGTACGTCCGAACAAAGAGGTAAAAGACGGTCATCGTTCAGTCGTTAACGATATCCGGTGTTCAGAGACAATGTTGTACTGTAGTACATTCGTACTAAATATTGGAAGACTTTGACATCATTAGCTCTTGGTGCGGTTACCGGCAACAGATTCTCATTACAAACAGAATTTACTACTTGGTTTAAATACGAGGAGACAGAAATTTTTATTTGATTCTATCGGTATCTACTATCAATAGAATTAGTCACGACCACAAATTGTACAGCTGATTTAACGCCAAATGATTAGACGAAACTACTCGTACGAAGAAATGGCATTACACTAAAATTCATTGCAAAAACCTCAAGGAAATGTAATTTTGCAAAAAAAATAACAAATATTGAAACTTCCTAGCAGATTAAATGTGTGTGCCACATCGGGACTCAAACACGGGCCTTTGCCTTTCGTGGCGAAGTGCTCTACGGGGTGCGCCATCCAAGCGTGACTCACGGTCTACAACTTCTCTCCCCCGTCCTCCGCCCCTCTCCCAAACAGCATAACTTCCGCGTGTACCTCATCTCCTACCTTCCAAACTTCACAGTTCTCCTGCACAGCTTGTGGGGCTAACACTCCTTGAGGAAAAGATATGCTTTGGAAGGCAGCCGATGAAGTAATGGCGGAAGTAAAGTTGTGAGGACGGATCGTGAATAGTGTGCCTGGCTATCTCAGTCGATAAAACACTTGCCCGCGAAAGGCCAACATCGCAGGTTCGAATCCTGGTGTGGCACTCAGACTTAATATGTACGAAATTTTCGAATCAGTGCCACGCCGCTGCAGAGTGCAAATTCATTCTGGAAAAGATTTAATCGTCTGATTGTAATCAGGGCAATTAAGAAAAATCCACTAGACAAATATTCTCAAGCACTCTTTTAAATTCTATGTTAAACAGTGAACTTTAAATTCTCCGCTGACACATTATTTGCTTTCTCTTTGTATGTATACCCCCAATATTAATAGAAAGCCGACCGATATTTAAATATATTTAATGCTCTCTGAAACAAATATGAAAAAAATTAACAAAAAATTATTAAAAAAACGGTCAAATATTTATGAAATAATTTCTGTAAAAGTAAGGAATAATACACAATGAAGAAATATTAGACGCTTCTTTGAATAATGCTCAAAACAATGTACAGCAAGTAAGGCGCCGATTGAGAATTTAAATTTCAATGTTTAACTTGGAATCAAAGAATTTTAAATAGTGCCAGGCAATATTTGTGTGGAGGATTGTGTAGACAATACAACCTGCTGCTGTGTGGCTTTGAAATATTTGTATAATTTATGCCAGTATGTATAAAAAAATTTCCAACGATTTTTCAGTCCCAAAAATTTTTCAGTAGAGAATCCATTATGTCTCAGTTAAAGAGAACGCATGTGCCGCAAGAAATATTATCTAGCTTATAAGTGTTGTCGGTATGATTGTCCTTCCTCACTCGTTTTTCCTCCTGAAAAAATTAATGCAAAATAGGAGAATAAATTGGAACCGGAAGTCAGAAAGCCCTTCCAGTCGAACTACAGATTCTACTTACTAGTGCTCTTTCTACGTAACTAACGAATGAGCGCTCCAGCTGCTACAGTTCTTAGTTTATGATTTTGAATATGTAAATACTTGATTTTGCATTGAAGTGTTAGTTATTTAGACTCTTTCCTTACTTTTATACAAATTGTTTCCCAAATCTTTGACCGTTTCTTTTTTTTTCCTTTTATTTACGTATGAGACGAGTGAGAAAAGTAATGAGACTGACAACACAGCGAGCGATCTGGCAACGCTGCGTTGTCCTTCTTGTGTAGACCTGTGTGTTCACCACTTACAGTCCGAGTTTCAACTCCGTACACCCATCACATGATTTTTGAAACCGCCATCAGTGAAGTTGTGTTTTTCTTGTGTGTTACGAAAATGGAACAGTGGAATTTAGAGCAAAGTTACGCCGTCAAATTTTGTGTTAAACTTAGGGAATCCGCCCGCCAGTATGACACTTGAAAAGTTGAAACAGGCCTAAGGAGAACATTTGCTATCAAGAGCACAAGCATTTCTCTGGCAGAAATTTGTTTTGGATTTCCGAAACGCTTACAAGATGAACCTCGATCAGGGAGACCTTCAAAAATCGACTAAAACGTCGAATATGTGCGTGCTCTTGTGAGATCAGACTGATGTTTAACAATAACGACGATAGGTGACTTATTAAACACTTTCACCGTACATCAAATGGTTATCGAAATTTTGCACACTCTACACAAGCGGATGCTGCATCATGACAACGTCCCATGTCCCACGACCACATTTTATCGCAAAAGGCATTCCTTTTCTGCCACAGCCCTCCTATTCACCTCATCTGACTCCTCACGGGTTTTCTGTTTTCCAGAAATTGAAGCCGGCCGCTGTGACCGAGCGGTTCTAGGCCCTTCTCGAACCGCACTACTGCCTACGGCGCAGGTTCGAATCCTGCCTCGGGCATGGATGTGTGTGATGTCCTCAGGTTGGTTAGGTTTAAGTAGTTCTACGTCTAAGGGACTGATGACCTCAGGTGTTAAGTCCCATAGTGCTTAGAGCCATTTGAACCAGAAATTGAAAAATGCCTTAAAAGGACATCATTTTGGGACTCTGGAGAACGGTCGACAGAATGTGACCGACTTATTAAAGTCCCTATGAGTTGAAGCCTTTCAGTGCTGCTACTAGGACTGGGAACGACTCCATCGGTTAATAGCTGCCGAAGGGAATTACTCTGAAGGGAACGATATTGTTGTTAGAAAAAAAAAATAAAGATCAGTCTCATTACTTTACTCAAACACCTCGTATAGTACCCTACTGGTCATTAAAATTGCTACACCACGAAGATGACGTGCTACAGGCGCGAAATTTAACCGACAGGAAGAAGATGCTGTGATATCCGCACGATAAGCTTATCAGAGCATTCACACAAGGTTGGCACCGGTGGCGACACCTACAACGTGCTGACATGAGGAAAGTTTCCAACCGATTTCTCATACACAAACAGCAGTTGACCGGCGTTGCCTGGTGAAACGTTGTTGTGATGCCTCACGTAAGGAGGAGAAACGCGTACCATCACGTTTCCGACTTTGATAAAGGTCGGATTGTAGCCTATCGAGTTGCGGTTTATCGTATCGCGACATTGCTGCTCGCGTTGGTCGAGATCCAATGACTGTTAGCAGAATATGCAATCGGTGGGTTCAGGAGGGTAATACGGAACGCAGTGCTGGATCTCAACGGCCTCGTATCACTAGCAGTCGAGATGACAGGCATCTTACCCGCTGGCTGTAACGGATCGTGCACCCACGTCTCGATCCGTGAGTCAACACATTGGGACGTTTGCAAGACAACAGCCACCTGCACGAACAGTTCGACGACGTTTGCAGCAGTATGGACTATCAGCTCGGAGACCATGGGTGCGGTTACCTTTGATGCCGCATCACAGACAGGAGCGCCGGCGATGGTGTACTCAATGACGAGCCTGGGTGCTCGAATGGCAAAACGTCATTTTTTCGGATGAATCCAGGTTCTGTTTACAGCATCATCATGGTCGCATCCGTGTTTGGCGACATCGCGGTGAGCGCACATTGGAAGCGTGTATTCGTCGTCGCCATACTGGCGTATCACCCGGCGTGATGGTATGGGGTACCATTGGTTACACGTCTCGGTCACCTCCTGTCCCCATCGACGGCACTTTGAACAGTGGACGTTACATTTCAGATGTGTTACGATCCGTGGCTCTACCCTTCATTCGATCCCTGCGAAACCCTACATTTCAGCACGATAATGCAAGACTGCATGTTGCAGGACCTGTATAGGCCTTTCTGGATACAGAAAATGTTCGACTGCTGCCCTGGCCAGCACATTCTCCAGATCTCTCACCAACTGAAAACGTCTGCTCAATGGTGTCCGAGCAACTGGCTCGTCACAATACGCCAGTCACTACTCTTGATGAACTGTGGTATCGTGTTGAAGCTGCTTGGGCAGTTGTACCTGTACACGCCATCCAAGCTCTGTTTGACTCAATGCCCAGGCGTATCAAGGCCGTTATTACGGCCAGAAGTGGTTGTTCTGGGTACTGATTTCTCAGGATCTATTCACCCAAACTGCGTGAAAATGTAATCACATGTCTGTTGTAACATAATATATTTGTCCAATGAATTCCCGTTTATCATCTGCATTTCTTCTTGGTATAGCAATTTTAATGGCCAGTAGTGTATTAAAAAAGCAGATAGGCAAGATTCAAAGCACGTTTCGTCAATTGGTCTTGACTTCGTGAAAGCGTCACGGCTCAACAAACTTCAGTGACAGACTCCACAAGATAAGCAACATTATACTTACCCCTGATATATGTTTCATGAAATGTCCACGCAGTGGCACACCGAGTTTATTTATGCATGGTTGGGCGGTATTGTACGGAATTTTCATCTTCACTATTTGGCCAGAAAGAAAAGGGAAAGCGGCGATACGAAATTGTCGGTCACTAGCCTATCGCCAGTGTCCGTGGTTAAATTTATAATTAAAAACACAGTCTTGGTCGAAAATTTATTTTAATCGGAGTGACCGGTTTCAGTCCTTATGGATCATCTTCAGACTCTGAAATAACATACGTACAGATAGAGGGATCCTTGCAGTATCGTATATACACTGAAATACAATTACAAACTACATATACATCCGGTCACTCCGATTCCATGAAGCAAGCTGCGCCGGCCCACGACGCTGAACTGACTGCTAAATGGATGGGAAGGGAGTGGTCTTAAATAGCACTAGTCCCGCTCACCGTTCTGTGTATGAAATCAATGCTAACCAATCAGAAGTATAGTGTGTACTATCAACATAAAATGTATTACAGTAGTCTATATTACTAAGATTTGAAGAAGAGTTATAGTTAAAATACAGCGTATAGTTGCTACGAAATAGCTGTTCGTCAGAAAATATAAACTGCAATAAATAATTAGCTTAAAATAAACTAGTCCAGGCTGCCCTCTGTTATCCGTTCCGTAAAATACGTGCTGTTGACAGAGATATATGGAATAGCTGTCAAAGGTTGCTATAGCGACAGAGGGAAGCTACTTGCAAAGATCATTTATACAGACGTTGAAGGTTGCCATAGAAACGGCGTCCTCTGTCGATGCGTCATTCTGAAAAGTTGGCACAGAGTGCTGCAACGGCAGCAAAGACTATTTATGTAGACGTTAAGGGTTGTCGTAAAGACGGCATCCTCTATGAATGTGAATCATCAAAAATAATGTGACGCGTCAAAAATGGAAGTCAACCTGCCGTTCTGGTGTATATACGATACTGTAAGGATCTCTCTATCTTTACGTATGTTCTTTCAGAGTCTGAAGATGATCCTTAAGGATTGAAACCGGTCACTCCGATTAAAAGAAATTTGCGATCAAGACTGTGCTTTTTAATTATAATATTGATAAAAGATCGCTGATAATATTTTCAAAAAAAATTCCATGGTTAAATGCCAAACGTTTGCGTAGTGCCTCATGGAGTGAAAGCATGTAACACTGTTGATGGTGAACCGTCCTGCAGCTGGGGATGTTAAGCTCGGTAGCTCTGTTTCTGTCGTTAGAGAGCAGTAGGATGTGTTTCCCCTCACCCTTCTTTCTCCCATCATGCACTAAAGCGTCACACGCACTCGTCACATACAGAATTCGTGAAAGGAAGTTGCTTCACACGCGAAGAAACAAAACCGTTCTAATTAGACGAATAAACTCGCCCCTAGAGCGAACAACGCACTACGACTGTTTCTCTTGTAGCGTGTCAGGCAGCTTCATCGTTCCGGTACCAGACGGGCCAAATGGAACCAACTGACCGCCGTGCCATCCTCACCAATGACACCATTTGCATGCAGTGTGGAAGGGCGTGAAAGCATACCGCTCTCCCGGCGGATTTCGTCTATCCACACTTTTACCCGCTACTTCTCATTCAAGTAGCTGCTCAATTGACATCACGAGGCCAAATGGAGCCCGGTCCAGTACTCCTACCGAGGAAAAATCCCTAGCGGTACCGGGAATTAAACCAGTGTCCTCTGCATAGGAGGCAGCCACGCTGAAAACTCAGCCAACCTGACACCATGGCCGTACAAGCACAGAAATTCAAGACCACCGAGACACTTGCCGACAATCGAACTTCTCTCCTTCCGTCCGTAATGAAAATAGACGAGAGCGAAATTCAGTGGTAGATGGAGTGACATCCATCGTGAATCGTACGGTGCATTGCAAAATTCAGATACCACATCGTGTGGCAGACCACAGGAGGGATCAGACGCACGGCAACACTTGTGACAACTGTACTTCTCTGCAAAACTTAAGGACGAGATCGATAATGTAGCGTAACATACGAGTGTTATTCGAAAAGTAAGGAACAATCGGTCGCGAAATGGAACTCACAGTGAAAATCCGATGAAGTTTCGACAGGTGTGTTACGCAGTGCTTCTAGTATTCCCGTCGATCGCGTTACGTTGTTCTTTTTAGTTCTGAGCACATAAAGATACCTAAAACAATAGTGTCTCCCGCCAAGTACAATGGCATACTGAGAAATTTCGCCTGTAGCTATGCAACCAACATTACATATCTGTTGTGCGGTTTCTTCTTCAAGACTATTCTCAGCAGCATTCTGCAGGGGCAATAAAGATGCTCCTGCATCATTTTCTATTGGAAATGTTTGATTACCCACAATACAGTCCGTAATGGTCTCCCTCTGATTTTCATCTCTGCTCACATCAACCGCTGGTTATGAAGACAACTTCTGGCACAGACAACGAGCTGTAGGCCAGCGTAGAGAATTGGCGGAAGGCACTGGCGGCTGTCTTGTATAAGGAGGGTATTGGAAAGTTGGTACAACGCTACGACAAACGTCTAGGTCAGATCGGCAA
Source organism: Schistocerca cancellata (assembly GCF_023864275.1). NCBI lineage: Eukaryota > Metazoa > Arthropoda > Insecta > Orthoptera > Acrididae > Schistocerca > Schistocerca cancellata. The sequence continues at coordinate 50,616,361 of NC_064628.1, read as the reverse complement.
CTATGGAGATAACTAGCTGGAAGTTGAAGCTAACTGTTGCAAAAAATAAATAAAAATAAAAATAAAAAATAAAAGTTTTATTTTCACTGTCGTTTCCATTTCGCGACCTATCGTTCCTTACTTTACGAATAGCCCTCGTATTACTTACTCGTGGAAATTAATGAAAATGTGGAACCATGTTGCCAGAGGTCTCCCAGTCACGAACACGGGCTTGGACGCCACACGGCGTGAGATCAGAGTGACCATAGTGCCAATTGGAGCTGACACCGAACACAACGCGTATGAAGGAACGGAAAGAAGGCAGTGTGCGGCAATCAGCGAGCAGTTGCGAAGTGTGACGAGCGTAACTAATGAGTGCGGTATTTGTCACAGTATTGTTTCACGTACGTTCCGAATCACAGGCACTGCCTCCCGTAGCATAGGTGACGACAACGACGCTCAATCACATCAGCAGCACCGCAGGCGGTGCAACAGGCAACAAAGGATCCACGTCAAATTGCAACCACATTTACTAGGACTACGAGACACACAAGCTCACCCCGCACAGTGGCACGGCAACTTCGTGGAGTTGGTCACTTTGCCCAACGACCAGTCTGCTGTGTCCGGTAACACACGCACATCTTCATCTACATCTACATGGACACTCTGCAAATCACATTTAAGTGCTGGCAGAGGGTTGATCGAACTACCTTCACAATTCTCTACTATTCCAATCTCGTACAGCGCGCGGACAGAACGAACAGCTATATCTTTCCTTACGCGCTCTGATTTCCCTTATCTTATCATGATCATATCTTATCATATAAGTCGGCGTCAACAAAATATTTTCGCATTCGGGAGAGAAAGTTACTGATTCCAATTTCGTGAGAAGATTCCTCCGTAACGAAAAATGCCTTTGGTTTAATGATGTCCACCTCAAATCCTCTATAATTTCAGTAACACTCTCTCCCCTATTTCGTGATAATACAAAACGTGCTGCCTTTCTTTGAACTTTTTCGATGCACCCTGTCAGTCCTGTCTGGTAAGGATTCCGCACAGCGCAGCAGTATTCTAAAAGAGAACGGACAAGCGTAGTGTAAGCGGTCTCCTTAGTAGACCGGTTACATTTTCTAAGTGTGCAGCCAGTAAAACACAGTCCTTGGTTAGCCTTCTCCATAACATTCCCTATGAGTTCCTTCCAATTTAAGTTGTTCGTAATTGTAATTCCTAGGTATTTAGTTGAATTTACGTCCTTTGTATTTGACTAATTTTTCGTGTAAGCGAAGTTGAAGGGATTCCTTTTAGCACTCACGTGGATGACCTCACACTTATCGTTATTTAGGGTCAATTGCCAACTTTCACGCCAAACACATATCTTTTCTAAATCGTTTTGCAGTTCGTTTTGATCTTCTGATGACTTTACTACTCGATAAGCGATAGCGTCATCTGCAAACAACATGAGACGGCTGCTGAGGTTGTCTCCCATATCGTTTATCTAGATAACTAACAGCAAAGGGCCTATAACAGTGTCTTTGGGAACACCAGAAATCATTTCTGTTTTACTCGGTGACGTTCCGTCAGATACTACGAAATGTGATCTGTCTGATAGCAAATCACGAATGCAGTCACATAACTGAGACCACATTCCATAGGCACGCAATTTCACTACAACCCGCTTGTGTGGTACAGTGTCTAAAGCCTTCCGGAAATACAGAAATACGGAATCAATTTGAAATCCCTTGACGAAAGCACTCAACATTTCGAACGAGTCAAGTGCTAGTTGATTCACAAGAACCATCTTTTCTAAATCCGTGTTGACTGTATGTCGATAGATGGTTTTCTTCGAGGTAATTCATAATGTTCGAACACAATATATGTTCAAAATCCTGCTGCATATCGACGTTAATGATGTGGACCTGTAATTTAGTGGACTACTACTACTACCATTCTTGAATATTGGTGTGACCTGTGCAACTTTCCAGTCCTTGTGTACGGATCTTTCGTCGAGCGAGCGGTTGTATATGATTGTTAAGTATGGTGCTATTGCATCAGCACACTTGGAACACCACTTGCAATGGTGCCAGAGCATAGGAACTAGACTAGTGAGGAATGGAGCCACGTTTTCCTTTCAGATGAGAGCAGACTGAGTCTGAGCAGTCATTCTCGGCGTACCCTGCTACTGGTGGGAGTTGGGAACACTTAATTCACCCACAAACATCGTCTACAATGTTCCATGGGCGACTAACTAAATCTTTCAACACCGTACACCCACCGGTCAATATTATTGTGAAACTGTACTCCTTTCCGATGTGCGTGTTTTCAGGAGTGCACTTGGCTCCACTTCATTTTTCTGAATGGAAATGCGCGACCGGATCGAACAGCGCAGGTGGACGAGCTCTTGGAACGAGAGGATATTCGCGGAAGAACTGGCCTGCCCGTTCCCTCGACATAAATCCCATTGAGCACGGGTGGTATGTGTTGGGCAAACTCCCCCCCGACTTAAAACCATCGAGCACATGTGAGACGTGTTGGCGAGATAAACTGCAGTGTATCTGCATGCACAAACAACCACCCAGGAATTGTCAACCGCGCAATTGGAGGAAGCGGACGCTCTACCGCAAGAACTCCTTACTAAACTTGTACCCAGCACGGGAGCACATTACAGAGCATGCAGTGACCATACACCCTATTATGAACAATGTCCGGGCTTTTGTAATGCCCAAGGAGACCGTCATAAATCGCGCTGACTTCAGTGTAATTATTATCTTTCAATAAAAATGTCATTAATGTTCGCATCATTATGTATTTCTCTCAGTTATCTTCTGCACTATGCTATAGAAGTTTTTTCTACGTATGAGCCAAGTTACATCGAGCTGTGTTAGTTGGCAAAGACACTTTTTTTTTTTTTTTCTTTATTGTGATTTCATTCCCCTGTGGGCAGGGGAGGGCTGTCTGTGGCACAATCCGCCGCTCTTCAGCCGAGTGACACTACAACTAAAACAAGAATAAAATGATACATACATAAGGAGATAAAAAAGGGGATCATAAAACAGAGTAAGGGGAGAAAATGGAGGTAAAAATACTTTGACATGTAGACGTTCATGGGGGACAGTTAAAAAAGTCACCAGCAAGTTACAAACCACAGTTGGCGATTCTTGAAACACAGAGAAGACACTGAATGCGCATGCACAGGTTAAAAATTGGCCACAGTATTAATAACACTCCGAAACAACACACTTAAAACCCACTTGGAGCACACACGACGAAGAGTAAAACTACAAGGTGGGACCTGCCGAGGGAAAGGTCAGAGAGGATGGAAAAGGAGGGGAGAGCATGGGGCAGCTGGGGAAGCGGCGCGATGAAGAGAGGAGGGGCAACCGTGGGTTCACGAAGAGGCAGGAGACACATGGGGCGGGAGAGGAAAAGGGAAGACAGGGCAGGAGGGAGCGCAGACACACTGTAAGAAGGCACAAGAGATGGAGGGGGAGTAGGAGGGGAAATCCGCTCAGAAGGAGGGAGGAGGAGGAGAGGGAGCCCTGAGGAGGAGGCAGGAAGAGGGGGTTAGAGTTGGTAGGAAGGGTAGATGTCAGGGCGAAGCTCATCATCCGGGAGGGGTAGACGGTGGAAGTTGTGTTGGGAAAGGAGATGGAGGGTGTGGAGATGGAGAGAGGGAGGGACACAACGGTAAAGGCGTGGCAACTGGATGGGGGTGGAGAGGAAGGGAGACACCAGGGGGTGAGGGGGATCAAGGCGGCGGACAATATATAGTTTGCGGATGTGTTCAAGGAAAAGGAGAAGGTGGGGGAAGGGGATGAGGTCGTAGAGGATGCGCATGGGGGACGGAAGGCGGATGCGGAAGGCGAGGCGGAGTGCAAGGCGTCCGAGGATTTGGAGGGCTTTGCAAAGACAATTTGTCCGAAAGTTACTTTAAATCTTAATGTTTGAACACCAGTGTAGTAGCTTAAACAAATGTAAGGTGCATAAACAGATGGAAATTCGTGTTACTGTGGAATTGTTTTTTCAGTAAAAGCAGGTTTCCTACTGAAATTCATTGGATGAAAGGTACTGTAACTGATGTGTGGAGCCCTTTGTGGGATCGACAGTGTTTACGCCCACCGCCTACAGTCCTGCCAGAACGCCGCGTCGAAGGAAGCTGAGAATGAGAAGTGGAGGCGGGCCGCTAGCGGGCGCCGCGCCCCACCTGGAGATTGCGACACTCGCCGCAAGAATAGCTGGTGGCGCTACTTTTCCAGGCAGAGAGCCCTACTAATGGAGCAAACTAAATCTTCCCGCACCTCTTTATATGTAGGCGCAGGCTGAGGTACTGAAAAGAAGATGCACCAATGATTTAAAAATCTGTATCTGGAATGCGAATGAAGTTCGAAACAAGAAAGCAAAACTACATGACTTTGTCACCACTAACACTATTCAAGCTCCGTTATTAACAGAAACACATCTCCGCATGTCTGAACTTTTCCGACTACGGAATATGACGGACAAAAGAGGAAGTTTTCCTTCGCACCAATATCATGCATCGGAAGAAAGGTTGCGACCATTACAACAACTTGAGGCAACGGCAATAATTATGAGGACAACGACAGAACAAGTAATATTGGTAGCGATTTACGAGGATTGGAACTTTAATAGTGCCAGCTATTTATTTACAGCTCGTACAGAATAGATACGTGTTTCGAAGTTTTACTGACGTTCAAAGTAGTCACCAGCATAGTGTATAACCCGTTGGCAGCGTTGTGGAAGTCGTAGGATACTCTTAGCAGTGTCAGTTATGTTGACAGATCGAGGGGCGAGGTCTATTGCTCGACAAATTTGTAGCGAAGCGAATGCCGTGAAGTGTATCCTTCAGTTTAGAAATCGAGTTGAAATCATTAGGGCTTAAATCAGGGGAGTGCAGTATGTGGTATAGCACTTAACAGCCCCGCAGTCAAACAAATCAGTAACAGCTTGCACTCTACGTGCTTGAGCATTGTCCTGCAAAATCATGGTCAGGTCCTTCAGAAAGTGTCATCACTTCTGTTCATTTTTGGAACACAACCTGCGACCAGCTTAGAGACAGAAGTGGTGACACTTTCTGTAGGACCTGAGCGTCACTTTGCAGGATTATGCTCAAGCACGTACACTGCAAGCTATTACTGATTTGTTTGACTGATGTGGCTGCTAAGTGCTATACCACCTACTGCACTTCCCTGAGTTAAGCCCTCGTGATTTCAATTCGATTTCTAAACTGAAGGAAACACTTCACGGCATTCGCTTCAGAACTGCTACAAATTCGTCGGGCAATAGACCGCGCCGCTCCAACTGTCAACACAACTGGCACTGCCAAGAGTATCCTACGACCTCCACATCGCTGGCAACAGGTTATACACTATGCTGAAAAACTTTGAAATACGTATCTATTTTGTACGAGCTGTAAATAATTAGTTGCCACTATTTAAGTTCCAACCCTCGTATTTAAGACCAAATATCCAGCTAATATCTCAAGACCTACAGATGACATGTCACGGTTTCAACAAAGTATTTCTCGGTGGCGACCTCAACGCCAAAGACTCGGTATGGCACTCAACCAGAACCAGTCCGAAGGGGGAACTACTGTTGAACTTGGAGGAAGACCCTGTTCCCACCATATTGGGACCTGTCCAATACAAACTAATCACCGATCTGATGTATTGGACATAGCGATACTTACGGGCATAGTCGGTGACCCCTAGTTGACGACAGCGGTGGATCTTACTTCTGATCATCACGCAGCAATTGGAAAAATCCAAAAAGCTATGAAATAACCACAACGTTGGAAGACGACCGATACTGGTTGAAACAGATTCAGCAGATACATGAACAACCACATCAGGCCAACTATAAACGTCGTAACTAAAGAAGACATAGATACAGCTATCGGCTTCCTCAGCGAAAAGATACTAAAGGAGGCCAATACTAGGATTACACGATACAAATTGCAACAAGAGTCTTTACCTCCATTATTTAAAGAATTCAAATACCAGAAAAATAGTATTAGGAAGACGTGGCAACAGTTTCGAGACCCCCAACGACGGCAGAACATAAGTAGACTGGAACGTGAACTACGGGAGCGACTGTGGGAATGGGAAACTGAGAAAAGGGAAGACAAGATATCGAACTATCTCCTACCAACCAGAGATGAGTGGTATGGAAATGAGCTTTCGGCGTCATTTGGCGGGAGGCCCCTTACGGAGCAGGTCCGGCCGCCTTGGTGCAGGTCTTATTACATTCGACGCCACACTGTGCGACCTGCGCGCCGGATGGGGATGAAATGATGATGAAGACAACACAACACCCAGTCCCTGAGCGGAGAAAATCCCCGACCCAGGCGGTAATCGAACCCGTGCCCGTAGGACGGCAATCGGTCACGCTGACCACTCAGCTATCGGGGCGGACAGATATGAGTAGGAACTTGTTAGAAGATTGAGAGAGAGGAAAAAAACCGAAACACCCGTTTATGACTCGCAACGGGCGTACGAACGACCTGTTCGAAAAAGCACAGGCCTTTGCTAAGGCTTTTACAACAAAAAATCGTCTAATACAAGAAGACTTGGACATCCGGAAAAAGAGTACGAAATAACAACTAACCAAACAGTACAACGGACGTCCATACAAGAGACTAGGAACACACCTCATCTAATAACACCCAGCGAAATGAGGACCAAGTTAAAGAATCTTGCGAACAACGAATCACCTGGTCCAGATGAAATAACAAATGAAAAACTAAATGGACTATCGAGGAAACCACTCGTCCTATTAACTATAATTTACGACAGCTGATTGTTCAACTGCTATTTCCCGGAAAAATTGCAGCTGGCATACGTCATACCCATTCCAAAACTAAGGGAAGACTTAACTCAAACGGTCAGTTTACTGAGCATTCCTGGGAACGATTTAGAAAGGATCATTAAGACACTATAGAACTTTGTAACTGAAGATGAAATGATTTGACCAGAGTAACATGGGTTCTAGTGAAAGATGTCGACGGAGCTCCAAATGTTGAGAATTACGGAACATGTCACGTAGAATTTCAGTATGACAACCTCGACCACTGCTGGTTTATTAGACATGGAACAGCGTATGATAAGGCCCGGCGTGCGAACTTCTTAAAGATGAGAAACTAAACAACGATCCCCGAGAACTACATCAAATGTATATAGAACTTTCTCTCCAGCAGAAAAATGCGGTTGCAAACTGAAGGCATGAGACCACAGGTCAAATTCTCGGAGGCCGGAATTCCACAAGGCTTGGTTTTGTCAACACTTTTGTACACAACCTGCGTCAACGGCATGTCGACGAGTGCAAACGTTCAACTGGCACAGGTCACTGATGACACTGCGTACTACGAGGTGCATTCAAGTTGTAAGGCCTCCGATTTTTTTCTCCGGACTGGAAAGAGATAGAAACATTCGCATTGTTTTAAAATGAGGCCGCGTTCATTGTCAATACGTCCCAGAGATGGCAGCACTGTACGGCAGATGGAATTTTACCGCCAGCGGCGAGAATGAGAACTGTTTTAAATACTTAAAATGGCGACGTTTTCCTTACTTGAACAGTGTGCAGTCATTCGTTTTCTGAATTTGCGTGGTGTGAATCAATTGAAATTCATCGACAGTTGAAGGAGACATGTGGTGATGCAGTTATGGATGTGGCGAAAGTGCGTTCGTGGGTGCGACAGTTTAATGAAGGCAAAACATCGTGTGACAACAAACCGAAACAACCTCGGGCTCGCACAAGCCGGTCTGACGACATGATCGAGAAAGTGGAGAGAATTGTTTTGGGGAATCGCCGAATGACTGTTGAACAGATCGCCTCCAGAGTTGGCATTTCTGTGGGTTCTGTGCACACAATCCTGCATGACGACCTGAAAATCCGAAAAGTGTCATCCAGGTGGGTACCACGAATGCTGACGGACGACCACACGGCTGCCCGTGTGGCATGTTGCCAAGTAATGTTGACGTGCAACGACAGCATGAATGGGACTTTCTTTTCGTCGGTTGTGACAACGGATGAGAGGTGGATGCCATTTTTCAATCCAGAAACAAAGCGCCAGTCAGCTCAATGGAAGCACACAGATTCACCGCCACCAAAAAAATTTCGGGTAACCGCCAGTGCTGAAAAAATGATGGTGTCCATGTTCTGGGACAGCGAGGGCGTAATCCTTACCCATTGCGCTCCAAAGGGCACTACGGTAACAGTGGCATCCTACGAAAATGTTTTGAAGAACAATTCCTTCCTGCACTGCAACAAAAACGTCCGGGAAGGGCTGCGCGTGTGCTGTTTCACCAAGACAACGCACCCGCACATCGAGCTAACGTTACGCAGCAGTTTCTTCGTGATAACAACTTTGAAGTGATTCCTCATGCTCCCTACTCACCTGACCTGGCCCCTAGTGACTTTTGGCTTTTTCCAACAATGAAAGACACTCTCCGTGGCCGCACATTCACCAGCCGTGCTGCTATTGCCTCAGCGATTTTCCAGTGGTCAAAACAGACTCCTAAAGAAGCCTTAGCCGCTGCCATGGAATCATGGCGTCAGCGTTGTGAAAATTGTGTACGTCTGCAGGGCGATTACGTCGAGAAGTAACGCCAGTTTCATCGATTTCGGGTGAGTAGTTAATGAGAAAAAGAATCGGAGGCCTTAGAACCTGAATGCACCTCGTATGCAAGTGGACGCCAACATAACGTCAACATCAGAAGACTACAGATGCAACTGAACCTCACCACGGGGTGGTGCAGCCATAACAAGATTAATATTGAAAAGAACAGCAGTATGTTTCAGCAAAACACGTTCACAACTACACTCCTGGAAATGGAAAAAAGAACACATTGACACCGGTGTGTCAGACCCACCATACTTGCTCCGGACACTGCGAGAGGGCTGTACAAGCAATGATCACACGCACGGCACAGCGGACACACCAGGAACCGCGGTGTTGGCCGTCGAATGGCGCTAGCTGCGCAGCATTTGTGCACCGCCGCCGTCAGTGTCAGCCAGTTTGCCGTGGCATACGGAGCTCCATCGCAGTCTTTAACACTGGTAGCATGCCGCGACAGCGTGGACGTGAACCGTATGTGCAGTTGACGGACTTTGAGCGAGGGCGTATAGTGGGCATGCGGGAGGCCGGGTGGACGTACCGCCGAATTGCTCAACACGTGGGGCGTGAGGTCTCCACAGTACATCGATGTTGTCGCCAGTGGTCGGCGGAAGGTGCACGTGCCCGTCGACCTGGGACCGGACCGCAGCGACGCACGGATGCACGCCAAGACCGTAGAATCCTACGCAGTGCCGTAGGGGACCGCACCGCCACTTCCCAGCAAATTAGGGACACTGTTGCTCCTGGGGTATCGGCGAGGACCATTCGCAACCGTCTCCATGAAGCTGGGCTACGGTCCCGCACACCGTTAGGCCGTCTTCCGCTCACGCCCCAACATCGTGCAGCCCGCCTCCAGTGGTGTCGCGACAGGCGTGAATGGAGGGACGAATGGAGACGTGTCGTCTTCAGCGATGGGAGTCGCTTCTGCCTTGGTGCCAATGATGGTCGTATGCGTGTTTGGCGCCGTGCAGGTGAGCGCCACAATCAGGACTGCATACGACCGAGGCACACAGGGCCAACACCCGGCATCATGGTGTGGGGAGCGATCTCCTACACTGGCCGTACACCACTGGTGATCGTCGAGGGGACACTGAATAGTGCACGGTACATCCAAACCGTCATCGAACCCATCGTTCTACCATTCCTAGACCGGCAAGGGAACTTGCTGTTCCAACAGGACAATGCACGTCCGCATGTATCCCGTGCCACCCAACGTGCTCTAGAAGGTGTAAGTCAACTACCCTGGCCAGCAAGATCTCCGGATCTGTCCCCCATTGAGCATGTTTGGGACTGGATGAAGTGTCGTCTCACGCGGTCTGCACGTCCAGCACGAACGCTGGTCCAACTGAGGCGCCAGGTGGAAATGGCATGGCAAGCCGTTCCACAGGCCTACATCCAGCATCTCTACGATCGTCTCCATGGGAGAATAGCTGCCTGCATTGCTGCGAAAGGTGGATATACACTGTACTAGTGCCGACATTGTGCATGCTCTGTTGCCTGTGTCTATGTGCCTGTGGTTCTGTCAGTGTGATCATGTGATGTATCTGACCCCAGGAATGTGTCAATAAAGTTTCCCCTTCCTGGGACAATGAATTCACGGTGTTCTTATTTCAATTTCCAGGAGTGTATTTGAAATCAGGAGTCGTCAGACCAGGCCACGGTTTTCTACTCTTGGGTCCGATACGGTCACGAGCCCAGCAGAGGCACAGCATGCGATGTTGTGCTATTAGTGAAGGCACTCAAGTCGGTCTTCTGCTGCCGTAGCCCATTAATGCCAAATTCCGCAGTAGTGTCCTAACGGGTACGTTCTTCGTACGTCCCACTCTGATTTATGCGTTTATTTCACGGAGTGTTGATTGACTCTTAGCACTGGTAACCCCACGCAAACACAGCTGCTCTACGAAAGGCAGTTGTCCATGGCTATGTGGGTGGTGAGAGGTAATGCATGAAATTCGGTATTCTCGGCACACAACTGTCACTGTGGATCTCGGAATATTGCATTCTCGAATGATTTCCGAAATGGAATGGCCCAACTACCATTTCGCGCTCATAATCTGTTAATTCCCGTCGTGCGGGCATAATCACATCGGACATTTTCACATGAATCACCTCAGTACAACTGACAGCTCCTCGAATTCACTGCCCTTTTATAACTTTTGTACTACTGGATACTATGGCCATTTGTACTTGTGCATATCCCCTATAGCTTTTGCCACCACAGTGCAAATGTGTAAATTTTACATACGCATCCTTATTTCTGGTATAGGAATCTACCCCGAATTCGCCCCTAAAACTGCCTACACAACACCCTTCGTCGATTAATTCTCGACCGCTTTTCATTTTAACCAAGTAGTATAAACGAAGCGGAGCGTCTCATCGCCGGTTCGTATGATAAGCACGAGAGTGATACAGAGATGTCGGACTTCAGTGGCAGACGGTTCAAATGGTTCAAATGGCTCTGAGCACTATGGGACTTAACATCTGTGGTCATCAGGCCCCTAGAACTTAGAACTACTTAAACCTAACCAACCTAAGAACATCACACACATCCATACCCGAGCCAGGATTCGAACCTGCGACCGTAGCGGTCGCGCGGTTCCAGACTGAAGCGCCTAGAACCGCTCGGCCACACCGGCCGGCAGTGGCAGACGCTACAGGAGAAACGTTGTGGATCAATGCGAGGTATACACTTGAAATTCCGAGAGCGAGCGATCAAAAATGTGTCAGAAATTACATTAGATCCAACGTAAATTCCGCGAAATTACCAGGACGACAAAATCAGAGAAATTAGAGCTCTTAGCTAGGCTGGCCATCAGTCTTCCCCGCGCACCATTTGCAACTGGAAGAGACAAGTATCTGATGCACCATCTGCTGCGAACCGAAAGGTGTTTTGCGAGTTATAACTCTATAAAAGGGTATAAAAGCTGGCTGGCGGTTGAACTTGTGCCATTATCCGACGCTTCGCTTGAGCCACGGAAACATTTCGAGCTATGTATAAAGGTAAGTTGGTTTTAACGGAATTTATACAAGCTCCAGTTGCAGATAAATTCCCTTGCGCCTCCCAAAGCAATTAGTTCCGTTAATCAAGTAGAGATACTCATTTGAGAACGAACGTCTCGCTACGAAATGCCATTGTATATGGGAACGCCGTGGAGTGAAACCGGTTTAATTACGTAACCAGTGTATTGGAATTTTTCCGTCATTCGTTCTTCCGTAAATTTTAATTTGTATCAGTTACTGTGATTGACACTATCTGTCTAACTAGATGCAACCAATGAGACCCGCGAAAGGCAAAGGTCCCGAGTTCGAGTCTCGGTCGGGCACACAGTTTTAATCTGCCAGGAAGTTTCATATCAGCGCACACTCCGCTGCAGAGTGAAAATCTCATCTCATTCTGGAAACATCCCCCAGGCTGTGGCTAAGCCATGTCTCCGCTATATCCTTTCTTTCAGGAGTGCTAGTTCTGCAAGGTTCGCAGGAGAGCTTCTGTAAAGTTTGGAAGGTAGGAGACGAGGTACTGGCAGAAGTAAAGCTGTGAGTACCGGGCGTGAGTCGTTCTTCGGTAGCTCAGATGGTAGAGCACTTGCCCGCGAAAGGCAAAGGTCCCAAGTTCGAGTCTCGGTCGGGCACACAGTTTTAATCTGCCAGGAAGTTTCATATCAGCACACACTCCGCTGCAGAGTGAAAATCTCATTCTAGAGCCGTACGTACATTGTACTAGGCATGGTGCACGAAAGCAGTGCCCACCTTTTTTTATAACAGAATAGCCGAGCCTCAACCGAAAAATCGTCGTGCAGCTTGCTGCAAATCCTTTACTCAGAACGTAACATTCACGGATTCTTGGCATGGCTACTAGATGGCACCATGATCTCGCCACCTCTGGAACACAGGAAAACCAGAAACCATCGTTCTTGGTAATCCCAGTCACTTGAGGCGCTTAAATATAACATTTTAAATCAACAAGCGTTAAACATATGCAATTACTGATTGAATTCCTCCTTTCATGGAGCTACACAATAAGGATAATAACCGTGCAACGGCACGTTTCCATGCCGTTTATTGCACGTCATCTTGTTTTTGTGGTTTTGTCACTTTGTTTTTCTTTTAATTCGATTTACTAGCGTCACTATGATGCTAGTTTGCTTGCCCGTGAGTGGCAGCAGCAGTGCTTATCGATAAGGGCACTGCCGTACCATCTCTGGAGCGACCGCTAGTATTTCCGGGTCGTGGTGTGTAGCGAGTTCAGTCGGGGGACGATTCAAATGGTTCAAATGGCTCTGAGCACTATGGGACTTAACATCTGAGGTCATCAGTCCCCTAGAACTTAGAACTACTTAAACCTAACTAACCTAAGGACATCACACACATCCATGCCCGAGGCAGGATTCGAACCTGCGACCAAAGCAGTCGCGCGGTTCCAGACTGACGTGCCTAGAACCGCTCGGCCACCGCGGCCGGCAGTCGGGGGACGGAGCGCCAGTGAGGCGCGGACAGCCAGTACTTGCCGACCGCTGGCCACACACACCTGAACTGTCCGACGGACTGAGATTGGAGAAAGAACTACCGCCGGTTAGTCGTTCGGTTGGTCGTCTGATCGGGCGACGTGAATTTGGTCTTTTGACCGTTTCTGGGCCGCGTCAGTTGGTCATCTTGCCGAACGTGGATCCGTTCCTTCCTTGTGCAGGGATGTCGGGTGGCCGATGGGAAAGTCTTCCCGCTGCACGGTTGGGTCCGAGCCAGTATGCCCCGGTCGCCGGGTCTCCGAGTTCAGAACGGACATCGAGGGAGTCGGGATGCAGCTGCAGTGAGCTCCGGACAGCCATGACACGCACGACCGTTGCCGACACACATGACTTGACTGGGGATGACATTGGTTGGTCGTTCGGTCGGTCATCTCATCGGACAACGCGTATTTGGTCGCCGACCGCTTGTGGGTTTCTGTGTGTGTCGATTTGTGGTTTGTCCTTGATGTTCCTGATGTGTTGGCAGATGTGCCAACACCTTGTAGTTAGAGGAGGCCGAAATGCACGCTATAATCTAACGCAGACTGGCGTGAGGTCTGGAACAGGATACGTAATGAATGCTATAAAGAAAAGTACGTAGCTGCTGGAATACTTAACTTTAATCCATCATTTGTATACAGCATTCTTGATGATACAAGTGAGACTCTCTCTAGATACATGCAATGTAATGCTAATGGCGCCTTGCTAGGTCGTAGCCATGGACTTAGCTGAAGGCTATTCTAACTATCTCTCGGCAAATGAGAGAAAGGCTTCGTCAGTGTAGTCGCTAGCAAAGTCGTCGTACAACTGGGCGAGTGCTAGTACGTCTGTCTAGACCTGCCGTGTGGTGGCGCTCGGTCTGCAATTACTGACAGTGGCGACACGCGGGTCCGACATGTACTAATGGACCGCGGCCGATTTAAAGCTACCACCTAGCAAGTGTGGTGTCTGGCGGTGACACCACAGTTCCACCGTGAATGCTTTTAGGATTGTTCGGGTTCTTGTGGAAGTGTTTTCGTGGGACCTTGTCTAGCTTGTGTCATTTCGACTGAGCAGTTATTTTAATGCTGTGTGGGTACTGGAGTAGGCAGTCGGTCGCTTGGGACAGAGCAGCGAGGAAGTCTCCGCGGCGAGGTCATTAGCGTAGTGTTCCGCAGAGTGTTTTTCCTCGCCGTGTTGATGCTGTCCGGCAGAGCGTGCACTTCGACAGCCTTTGGTTCAAAAATGGTTCAAATGGCTCTGAGCACTATGGGACTTAACTTCTAAGGTCATCAGTCCCCTAGTACTTAGAACTACAGGGCTATTACAAATGATTGAAGCGATTTCATAAATTCACTGTAGCTCCATTCATTGACATATGGTCACGGCACATTACAGATACGTAGAAAATCTCATAATGTTTTGTTCGGCTGAAGCCGCACTTCAGGTTTCTGCCGCCAGAGCGCTCGAGAGCGCAGTGAGACAAAATGGCGACAGGAGCCGAGAAAGCGTATGTCGTGCTTGAAATGCACTCACATCAGTCAGTCATAACAGTGCAACGACGCTTCAGGACGAAGATCAACAAAGATCCACCAACTGCTAATTCCATTCGGCGATGGTATGCGCAGTTTAAAGCTTCTGGATGCCTCTGTAAGGGGAAATCTACGGGTCGGCCTGAAGTGAGCGAAGAAATGGTTGAACGCGTGAGGGCAAGTTTCACGCGTAGCCCGCGGAAAATTGGCTCATGCCACAACTGGAGACCGACAGTGCCGACTTCATCTTTCAACAGGATGGTGCTCCACCGCACTTCCATCATGATGTTCGGCATTTCTTAAACAGGAGGTTGGAAAACCGATGGATCGGTCGTGGTGGAGATCATGATCAGCAATTCATGTCATGGCCTCCACGCTCTCCCGACTTAACCCCATGCGATTTCTTTCTGTGGGGTTATGTGAAAGATTCAGTGTTTAAACCTCTTCTACCAAGAAACGTGCCAGAACTGCGAGCTCGCATCAATGATGCTTTCGAACTCATTGATGGGGACATGCTGCGCCGAGTGTGGGAGGAACTTGCTTATCGGCTTGATGTCTGCCGAATCACTAAAGGGGCACATATCGAACATTTGTGAAAGCCTAAAAAAACTTTTTGAGTTTTTGTATGTGTGTGCAAAGCATTGTGAAAATATCTCAAATAATAAAGTTATTGTAGAGCTGTGAAATCGCTTCAATCATTTGTAATAACCCTGTACTTAAACCTAACAAACCTAAGGACATCACACACACCCATGCCCGAGGCAGGATTCGAACCTGCGACCGTAGCACACAGCCTTTGGTGTTTGTTCATATTTTTGAGTGGTTATTGTACCTTGGCTATATTTAGACGCCAAAATTTGAAGACGAAGTGCTGCTGGTATCTTCGTCCTCGCTGACATTTTCGGTTGTCGTGCCGTTGGTCGGGCTGAAGGGAACTGGGTCGGGTTGCCATTCGATTATTTAATCTTACTTTCGGCTGCCTGTCTCACCTAACTTTACGTTAGAGTTACCTCCTCAGGCCGACCCTTGGAACACTTCTGAGCACCACTGTTTTGTTGTTTGTGATTGTAATCTTCTTTGTCGCAAGTACTGTGCCAAGCCTTCAGCCATGTATTAATTTTGTCTGTTCCTTGTTCAGTATATGGCCTTCAGCTGACCCTTGTATGAAGTATTTTAAGATCAGGCCTTGAGCCGTGTTTTATTTAACATTTTTTTTTGCTCTGTATTTAGGCCTCCAGCTGCGTTTGTTTTAAAATTTGTGGCTCTCAGCCGTAATGTGCAAATTCCTGTCTATAAGGTTTTTCTTTAATTATTTTGAATTGTTAAAATGGCCTTCAGCCATACTGTGTAAATGCTTATCTTAAGGTTTGTCTTTAATTGTTTTGAATAATTGTCTGGGCCTTCAGCCGTTAAGATATTTCAAGTTTCCTTAAGATGGTTTTCTGTTGTATTTTGTAAATGCTTGTCTTTAAAGGTTGCAGAGGAATTAATTCAAATTTTCCTTAATATGGCTTTTAGCCGAAATTGGTAAATGCTTGCCTTTTAAAGAATTTTCTTTGTTGATCTGAAATATTATTTGGGCCTTTAGCCGAGATGATATTTTAATTTTTCTTAAGTAATGCCTGCAGCTGTTCTTGTTCCTTAAAAGGAATGATTTAGGATATTTTAATTTTACTTAAGTAAGACCTTAAGCCATTTCTCTAAATCGTTGTGTTTTAAAACGAATTATTTAATCCTTGTTATTGATAAGTTTCTTCAGCCCTCAGCCATGAACTGATCCTTGTCGTTTTAAAGAGAAAACTGTGCATTGTGTTTTCGAGGAATAAAGATCTTTGTTCTCGTGTAGCTAACAGTAACTGATTTTGGCCCCTTTCCACAAGCTGATCCACTCTGTCCTGCGTACCCAGATTTCGCTATACATAAAACGAAATGGTGCCACTGATGACCGAGAGGCCCCTTCGGGGGAAGTTCGGCCATATTGGGCGACTTCCGGGTCGGTGATGGTTGGATAATGATGATGACAAACGGCACAACATCCAGTCCACGAGCGGGGAAAATTCCCAAGCCGGCTGGAAATCGAAGCCAGGCCCGCTACATGGTAAGCATTCGCGTCACCCCTGAGCTAAGCAGGCAGACATAGCTATGCATAAATATGAAGCTGTAGTAGACGATGCTTCGAAACGGATCGTTACATACCTTCTCTCTGCCATTTTATACATGTTCGCATTAGAGATTTTTCTTCAGGTAAGTTTACAGTTCTGTCTTAGGTATAGAACAGAAAACCACAAAATTTCAGTGCAACCTACGCTGACGATGTTCTGTAAGTATAGTATTAAGAATCCCCCAGAGCGTGTATTGTCATAGAACAATACGATTAGGATAGTACTGCAAATTTCAGCGTTCACTAGCTTCATTTAATGCACATCGGAAGAGACTCAAACAATGATCCTCCGAATTGGTAACCACAGGTCACTAGCAGATAGAACCTGGACATACACCTACAGAAACAACCGCTTTAGATGGTACAGTGCGACTGGAACGACAAATTGCGAGTTACGTAGGCAATTTTTCGTTGCTGCAACCTGAAAAATGTGGAAAGCGTTTTCAGAACGTTTCTTGAACACTGATGAGCCATAACATTACAATCACTTGAAAGGTGGCTACACTGAGCCACAGCGCCAGAGATCGCGCCAGAGAGTTTTGTTCCGCCGCCTCCACTGGCAGTGCTTATTGAGAAGTAGCGGCAGGCAGTTCTTGCCGAGAAGTTGTGGTGGACACTGCTTGTCGTGAAGTCGGAGTGAGATGTGGTAGTGGAGAGTGTTGTTCCATGCTTTATGCAGTGGTTTGATGGGAGAGATAGCAGATGTTGTGTTAATGGAGATATCGTAATGGTCAGAGTGCATTTCGTCAATATATATGGAGGTAATAAACACTATTTTCTTTTATTCTTTCAGTGTCCTGAATAGTGTGTCATTACAGGTTCAGTCAACAAAGCATCTGGCGTGTGTTCTTGTATTAGAGTGTAATTCTGGTTTTCTTGCGCAATTATAGTATTTCTAATTTTCTTTTATCACGTCAGTATAATTGGTATTTAAAAATTCTTGTCTTGTTGAAGAAGAACCGTGCCAGATGTGCGTTGAGTCATACTACCACATACAGAACAGCTACACTTGTGTTTGTTGTTTCGTAGGTTTTATAGTTGCTGGGGACTTAATTAATTAATTGTGCTAACAGAAATTTTCTTACATTCTTTGTTGTCATTCTACGCAGTCAGATTGCGTACTAAAACTAGTCAGGGCCAGCTGTTTACGAGACTTGCGTAATCGGACTTACAGCTACTAAAAATATTTTCATTATATATAAAAAAGCCCCCATGCACACTGTCCACGGCGACGTAGGATGCCGTCTGGTGACGTTGCGGGCACGCGACGCGCCAACACAAGTTTGCAAGCGGAGCAGACGCGGATGAAGGATCGCCCTAGCAATGCGAATGGGGAAATCCACTAACATAAACGACTTTGAGAAATGGCAGATTATTATTACGCAGAGCCTATGAACGAGTATCTCGAAAACGGCGAAGCTGGTGGAATGTTCACTTAGTACTGTCGGGAGAATCTACGAAAAGAGGTAGAAGGACACCGAAACTAAAACTAGGCGCTAAATGATTGGACGCCCACAACTCTTCACAGAACGTGGCGTTCGGAGAAGCCTGCGAAGTAGGACACAGCGTAATCTGCGGCATCTCTGCCGAAAGAGCGTAGTGCTGGTGCACGCACAAGTATTTTGGAGCGCGCTGTTCATCGTACATTGTTGAACATGGAGCTCCGCGGCAGACTGTGTAACCTCCCCCTCACTTATCGACCTTAATGACAGTAAAAATTTAAACCACGTGTACCTAATGGAAATTTGGGAAAAGCAATCGTCACCGAAGTTAATTTGTCGGTAAAGAGGGAGGAAAGGGTTACATCTAAATGAAAGGAAAAATGCTAATGAAACTGGTGGAAATTAATTTTGAAAAGGGGTAAAGTTAATAAAGAAAGTAAATGTGCGGCCGTTACGTTAACAATTAACTAGCGGTAATTAGGTATTTGAGATTTGGGGGAAATCACGGTCGCCAGTCCTAAGGACAATTACTATATTAACTGAACAAGAAAAGTTATTACACATATAATTAGCACTAGAAGCGTGGCAACTGAAGGTTGACACGTGCAGTGTGAAAACTGAAAGTTTGTCAGAAGTAATAAATTTCGCTACACTCTGACTTAATTTAGCAAAAGAATGAATAAGATCGGAAATTCGAAAGTTAATTTAGTGACTGAAGTTAATAGTGAGCTTTCTTTCTGAAGCACATCCAAAATTCAGTAAAATACGGTTAGTCTTGGACTACCTCAACAATCATTTCAAAAGCTACCTGAATCAATGCAATTTAGAAATAAGAGATTTAACTTTGAACTTGAATTAAATGATTCTGAACAATTAACAATAGTAAAACTTAGTACGTACCAAGCTGAGCTGCAGTCACAGGTAAGCTAAAATACGGTAACAAAACTCTCACTCTTAATTTGTGCTTGTGTAATCTAAATATTGTAGCCAGCTATGAATACTTTAACTGAACTTTGAAACTAAAGCAGTGAAATAGGATAAGGTTACTTTAATGCTGGCGTTTGAATTTCAACGACACTCGGGTTCATTCTGGAAAAGGAAGGGACCCTGCTTGGTAATGCAATTGGCACAATGAGCAACAAAGGTTCATGCTACGTTGCTGTAATTTTGTGATTTGAACAGTTTTAAAAGCTGAGGTCTGCCATACAGTTGTAAAACTTTACGTGCGTCCAGTCTTCCTTGTCGGTTGATTGAAGGTTTGAAGCCGTCGATCGAGGAGGTGGCGACAGTCACTCATTGTCGGCCGTCGCTGTTGCAGAAGCTGGATGTTGGCGCGCCTTCTTCTCGACACGGTCACCAGACGAAACGGGCTCTTGATGTGCGCTAGCTAATGTTTCCCGTCCGCGACACCATGTCAGAAACTATCATCGCAAGTCGAGTGCAATTACATGCTGCCAAACCCCGAAAGCGCGGCAACTCGCGGGAGCTTCACATAACACACCTGCTCCACTCGCTACTCCCGCCAGACTCTCCCTGCCCGCGCTCCACGCGGCAGAGTTAACACTACCAAAGATCCTACACACTTTGATTCTTCACACGACCTATCGATGTAATCGTTCGATAGCAGTTTTCCCTTGGCAAGACCCAGCGCAAAAATACAAATAATATTTACAAAACAACCAATTATACATCGACGTAAGTGCATAAATATACACTCCTGGAAATGGAAAAAAGAACACATTGACACCGGTGTGTCAGACCCACCATACTTGCTCCGGACACTGCGAGAGGGCTGTACAAGCAATGATCACACGCACGGCACAGCGGACACACCAGGAACCGCGGTGTTGGCCGTCGAATGGCGCTAGCTGCGCAGCATTTGTGCACCGCCGCCGTCAGTGTCAGCCAGTTTGCCGTGGCATACGGAGCTCCATCGCAGTCTTTAACACTGGTAGCATGCCGCGACAGCGTGGACGTGAACCGTATGTGCAGTTGACGGACTTTGAGCGAGGGCGTATAGTGGGCATGCGGGAGGCCGAGTGGACGTACCGCCGAATTGCTCAACACGTGGGGCGTGAGGCCTCCACAGTACATCGATGTTGTCGCCAGTGGTCGGCGGAAGGTGCACGTGCCCGTCGACCTGGGACCGGACCGCAGCGACGCACGGATGCACGCCAAGACCGTAGGATCCTACGCAGTGCCGTAGGGGACCGCACCGCCACTTCCCAGCAAATTAGGGACACTGTTGCTCCTGGGGTATCGGCGAGGACCATTCGCAACCGTCTCCATGAAGCTGGGCTACGGTCCCGCACACCGTTAGGCCGTCTTCCGCTCACGCCCCAACATCGTGCAGCCCGCCTCCAGTGGTGTCGCGACAGGCGTGAATGGAGGGACGAATGGAGACGTGTCGTCTTCAGCGATGAGAGTCGCTTCTGCCTTGGTGCCAATGATGGTCGTATGCGTGTTTGGCGCCGTGCAGGTGAGCGCCACAATGAGGACTGCGTACGACCGAGGCACACAGGGCCAACACCCGCCATCATGGTGTGGGGAGCGATCTCCTACACTGGCCGTACACCACTGGTGATCGTCGAGAGGACACTGAATAGTGCACGGTACATCCAAACCGTCATCGAACCCATCGTTCTACCATTCCTAGACCGGCAAGGGAACTTGCTGTTCCAACAGGACAATGCACGTCCGCATGTATCCCGTGCCACCCAACGTGCTCTAGAAGGTGTAAGCCAACTACCCTGGCCAGCAAGATCTCCGGATCTGTCCCCCATTGAGCATGTTTGGGACTGGATGAAGCGTCGTCTCACGCGGTCTGCACGTCCAGCACGAACGCTGGTCCAACTGAGGCGCCAGGTGGAAATGGCATGGCAAGCCGTCCCACAGGACTACATCCAGCATCTCTACGATCGTCTCCATGGGAGAATAGCAGCCTGCATTGCTGCGAAAGGTGGATATACACTGTACTAGTGCCGACATTGTGCATGCTCTGTTGCCTGTGTCTATGTGCCTGTGGTTCTGTCAGTGTGATCATGTGATGTATCTGACCCCAGGAATGTGTCAATAAAGTTTCCCCTTCCTGGGACAATGAATTCACGGTGTTCTTATTTCAATTTCCAGCAGTGTATTTTGGAGCACGCTGTTCATCGTACGTTGTTGAACATGGAGCTCCGCGGCAGACCATCCCTCCTACGTGTTCGCATGTTAACCCAACGACATCGTCCATTAGGACTGCTTGCATCTCTTCATGCTTTGTGTCTTTCCCAACGGCGATATCGTCTTTCAGCAGTATAATTGTCCGTGTCTCGGAATCAGAACCGTGCTACAGTTGCTTGAGTGAACTCACTCACGTTGATGTCTCGGCCACCAAATTTGCCAAATGTAAATCCAACGGAACCCATCTGGATTGCTATCGCGCGCCATCAGCGCGTGCGCAATTCAGCAACCCGTTATTTACGCTAATTACAAGACCTGTGCATAGACATTTAACGCCACATATCCCACAAACCTACCAAAAACTATCGGATCGATGATACGCGGAGCCGGCCGCTGTGGCCGAGCGGTTCTAGGCGCTTCAGTCCGGAACCACGCTGCTGTGGTCGCAGGTTCGAATCCTGCCTCGGGCATGGACATGTCTGATGTCCTTAAGTTAGTTAGGTTTAAGTAGTTCTAAGTCTAGGTGACCGATGACCTCCGATGTTAAGTCCCATTGTGCTTAGAGCCGTTTGAACCATTTTGATACGCGGAATTACTTCAAAAAATGGTCCAAATAGCTCTAAGCACATTGGGACTTACCATCCGAGGTCTTTAGTCCCCCTAGAACTACGTGAACCTAACTAACCTAAGAACATCACACACATCTATGCCCGAGTCAGGATTCGAGCCTGCGACCGTAGCAGCAGCGCGGTTCCTGACTGAAGCGCCTAGAACCACTCCGCCGCAACGGCCGGCGTGGAATATGTGATTTATTTTGTTTAAAAGACGGACAAACAAGCTGTTAAGCAGGTGGTCATAATACTTTGGCTCATTGTTTTACACTACCGAAATTCCAACTTCTCGCGACAATACATCCAACATCACTACACAACCCAAAGGGTTTCATCGATAGCCCTATGGTTCATTTGAGCACTCATTATTTTCAAGCTCCTATATAATAACAAGGCCACACCCTTCATACATGGGAGCTTGGGTATGCAGCGTGTAGTCCTGCTTTGAAACATATCTCAACATCTTCTTCAAGAAACTAACGAAAAACTGGTTTACAATAACCGAAATGTTATTCCGAAGATACCACCCAGTTGTTTCAAAGTCCCCAATGAACCCTCAGATGCAAGTCGCTAACTTTGAAAGCATCAGTCAATCTCCCATAAGAACACTATTAGTGAGGGTACAGATTTGACACATGGTTAAAAATTTATTGTGCCTTCTTTCACAAGAACTCTAAAAGGGGCATGAAAGGACTTTTTTATTTTCCTTTATTAAAAGCAAATACCTCTATATTCCAAGGAACAGTCGCGGAAATAATCAGAAGATGAGTGATTGATTTCTTACTTCGTTCCAACGAGTGACTCATTTACCAGGCGACCCTTAATCATTGCTGATATAATTTTAGGACTAATTCCATGAGGAAATTTCAACAAAAGCGAACATAGCTTGAACCGATGAAGGCATAAATAGGTGAGAATGAGGAAGGTCTGCAGGGTGTGGAAGGAAGCCATCATTAAAAAAGGTTCACTTGGTAAGAACTTACGACGACGATTCAAATCGCCGTCCGATTTGAATCCATCCAGATTTAGGTTTTCGGTGATTTGCGCTTGAGGAAACTGTTGGGATGAATGATTCCTTTGAAAGGGCGCGGCCTGTTCCCTTCCTCACCCTTTTCTAAGTTGAGCTTGTGCTCCGTTTCTAATGACGTAGCTTTCGACAGGACATTAAACACTAATTTTCTTTCCTTTCCTTTTGGCGAGATCTTAACACACCAAAGCTAACGTTCTGGTTACGAATCTCGGTTCGATAATCATTTTAAATCTGCCAGGAAGGTTGAAAAACAGCAAAATTTCCGCAGAATACTGAAAGATTCATTGAAAAAGATTATCTACGCTATGAGAAAACTGTTTCTCAGCAGTCTCCTTTATTTCAGTAGGAGCTAGTCTAGTAAGATATGCAGAAGACCTTCTGTGAGCTTGGGAGTAGGAGGTATTCACAGAAGTGATATTCACAGATGTGATGCCGTGGTGGCACATCATAAGTCATTTCTGGATAGCTTATTTGGTAAGGCCCATGTCTGTTTTGTTAGAAACTCTGTCCAAATTCTTATCAATGCTTCTCATCTTAAGTACACCAATGTATACATTAGCGCACATGACAGTTGAACAGGCAAACTGTACTACATGTTAGGTAAATTACATTGCCATATTGTGTGTCGCACAACTGGGAACACATTGAAGCGTCGCTGTTAATTTACAGGGTGTCCCAAAATAATGTAGACACTCTTAGAAACTGAGTTCCACCTTAATTAAAACAGAGAAAAAAGAAAAGTTTTTGGTATCGTATATATTAATGAGTAATTTCATGTGACGCATGCTCAAAAAGATCACCTTCCTCTGCAGTATATTGTCAAAAACTACTTAGAATAGAGCAATTCTATTGTTTCTAATGGAATAACACCATAAGTTTCCTCTATTTTCTCTCTTATGTCGTACAGGGTTTGTTGTTTTGCAGTGTACACTATCCGTGACAGGTTCCAAATGATGAAGACTAAAAGCGTCAAATCCAATCCTGAGCTGCTTGTATCACTCCCACTTCGTCCCACCCATCTCGAAGGGAATGTGCGACTGAGAAATTCCCTCACATCAACTTAAAAGTGAGGTGGCCCCTCATCCTAATCCCCATTGTAAAAAATGTCAATAAGATCTGGAGTTACACGTGCAACATTCCAAGGTAACAATCGCTTGTGACACGCTCTTCGAAGACTTACGGCCCGATTAATCCTCTCGACGCAAACCATACCAGACTGATACTCAAAAAATCAAATGTGTGTGAAATCTTATGGGACTTAAGTACTAGGGTCATCAGTCCCTAAGCTTACACACTACTTAACCTAAATTATCCTAAGGACAAACACACACCGCATAGTCCATGACTGCAGCGCCCTAGGCCGCTCGGCTAACCCCGCGCGGCAGACTGATACTCCTGTTAGATGAACATCCTTTCTTCAGTTACGTATGGCTTTTCCTTTGCCCGGTACACGCAATTATGGGAGTTAATTGTTCCATTAAATTTAAAGATTCCCTTTACCTGACCAAACAATTAGATCTTGGAATAGTTCATCTTCTTCACACATATTATTGAACCAGTCACAACATTCAAATAGCCTATTGGGCTCATCCTTCTTCAGAGCTTGCAGAAGTGTTGGAACGTAAGGCTTCCATCTATGAGTCCGAAAAATGCTGTAAACATTGGTTTTTCTGATGCCTGTATGTCGAGTGCATCATCTCACAGACATTTGTGGCGCATATTTAAATCGAAGTATGCACTAACAGTTATTAGTATTTCAGTAAGCACTATGATTGAAAGCCCTGGTTGTACAAGCGTATAAATGACGGGATTCTATTTTTACCGTAGTTCCCGCCTACGTTGGGAAAGTCAGTACTTCTGGTTTCCCCCTTCCCCTTCCCCCTCTCAGTTTCTGTCGTGTCGTACTAAACTTTCTGTGGTTTAACGATTCTATCTATTGAGTCTCGAACCGTTTCGGATTTCTTGTCGACAACAGGTAGAGTACCATGTGAAAGTACACATTTAACTGACAAGCAACTGAAAATAATCATGTGTTAAGCATAAACTGTCAACTCTGGAACTCCTTGTCATTCTCGAGACTCTTAGTTTTCATACTACCATCTTCTCCGACAGTTAACAATTAAATTTTGAATGTATTTGGTGTGGGGAAACCGTGATCCGTTTACATCCCTCCTTACCCCTACTTCCCTCTGAAGTCCCCCACTCTTTCTTCCCTTCGAAACGTGCCTGCCTCAAGATGGTGCTTCAAAAGTTTTGGAAGTTTCGTGTCAGGTAATGTGAGACAGCAAGCAGCAATGTAGAGGGAAGCCAAATGACGGTGTAAGAGTACAAAGGGGTTGGTGATTGATCTGGAGATAACTGTCATCAGCGTGGGATCCGTACCAGGTCGGGATGACGGAGGAGATAGAGGAGATCCAAAGAAGAGCGGCGCGTTTCGTCACAGGGTTATTTGGTAAGCGTGATAGCGTTACGGAGATGTTTAGCAAACTCAAGTGGCAGACTCTGCAAGAGAGGCGCTCTGCATCGCGGTGTAGCTTGCTGTCCAGGTTTCGAGAGGGTGCGATTCTGGATGAGGTATCGAATATATTGCTTCCCCCTACTTATACCTCCCGAGGAGATCACGAATGTAAAACTAGAGAGATTCGAGCGCGCACGTAGGCTTTCCGGCAGTCGTTCTTCCCGCGAACCATACACGGCTGGAACAGGAAAGGGAGCTGAGCCGTGTATCGACTCGTGCTACACCTTGTGTTTAGATTGCAATGGTTTTCCTTTTCTTCCCCTGACATGTTTGTTTGATATGTTGTCTGTCATTAAGTGGCTGCTTGGTTGTCTTTCCCCTCTGCTATCGGTATCTGCGTTTTGCTTCCGGGAAACTGCTATGGAGGAAGTGAGATCTTTGATCGGTTGTAACCTCGTGTGGTGGCGCGGAAGTAGGAGCGTTGCGCACAGAGAGTGTGGTGGACACGGGTGGGGGGCGGTGTGGCTCTCAGCGCGAAGCAGGCGTGGTCGGTTGTACCGAGTCGCCACGTGATGTATGTCGGTTGTGTGTAACGAGCGGGTCGAGTTGACGGAAGAGCTCCCCGCATGTTGGTTGTATACAGAATCGCCCCACGAGTAGTTGCTGTTCATTTCGCCCTGGTGGGACGTTAACAAGCTTCTTTAAATCCTCCGTTTCAACACTGGAGTTTAAAAAGAGACACCTAACATGAAGAAGCGGTCACTACCCGTCAACGTTGCAGAGAAGACGTGAACTCCGGTGACAGAACGTGTTGTCGCGTGACCGTGGCGTGTTGGATACGCTGGCGACGCGTGCGCGGTCGGATGTGTGGATCCTTGCCATCGTAGGTCGTGCACTGCCTGTTCGAGCATAATTGCAAGTTAAGTTCGTGGAAGGTTTAATCATTAAGTAATAATTTTGCGTAACCAGCGTCTCTTCTGCCTTGTGGCCTCAGGCGACCGGGTTTACTGTGCCTGGCACTGGTTCAATGGAATACAGTGATCTTTCCTCCTCCTCTCGTTACTGTCCGATGGGAGGTGTAGCTTTTGGCAGTTTGTTTCGCTATTCTGTAGTGGTTTATGAGTAAATTCATGCTTCTTGTTGATTGATCATGTGGTCGCTCATTCATGACTGTGTGGTGTATTGTTTCCTTGCTTAGCGTCCGAAAACCTCAAACCACACACACTG
Organism: Schistocerca cancellata; assembly: GCF_023864275.1. NCBI lineage: Eukaryota > Metazoa > Arthropoda > Insecta > Orthoptera > Acrididae > Schistocerca > Schistocerca cancellata. The sequence goes on along the minus strand of NC_064628.1, from coordinate 50,589,646 downwards.
TTTCCTTGCACGAGGTTAGCTCTAATTCTGTCAGCAAGTTAAGCCATCTTATAACAAGTTTTCGCTGGCTAAAAGTCGGTGCAGTGACCAGCCTGAGAGTGGCAATTGTGTTTATGGGCGTATTTAAATTGGTCACTATTCTGTCTAGCCCGAGCATCCCTGAGTGGGTGATTTGTGGCCGCCTTACACGGGTCCGTCATATCTGTTATGTTCTAATGATATTCCCGGACACTTCTGTTTAAAAAATTTTTAAATTCCTCCAAGTTTGTAAATTTCTTTTATTGCCATTAATCGTGTGTTTGCTGAGACCTGTTTAATTTTTTTTTAATGGCGGTGTTGGTAGCTTCACTGCCTCACTGTACCTTATTAACGAAGTTCTGTGTTACTTTAGTGGCCTGTTTAATAATGTTCTTCAAATTTTTTTAAATTGGTGTGTTGCTATAAATTGCTTTGACTGGCGTTAGCGGCGTGTTTTAAAAGGTAGTTTATTGCCGCACTCCTAGCTTCTGTGTCTTCTTTTTTAATTTTTTTTAACTGTTGTATTGCTATATACAGGGTGATCCAAAAAGAATACCACAACTTTAGGAATTTAAAACTCTGCAACGACAAAAGGCAGAGCTAAGCACTATCTGTCGGCGAATTAAGGGAGCTATAAAGTTTCATTTAGTTGTACATTTGTTCGCTTGAGGCGCTGTTGACTAGGCGTCAGCGTCAGTTGATGCTAAGATGGCGACCGCCCAACAGAAAGCTTTTTGTCTTATTGAGTATGGGGCACTGAGAATCCGCGGGAAACAACTCAATATGAACGTGACTCGCCTAAGATGAACGTTTTCTGTGCCATTTCAGCCAATAAAGTTTTTGGTCCCTTTTTCTTCTAAGGTGCTACTGTAACTGGACTACAGTATCTGGAGATGTTAGAGAATTGGCTGTTCCCTCAGCTCGAACAAGAAGCACAACAATTTATATTTCAGCAGGATGGAGCGCCACCACATTGGCACTTATCTGTCCGTAACTACCTGAACGTGAACTACCCGAGGCGATGGATCGGCCGCCAGGCAGCCCGTGACAGAGCACTTCATCACTGGCCTCCAAGAAGCCCTGATCTTACCAAAAAATGGTTCAAATGGCTCTGAGCACTATGGGGCTCAACATCTTAGGTCATAAGTCCCCTAGAACTTAGAACTACTTAAACCTAACTAACCTAAGGACATCACACACACCCATGCCGGAGGCAGGATTCGAACCTGCGACCGTAGCAGTCCCGCGGTTCCGGACTGCAGCGCCAGAACCGCTAGACCACCGCGGCCGGCCGTGATCTTACCCCCTGCGATTTTTTCTTATGGGGGTATCTTAAGGATATGGTGTTTCGGCCACCTCTCCCAGCCTCCATTGATGATTTGAAACGAGAAATAACAGCAGCTATCCAAACTGTTATGCCTGATATGCTACAGAGAATGTGGAACTAGTTGGAGTATCGGGTTGATATTCCTCGAGTGTCTGGAGGGGGCCATATTGAACATCTCTGAACTTGTTTTTTGGTGAAAAAAAAACCTTTTTAAATACTCTTTGTAATGATGTATAACAGAAAGTTATATTATGTTTCTTTCATTAAATACACATTTTTAAAGTTATGGTATTCTTTTTGAATCACCCTGTATTACTTGATTGCCGTTAGCGGCGTGTTTTGAAAGGTTTTTTATTGCCGTACTGCTAGTTTCTGTAAGATACGAATAAAACATTCGTGAAAATCTCAACTCGACAGTAAACTACTGAAATTTGGCCCCGTTTCCCAACTTGTGGTATGGCTTGTAGTAACCGTAACCGCTGTGTCAGGAGGTAAAGACAGTGGCACGTAAAGTGGCCTCCGCCACACACCGCTGGGTGGCTTGCGGAGTATAAATGTAGATGTAGGTGAACTGTCAAGAGACGTCAGTGTTACGTAGTTTGAACTAATTTGCTGCCTGTTTGAAGAAGACTGCAGTGCCTGTTAGGAGGTACGCAAAGCGAACGCGGTCCTCCGGAGCGCTGGGGCCGGCGCCGGCGCCGCTATATACGGTGGCAGCGTCGTGGCGCGGCGCGGCTGAGGCAGTGGGTGGGGGATGGAGCGAGGGTGGGGGGCGCAGGCGCGGCCCCGCCCCCGGCTCGCGGCGCGGATATAAAGCGGCGGCGGCGTCGCCAGCGGCCCACCAGCCGCAGCATTCAGCAGCCAGCAGCAGCAGCAGCCAGCAGCAGCATGCACACCGCCACACTCCTGGTCGCCGCCTTGGCCGCAGCTGCCGTCGCCCTCGCCGGCGCCGTGCCAGCTCCGCAGGTAAGGCGGCCGCCGCGCAGGGCTGCCTACGCCGCAGGCGCACGGCAACACGATTTCTCCGAGCGTCTCCCAATTTCCCAGCGCAGAAAGCCACGACCTTATTAGCAGTAAACAATAAAGACTTTTAGTGCTGAGGAAAAAAATGTAAAATCTTTTTCAGCGACATTTTCGTAAAATATAGACAACCTCACCCCACAAACGTATTATTAATGTAAATCACGGCGCATCTCGAGCCCTGAAGACCCATCTTCAGGAGCTTAACATTCATACTCTCATTACCCCTACACAGTAATTCCCAAAGACCTTCTATTATTTGTGTAGACTTACAGTAGAGGTAACTTTTCACTGTAAAAACACAAATTTACAACTTACATTAGATCCTCCTTCATAACTTCCCAACACAAATTTAAAGTGGATTGTCCACCACACGTTATCGTTTTCTACACTATTGTAAATTGTAAAAATGTGCCTTTTACTGTGTAAATTATGTGATATGCATTTCTGCACAATTGCTGACTAATTAAGACCAATGAGAACTTCTAAGTAAGTATGAGGACAGTACAGCACTATAAAAAGATAATAGTATTCAGGCCCCAAAATGATCGTGATTAGAAAATAAACCACGTTCGTCACTGACAGCTTACGTCCTTTCCTTTATATTGTTCGAAAATAAATCAACCACAGCACCAGCAATAACCACCATCGATCAAATTAAACAACTTCTTCACGTTTGAATTAAACTTTAACTGCAATTTCCACTATAACAGCTTCGATCGTTGGACTACTTCGTTTACAACGTCATAAGCAATTAATAAGCAAGCCTTTGTATGCTACCTGTTTCAGTCGATCTCATAATCGCGATCTTTTCTTTATGGAGGATACCACACCGTGAATTTGTTAAAGGACAATGTCATGATCCCATTATCGCTGTTGCTTAATCGTAAGTATTTATGATAATCAGTATATCTGCATTCAGGATATCTCGGTCGCAATGGTAAACGTCAGACATCAGGATAGGAATGACTCTATTGCTCATATGACGCCTTTCGTAATTTGGTCTCGCGGTTAAGGCGCTGAGTCCGGAACCGCGCGACTGCTACGGTCGCAGGTTCGAATCCTGCCTCGGGCATGGATGTGTGTGATGTCCTTAGGTTAGTTAGGTTTAAGTAGTTCTAAGTTCTAGGGGACTGATGACCACAGATGTTAAGTCCCATAGCGCTCAGAGCCAGCCTTTCGTAGTTTATCCATCATCACATATTCAGCAGCGTTTGCTGCACAGAGATATGGCGTTTCAAGTTGGACTTGAAACAAACATTCGCAAACTGCGGTCTAGTCAGCCTGAATGCAGAACTACTGATTATTATAATGCATCCTACATGACTTGATGTCACACTTAAATTAATAATTAGCTACTTTACTACGTTTCGCACGATTGCCCGATTTCAGCCTTAGAGGACATTCCCAACCGCATCAGTATCGCCAGCATGTCATACCTACAACATATTGTAATATATCCGACTATAAGCAGCGGACATAGTAGTTCCTAAAGCGAGAACGTGCATGGGATAGTCGGATACATTGTGATGTGTTGATTTATAGCACCTGACGATGACAGGTAACGTAGATGGCCAATCGTCCGAAAGATTATAAACAAAATACTTGTTAATCACGCAACAGCCGAGGTGGAACCATGGCACTGATGATTATGAAAGAATGTAAAAATTACTGCAACTTCTATGTCACCATTACCAACATGACATCTACAAGAAAAATAAAATTGTAATAAACTGTTATTAAACATTATCGTCAGAAGAATAAAATGCGTTTATACGCTTGCTCAATCTTACTACAATGTTCATTTTTATGTTCGTTGCTGTTCTGCAGGAAGCTAAGATTTCATATCTGCGCTCACATCAAAGAAATTTAATCATCTTCTGCCCTTCATAAGTATGTCATCCGACAGTTAAACATAATTGAAGCGATGGAATACAACAATAATTCTGCACGGTCTTCACAAATCTCAGCAAACCAGCGAACTGCTCTGTAGACATTAACAATAAAACAGCAACGACACCGTTGCCAGGTAACACAAATACAAAGATCGTAACGATACGCACGGTTTGTTAAATTGCTGCGGTAATATTATCAGATACCACTGTTTTTCTTACGGCACGAATAATTATGTACGCTAGAAGATATTAACATTATTTTACGTTGGCGTAGGAACGAAAGATTTCACTCGAATTTACAGCAGTGGTGACCGGAATTAAACTGACAAAGGAAAAAATTTTGTCTTTTAAAGTGCTGTAAAATGACTGTGAACCCTGCTGAAAAAAAAGAACTTTTGCAGTTCCAGATAATTTGTCAAACACTGCATATCCTCGCTTCGTAACTATACCCTGACGACTACCCAAAATGTCCACTTACGGCGTTTTAGATTTAAGGTTGGTAAGTGCAACATTCATAGTTATTTAAATCAGCTAATGTTTCCACGACATCAACGCTGCTCTTTTACGAGACTACTTTTTCCAGGAGTGTAGCACGCAGTTCCGACAAAACTAAAACCATAAATGCAACTGCAGCCAGAAACAATCATAATGAATGTGAAATAACATTCAGTCAAATCATTATTGAATAAGTACGTAAACGAAGTCTCGCAACAGCCGTTTATTTATCTTTCTGGCCGTCTAAGTCGTTCTTATTCTGCTTAAGCTTAAATGGATAGCCACCTGCCTCCTCCCTACCACGATTCGTTATTATCTAAAACTGTTTATTTCTATAATATCTACATCTTCTCTATTCCGACAATTGACGACAAAATATTTTTTCACATATTTGCAAATTCTCAACTATATAAATCCAGTAGAATACTGTTCACCATCAAACAAATAAGTTCGAAGAAAGAAAGTACTTAAAATTTAGCCACTTGCAATACTTCCTTGGATATCACAGAAGTCCCTACAATTAGGCGTTATAAGTAAGAGCTGGAGAGCTGTGAAACTGCAACCGCTGAATTCGCAGATTTTATAGAGCTGCGTACCGATGAATTAGCGTAGTTAGAAACTTCTGCGTTTGTGGCGAAAATATCTCCATTCGTTAAAGCGATGCTCACAACGAGATGTGCGTAACAGTTACTGCGGTGGTCTTCACAGTTGTGTACAACAGCGTATAAGGTTATTTTGATCTCTGAAATAGGTTATCATCGTTGTCTTCCATGAAACAAGGCTTTTATTAATTAATTGTGGATAGAATGATCCTGCCTATCTAAAACTTTCATTGTGGCGTTGTTAAGATCAGGTCTGAGAAAGGAATACAAATGCATTTAGAGTTATGACGTACAATAAGGACCTGTCGTCATGTAACGATTTTTCTTGATCACTACCAAGGAACAAAACACTTGTTTTCTTACCGTTAATCTTTTAGAAATCACCATACAACTCTGACAGAAAGAACAAGTAGTCCACGAAACACAGTATACAGCTGTTGAAGTACCATTTTTAAAACTTTCTATCTGCTAACTGTCATCGAAGAACATCCCAGAACTTCCTGTTAGCGTTATTAAGCCGTGTCGTGTGAGAAACCTTCAATTTACGTTCATCTGATACATAATTTACTGCCAAATAGATTCCTGTAACGATTCCAAGCATTTTGAACTTTTCAATTCCTGGACCTGTGCCCTCCTACCGGATAAAGTTCTCACATTGTGATTGTGGCTGTCGTGTAGCCCCTTTATATGGCTGGTAACCATTCGGAAAAACTGCTATTTCTAAGTCTCCGGTGACATAATAGTCTCAGAGACAATCGGTTAGTAACATCCATCAGAGCAATGAGTTAGCGGTCGTTTTTAATGCCTGGGATGTCGTTCAATGTCATCATAGAACCTGGAACCATAGAAATGAGGAATTGACCTCCGAGTAACCTACAAGTACCACGTTTTGAATTCTCGCTAGCATGCCAGAATACAGAAGCACGTTGGGGTGCGCCTCAGATTCTGAGGGCATCACCTGGACGTCGACTGCCGGTTTTGTGACTTTATTTTGTCACAGTTGACTCTCAATGGGCAACGTTTCGTTACTGCTTCTACTTGTAATGTTTGTACCGATCTTACGCACGACTACTTGTCGCAAGTTTTATATTTATCGACCATATGCTGGTCGCTTGTACTCATCTACATTAATTACAGGATGAAAATGGAATGACAGCCGGAATTTGCAAATTCTACGAAATAAACACAATTCCAGTCGCAGGACGAATTTTTGTCATTTAAGAAATTTTATAAGACTATGGTGCAAGGAAAGTAATCCTTACTTTCGATAGTCCTGATGTCCATACATTACTGACATCGTCGTAGAAGTTGTTTTTGTCTTTTTGTTCAGTCTGATGACTGGTTTGATGCATCTCTCCATGCTATTCTATCCTGAGCAAGCCTGTTCATCTCTGCACATCTATTGCAACCTATATGTCTTTGAACCTGCTTTCTATAGTCCAGTCTTGGTCTCTCTATACAATTTCTTCTTCCATTATCAAACTGACTACGCTTAAGCCTCAAGCCGTGACCTACATCTACATCTACATCCATACTCCGTAAGCCACCTGACGGTGTGTGGCGGAGGGTACCTTGAGTACCTGTATAGGTTCTCCATTCTATTCCAGTCTCGTATTGTTCGTGGAAAAGGATTGTCGGTATGCCTCTGTGTGGGCTCTAATCTCTCTGATTTTATCCTCGTGGTCTCTTGGCGAGATATACGAAGGAGGGAGCAATATACTGCTTGATTCCTTGGTGAAGGTATGTTCTCGAAACTTCAACGAAAGACGTACCGAGCTACTGAGCGTCTCTCCTGCAGAGTCTTCCACTGGAGTTTATCTATCATCTCCGTAACGCTTTCTCCATTACTAAATGATCCTGTAACGAAGCGCGCTGCTCTCCGTTGGATCTTCTCTATTTCTTCTATCAACCCTATCTGGTACGGATCCCACACTGCTGAGCAGTATTCAAGCAGTGGGCGAACAAGCGTACTGTAACCTACTTCCTTTGTTTTCGGATTGCATTTCCTTAGGATTCTTCCAATGAATCTGTCTGGAATCGGCTTTACCGACGATCAACTTTATATGATCATTCCATTTTAAATCACTCCTAATGCGTACTCCCAGATAATTTATGGAATTAACTGCTTCCAGATGCTGACCTGCTATATTGTAGCTAAATAAGGTATCTTTCTTTCTATGTATTCGCAGCACATTACACTTGTCTACATTGAGATTCAATTGCCATTCCATGCACCATGCATCAATTCGCTGCAGATCCTCCTGCATTTCAGTACAATTTTCCATTGCTACAACCTCTCGATATACCACAGCATCATCCGCAAAAAGCCTCAGTGAACTTTCGATGTCATCCACAAGATCATTTATGTATATTGTGAATAGCATCGGTCCTACGACACTTATTATCCGATTTATTCTTTTAGTCAAGCTTTGACATAAATTTTTCTCTCCAATTGGATTAAATCCCTCCTCATTACTTATTCGATATATCCGACCCCTTCCTTTAGATAAGTTGTGACTAAATCTCTTTTCTATCCAATTCGATTCAGTCTCTCCTCATTATTTATTCGATTTACCCGTGTTAACTTCAACATTCTTCTGTAACATCAGTTTTAAAATCTTCTATTCTCTTGTCTAGACTGCTGCCTCCCACGAATCACATCCGTTCAAGACCACACTACAGACAAATACTTTTTCAAAAGATTTCCTAACATTAAAATTTATATTTCATGTTAACAAATTTATCTTTTTCAGAAACGCTTTTTCTCCTACTGCCAGTGTGTATATTACAACCTCCATCATCTATCCTACTTATATTGCTCCCCAAGAAGCAAAACTCATCTTCTAATTTGTCTCACTTCCTATTCTAATGCCCTCAGTATCACCTGATTTAATTCGACTGCATTCCAGTAACCTTGTTTCTCTTTTGTTGATTACCAACTTATAACCTCTTTTCATTACACTATCAATTCCGTTACACTCTTCCTTCAAGTCATTTACCGTCTCCGACAGAATTACAGTGTCATAGACACACCTCGAAGTTCTTATTTCTTCACCTGAACTTTAACTCACTTCCAAAATTTCTCCTTGTCTTCCTTTATTTATTGCTCAATGTCCAGAATGATTAACACCGTGGAGAGGCTACTATCCTGCCTCACTGCCTTCTCAACCAGCGGCATCCTCTCGTGCCCCTCAACTCTTACAACTGTAGCTGGTTGTAGATAACTTTTTGCTCCCTGTATTTTAACCTTCAGAATCTCTAAGAGTATATTCCAGTCAACATTGTCAAAAGCTCTCTCTTAATTTGCAAATGTTATAAACAAATGTTTGCCTTCCTTCAGTCCTAGATAACTAAGTGCGCGTCATTTATGACGGCGACCGAGTTTAGGTTCGTTCTGCGCATCTGACGTCACAAAACAGTCAGCCAATGAACAGAGAACGACGTTGCCAGAGCTTGACTGCAGTGCAGAGCACGGACGAATGACTTCAGTTTTAGAAACGTTGAGTCATAAATAAAGTAATTGAACAAAAGCAATGTCTTGATAGCAGACTTTCTTTTATAGAAAGTTTGGAAAAAGCATTCTTTATACCAAATGCTTCATATTCTATTAATAAATTAAACCAAACAAGCAATAAGCCTCCTAATTCAGGCGATAGCAGGGAAAGGTGTTTGTATCATTCTCACTAACCGTTTTTGCGCAATAAAGAACAGCGGTAATTGTTTATTTCCTATTGTACTTCGACGAAACGTGAGTAATTCAGTCATACCAACAGTGTTTGCGGGATTTTGCGTCCTAGTTTAAAGTCTTTCGGGAGATGTATTGAATGCCAAGCTGCGTTAGCATAATGGTTAAAGTGTTTGAATGATAAGCGGAAGTTTCTAAGTTCAAATTTTGTTCGGTGCTTAATATTTTGTTTATTTAAAAACAATATCGAAGTGTCTTACTTCATGAATTTTATTCGTTTGAATGTAATTTTTTGAAATTTCTAGTGGCAACTAAAATCGACCATACGGAAAGTATACGCTATTGACTTTTACCTCTGTAAACTCTTCAAAATTTCGTGCAATGGTTTACTACATCTAATACTGCACAATAACTGCGTTGAACATCGAAACAAAATTAAATCATTTATGGGGGGAAGGTATCAGTCAAGAAGATGTGTAAAAATCAAATTTTTGGGCCAAATAGTTTTTGTGAAATCGAATGATAGAGTGTGTCAAAGCAGTCGAAACACCAAGTGTCTGCACAGGCGAGCAGTGCAATGATGACAAAATCGCGCACATCCCGGAATGCGGGGAGCTCGTCTCTGTAGCAGCGAGAGGCTTAATGCGGCCGTGGTGGCTTTACTTCATAAACTGCGCGCTCCCCCCTAAACGTAAGTTTGCGAACTATACTATGGCGCTGCTTCTCTTGGCGCGTACAACTGGCAACGCAGCAATCTCCCGTGTCTGGGCGGGCATGCGCGAACCGCCAAGATAAAAGAATTGAACTACAGCAGGGGTAAGATCACGTATCGTTCGTGTGTAGTATTTCATCTCTCGTGTTAAAATAGATGATATGCTTATATATGCCACCGGCTTTCCTAATCTAAAGTCTATAATATCCCTTTCTGTTAGTTGCAACTTGACTTCCCTGAACGTTACTATGTTGTCAAATACTACAAAAACCTTCTTCCGTTTCTTCATTTTGCGAGCAACAAGTTTCTTCTTAATCGATTATTTACTTATGGAAGTGTAGACTTTACCACAGGTGCAATGAATACAGTAAACACCTGATGTGACAACGGAATAACGTTTTTTTGTTGGTGACCTGAAGAACTAATCCAACTTTTCGATGTGGTCTAAGATAGTTGTAACTGCTTATTCCATGCTCCTGAGCAAAAGCCTTCATCTTCATGACTAAAACAACGATTAAGTCGAGACGAGTCGATTAGAAAACAGTGTGAGGACTAAGAGAAACAGAAAACTTAACGGCGATCTATCACGTTTTAATTGTGCACGCAGTAAAAATGAGTTAGGCTGGAGTCCCACCTAACACAAAGAAATACCTCACAAAATAATGGAAAGCTATTGAAATAAGAAAGCGTAGCAACCGCCTTAATAGAGAAGAGGAAACAGTCCGAACTGATGCTGCATGGATTCCACCACCGATGAAAACAGTGGCAACTAAATTGATATGCGGGGCGGCTACGGACGGCACTGAAACCAACCAATCAGAGAGGTTCTAAGCAAGGCATTCAGAAAATGTAAAATCGGGCAGACACGTTGTGGAGCCGAAAATGTAATCACCAATTTGAGTGTACACCAGCAGAGCAATCAGTATAGCAATACCCCGAAAAAGCCAGCCACGCGCACAGGCGTCTAGAACAAATGTTACTGACTACGCCCATTATGTCCGTGAATGAACAGCCAGGTGAATTTTACAAAAGAAGGCAAAGAGTGCCTGAATAATTTTATCAGCTCTCAAAGTGCTTCGTTCGCTGTGAGGTAACAGCGAATGAGGTTGATGCCAAAGGGTGGGAGAGGAGTTAGCAAGGCATCAAACATTTTAGTTCAGTGGGTTTCGTTTGTAGCAGGTCACCTAATGGCTCTGATAAATGTATAACCCGCAATCCACTAAAGAGCGAACACTATCCATTTTCATCCTTAATCTATTCACGTACTGCGTGAGCGTAAAATGACAGTCTATATGTCTCTGAAAAGGCCCTAATCTCTTTTATTCTCATTATCCATACGAGAGACACGGGCTACGCTGTGGTAACATATTGACATACAGTCGTATTTGAATACAGGTCAGCTTTTTTCCAAGAATTTAGATTTACGCACCTCGAGTTATCTGCGCAACACTTTCGTGCAGGGCTGTATCGATCTCTTATGATCCTCGCAGGACGTCTCTGAATTTGTTCGAACTCTGTTGTCATACCCCCTTGATAAGGTCTCCAACCAACTGGTACAAAATTCCAGAATTGATGGCACAATTGTCTTGCATTCGATTTATTTTAATTTGCACCGCTCTTTCCCAGAATCGTTACAACAAAAACTGAGCATTCTATTCGCCTTCCCTAAAAGTGACTTTGCATGATCCATTTCATAACGCTCATTAATATTACCCCTAAATACTTTTACGGTGTGACGTACTCAAAATGTCCACTACTAAACTTGTAAAAACATACTGCATGGTTCTTTCTCTTTGTTGTAGGCCTCATCTTCAGGGCTACTATCACTACACCAAGTGGAAACTTAGTCCAAGTCTCCCTCCAGTTCTGTACGATTGTCAAACGATAACGAATTCCTGTAGGCAACTGCATCCGCAGCGAATTATCTTATAGGACTGTTGATCCTGTCTGATAAACTTTTTCCTGTATTTGAAGCATTAGAGATCCTATTACGCTTCCAAAGGACACTCTCTATGCTATTTTCGTTTCCGTGGAACACTCACTGTTCAATATAATGTACTGGGCAGCAAACGTAGTTCTAATTACATTAATAGTTTTACGTGACATCCAGCAGGAAGGGAATCACGGGAAAACCTCGTTACTTTTCCGACTCTCACGTTTATGTCGTAGCCCAGAGAGAGCTGACATTAGCGAGCCGACGCAATAGGTCGACTACATTCGACAAAAAAAAACATCCAGTCTTACGGCAGGCATATCTGTGTACCTTTGCATCACTATCACCGTCTCCTTTTCATTCACATACATAGAGAAGAGTTTGCACGCAGCAGCAAATTTGACATATGAGGGTTGTTCTGAGTATGTGTTAAATTCTGCTTCGCCAGCGAATAAAAGGTTGCTTATAAAGTAAGTATTCACGATAGCGCTTCCACCTCAGTGTCGAAGTGGGTAGTTTCCCGTCAGCTGTGGTACGTACACCGTCTGATACAAAGTATCCGGACACCCCCAAAAACATATTTGGTGCATTGTGCTGCCACCTACTGCCAGGTACTCCATATCAGCGACCTCAGTAGTCACTAAGACATCGTGAGAGAGCAGAATGGGGCGCTCAGCGGAACTCACGGACTTCAAACGTTGTCAGTCAGGTGATTGGGTGTCACTTGTGTCATACGTGTGTACTCGAGATTTCTCGCTCCTAACTAGGTCCACTGTTTTCGGTGTGATGGTGAAGTGGGAACATGAAGGGAGACGTACAGCACAAAAGCGTACAGGCTGACGTCGTCTGTTGACTGACAAGAGACCGCCAACAGTTGAAGAGACTCGTAATGTATAATAGGTAGACATCCATCCAGACCATCACACAGGAATTCCAAACTGCATCAGTATCCACTGCAGGTATTATGACAGCTAGGTGAGAAGTGAGAAAACTTGGATTTCATGGTCGAGCGGCTGCTCATAAGCGACACATGACGCCGGTAAATGCCAAATCACGCCTCTCTTGATGTAAAGGGGTGTAAACTAGAGATGGGGGATCCGCTCTTGAACTAATTCATAGAGTTGAATCTTTCAAAGGAGTGAACAATCAGTGATTCAGAAAAAAAGAACGGTAGCTCCAAACGTTTCCCATGGCAGAGAGAGAGAGAGAGAGAGAGAGAGAGAGAGAGAGAGACGGAGCATATCAGCAGCGCCTCTGCTGGTCAGAGCACAGTGCACACCACACAACACAGCCAGCGCCGGCCTCTGCCCTGCTTCTACCTTGGCTGCCTGCATTGTGCAGTGCCCCATTGGATTTTGTGTTTCACATATGCCGTGCCGTCTCTGTGCGTCGTCTGCCGCCTGCAGTGTCTGGCGCAGCTTAACTTCGCATCGCACTCTGTCGGCGATCGTTTCAGTCGCACGTCCTGCCCTCTGGGCAGTTGATGCGAGCAATAGGACAGAGAGCCACCTAGCGGATAACATAGGAACTACTTGCAACAACCTGCTCGCAAGGGAACGGACGATTTGTCTCAGAGCGGGTGAGTTCACCGCTCTCCCCACCCTCGGAACTCGCCCGCTCAACGCTCGCCCCACCGTCTCGACTCTAGCCAGAGCGTTGAGCAAAGTGACTCAGGTGTCACTCTGGTCTCTGCGGTCTCAGCTCATGCAGTAATACAGCTCGCGGCTCGACCTGCTCGACTCAGCGCCTCTGCATCGGAGTTCGTCTCTACTGGATATTGTTCTTTGTAGTAATACTGCTATGTATATTACATTATTATGTTATGTATACATCAATTGTTTTTATTTTATTTTTATTTGTTTAAACTGATTAGATTAGGTTCCTGATGACTCCTCTTACTATAGGATTTTTATTATGGACACTCGAATTTACGCTTTAATTACGAGCGAACCGATAAACGTATCGCAAAATGTGATACACCAATATTTTCCTTGTTTTATTCTGCGTAAGGCTATGTGCAGCACTTTCGTTTTACAGTCAAATTTATATATTTTTTTCTTATTCTGGTACGGATTTTGCGATTTTAGGCGTCTTCGGAAGGAAACATTCACTTTAAAAATATATGGCTTGCGATGTATTTGTATGAGGTTAATGAAATTTTAATACATTATAGCCAAATATATTGTTAATGTAAATCTCAAGTTACAACATTTTCCGATCACCCAAAAAACCACGATAGTGCAAAATAAATCAATAATCAAAAACTTTGTCATATCGTGGAAATTTCAATAAACAATACAAAATTCTTACTCATTATCTGTGTTACTTCAAAATAGGATCAAATAAGATCAAAATACAGGTATAGTACTGGAATAAACAAAGTTTAAAGGGCAATGTGCCTTCCATTTATTTTCTATTGTAAATGAGTGGTGAGTCATGAAAAAGAGCTAATTCATTTCAGGGAGTGAACAGTTCTGATCCAATCTCTGAAAAGAACAGTTTTGCCCATCTCTAGTGTAAACATTGGACGATAGAACAGTGGAGAAACGTTGTGTGAAGTGACCAATCACGGTACACAACTCGGCTCTGAGCACTATCGGACTTAACTTCTGAGGTCATCAGTCCCCTAGAACTTAGAACTACTTAAACCTAACTAACCTAAGGACAGCACACACGTCCATGCCCGAGGCAGGATTCGAACCTGCGACCGTAGCGGTCTCGCGGTTCCAGACTGAAGCGCCTAGAACCGCTCGGCCACCCCGGCCGGCACACAACTTGGCGACCTGATGGTGGAGTGTGGGTATGACAAGTGCCCAGTGAACGTCATCTGCCAGCATGTGTAGTACCCAATAGTAAGATTCGGAGGTGGTGGTGTTTTGGTATGGTCGTGTTTTTCATGGAGGGGGCTTGCACACCTTGTTGTTTTGCGTGGCACCATCACAGCACAGGCCTACATTGATGTTTTAAGCACCTATTTGGTTCCCACTGTCGAAGAGCAATTCGGGGATGGCGATTGCATCTTTCAACACGGTCGAGCACCTATTCATAATGCAAGGCCTGTTGGGGAGTGATTACAGGACAATAACATCTCTGTAATGGGCTAGCCTGCACAGACTCTTGACTTGAGTCCTATAGAACACCTTTGGGATGTTTTGGAACGTCAACATCGTGCCAGACCTCTCCGACTGACATGGATACCTCTCCTCAGTGCAACACTCCGTGAAGAATGGGCTGCTATTCCCCAAGAAACCTTCCAGCACCTGATCGACCGTATGGCTGCGAGAGTGGAAACTGTCATCAAGGCTAAGGGTGGGCCAAACCATATCGAATTCCAAAATTACCGATGGAGGGCGCCACGAACTTGTTAGTCATTCTCAGCCATGTGTCCGGATACTTTTGATCATATAATGTATGTGGATACCCAAGTTTGTTTCACTGAATGCAAATTTGAGAAGTAACGAGAATTTAGTAAACAAGGTAGGGACCTGTATACAGCCTACTATTCTGCCTTAAAACTTTCCCATGATGGCAGATGTTTTCCAGCACCTGCTAGAAAACAGACTCCAGCAGGAAGCATCATTTCGCGGAAGAGTGCTATTAACGGGAGCGGGATGTGACCAATAAAAATTTCTGCATTCTGCTGCAGAGGTTAATTAGCTCAAAGGCACGGTCTTTAAAACAATTTCCTGGAGTAGCTGCGAGTTCACGAAGTCAGGAGTCGCTTAACAGCCCTTATGGGTGTAAGAGGCAAGTGGTGCGCCCTGTGAGACAAAGGCGATACATTAAAAGTACTGCACCTAACAAGTAGGGGATGAGTGATTTTTTTAGTGATCGACGAAGTTTTTCTACCTGTATGGACGGCTTAAGAAGAGTTCACTAGAAAGTTTCCGTTGTCGACGTGTAATTGCTTATTGATTTTACAGTTTTCTGGGTGAGTTATAGTTTAGTAAGCGAGCATGTGCTAGATAAGAATAGGAGTCAAAGCATGAAGCCATTGCTTTGCTGGAGGAACAAACAGTTCTTGTGAAGTCTGATTAAACCCAATAAATTTCATGGTTTTGCTGGGGAAATTTAAAGTGTGATATTTTTTGTGTGACTTTTTCCTTTTTGACTCTGCACTGCTCTCCTCTTTTGCTTTGGAGATGTTGTCGGCGGGAGGTGATATAAATCGGCTGGCTCGTCGTGTACGTTTTTCAGTGTAGCGGGCAGATGTAGGTGTCTTTCTGAAACTAACAAAAGTGCTACAAGGCAACTAACTAGCTACCTAACTAACTTTGTTAGTGAATCCTGGCCGCAGCAACCAAAGGGGCCTTCGCGCGATGCACCGAAGCACCGAGTGAGAGACGTAATTAATGTCTCAAAGTGTGTTATGAGTCTAACGTTCATACACAAGCAATCTCAGCAGCTCACATGAATACTTGCAAGGAAACCTCCCCATCGCACCCACCTCCGATTTAGTTATAAGTTGGCACAGTGGATAGGCCTTGAAAAACTGAACACAAATCAATCGAGAAAACGGGAAGAAGTTGTGTGGAACTATGAAAGAAATAAGCAAAATATACAAACTTACTAGTTCATGCGCAAGATAGGCAACATAAAGGATAATGTGAACGCCGGAGCGCCGTGGTCTCGTGGTTAGCGTGAGCGGCTGCGCAACGAGAGGTCCTTGGTTCAAGCCTTCCCTCGAGTGAAGAGTTAACTTTCTTTATTTTGGGGTGACGGCATGTGCGTCACATGACAGGAATATGTTGTCGACCCACCTAACTTGTACACTTGGGGGATGGGTAAAAAGATTCTTCTACCTTGCCCGATTTAGATTTTCTTGTGGATGTGATAATCACTTCCAAAAAAGTGATGAAAACATAAAGAGTTTTTCACATAAACTGCAACAAATGAATGCAACAGTTTCACAGTCCCACAGTTTTCCCTGTGCTCTGTGAAAACATATGTTTGTAACGTTTTCAAATTTTTCCGTTTAGGTGTAGCGTCACCATACTACGGCGCAGTTACCTCCCATCGGACGGTCCGACGGACAGATAACAATTGTCTGAAAATAAAAAATTAAAATTTTTCCTTGGAGGAAGACTTGAACCAAGGACCTCTCGTTCCGCAGCTGTTCACGCTAACCACGAGACCACGGCGCTCCTGAGCTCGCATTCTACTTGATGTTGCCTATCTTGCTAATGGACTCCTCAGTTTGTATATTTTGCTTATTTTTTCATAGTTCCACACAACTTCTTCCTGTTTTCTCGATTGATCTGTGTTCAGTTTTTCAAGGCCTATCCACTGTGCCAACTTATAACTAAATCTGAGGGGGGTGCGATGGGGAGGTTCCCTTGTTAGGTGGATAAATCCAAGAGTTTCATGGATATACTTGTAGGTGGACTGATAAGGTAAGAAATGAGGGGTTCTACGCAGAATCGGAGAGGAAAGGAATATGTGGAAAACACTGACAAGGAGAAGGGACAAAACGATAGGACATCTGTTAAGACATGAGGGAATGACTTCCACGGTTCCAGAGTGAGCTGTAGAGGAAGACAGAGACTGCAACACATCCAGCAAAGAATTGAGGACGCATGTTGCCAGCGTTACTCGGAGATGAAGAAGTTGGCACAGGAAAGGAATTCGTGACTCAAAAAAAAAGTTGTATTCCAGGCTTTCGGGCTGTCGTCTCTTCTGTAAATGCTAAAGTGCCGGACCACGACTTAGCTCCAGGCTTGTTGTTTGTCAGGTTGCCAATAAATAAATTTAAATCGAAAATATTGTGTAACGTGTTTGCGTATTACTCACTCGCAACCACAATCGTCAAGTGACACCGGTCGTGTATGAAACATTATACAAGGTGATTCAAGTGCCCTGCCACTGTCATTTAAGCCGGTCTCTGTGGACGAGCGGTTCTAGGTGCTTCAGTCCGGAACCGCGCTGCTGCTACGGTCGCAGGATCGAATCCTGCCCCGGGCATGGATGCGTGTGATGTCCTTAGGTTAGTTAGGTTAAAGTAGTTCTAAGTCTAGGGGACTGATGACCTCACATGTTAAGTACCATAGTGCTTACAGCCATTTGAACCATCTGAACTGTCATTTATGCAACACTCAGTGCCATATCTCACCACGCCCGAGATTTTCATACTCTGCCGTTCGCTAAGCGAAATCTATTAGTCATACAGACAAAATTATTCATGTGCTTAATTTTGTACTGGGATCCCTTTTTGCCGGAGGCCACGATAGTCGAGTTATTCAAGAATCTCTTTCAATTGTGACCTTCAAAAGCTCATCATTCCTCACTGGTTAGAATTTCTAGTATGTTGTTCGTGGCACTCCGTACTACCACTGTACAAAAATTTCCGACTACGCGAATTATTCTCGGTATTCGACCTTTCCTGGTCTCTGTTGATTGGATGCCCTGTTGTACCACCAGCACGGACAGCTATTTCGTTGACATTACAAATGTAAACGTACCCGTGAGAGTAATGGAAAAAAACGACATCTGTAAACGTTACGCTAGAACCAATCACATTAACATTTCGGTCCAAACTTAAGCAGTACAAGCACAGTAGTTTCGCAGTCAGAAGGCCTGATGAATACAATGATTTAATTGTTTAATTAATGCTGTTAAGTCTCTAAACAGTTAGGTAAAATTTATACAAACGTCAATTTTACAATTTGTAAGTGCTCCATTAAACCGGTGGAGTAATAAGGTAAGTCGACGAAGAGCAAAAATAGTCGAACATCGGGAATAGATCGTGTAGTCGTAAATTGTTGTGCAGTGGTAGGACGGGGTGCCACAAACAACATACTAGAAATACTGACTGGTAAGGGGTGAGTGTTTGGGGTGCACTTGCCTCTGAATGTCAGTTTGTACGTTTTTCTTGAATAACTCGAAAACTACACGCTCTAGTAAAACGTATACCAGAAAATCAGTTGAACTATATTAAATTTCCTACACAAAAATTCCTATTCATTTTTTTGTAGCTCTAATAGTTTGCACGTTGCGAGCGAGACAATATGGAAATCACTCGCATCGTGAGACATCAGGTTGCGGTTTGCATAAAACGACAGCGGTAGTGGAGACTGACACACCTAGTACAGGGCACATATCTGTGTTATCAAATAAAATTTATCGTGCGGACACACTGTTGACTAGATAAGTAACAGGCGTAGTAAACGTGTTTGTCACTGCCCTCAGCTGCCTCACACTGTCCCCTTCAGCTGTGGAGGCTTACAGGTACACTCCTGGAAATTGAAATAAGAACACCGTGAATTCATTGTCCCAGGAAGGGGAAACTTTACAAAAACAGACATAATGTCTTATGGGATAACAGCAATCAGTGATTTTATAATGTTGCTTAAAATCCGTCTTGATTGCAAAAAATTTATTTATTATTCATATGACCGGTTTCGGTTCATTCAGAACCATCTTCAGATCTGATATTTCAGTTACAGGAGTAACCCGTCCAAATCCAGCAACTTTCACATGTGACGTAGCATGTGAAAGTTGCTGGATTTGGACGGGTTATTCCTGTAACTGAAATATCAGATCTGAAGATGGTTCTGAATGAACCGAAACCGGTCATATGAATAATAAAAAAACTTTTTTGCAATCAAGACGGATTTTAAGCAACATTAGGGGAAACTTTATTGACACATTCCTGGGGTCAGATACATCACATGATCACACTGACAGAACCACAGGCACATAGACACAGGCAACAGAGAGCATGCACAATGTCGGCACTAGTACAGTGTATATCCACCTTTCGCAGCAATGCAGGCTGCTATTCTCCCATGGAGACGATCGTAGAGATGCTGGATGTAGTCCTGTGGAACGGCTTGCCATGCCATTTCCACCTGGCGCCTCAGTTGGACCAGCGTTCGTGCTGGACGTGCAGACCGCGTGAGACGACGCTTCATCCAGTCCCAAACATGCTCAATGGGGGACAGATCCGGAGATCTTGCTGGCCAGGGTAGTTGACTTACACCTTCTAGAGCACGTTGGGTGGCACGGGATACATGCGGACGTGCATTGTCCTGTTGGAACAGCAAGTTCCCTTGCCGGTCTAGGAATGGTAGAACGATGGGTTCGATGACGGTTTGGATGTACCGTGCACTATTCAGTGTCCCCTCGACGATCACCAGTGGTGTACGGCCAGTGTAGGAGATCGCTCCCCACACCATGATGCCGGGTGTTGGCCCTGTGTGCCTCGGTCGTATGCAGTCCTGATTGTGGCGCTCACCTGCACGGCGCCAAACACGCATACGACCATCATTGGCACCAAGGCAGAAGCGACTCTCATCGCTGAAGACGACACGTCTCCATTCGTCCCTCCATTCACGCCTGTCGCGACACCACTGGAGGCGGGCTGCACGATGTTGGGGCGTGAGCGGAAGACGGCCTAACGGTGTGCGGGACCGTAGCCCAGCTTCATGGAGACGGTTGCGAATGGTCCTCGCCGATACCCCAGGAGCAACAGTGTCCCTAATTTGCTGGGAAGTGGCGGTGCGGTCCCCTACGGCACTGCGTAGGATCCTACGGTCTTGGCGTGCATCCGTGCGTCGCTGCGGTCCGGTCCCAGGTCGACGGGCACGTGCACCTTCCGCCGACCACTGGCGACAACATCGATGTACTGTGGAGACCTCACGCCCCACGTGTTGAGCAATTCGGCGGTACGTCCACCCGGCCTCCCGCATGCCCACTATACGCCCTCGCTCAAAGTCCGTCAACTGCACATACGGTTCACGTCCACGCTGTCGCGGCATGCTACCAGTGTTAAAGACTGCGATGGAGCTCCGCATGCCACGGCAAACTGGCTGACACTGACGGCGGCGGTGCACAAATGCTGCGCAGCTAGCGCCATTCGACGGCCAACACCGCGGTTCCTGGTGTGTCCGCTGTGCCGTGCGTGTGATCATTGCTTGTACAGCCCTCTCGCAGTGTCCGGAGCAAGTATGGTGGGTCTGACACACCGGTGTCAATGTGTTCTTTTTTCCATTTCCAGGAGTGTATGTTACGTCACTGTTTCAGTCTGGACATGCACACAACGTATTGTGACTACCTCCATCTGCATCCAAGCACTATAATCCGCTCCTTGTACATGTCTTCCTGAACGGGAAAATTTGTCGCTCTGTGAAGGAGATATTTACGGTAGATCACATTTTTTGCCACCTCTGCAGAGCTACTCTTAGCGTCTCGCCACCTAAATGAGACTCGGTGAAATGCTGGAGTCTTGGAGTCCGCGACAAGAGTGTGTCGTAACCGTTGCCTGTGGACGGTAGCAGCGCCCTTAAGAGCTCCATGAAACGGCAGGAATCCTCGTTTACTGCTTCACGGCTCCCACTGACGAACATGCCGTCGTAGCATTCGACGTGGCTGGTACCTTTATTGCATGCTGTCTTCTCCGTTTTCTATCGTGCAGCAGAGCACTTTTACGCTAGACCTTCCACCTCATACCACTTGTAGTTTCTTCACTTCTACTACTGGTAATACTACAGGTAGCATACGGAACAATCGTATATAAGAAACTACACTCTAACAAATAAACAGCAGCGTGGTCTGAGGCCCCTTGCGACCGTTCGCGCGAGGTTTGAGTCCTCCCTCGGGCATGGGTGTGTGTTGCCGGTAGTGTAAGTTAGTTTAAGTTAGATTAAATAGTGTGTAAGCCTAGGGATCCATGACATCAGCAGTTTCGTCCCATACGAACTTACCACAAATTTCTAAATTTTCTAACAAACAAACAAAAAACGACGCATCACGAGGAAATTATAAGAATTGCACAGAAATCGGTAAATGAGATGTACATGCACAGACAAACATATCATTACAATTTGAGACACATTAAATAATTTATTCAAGAGAAACAGCCTCACAAATTGAGCAAGGCGGTAAAGCGTTGGGCCACGTCTGGCCCTAATGCAAGCATTTGTTATTCGGCTTGGCATTGATTGGTAGAGTTGTTGAAATGTTCTCCTGAGGGATATCGATACGAATTCTGTCCCATTGGGGTGTTAGATCGTCAAAATCCGCAGCTGGTTGGAAGGTCCTGCCCATAATGCTCCATACGTGCTCAATTTGGGAGAGATCCGGCGACTTTTCTGGCTGTAACGCCGGAAATGCATATCCTCCTATTTCCATCTATTGCACTGCAAATTTTTTTTCCTTATTTTGTTACCTGAAGATATAACATTTCTGTGTCTTTATATAGTGTAATTGTTTTACTGTTTGTATATATATATATATATATATATATATATATGCATTTATGTTGGTTTGTTTTGTGAATATTACTTGTATTTATACACTGGGTCTGGCCTAGGGAAAACTATGCTATCGAATGAATACATCGATAGGTCGTGTGGAGAACCAAAGTGTTTAGGATCTTTGGTAGTGTTAACGCTGTCGCGTGGAGCGCGGGCAGAGGGAGAGTCTGGCTGGGGTGGTGCAGTGGAGCAGGTGGGTTGTGTGACGCTCCCGCGAGTTGCCGCGCTTTCGGGGTTGGGCAGCATGTAATTGCACTCGACTTGCGATGATAGTTTCTGACACGGTGTCGCGGACGGAAAGCATTAGCTGGCGCACATCAAGAGCCCGTTTCGCCTGGTGACCGTGTCGAGAAGAAGGCGCGCCAACATCCAGCTTCTGCAACAGCGACGGTTGACAATGAGTGACTGTCGCGTCCTCGATCGACGGCTTCAAGCCTTCAATCAACCAACAAGGAAGACTGGAAGCACGTAAAGTTATAGAACTGTATGGCAGACCTCAGCTTTTCAAACTGTTCCATTTTCATAACTAAATTACAGCAACGTAGCATGAACCTTTGTTGCTCATTGTCCCAATTGCATTACCAATCAGGATTCCTTCCTTTTCCGGAATGAACCCGAGTGTCGTTGAAATTCAAACGCCAGCATCATTCGATTTCACTGCCTTAATTTCAAAATTCAGTTAAGGTATTCATAGCTGGCTACAATATTCAGATTACACAAGCACAAATTAAGAGTGCGAGTTTTGTTACCGTATTTTAGCTTACCTGTGACTGCAGCTCAGCTTGGTACGTACTAAATTTTACTATTGTTAATTGTTCAGAATCATTTAATTCAAGTTCAAAGTTAAATCTCTTATTTCTAAATTGCGTAGATTAAGTAGCTTTTGAAATGATTGTTGAGGTAGCCCAAGACTAACCGTATTCGACTGAATTTCGATGTGCTTCAGAAACAAAGCTCACTATTAATTTCAGTCACTAAATTAACTTTCAATTTTCTGGTCTTATTCATTCTTTTGCTAAATTAAGTCAGAGTGTAGCGAAATTTATTACTTCTGACAAACTTTCAGTTTTCACACTACACGTGTCAACCTTCAGTTGCCACGCTTCTAGTGCTAATTATATGTGTAATAACCTTTCTTTTTCAGTTACTATAGTAATTGTCCATAGGACTGGCGACCGTAATTTCCCCCAAATCTCAAATATCTGATTACCGCTAGTTAATTGTTAACGTAACGGCCGCACATTTACTTTCTTTATTAACTTTACCCCTTTCCAAAATTAATTTCCACCAGTTTCATTTGCATTTTTCCTTTCATTTAGATGTAACCCCACCCTCCCTCTTCACCGACAGATAAACTTCGGTGACGATTGCTTTTCCCAAATTCCCATTAGGTACACGTGGTTTAATTTTTCACTGTCATTAAGGTCGATAAGTGAGGGGGAGGTTACATGACCAAGGTAGGTTTTGGCAAGTGCGAAGATGAGAAGTGCGGGCGTGCATTATCTTGAAGTATAAGCCCAGGATGGCTTGCTATGAAGGGCAACAAAACGGGACGTAGAATATCGTCGACGTACCGCTGCGCTGTAAGGGTGCCGCGGTGAAAACCAAAGGCTACTGCTATGAAAAGAAATGGCACCTTAGACTGTCACTCCGGATTGTCGGGCCGTATGGCGGGCGACAATCAGGTTGACATCTACGCTGTTCCGGCCAAATCCATACGCGTCTTCGGTCTGTAATCTCATTGACTGGCGTAAAATTGTCTTCAGTGATGAGTCTGGCTTAGAAATGAGCCCCAATGGCCAGTGAAGACGTGTCTGGAGATGCCCTGAGCAGCGATAGGACTCCAACCTGACTGTCGGCCACCACACGGCCCGACACCCAGGACTGCTGGTTCTGGATGTCATTTCATTTCATTGATTGTCATCCACTGCACCATACAGCACACCGGTACGTCCACGATATTCCACGCCCCGTTTTGTTGTTCTGCATGTGAGGCCATCCTGGTTTTATACACTACTGGCCATTAAAATTGATATACCAAGAAGAAATGCAAATGATAAACGGGTATTCATTGGACAAATATATTATACTAGAACGGACATGTGATTACATTTTCACGCAATTTGGGTGCATAGATCTTGAGAAATCAGTACCCAGAACAACCACCTCTGGCCGTAATAACGGCCTTGATACTCCTGGGCATTGAGTCAAACAGAGCTTGGATGGCGTGTACAGGTACAGCAGCCCATGCAGCTACAACACGATACCACAGTTCATCAAGAGTAGTGACTGGCCGTTTTGTGACGAGCCAGTTGCTCGGCCACCACTGACCAGACGTTTTCAATTGGTGAGAAATCTGGAGAATGTGCTGACCATGGCAGCAGTCGAACATTTTCTGTATCCAGAAAGGCCCGTACAGGACCTGCAACATGCGGTCGTGCATTATCCTGCTGAAATGTAGGGTTTCGCAGGGATCGAATGAAGGGTAGAGCCACGGTTCGTAACACGTCTGAAATGTAACGTCCACTGTTCAGAGTGTCGTCAATGAGAACAAGAGGTGACCGAGACGTGTAACCAATGGCATCTCGTACCATCACGCCGGGTGATACGCCAGTATGGCGATGACGAATACACGCTTCCAATGTGCGTTCACCGCGAAGTCGCCAAACACGGATGCGACCATCATGATGCTGTAAACAGAACCTGGATTCATCCGAAAAAATGACGTTTTGCCATTCGTACATCCAGGTTCGTCGTTCAGTACACCATCGCAGGCGTTCCTGTCTGTGATGCAGCGTCAAGGGTAACCGCAGCCATGGTGTCCGAGCTGATAGTCCATATTGCTGCAAACGTCGTCGAACTGTGCGTGCAGATGGTTGTTGTTTTGCAAAGGTCGCCATCTGTTGAGTCCGGGATGGAGACGTGGGTGCACGATCCGTTACAGCCATCTCGACTGCTAGTGATACGAGGCCGCTGGGATCCAGCACGGCGTTCCGTATTACCCCTCTGAAGCCACCGATTCTATATTCTGCTAACAGTCATTGGATCTCGACCAACGCGAGCAGCAATGTCGCGATACGATAAACCGCAATCGTGATAGGCTACAATCCGACCCTTATCAAAATTGGAAACTTGATGGTACGCATTTTTCCTCCTTACACGAGGCATCACAACAACGTTTCACCAGGCAACGCCGGTCAACTGCTGTTTGTGTATGAGAAATCGGTTGGAAACGTTCCTCATGTCAGCACGTTATAGGTGTCACCGCCGGCGCCAACCTTGTGTGAATGCTCTGAAAAACTAATCATTTGCATATCACAGCATCTTCTTCCTGTCGGATAAATTTCGCGTCTACGGCACGTCATCTTCGTGGTGTAGCAATTTTAATGGCCAGTAGTGTGTTTCAGCAATATAATGCTCGCCCGCACACAGCGAGAGTTTCTACTGCTTGTTGTCGTGATTGTCAAACCTTACTTCGGTCAGCTAGGTCGCCAGATCTCTCCCCAACTGAGAACGTTTGGAGCTTTATGTACAGAGCCCTTCAACCAGCTGAGGACTTTGGCGCCAATTGCAAATAATTTTGCACGATATTCCACAGGAGAACATCTAACAACTCTGTCAATCAATGTCAAGCAGAGTCCGCCGCTCGTGGTCTCGCGTTAGCGTTATCGCTTCCCGAGCACGGGGTCCCGGGTTCGATTCCCGGCGGGGTCAGGGATTTTCACCTGCCTCGAGATGACTGGGTGTTTGTGTTGTCCTCATCATTTCATCATCATCCAGGGAAGTGGCGAAATTGGACTGAGCAAAGATTGGGTAATTGTACGGGCTCTGATAACCACGCAGTTGAGCGCCCCACAAACCAAACATCATCATCAATGCCAAGCAGAATAACTGCTTGCATAACAGTCAGAGGTGGACCAACTCGTTATCGCCTTGCTCAGTTTGTGAAGCTTTCTTTCCTGAGTAAATGATCCAATTTTTTTCTGAAATTGTAATCATTTGTTTGTCTGTACACGTACTTCACATCTATTGATTTCAGTCGCATTCGGATAACCCAGTTGTGGTGCGTCACTTATTTTGTATACAGCATTTACTGATGATCCAAAATATTATGACGAACCGGTTAATAGCATGATGACCACCACCGAAACGCAATACGGTAGTGACTGCACGTGACGTGAGCTCAGCAACTCATTGGTATGTTTCTGTATGTGCCCTGTACTTACTCACGTAACCAAGTTATCTCCCGCAACGGCCGGTTCTACGGTTCGCTATTACGAATAATCCTACAACACAGACTATTATGTACTGTTTTTCAACGTATCACGAGAACGTCGATACGGCAGGCTCTTGTTACTCAGAACATGTGTTTTGTTCAAACATTATGAATTACTTCGAAGAAAACTATTGACACACAGGCAACATGGGTTCATAAAACATCGTTCCTTTGACACACAACTAGCTCAGATGAAGTGTTGTGTGCTATTGACAAGGGATGTCAGATCGATTTCGTATTTCTGGATTTCCCGAAGGCTTTTGACACTGTACCACACAAGCGGCTCGCAGTGAAATTGCGTGCTTATGGAATATCGTCTCAGTTATGTGACTGGATTAGTGATTTACTGTAAGAGAGGTCACAGTTCGTAGTAATTGACGGAAAGTCATCGAGTAAAACAGAAGCGATTTCTGGCGTTCCTCAAGGTAGTGTTATAAGCCCTTTGCTGTTCCTTATTTATATAAACGATTTGGGAGACAATCTGAGCAGCCGACTTGGGTTGTTTGCAGATGACGCTATCGTTTATCGACTAATAAAGTCATCAGAAGACCAAAACAGATTTCAAACAGATTTAGAAAAGATATGTGAATGGTGCGAAAATTCGCAGTTGACCCTAAATAACGAAAAGTGTGAGGTCATCCACATGAGTGCTAAAAGGAACTCGTTAAACTTCGGTTACACGATGAAGCAGTCAAATCTAAAGGCTGTAAATTCACCTAAATGCGTAGGTATTACAATTACGAACAAATTAAATTGGAAGGAACACATAGAAAATGTTGTGGGGATGGCTAATGAGACTCCGATTCATTGGGAGGACACTTAGGAGACTGCCTACACTACGCCTGTCCGTCCTCTTTTAGAATACTGCTGCACAGTGTGGGATCCTTACCAAATAGGACTGACGAAGTACATTCAGAAAGTTCAAAGAAGGGCAGCACGGTTTGTATTATGGCTAAATATGGGGGGGGGGGGAGAGTTACAGAAATGATACAGGTTTTAGGCTGGACATCATTAAAGGAAAGGCGTTTTTCATTGCGACGGAATCTTCTCACGAAATTGCAATTACCAACTTTCTCCTCTGAATGAGAAAATATTTTGTTGGCACCGACCTACATAAGGAGAAACGATCACCACGATAAAATAAGGGAAATCAGAGCTCTTACGGAAAGATATAGGTGTTCGTTCTTTCCGCGCATTATACGAGATTGGAATAATAGAGAATTGTGAAGGTGGTTCAATGAATCCTCTGCCAGGCACTTCAATATGATTTGCAGAGTATCCATATAGATGTACATGTAGAAACACAAGCAGACATTCTTCACACTCAGGACCTAGTACCGCCTGAAATACACTGTCCGCCCAAAAAAGTAAAGCACCCAAACGACGTGGTCAAATGATAATGTAGTTTCGTACATATACACGTAATCGGCGGTATGTAAATGAGTATAGTTGCAGTTCTCCGTGACGGGTAGAACGGCTACCAAAATGCATTAGTGCTGTTCCTATTCAGTGTTGTTACCAGGAGTGGTGGGGTGTTAAACGGGCGTGACTAGCGTCAGATGCTGAGTGAACACAATGATGGCCACGGGGACTCCACGTACTCGTTCGAGTGAGCGACATCAGTACCTGTCAGAACCTGTGAGTCTCCATCTGGCCGGATCGTTGAATCGTGCAATGTTCGCATTTGTGGGGCATTCGGACAATACCCAGATGTTGGCCTTCGTGGGTTGGACTTCGTGGGTTGGACTTCGTGGGTTGGACTTCGTGGGTTGGACTTCGTGGGTTGGAGGACCACTACAACAGTTGTAGAGCAGATTGCCTGAGGAGAGTGTTCGACAGCTTTGTGACACCCTTCTCAGTTGAATCAGTGAATTTATCCAGGCCAGAGGGTGGGGGGAGGGGGGTGCAACGTCATACCGAAAAGCTGTCTTATACTGCCGAGCCATTATCAAATTTGGCTCGATTTTTTAATCACCGTAGTAACATCACGTATCCTTTCAATCTGTGAAGTTTCATTTCATAGCAGGACCCCATTGGTTGTCATCCACAGCAGCCTCCAGCACGGCTGCACCTCGACGATATTCCACGCCCTGTTTTGTTGCCCTGCATGGGAAGCCATCCCGGCTTATATTTCAGCAAAATAATGTCCGCCCGCGCAAAGTGTGAGGTTCAACTGCTTGCCGTCGTGCTTACCAAACCTTACCCTGGTCAGCAAGGTCGCCAGATCTCTCCCCAGTTGAGAATGTTTGAAGTATTATGTACAGGGCCCTTCAACCAGTTCAGATTTTGGCGATCTAACCCGCCAACTGGACTTTATTATGCACGATATCCCCCGCTCCTTCTGGGTACTTCAGTTTCCGTCAAAGATTGTTGTAGTTCCCGATTATTTGTTCTTCATCTCAAAATGTTGTTGCAGACTTCCACGGCCATTGTCAATTTGAATTAAATCCTTTTGACCGTTACACTGCGTTTTTTAGGACTATGAGCATCTAAAGTCTGTGTTTTTTTGACACTAAAGTTTTGAAACAGGCTGCAGCAGTATCATGTCCTATTCTGGATACCGTTTTCTCCTATCCATATGTCCCTAGCAAAATTAAAAATAAGTAAAATTTGAATGATCCCAACCAATCATATCTCTGGTCCGATACTCGAATAGCTAAATTTTATGGAGGGATCGGTAACGCGAAAATGTGTCAACTTCTCTCAAAAATTCAAGAAACACGGTTTACGTGAACGATATGAGCGAGCTCCCCTAATGCGTGTTAGTTCTTGCAGAGGAGTATTCGCCAATAATATGTTTTATAACACTACAATCAGTACCGATCCCTTCTTACAGAGTGGAAAGATCCATGTCTTTCTCATGTCGTGCGTTCCTTACCTCACTAAAACAAAAGACAGATCTCTAAAAACATATCTGCACACAACTAAAATTAAAAGTTTGTTTTAAATAACAGGTTCCCAGAATTATACGAACATACGCGTGAAAATTATTTTTCGCAGTAATAAAAAAATGTTTTTGTCATTCCACATTTCATATATCAATAACCCTTTTTAGCGTTCGTACATATGTACAGAAAAATACAATACTGTTCTGTTAAAAAATACTTGACATTATTTATTTTGTCAGTTCGTTCGATCGCATACCTGTACTTTTGTAACATCAATTAAATAGGACAACAACTTCTACATAAAGCAGTACAAAAGGAACTGGAATGCAGACTGTCATTTAGAAAGGTTAAGGAATCATAGTTTTTCTTTTTTTACGATCTATGTTCCGAATAAGATTTTTTGCATTATACAGTAAGAGTCATAATAATAACAGCGAAGTATTTCATCATTCTGCCATCTTGTTCATTTCTGCAACCAACATTTAGACTCAGCTAACGTGTGACAAGATATGAACATGTGGATACTTGTTCTCCATATTGTCTCAGTTTCTTTCATGATGCAACATATCAAAGACCAGAGGAGCACATCTCCAAGTTCTAATGCACAAAATATGTTTTGCATTACGTACGTAGAATGTAGAACTAGGGTACAGAGTAACAGCTTCTGTAAATTAAAAAAAAATCTCTTATGCTATTCTAAATTACAGGATAAAATGTCAGATTTGTACAAGATGTCAAGTCCCCGCCGCCATTTGACGATGTGCTTAGCCTCGAAACTAGTTATGGGACAGTAAATTATTGGTTCAAAAATACTGTGACTAGTTGCAGTTTTCTTCCACTCTGATATCCAGTAGCAGCTACGGCCGTCGTAGATAAAATTATAAACAAGTTATTCGATGTTTATCTTCCTCAGCTACTCTTCACTCGTATTCATTTCAAGAAAAAAATCAATCTACGACAGTAATTATATATTTTAACATTCAAAAATATGGCGTTATTGTACAGTTCACGAACGTATATCTTATTTGCGAAACTAAATATCGGCTTTCAGTCAAACAATTGCGCACTGAAGAACGTCGTGCAGTAAAACGTACGCAATAACCTGATCAATATAGCTGATTCTTTCTATTCTGTGGTAAGAAAGGTAACAAAGGTGAAAACCATGACACAGTACATAAACAGCGTGACTAACAAAGAACTGATGATTCTTTGCGGCGGTTCTCTGCAAACGACGGTACTAAAATATTCTATACAAGCTTATGCCGTTATATTTGGTGTCTTTTTCTGTAGACCGAAGATTAAAAAAACGCTTTTCAGACCTAAATATGCTAGGTGTACAGTTACGAATGAGACGCAGTAATGTGAAGTATCGACTCGCATGGCACAAAGAAAGATAGTCACTGATTCTTCCATCGGCCTTGCGGCAGTTAATGACTAAATAACGGCAGTTTCGTTGTACCGTTTCACTTTTAACGGAAGGCTCTTCCTGTAAAAGAAGGGCTTTGTTACTGAGAGAAAATGAAACCCATTATCTGGACTGGAAGTTATTGGCGATGCGGAAGACCGAGAATGAACTGCTCGCCAACAGGGGCAGAAGATTCCCCTCCGAATTCAGACAGTAGAAGAAGATTGGCGTTTTTAGTGGCAGGGCACAGATTTCCTTCTTTTTCCGTTAACGTTATATCAGCTCTACAGCATCATAGCATCAGGTAGTGGCCGATGAATATTTCTTTTTTCTGCTAGGATGTAAAAAGACCCATTTCCCTTAAATATTTAACTTCGTCCTCCGCTTCTGAGGGCTTAAGACTTCTCCTCACTGAAGCACGAAATCTTGTAGGCCCAGGAACAATGGAATATAATTTACCTTTCTACATCAAATACTCATGACATCAAATAACATACGACTAAGTAATTCAGTGCCGGCCGGGGTGGCTGAGCGGTTCTAGGCGCTACAGTCGCTACGGTCGCAGGTTCGAATCCTGCCTCGGGCATAGATGTGTGTGATGTCCTTAGGTTAGTTAGGTTT
The DNA here is from genome assembly GCF_023864275.1 of Schistocerca cancellata. Classification (NCBI taxonomy): domain Eukaryota; kingdom Metazoa; phylum Arthropoda; class Insecta; order Orthoptera; family Acrididae; genus Schistocerca; species Schistocerca cancellata. The sequence goes on along the minus strand of NC_064628.1, from coordinate 50,558,516 downwards.
AAGTAGTTCTAAGTTCTAGGGGACTGATGCCCTCAGAAGTAAAGTCCCATAGAGCTCAGAGCCATTTGAACCATTTTTAAGTAATTCAGTAAAAAAAATAATGTCGTATGCTTCACAGCCTGGAGCAATCTGTATTATCCTTTGTACAGCTCCGGTATGCGTGGCAGTGTCGCAGCTCATGCGTTTAAGCGGGTTCTCAGCTCGACTCACGAGCCTGAAAGAAGGAAGGATATACAACTTCCACAGAAGAAGAAAGGTCGTTTGTGTTTAATGTCCCTTCGATGAGGACATCATTAGAAACAAAGCGTACACTGGCTATGAACCAGGCTTGGAGAAGAAAGTCTTTTTTAAGAAACCTTTGTGAAATTCGTATTTGAGGAAACCACGTAAAACCAGAAACTAGGAGAGTTTACCCGCTCAACGTAAAGTTGCTAGTTTTAGAAACATGGAAATCTGAAATTCACTTCTCGTTATTGAATACACTGCTTCTGTGATAGTAGTTGAGAATATAAATCTCACTGTAAATCGCAATCACTTAAACTTACAAGAGATCTTCGAAACTGAAGGCAATCGTAGGATAAAGAATTGTTCGAGACTCTCCATTTGCTGTTAATATTGTCGCTTCAATCAAACTGTCCAATATCTTCTTAGCACAGAGTTTAGTAGAACTAATAAGTTGTGGTATGTGAGGATCCAAAGCAATATAGTTGGAAATTGGATATCACACTTAAAGTAAACATTTCCACATCCGACAGCCCGGAAATACGGGTATGCTTAGTATGTATCGCAATACAGAACGAAAGTTCCAGAATACGGACGTCTGGTGGTTCTCGATCATTTGATATTTTTCTGCCACTTATCGCTTCTTTCGCCTCTTGGTAGAGTTTTTGAATGTGAAAAATGGAACGTTGCCCCCTTAGCCGTAGTTTGGCTGAACTGTAGGTTCCGCTGTAACTGGCTGGACGTAAGTGATTTCAAAGGTTGGAGGAAGGCAATATCGCCATGTCTAACAAACCACAGTGTTCATCAAACCATGCTACCGGTCGAGGAGAGCTTTGTCTTTTCTAGAGATGCTACCCCCCTCCCTTGCCCCCCTCCCGCCGAAGCATTGTTCCTTAAATAGTAAAGAGTGCGTAAACTGGATATGATTGCAATTTCTCCAAGCGTTCCAGAGCTACGCTTCCGAGTCCTCCAGTTCGCTACGGAAAGGCCTGCCATTTAGGGGGCTGCGGGCATCATAGAACAAAAGTACTTTTATTACGGACAGTACACATGTGTGTACCAATTTAGGTTACTATATCTCTGTTTCAGAGTTACGCATTACGTATCACTTCTTTCTACCGCCACTCTCACTCCTAGGGATTAAATGTTTTCGGAACTAACAAATCCAGAGACCACACAAACTATGGATTCGACATTAATAAAGTTCTTAGTATTTCCATGCGTAACCTTCTTCACATCCTCACCACACCCAGGATAATCTTACTCCAGCAATTTACTTACTTTTTTTACGTAGCAATATACACACAAAGCTAGGCTGAAATTGCTTCATGTGTTCCAGTGTCATGCAGGATATATCACCACTTCCGACAGCGACTCGAACCGCTAGGAGTTAAATGTAATCGGACGAGGAACGAGTCACCAAAGAGTCCCGCATCCTCAAAAACTGTGGGTTCGACACGAAGAAAAACTGTATTTGTATCCAACTCGATTATTTTTTCATGTCGTACATTTCATGCATCCATCCCACCCACAAAGGTGCTAGGGACGTTTCACTCTCATAGCATATTTTGCATGTAATGAGACATACATGTACCGCGATCGAAATTACCACACTTTCCAGATCTATGCCAACACATTACTACTTTTCTACCTTGACAAATAAGAGGATCAAGGGCGGCGTATTCCAACAGTATATTTATCTACATCATAACTTATAAATGTTCCACGTTGAAACTGCTCTAGGCGTTCATAGTTGTTCTTACATACCAAGAATTTCCATTGTCCTTATCCCACAAATAGGAATACCAGAGAAGTCTTAATCCAATAGTATTTGTTTCCTAGCAACAAGTCACATGTGGTCCAGGTTTGGTTGAAACTGCTACATGTGATCCAGAGAGAATGTTGTAACATGTAAAACACTTCCCCGGTCTCGCTTACTCTTACCTTGTTTCTAACGTGACTCAGACATCAACTTCCTGTCCTACTTGCAGACGTTACTAATCTTGGTCTCTCTCCTAATTAATGTGACTGTCCTCAAGATACTGCTTTATTACAGTAGCACTGAAATTAGGGGCTAAACATCCTCAAACTGTTCAGCTCGTACGGGTGGTTGGAGCGGCAGTCACTGCTCGATCAACAGAAGAAAATTATGCAAAATAAATTCTGAAATATACGAGAAAATGAAGGCAAGTCAGAGACCGATTCTATCAAATGACACTATGGAGGCGGTAGAACTCTAAGCGTTAGCATGAATGACTCTGAGGTCTGGCTACGGTCGTACTTTTGAGCTATTGTTGTTGAATTCATTAATCAAGTTGTAGGAACGAGCGACCGACAAGATTCTTAAACAGTTTACTCGGCTCAAGTACTCAGCACTGCTACAAAACGAAGCACCAGTTGTTGATCAATTTGACCTGAAGGCTGCCGGTACCTGTCGAAGACATAAGGAAAAGCATGTTGACTTAGTCCCGGCAGTCAAAAGGCCAGGCTCATTGTGCGCTTCGGGTATTACTTAAAACCTCGGCTTATCCCTCTCCGTCTAAGGCGCTGCAGTCATGGACTGCTCGGCTGATCCCGGCGGAGGTTCGAGTCCTCCCTCGGGCATGAGTGTGTGTGTTTGTCCGTAGGATAATTTAGGTTAAGTAGTGTGTAAGCTTAGGGACTGATGACCTTAGCAGTTAAGTCCCATAAGATTACATACACACACTATCCCTCTCCGCCCCCTTACACCAAGAAAAAAGTCAACAGACCAAAGTAGCGCTCTGTTTAAGACTAACGTGAGTCTTTTGCTGCAGCTCTGGAAGTACCCAGTCTGAGACCTTACTTTTAGAGGCTACAGTGCCTTCTGATGTCGAATTTCACCTTGACTTTTTAACAGAGATCCAGCCGAGCCCGGCGGTGTAATGGTAATGAGCGTGCATGCAAACCGAGAGGTTGCGAGACCGAACCACAGTCAGACCACGGCTATTGTTAATCTGCCTTTAACATAGTTTTCGCCTCTCAACGATGTGAGAAGCCACCAAGAATGACACATGGTTCGAGTTCCTTGTTTAACTGTAGGTCTCCTTTGGCCGATTGGATAGCTTAGGGACACGCAAGTCGCCGAAGTGGCGTCCCATTGAAAGACTTGCACACGACCATTGAGCCACATGAAATTATCCCAGAGGAATTTTCCCACATCAGTCACCGAATCTGTTGTTGAGAACCGTACGAACACTTCGACTGAAATGTGCAGGAGCTCCATCGTGCATGAACCACATGTTGTGTCGTACTTGTAAAGGCACATGTTCTAGCAGCACAGGTAGAGTATCCCGTATGAAATCATGATAACGTGCTCCATTGAGCGTAGGTGGAAGAACATGGGGCCCAATCAAGACATCACCAACAAAGCCTGCCCAAACGTTCACGGAAAATCTGTGTTGATGACGTGATTGCACAGTTGCGTGCGGATTCTCGACGGCCCACACATGTTGATTGTGAAAATTTACAATTTGATCACGTTGGAATGAAGCCTCATCCGTAAAGAGAACATGTGCACTGAAATGAGTATTGGCACATTGTTGGATGAACCATTCGCAGAAGTGTACCCGTGGAGGCCAATTAGCTGCTGATAGTGCCTGCACACGCTGTACATGGTACGGAAACAACTGGTTCTCCCGTAGCACTCTCCATACAGTGACGTGGTCAACGTTACCTTGTATAGCAGCAACTTCTCTGACGCTGACATTAGGGTTATCGTCAACTGCATGAAAAATTGCCTCGTCCATTGCAGGTGTCTCGTCGTTCTAGGTCTTCCCCAGTCGCGAGTCATAGGCTGGAATGTTACGTGCTCCCTAAGACGCCGATCAATTGCTTCGAACGTCTTCCTGTCGGGACACCTTCGTTCTGGAAATCTGTCTCGATACAAACGTACCGTGTCACGGCTATTGCCCCGTGCTAATCCATACATCAAATGGGCATCTGCCAACTCCGCATTTGTAAACATTGCACTGACTGCAAAACCACGTTCGTGGTGAACAGTAACCTGTTGATGCTACGTATTGACGTGCTTGATGCTAGTACTGTAGAGCAATGAGTCGCATGTCAACACAAGCACCGAAGTCAACATTATCTTCCTTCAATTGGGCCAACTGACGGTGAATCGAGGAAGTACAGTACATACTGACGAAACTAAAATGCTCTCTAACATGGAAATTAAGCGTTTCCTGACACATGTCCACATAACATCTGTTGTGGCGTAACAAGACAGCCACGCCACTCTGAAGTAGCCGAAATGCACGCGTTAAATTCAAGCAGGCTTGCTGAGGTCTGAAACAGGATACGTAATGAATGCTATAAAGAAAAGTACGTAGCTGCTGGAATACTTAACTTTAATCCATCATTTGTATACAGCATTCTTGATGATACAAGTGAGACTCTCTCTAGAAATGGTTAATGGCGCCTTGCTAGGTCGTAGCCATGGACTTAGCTGAAGGCTATTCTCACTGTCTCTCGGCAAATGAGAGAAAGGCTTCGTCAGTGTAGTCGCTAGCAAAGTCGTCGTACAACTGGGGCGAGTGCTAGTCCCTCTCTCTAGACCTGCCGTGTGGTGGCGCTCGGTCTGCAATTACTGACAGTGGCGACACGCGGGTCCGACATGTACTAATGGACCGCGGCCGATTTAAAGCTACCACCTAGCAAGTGTGGTGTCTGGCGGTGACACCACAACATCTTTTCTTTGTTTGTGTGTGAGGAATGTTTCCTGAAAGTTTGGCCGTACCTTTTTGTAACACCCTGTATATCATCTCTTGGGCGCCCTTGCATCACACACAAAACTGAAGCGCAAATATGTCCAATCGATAATTTCTGAAGTTTTCTGAATTAATTTTTAGCATCAAATGCTTCATTTTGCTTAGTCTAATTAATTCTGATGTTTTGTCGGCAACTGTTGACGGTGTGGCACCAGAAAAATGCACACACACACACAAACACACACACACACACATTTGTTTATATATGTAGATACCGCATAGTCTGTCACATTTTGACAAATTGATACATTTTTTCCTTGGCGAACGAGGATTACATGTTCTGTTCGTCATTAGCGTTTTCGATCATGCATATGAAAAAATTTTAATTTTTCAGCGTCAGTCACGTAGACAAACCCACGCCGGGGACCGCAGCAAATAAAATACACAATGGCAGGGCCGAGCGCCCCCGCGGAATCGGTGCAAAAGCTGCTCAGCAGTAACGGCATTTAATTGGGGTGTTTGTCTGTTTGCGCTGGTGCGGCGGGCGACCGCAGCGCTGGCTGGCTGTGTGTCTGGCTGGCCCGCCGCTGTTGCCCCGGACAATTGCCGGCCGCCGCCGCCGCCGCCGCCTATCGCGTGGCTCCGGCCGGCCGGCGCTGCCGCGACTGCGCGCCCAGCCAGACACACAGCAGGCGCCGCTGCCGGCCGCTTATCGCTTCTGGGTCACCGGCCGCCAATGCGCAGTCGCTCGCCACTCCGCGCCGAACAAAAAAGAAGACGCAAAAATTAAAATAAAGCCGGCCGGCGCGCGGATTAAGCCGCGCAGCCGTCCGCGTCGCGCCGCACCCGGCATTTATGCCCAGTGTTAAGAACTACACCGCACCGCACCACTCGTCACAATGCCCGCTAGTCCACGGGATAATACGGATGAGCTTTTAAATGGGTACAGATACTGTAACTGTCCCTGTTCTTCTCAAGTTCGGCTATCCTCAATATTTGGTCTTCATGTTTCATACAGAGTGATTTACAGGGTGTTTCAAAATGACCGGTATATTCGAAACGGCAATACAAACTAAACGAGCAGCGATAGAAATACACCGTTTGTTGCAATATGCTTGGAACAACAGTACATTTTCAGGCAGACAAACTATCGAAATTACAGTAGTTACAATTTTCAACAACAGATGGCGCTGCGGTCTGGGAAACTCTATAGTACGATATTTTCCCCATATCCACCATGCGTAGCAGTAATATGGCGTAGTCTCTGAATGAAATTACCCGAAACCTTTGACAACGTGTCTGGCGGAATGGCTTCACATGCAGGTGAGATGTACTGCTTCAGCTGTTCAATTGTTTCTGGATTCTGGCGGTACACCTGGTCTTTCAAGTGTCCCCACAGAAAGAAGTCACAGGGGTTCATGTCTGGCGAATAGGGAGGCCAATCCACGCCGCCTCCTGTATGTTTCGGATAGCCCAAAGCAATCACACGATCATCGAAATATTCATTCAGGAAATTAAAGACGTCGGCCGTGCGATGTGGCCGGGCACCATCTTGCATAAGCCACGAGGTGTTCGCAGTGTCGTCTAAGGCAGTTTGTACCGCCACAAATTCACGAAGAATGTCCAGATAGCGTGATGCAGTAATCGTTTCGGATCTGAAAAATGGGCCAATGATTCCTTTGGAAGAAATGGCGGCCCAGACCAGTACTTTTTGAGGATGCCGGGACGATGGGACTGCAACATGGGGCTTTTCGGTTCCCCATATGCGCCAGTTCTGTTTATTGACGAAGCCATCCATCCTGTGCACTATATCGTTAGCGAATGTCTCTCGTGCAGCAATGGTAGCAGCGCTGAGGGCTTGCCGCGTTTGAATTTTGTATGGATAGAGGTGTAAACTCTGGCGCATGAGACGATACGTGGACGTTGGCGTCATTTGGACCGCAGCTGCAACACGGCGAACGGAAACCCGAGGCCGCTGTTGGATCACCTGCTGCACTAGCTGCGCGTTGCCCTCTGTGGTTGCCGTACGCGGTCGCCCTACCTTTCCAGCACGTTCATCCGTCACGTTCCCAGTCCGTTGAAATTTTTCAAACATCGCTTTTCGGTCCTTTGGTTACATTAAACCTCCGTTGAAAACTTCGTCTTGTTGCAACAACACTGTGTTCTAGGCGGTGGAATTCCAACACCAGAAAAATCCTCTGTTCTAAGGAATAAACCATGTTGTCCACAGCACACTTGCACGTTGTGAACAGCACACGCTTACAGCAGAAAGACGACGTACAGAATGGCGCACCCACAGACTGCGTTGTCTTCTATATCTTTCACATCACTTGCAGCGCCATCTGGTGTTGAAAATTGTAACTACTGTAATTTCGAAAGTTTGTCCGCCTGAAAATGTACTGTTGTCCCAAGCATATTGCAACAAACGGTGTATTTCTATCGCTGCTCGTTTAGTTTTTATTGCCGTTTCAAATATACCGATCATTTTTGAAACACCCTGTAGCTGCCCCTATTGTGTCGTATTATGCAGACTCCATTCCGCTGTTTCAGAAACGGTATCCAGACAGGCGACAACCACGTCTACGTCTACATCTACATCTACATCTACATGACTACTCTGCAATTCACATTTAAGTGCTTGGCAGAGGGTTCATCGAACCACAATCATAATATCTCTCTACCATTCCACTCCCGAACAGCGCGCGGGAAAAACAAACACCTAAACCTTTCTGTTCGAGCTTTGATTTCTCTTATTGTATTTTGATGATCATTCCTACCTATGTAGGTTGGGCTCAACAAAATATTTTCGCATTCGGAATAGAATGTTTGAAATTTCGTAAATAGATCTCGCAGGGAAGAAAAACGTCTTCGCTTTAATGACTTCCATCCCAATTCGAGTATCATATCTGCCACTCTCTCTCCCCTATTACGTGATAATAAAAAACGAACTCCCTTTTTTGCACCCTTTCGATGTCCTCCGTCAATCCCACCTGGTAAGAGTCCCACACCGCGCAGTAATATTCTAACAGAGGACGAACGAGTGTAGTGTAAGCTGTCTCTTTAGTGGACTTGTTACATCTTCTAAGTGTCCTGCCAACGATATATTATTAGTCCCTCCCATAGTTTTGGCTGACTATCAGCAAACAGAGTCATACTGTAAAAAATACAAGTGGGTCTTGGTCCTGAGCTGCACGTTATTTTTGGACCATTAATTTTGCCATACTTATCAAAGTGTATCCAATCATTTTTTGTGTAACTATTAAAGAGACCTTTGGAGAAAAGAGAACCACTTGCATGAATATCAAGAGCTCAGATGGAAACCCAGTTCTAAGCAAAGAAGGGATAGCAGAAAGGTGGAAGGAGTATACAGAGGGTCTATACAGGGGCGGTGTTTTTGAGGACAATATTATGGAAATGGAAGAGGATGTAGATGAAGATGAAATGGGAGATATGATACTGCGTGAAGAGTTTGACAGAGCACTGAAAAACCTGAGTCGAAACAAGGACCCCGGAGTAGACAACATTCCATTAGAACTACTGACAGCCTTGGGAGAGCCAGTCCTGAAATAACTCTGCCATCTGGTGAGCAAGATGTATGAGACAGGCGAAATACTCTGACTTCAAGAAGAATATAATAATTCCAATCCCACAGAAAGCAGGTGTTGACAGATGTGAAAATTACCGAACTATTAGTTTAATAACTCACAGCTGCAAAATACTAACGCGAGTTCTTTACAGACGAATGGAAAAACTGGTGAAGCCGACCTCGGGGAAGATGAGTTTGGATTCCTTAGAAATGTTGGAACACGTGAGGCAATATTGACCCCGCGACTTATCTTAGAAGAAAGATTAAGGAAAGGCAAACCTACGTTTCTAGCATTTGTAGACATAGAGAAAGCTTTTGACAATGTTGACTGGAATACTCTCATTCACATTCTGAAGGTGGCAGGGGTAAAATACAGGAAGCGAAAGGCTATTTACAATTTGTACAGAAATCAGATGGCAGTTATAAGAGTCGAGGGACATGAAAGGGAAGCAGTGGTTGGGTAGGGAGTGAGACAGGGTTGTAGCCTCTCCCCGATGCTATTCAATCTATATATTGAGCAAGCAGTAAAGGAAACAAAAGAAAAATTTGGAGCAGCAGTTAATAGCCATGGAGGGGAAATTTAAAAAATTAGGTTTGCTAACGACATTGTAAATCTGTCAGAGACAGCAAAGGACTTGGAAGAGCAGTTGAACGGAATGGACAGTGTCTTGAAAGGAGGATATAAGATGAACATCGACAAAAGCAAACCGAGGATAATGGAATGTAGTCGAATTTAGTCGGGTGATGCTGAGGGAATTAGATTAGGAAATGAGACACTTAAAGTAGTAAAGGAGTTTTGCTATATGGGGATCAAAATAAATGATGGTCAAATTAGAGAAGATATAAAATGTAGACTGGCAATGGCAAGGAAAGCGTTTCTGAAGAAGAGAAATTTGTTAACATCGAGTATAGATTTGAGTGTCAGGAAGTCGTTTCTGAAAGTATTTGTATGGAGTGTAGCCATGTATGGAAGTGAAACATGGACGATAAATAGTTTAGACAAGAAGAGAATAGAAGCTTTCGAAATGTGGTGCTACAGAAGAATGCTGAAGATTAGGTGGGTAGATCACATAACTAATGAGGAGGTATTGAATAGAATTGGGAAGAAGAGGAGATTGTGGCACAACTTGACTAGAAGAAGGGATCGGTTGGTAGGACATGTTCTGAGACATCCAGGGATCACAAATTTAGTATTGGAGGGCAGCGAGGAGGGTAAAAATCGTAGAGGGAGACCAAGAGATGAATACACTAAGCAGATTCAGAAGGATGTAGCCTGCAGTAGGTACTGGGAGATGAAGAAACTTGCACAGGATAGAGTAGCATGGAGAGCTGCATCAAACCAGTCTCAGGACTGAAGACCACAACAACAGCGGTTTTGGATGTCCCGGTATGTTTATTCCGTTTATAGTACTTAAGGTGAGGTTTACTATCTTTGGCCCAAAAAAAAACATGTCCTTTGAGAATTTTTTTCTTGGGATGTGTTATAGATATTAATGTCAAATTTGGTCAAAATGTTTATTGATATTTCCTCTACAAACTGGAATTTGTTCGAACGGAAATGTCGAAGAGCAAAGGCAGAAGTGCCGTCGGAACGAAACAAAATTTCGATGTAGACCTCCACGCGCGGTATGTCATAAGTCAGCCGGCTCCTCTGAAATCAAAATTGTGTTGACGTTAGCGAAGTATATAAGATTCTTTAGGAGTTGTACCTCGCTTAAGTTATTTGGACCATAGGAAACATAATGGCGGCCATTTGAAAAAAAAATGGTTTTTCATCGATTTTTCGACTTCGGCGGCCAAGTAATAATATTTATAGTTGATGGAACGGAATAAATGGTACAACTCCTAGACAATTTAGTTAGCTTCGTCAGAAACAAAGAATCGTGTCAATCGGTTCTGAAGGTGCATTTTTTTGTTCAACTGCGAATAACAAACATTTCCGTTCCGTATTCGGAAAAACCGTTTCAGGGGTGGATTCTAAACACTTTTATGGATCCAAAAATGCAATTTCAAAAAAATCGATGTTTTTTAACCAAAAGATAGTAAACTGCCACTTAAACATTCGTATATGGTTCAGAGGTTAGATATAGGAAATATCTTACTTGGATGCTTTCCATTTTGATATCTCCTGTTAATTTCGTTGCCTCCGATGGTGAAATACACTTTGTAAGACAAAGTTTATGAACCATTTACGAAATACAAAGTGCTGTAAATGGAATAAACTTGCAGTGACATCCAAAACCTGTACAACTACACCGATAATTACACAAAGAAAGATTTGATAAATATGGCAGAAGCAAGGTCTGCTTAGTCCAAAAATACCGTGTAACTCGTGGCAAATCGTCACTGCAATTTTTTACAGAATTATTCTGTTTCTGTTTGCTGACAGTCTCCAGAATCTCTGAGAGGAAACTTGTATCGATTACGTGGCTGTCACATGTGTGGATACCGTTCACGATGCAGACGTGGTACGGGTTGCGTGAAACGAATCGATAGGGGCAGCTGAATCGATGTGCACCCACCTGCTCCCTCTCCTGCTTAACCATCTGCCCAGTATTCCTTCCCTCCCCCCTCTCCTTCATCCATCACCCCTCCACAAAACACTGTACACTTGTGTGAGGGAAACCAAATCTTGGTTCACCTGGCCGGATTTAGCCTGACCAGCCAACTTACTACGACCACTTGCTATTAAACAAATTATCGTCTGTCTGCAGTGCACACATAATCTGACTCAGGTATATCCTGATAGTTTTCTACTGATCATCGGTCCATCTCCTCCAGTCATACAAACAAGAAGTGGTCACAAAAGCCTCCTGGAAGATTAAAACTCTGTGCCAGGTGACTCGAATCTGTGACCTTTACCTTTTGCGGACAAGTGCTCTACCCAGCTACCCAAGCACGACTCACGACCAGTCCTCACAGCTTTGACGCGTGATAGAGGGTGGTGAGTCGTGCTTTGGTATCTCACTCGTTAGAGCTCTTCCTGGGAGAAGCAAAGCTTCCAGTTTCGAGTCGCTCACTGGTGCATAGTTCTGATCTGCCAGGAAGTTTCAAATCAGCTATAGAGTGTGGTCATAAAGTTGTAATTATCACCTCAAAAAAAATTGCGGCCAATACTCATATTTCAATATAAAACCTATCTTTCAACGGCAGATAACTTGGCGGAGACATTGGCTATAGAATTCTGCATTTTGGCTATTCAAGGAAAGTTCTTTCACAAAAACCACCTTGGTTGACAGTCTGAAAATTGTTGCCATACAATATGAGGAAACAGGGAGACGTCACTTGGAGCCACGTCAGGATGACGCGGGGGTTGAAGCAAACTTTGATAGCCCAAAAAGCAGCATGTGTGACTGTGACCGGTACAGAATGAGTTCGGGATTTGCTGTGGAGCAAAAATACCCCCTTGCACACGACTTTTCGTCTTTATAGTACAGTGTGACCTCCTCAAGAGATATTGGTAGTATGCTACTGTGAAGGCTTTCCCACTACGAGCATAACCTGTTAGCATCACACCATGGCAGTCCTAAAAATACTCAGCATTATCTTCCACAGTAATAACAGGATCTTTTACTTTTTCGGCGATGGTAAATTCAAACACGTTTCCATTGCGTCTTTATTCTTTTGTCGCGAGGCTACAGCAATGTACCCAGTTCTTATCTATGGTAATCTCACTACTAAACATATAACGCAGATTGGCCTCACAAAGCTATAGCACAACCGCTATTTCCTCGATGCGACGGGTTTTTTGAAATAGTTTGAGCACTTGCGAAATCTAATGGCCAGCGACCTTGGTCATATTCAAAATGTCATGGAAGATGGTGAAGAGTGATCCTTGACTGATTTTTCACTCTCCCCCTACCGCCTTAGTTGCGATACGGAGAACTTCGTGTACCAGATCCTCGACTTTTCTTGCGGTTCCCGATCGAGAGATGGTCTGCAGCTTCATTCTTTGGCACTGACAATTACTTAACCACACGGGAAGTGTCTGCAAAAAGCAACTGCTGTGTTATAAGATGGTACATTATTGCCGTATACTTCCACAAATTCAGCAGTGATTGTTTCAGTGTTGTTCAACTTCAAACACAGAAAATGAATTGAATCTCTACTATATTAAAGAGGTATGCCCTTTCTTTTCGCTTTAACGGTGCTCCACGGTACTGTGACGCGAGGATTACATTGTGTGCCCCCATTACAGACAGCCTCCAAACAAACAAAACATTCCCTGAGATTTCTTCGGCGTCGTTGATTATTAGCGTGTTTCCAAGCGTTCAGCCCAACTGTTGTTTCCAGTATATCCACAATATTTTGACGACCAACCCAGCCACCTTCCTCAGGCGCTGTGAGTTTTGCTGCTACGTGTAATCGTTTCGAGAACTAAAAGCACACTGTGAACTATTAACTTTAATTTTTTATTTATTTATTTATTTACTTATTTATTTTTTGCTTAGAAATTCTTCTGCCTTTGGCGGCTGAGCTTCGCTTTATTACGGCATTTGGGCTGTTGCCGCGCTGTAAGCCTAATATGGTGATTGCTACTGGCTTTTCTTTAGTCTATTTTTTTGTATCCCGCGGCGCGTGGGTCTGTTCCTGTAAACTGAAGGGTAGGCCATAGTAGGAAGCGAGTAGGAGCAGGCGAGGTAAAAATCTTCTGTACAGCTTTTAGGGTTTTACTATCTCACTACAATAATAACTTGAATAAATAATAACGTGAGTACCAAACTTTGAACTGAGGAGCATGTAGGTGCGAATGCGGATGTATCAAAGCTCACAAAAGTTATACGGGCAAAATCTGTAGTGGCTCGCCCACTATGAAATAGAAACAATGTTGCTTGGTCGTCTACTCGGTATCAAATGGGTTGAATCTAGAGCGGCGCTCGTAGAGCTGCACAGCGCCGGCTAGAGGGCGCTGTCGTCTGTGTCGGTATCGTAGTGCCAACCTACGAACTTGGACGCCGTGGCATCGTAGCTATCGATACCACATATTTAATTCCTTATTATGGCTCTAGGAACTCTCACTCTGTGCCATTCTCGAGGTTCGACTGTTCTAGTATATTCTAGGTGTCTGGTTGTATTTCTTAAACGGTCCATTTCTTCCAAAATTTTTTCGAGATTTTTCCTATATTTGTTGTTTCACTGTTGGTATTGATGTGGACTGACAAGACAGCCAGTCCACAGTGACGGGTAACCGAAAGGCACGCGTTTACACACGCCGGCTGGCGTTAGGTCTGAAACAGGATACGTAATGAATGCTATAAAGAAAAGTACGTAGCTGCTGGAATACTTTAATCCATCATTTGTATACAGCATTCTTGATGATACAAGTGAGACTCTCTCTAGAAATGGTTAATGGCGCCTTGCTAGGTCGTAGCCATGGACTTAGCTGAAGGCTATTCTAACTGTCTCTCGGCAAATGAGAGAAAGGCTTCGTCAGTGTAGTCGCTAGCAAAGTCGTCCGTACAACTGGGGCGAGTGCTAGTAAGTCTCTCAAGACCTGCCGTGTGGTGGCGCTCGGTCTGCGATCACTGACAGTGGCGACACGCGGGTCCGACATGTACTAATGGACCGCGGCAGATTTAAAGCTACCACCTAGCAAGTGTGGTGTCTGGCGGTGACACCACAGGTATATTGAGTTCAAAATGTAAGTCGTTTATTATAGTCCACCGAGGGGTTTTGAGCATTATTTTTAAACATCAGTTTTGGACTTTCTGGTTTGCGTTGCATGTTGTCCCCCAAGTTGAACAACAGTTAATAGAGCTGGTCTCACGGCGCTATTTATAGCCATCATGATGCTGTAAACAGAACCTGGATTCATCCGAAAAAATGACGTTTTGCCATTCGTGCACCCAAGTTTGTCGTTGAGTACACCATTGCAGGCGCTCCTGTCTGTCATGCAGCGTCAAGGGTAACCAAAAAATGGTTCAAATGGCTCTGAGCACTATGCGACTTAACTTCTGAGGTCATCAGTTGCCTAGAACTTAGAACTAATTAAACCTAACTAACCTAAGGACATCACACACATCCATGCCCGAGGCAGGATTTGAACCTGCGACCGTACGGTCGCACGGTTCCAGACTGGAGCGCCTAGAACCGCACGGCCACTACGGCCGGCCAAGGGTAACCGCAGCCATGGTCTCCGAGCTGATAGTCCATGCTGCTGCAAACGTCGTCGAACTGTTCGTGCAGATGGTTGTTGTCTTGTAAACGTCCCCATCTGTTGACTCAGGGATCGAGACATGGCAGCACGATCCGTTACAGCCATGCGCATAAGATGCCTGTCATCTCGACTGCTAGTGACACGAGGCCTCTGGGATCCAGTACGGCGTTACGTATTACCCTCCTGAACCCACCGATTCCATATTCTGCTAACAGTCATTGCATCTCGACCATCGCGAGCAGCAATGTCGCGATACCATAAACCGCAATCGCGGTAGGCTACAATCCAACCTTTATCAAAGTCGGAAGCGTGATGGTACGCATTTCTCCTCCTTACACGAGGCATCACGACAACGTTTCACCAGGCAACGCCGGTCAACTGCTGTTTGTGTATGAGAAATCGGTTGGAAACTTTGCTCATGTCAGCACGTTGTAGGTGTCGCCACCGGCGCCAACCTTGTGTGAATGCTCTGAAAAGCTAATCATTTGCATATCACAGCATCTTCCTCCTGTCGGTTAAATTCCACGAGGATCTTCGTGGTGTGGCAGTTTTAATGGCCAGTAGTGTAAAAGAGAAAGTCCGAAAATTGTTAACTTGTGATATGACACGAAAGAGATTTTTGTCATAAGTTATCCGAATCTTCATCTGTCGGTCTGTTAAGACCCTTTTTTACAAGTGACAAATCTAAATGTTTATTTGATATAGAGAGAATTGCATTGCCGTTTTCTCACGTGTGGCACACAATGAAAGGATAATACTGAAGTTGATAAATTATCTGCCACTTGGCGGCAGAATATTAGGATAAGGCACATCGACGTTAGGAAGAGACTCAAATTTACGGGAATGACAGACGCGTGGGCTGTTCTTATAAAGGGCAGGTCCCAGGACGCCAATAACGCGATCCGGGTTGCCTACCTTATCGGCTGGTGCGTGGTCCCGGCAGGGCCCAAGATTCTATCGGAGCGCGTGAGGCGCAGTGGGCATTAAATATTCCAGCCGCGTAGCAACTTTTCCATCGGACCAACTTCACCGGTTCCTGATAAACAGTTGACGTACTGCATAATTAGAGCGCGTCTTTAATAACGGAGCGCGCTACGGTGCAGTCCGTAATTTCTGTTCTTTTACAAGTTATGTCGTGCTAGAACATCCGCTCAGTTTAATAACCGGCTGTGTACTTGAGTTACTGTGTGAAAAAAGTTACTAAACAAGTAGCGTTATTTCCATGATGCCCTTTATGTTTCGTTTCCCTGTTTATAGCGTGGCGTGACAAGTTAACTCATCTGCATGGCTCAGTTGTGCATTTGTGGAAGACTCGATGTGTCAAAATCTCCAGCGATCAGTTCATAAAATAAAGCATAACGCTACATACTTCCTAAAATAGATACTTCAGACAGTTAGAAGTTGACATGCTCTTACTCTGGACACTATCTACAACTTTTAAGCGTTTGACATCATGTCGGTAGGAAATTTTGATGATATAAGAGGAAAAGTAATCTTCTTGGCATTAGCTAAGAAATGTTCAAAGGTAGGTAAATGTTATTAACACGATGGCCTGGGCACATTTTGCCATTAACCGCATGTTCACTGTTCATACGATGTTAATCAGGGGGAAGATCCTGAAATTTTCTTTTCCTGTCTAGGAAAGAGGAACCGGAAAATTGTAATTCTGCTGCAACAAAGATGTAAACGTGATAATGACTGGACCATATTTAGTTCGAGTGTTCCTGGGATCTCCACTACTTTCGTGGTATACACCACTGATTTGACGGTGGGGGGATTAAAAAAAACTGTTTCTACAGAGCACAAAAAAGTCATTCTGAAGGACGTGGAATGTAATGTATATAGTTTAGAAAACATAGCAGGGAAGAACTAGAAAATGTGATCTATGGAAAAGAAGAAAACACAGTTCATTCACCTTTGATACAGAATAGATCGATTTAATACCACATGATAATCATATAAACAATGAAGCTGAATCACTGAACAGGATTGGACTGGAAATAAATAGAATGTTTCTCAGAAGTTTCGAATCAATGAATTTACGTTGGTAGTGAATGTTAATGACTCCACTGTAGGAATAGTTTTCAATGTCATTGACATGGAAAAGCGAAATCATTTTTAAATTGTTTGTTTTCGCTCAAAGATCTCATCTGGTGTAAGACTATATGGTAGCTCCCTACATTTGTAGAAGATTTTCTTAACATGGACTAGGGCTACTGAACCATATTTATTGCAAGTTTGCAACCTGCCGCGCGGAGTAGCCGCGAGGTTTGAGGCGCCATGTCACGGACTGCACGTTCCCTCCCAACGGAGGTTCGAGTCCTCCCTCAGGCATGGGTATGTGTGTTGTTCTTAGCATAAGTTACTTTAAGTAGTGTGTAAGTCTAAAGACCGATGACCTCAGCAGTTTGGTCCCTTAGGAATTCACACACACAGTTGTCATTTGCAACCATCGTGCAGACCTCTATTCAAGAGTCTCCCTGTTCTAAATCTGCCACTACCGAGCGTACCCTCTCCTATGGAATTTGTGGTTAACAAAGGGGATTGCACCAAAGGAAATTACCTTACTTACTCAATTAATAATAAAATTACATTGGTTGTGAGTGTGGGAATAGTTTTCAGCATCACTGCATTTGCATAACAATATCTTAATCACTATGAAGATGCTCATTGTTATATAGTCTCTAATCACATTGTGGTTCAGACAGGAATGTAAGTTGAGAGATCTTCACTGTCACTGGCAAGGAAAACCGAAAGCTCGTTTAAATTGTTCGTTTTCACGCAAAGATGTCGTTTATTGTAATATTATGTGGTAGCCCTTTACATCTGCAAAAGATTTTATTAACCCGAAACAGGACTATTAAACCATTTTTATTCTAAGTCTGCAACCTTCGTGCAGACCGCTATTCAGGCGACTCACTATTCTAAATCTACCATTGCCACACATACATTCCCTTACTAAATTTATTGTCTACAAACTAGACTGCATAAAAAGAAACTGCAGCATTTTCTCAATTAATAATTAATTTACACTTGTAGTGAATGTACTGACTCCATCATGGAAATAGTTTTCAGTTATCATTGCATTAGTATAACAATTTCTTTACTATTACACATGAAGTGTTTATTGCTACGCGATCTCCACTTACACTGTGGTTCAGATATAAATAGAAATCTAGAGTGGCGAACTTCAGATTTGCAAATGTAAGCTGTGAGAGCTTTACGTGGTACATACGTTTTACCTTGTGCTGAATTCTCCGTATTATTCTGCACACTTTCCGGTCATGTAGCAGTTGTGATCCCAAGTCACAATGAGTTCTATTTTTCAGCAAAA
The DNA here is from genome assembly GCF_023864275.1 of Schistocerca cancellata. Classification (NCBI taxonomy): domain Eukaryota; kingdom Metazoa; phylum Arthropoda; class Insecta; order Orthoptera; family Acrididae; genus Schistocerca; species Schistocerca cancellata. The sequence continues at coordinate 50,540,487 of NC_064628.1, read as the reverse complement.
AAGGTCTCAGAATCTACAAAATTCTGCTTTCAGACGCCTAAAATTATAATAAATACGTCGTTATGGGTAAAAATGAGCTTTAGCTTTTCTGTGAGAAACAACACAGCTAAAAGCACACTGTTTTACGTTTGGTAACCTAAGCTGGAAAGAAATGTAAACTAAACAGAAACCGAGCGAGTGTGACGCAGTGTTTAGCAAACTGGACTCGCATTCGGGAGGACGACGGTTCAATCCCGCATCCGGCCATCCTGATTTAGGTTTTCCGTGATTTCCCTAAATCACTCCAGGCAAATGCCGGGATGGTTCCTTCTTTCCTTGTCCTTCCCTAATCCGATGAGACCGATGACCTCGCTGTCTGGTCTCCTCCCCCAAAACAACCCAACCAACCCTACTAAATAAAATCATATAAGATTCAGACATCATTCAGCATTAATACAACACCAACGATAACAAAACTGAAATTACACAGACCAGCTTGATGTTAAATACTGACTGAAGTTATAAAGCTTTCCAGTTTTACTGTTTTTAAATATATATCAAGCGCTATTATAGCATTTACACAACTTCCATTCAAATTACAGTCCCGAGTTTATTAACAGGAATTAGGCAACACTCTTAGACATTTCGAACATCTAGGCCTCTAAACTGAGTTCAATTCGTCAACTGCATTGCCCACTGAAATCACGAAAGGTGTCAGCCAATCATAAATTATCAAGCATTCCAGAACTTCGATAAAGCGGAGATCCATTTTTAATTGGAATTCAAAACAAGCACATACATTACGAGGGCATATCCAACTCCATAGCTGAGAGGTTAGCTTATCTGTTATGTGGAGCACCCACGTTCATTACTCGATACTGCGAAGGATTTTTTTTTTTTTTTTTGTTGTCTGCGGAACAAAACTTCCGTGTCTTACTTGATAAAACAGGGAACCTAAGAAGTTAAGAAAACGAAAAAAGTCGTTAGTAAACGCGAAACACCTGTGAAATATTAATAAAAGAAAAGGACCACACAGTATGAGAAAGACACATAGTAAAGCGACAGGTCTGTTTGCATCACGTGTGGCGCGCGCCCTGACAGGTGTCTCGCCTAGGCTGTAAACGATTTTCCTTGTAGTACTGCCAGACGAGCAAGACGGTGCTTGCTCCCGCTTTCCTATGTGTCTTTCGCATATTGCGTGGTTCTTTTCTTTTTTTAATAGTTCTTAGGTGTTACGCGATTTCTAACGTTTGTTTTCGTTTTCTTAACTTCTCATGTTCCCAGTTATATGAAGTAGGACAAGGAAGTTTTGTTCAGGAGACAACAAAGGGTGCAAGACAACGTTTGTTCCTTTACGTTGTCAGTTTGTTGTTACGTTTTCATTTTTGAATGGTTCAAATGGCTCTGAGCACTATGGGACTTAACATCTATGGTCATCAGCCCCTAGAACTTAGAACTACTTAAACCTAACTAACCTAAGGACATCACACAACACCCAGTCATCACGAGGCAGAGAAAATCCCTGACCCCGCCGGGAATCGAACCCGGGAACCCGGGCGCGGGAAGCGAGAACGCTACCGCACGACCACGAGCTGCGGACCCATTTTTGAATGACATCTTATCCAGAATTGTAAGATATTTCGTCGTATGACCTACGCTGATTTCTACGGCTATTTCAAGCAGTGTTGCTTGTCTGTTAGCACTGACAATTCTACGCAAACGCCCCTGCGCTCGGTCGTTACGTGAAGGCCCTCAGTCACTCCGTTGCCCATGGAGAGAGGTTACGCCCGAAAACGGGTATTCTCAGCACAGTCTTGACACTCGGAATATTGAATTCCCTAATGATTTCCGAAATGCGTCTAGCTGAAACTACCCTTCTACGTCCGAAATCTGCTTATTTCCGTCATGCGGGCATAAGCACGTCGGAAATCTTTCCACATAAATCACATGACTCCAAATGGCAGCTCCGCCAATGCACTGCCCTTTTATACCTTGTGTACGCGATACCACCGCCATCTGTATAGGTGTATAATAGTATCCCATGACGTTTGTCACATCAGTTTCTATTATCAGCCTTTCCGTGTAACTTACCCCTATTTTTCTCAGAATTTCAAACATCTTGCACCATTCCACACTGTCGATCCCTTCTTCTAGGTCAATAAATTTGTACTGAATATCAAACTAGGTTTGTAGCTAGAAGAAGAATTCCTAGCTAACAAATCAAAGTCATTCTTCACGGAGAGAAATTCCAGACGTAAAAGAGTGGAAAGTATTATTGGAGCGGTACTGTTCAATACAGAGATAAATGGTCCAGTGGATAAAGTTAGGAGCTCCATTAGGCAGTTCACGTGATGCTGTATACACAGAGAGGTCGAACGCTAAAGAATTGTAGGATAATGCTAGAAAATCTGCAAAGAACGAACGCTTGGTTCAGGGATCAGCAGTTAATCTTCAACATAAATAAGTATAATATACTGTGCAAAATGGTGGAAATACGAGTAGTTGTATGATAACACGATGTTCTAATAGTTACTGGAAGCAGTTCGATTCATTCAATACTGGAGTGTACGTATGACGCGATTTAAACTGGGACGATTACATAGAAGTAAGGAGAGAGAGATGCCAGAGTGAGATTCATTTCACAAAGCCCTTGTTCGGCCGATGCTTGAGGATTTATCATAAGTCTGGGACCCTTGCCAGATGGGCTGATGGAGGAAATAGAGAAGATCCAAAGAAGAGCAGCACGTTTCGTCACAGGTTTGTATAGTAAGGGCCAGACTTTACTGGCTTTGTGCATCACAGTGTAGTTCACTGTTAAAATTCTGAGAGCGTACGTGCCCAGAAGAATCAATGTGTTGCTTTTTGCTACTTATTTCTGGTCAAAAGACAACGAATTGTAAAATTCAAGAGATTCCTCATGACGAGGGGGCCTTCTTTCCGCACAACAACGAAAAAGGGGTAAGGAGGGGGAGGGGGGAGGCAGTGACAGTAGTACGAGGGCAGTTCAATAAGTAATGCAACACATTTTTTTTTCTCGGCCAATTTTGGTGAAAAAACCGGAAATTTCTTGTGGAATATTTTCAAACATTCCCGCTTCGTCTCGTATAGTTTTATTGACTTCCGACAGGTGGCAGCGCTGTACAGAGCTGTTAAAATGGCGTCTGTAACGGATGTGCGTTGCAAACAACGGGCAGTGATTCGAGTTTCTTTTGGCGGAAAACCAGGGCATCTCAGATATTCATAGGCGCTTGCAGAATGTCTACGGTGATCTGGCAGTGGACAAAAGCACGGTGAGTCGTTGGGCAAAGCGTGTGTCATCATCGCCGCAAGGTCAAGCAAGACTGTCTGAACTCCCGCGTGCGGGCCGGCCGTGCACAGCTGTGACTCCTGCAATGGCGGAGCGTGCGAACACACTCGTTCGAGATGATCGACGGATCACCATCAAACAACTCAGTGCTCAACTTGACATCTCTGTTGGTAGTGCTGTCACAATTGTTCACCAGTTGGGATATTCAAAGGTTTGTTCCCGCTGGGTCCCTCGTTGTCTAACCGAACACCATAAAGAGCAAAGGAGAACCATCTGTGCGGAACTGCTTGCTCGTCATGTGGCTGAGGGTGACAATTTCTTGTCAAAGATTGTTACAGGCGATGAAACATGGATTCATCACTTCGAACCTGAAACAAAACGGCAATCAATGGAGTGGCGCCACACCCACTCCCCTACCAAGAAAAAGTTTAAAGCCATACCCTCAGCCGGTAAAGTCACGGTTACAGTCTTCTGGGACGCTGAAGGGGTTATTCTGTTCGATGTCCTTCCCCATGGTCAAACGATCAACTCTGAAGTGTATTGTGCTACTCTTCAGAAATTGAAGAAACGACTTCAGCGTGTTCGTAGGCACAAAAGTCTGAACGAACTTCTCCTTCTTCATGACAATGCAAGACCTCACACAAGTCTTCGCACCCGAGAGGAGCTCACAAAACTTCAGTGGACTGTTCTTCCTCATGCACCCTACAGCCCCGATCTCGCACTGTCGGATTTCCATATGTTTGGCCCAATGAAGGACGCAATCCGTGGGAGCACTACGCGGATGATGAAGAAGTTATTGATGCAGTACAACGTTGGCTCCGACATCAACCAGTGGAATGGTACCGTGCAGGCATACAGGCCCTCATTTCAAGGTGGCGTAAGGCCGTAGCATTGAATGGAGATTACGTTGAAAAATAGTGTTGTGTAGCTAAACGATTGGGGAATAACCTGGTGTATTTCAATGCTGAATAAAACAACCCCTGTTTCAGAAAAAAAAGTGTTGCATTACTTATTGAACTGCCCTCGTATAAAAGATCCTCTGCCTCGAGTGATAAGGTGGCTTGGAGGTTATGGATGTAAATGTAGAGTCCCGAAGTTCATAATTTGAATAGAGCAGTAGTGACGTAATTATCAGACGGGCGCTGGTCTAGCGAGAGGCCCTCGGCTGCGGAATTTAGCGTCGCGACGCAGCTGCAGCTGCAGCTGGCACAGACTCCTCCCGCAGACCCCGGCTGCTCGTAAATACGGCGATTCGCGGCGCGACGCTCGCTTATTCTCGTTTCCAGCTTGTGCGAAATACAACGAGGTATGATCCTCGGGAAGTACAACGAATGATAACGTCTCTCAAACGATTTAATCCGTCGTCGCTCCTGAAGTCCTCGGAGATTCTGAAAGAAAGAAATTTGTGCCTTCTCCAATGAAACAGCACTCACAGTTTTTGGTAACTGTAGAAGGGCCATACATCGATGAGCCAAACGTCTACGCTTTTCGCTCCCGTATTTTGACAGAGCTGTCTTGAAATCTTCTGTAAGCGGAGAGAAGTTCCACAAATGTGACTACTGATTAGATTTAGTTCCGTTTAAAACAGCTGGAAATGCTACAAGTTACACCTCCCTTCGATAAGAAGAAAATCAAACAAGAGTGACTAATTATAACGCATTACAATATATTTCTATGTTATAGGTTATCTGCAACTGTCGACAATAGTTATATTAAACTCCAACACCAGTTCCGTAATATTGTATATCTACACATGATCGGCTTCGGTATGTAGGCCATTATTAAGTGTTCAGTCCTGAATGTAAAAACAAACGAGACTAAAATATTGACAAATCCGCATCAGTTGCGAAAATTTTCTGGTCTTTACCCAGGTTTCGGCTAGAATAATCTAGCCGTCTTCAGAAGCATAAATTACTATAACATTCCAGAGTAAGACACAGTCAACATTAAAAATTAAAACCTATAGTACCGTGGTATCCCCTTGGAATTAAAACTACTTACCTGAAGTCCAGCCCCGGCATCACTTAACTTTTAATGTTGCCATTACTCTGCCGCGTCCCGGATACCAATATAGAGTTGGTCGAGCCTGTGTGGAGCAATCGGGACGTTGACAACAATTATGGGTTTGTGGTTCCTTTAACTAGTCTTTATTACGGAGGTGAGAGGGAGTAAACTCTCCTGGACTGTCTAAGGGCGTGTAGGAGGTGTAGATACTTTAGACAATACTTTCCATAGGTATCAGGTACAAGGGGGGAATTGGCAGCACTGGACTGTCAAAACAGTAAGGTGAGATTTCTCCTTTAACGCAATTTATTGAACTAATATCACAAAGGACATGTGAGGTGTTAGGCCCTTCCCCTTACTCTGTACACTTCTATAGATTCAGCCAGAATCTCCACTTCTCACTCTATGTCGGAAACGACTACTCACGAGAACTACCACCTTTGAATTCACTCTTCGTTTAATTAATGGACCCTTGTCCTAGCTCACAGGAGACAAGCACCGTGGCTTGTTCCTTCTATTGCAGAAACTAACTGTAGAGGCTACTTGAGACAGAGACAAACTGTCCCTGTTCAAAACAATTCCAATGCAAAACTTCTACTTAACTGACAGTTGTAGTTGATTCCACCAGAGCATACCCGTCTTCTCGTAGTTGCAGTTCCTATAATCAGTAGCGGCTGCTACCTTCTCGATGCTGCCAGGCCTTGGGCGCTGCTTGTGCCCTCTTCAACTTCTGCAACGACTCTGCTTCTTGCTGCTCGTGGATGCCCTTAAATGCCCATTTTGAAGGTCTGCCCTGCTCGGACACAGCCCACGCATCCGCTTTCTCTAACTTATTTTTCCGTCTTCCCGGACATTTCGTCGCTGTGGGCCTATATTGGTTTCGATATGTCCGGCAGAGTCCCGGGGCGGAAAGTTCCTTCTCGCCCTCCAAGGTCCGAGAGACGCGCTGTTCGTATCATCGACGTGTTTGCTAGCTCAGGCTATTTGTACTGTGTGACAAATGGTTCAAATGGCTCTGAGCACTATGGGACTTAACATCTGAGGTCATCAGTCCCCTATAACTTAGAACTACTTAAACCTAACTAACCTAAGGACATCACACACATGCATGCCCGAGGAAGGATTCGAACCTGCGTCCGTAGCAGTCCCGCGGTTCCGGACTGCAGCGCCTAGAACCGCACGGCCACCGCGGCCGGCTACTGTGTGACAATTTCCCTTCCGTGTCTGCGGTACTGTGCGGCGTCCACGTAAGAAATACTGGCTGAACCTTTACATTATGAATAGCTATGTCATTTTGTTAATTAAGTCCTCTGGGGGCCTGACAACTCTGGAATGTTATAGTAATTTTATGCTTCTGAAGAAGGCTGGATTATTCTAGCCGAAACCAGAGTAAAGACCAGAAAATTATCGCAACTGAGGTGGATTTGTCAGTGTTTCAGTCTATCACAGTTGTTGACGGGGCTGCAATAAGCTAAAAATTCTTACAAACGAGCCTCTTAAACCAAAGTATTATCAGCTGTACATAATGCAAGATGTTTCAAAAAAATTCGATTTTACAAGAATACACCTTCTACATAAATGGAAAGAAATTTGCTACAAATCTTATGTGTCACACAGTATTTTAAAAAGTACCATACGATTTCCGATTTTCATTATTGTTTAACTTATAATCTTGTGAAGTCGAATAAATCTTTTTGAAACACCGTGACTACGAACAATGTTGCACAAAAGCTTCTCCTAAGTGAAATGTATAATTATACAGACACGCTTTATATTTTCTCTATATGCACATTTTACTTACTCATGTGTGTTATTCAACATCATTCATAATTATACTGTTGTAGCTCCTGATGCCTTATTTTAAGTTACTTGTTTCCGTATTCAGGACTGGATCCCCTGCTGTACAGGACGATCAAAAAGTTAGTATACATTTGAAAACTTAATAAACCACGGAATAATGTAGATAGAGAGGTAGAAATTGACGCAAATGCTTGGAATGACATGGTATTTTATTAGAACCAAAAAAACAAAGTTCACAAAGTGTCCGACAGATGGCGCTGGACAGCAAAACTGCTACCGTGACGGGTGAGAGGTACGCCGATATGTTACAGAATCGCATCATCCCCAGCCTGACTGATAAATACCTGCTGGAACGTACGATGTTTACGCAGGATGGCGCTCCACCCCATATTGCTAGACGCGTGAAAGATCTCTTGCGCGCGACGTTTGGTGATGATCGTGTGCTCAGCCGCCACTTTCGTCATGCTTGGCCTTCCAGGTCCCCAGACTCAGACCGTGCGATTATTGGCTTTGGGGTTACCTGAAGTCGCAAGCGTATTGTGATTGATCGACATCTCTAGGGATGCTGAAAGACAACATCCGACGCCAATGCCTCACCATAACTCCGGACATACTTTACAGTGCTGTTCACAACATTATTCCTCGACTACAGTTATTGTTGACGAATTATGGTGGACATATTGAACAATTCATGTAAAGAACATCATCTTTGCTTTGTCTTACTTTGTTATGCTAATTATTGCTATTCTGCTCAGGTGAAGCGCCATGTGTTGGACATTTTTTGAACGTTTGTATTTTTTGGTTCTAATAAAACCCCATGTCATTCCAAGCGTGTGTCAATTTGTACCTCTCTATCTACATTATTCCGTGATTTATTCAGTTTTCAAATTTATACTGACGTTTTGATCACCCGGTATATGTGCCCGTTCGTAGTTATAACCTTAATTGAGGATGGAAGTAATTCTTATGTGCCTCTAATGAATGCTGCGATGATTTCTTCTTCAATGTAGACATAGTTAATTTTCCTACTTGTCATTGTGCAACACACTTAGTGATGCGTTTCTAAGTACTTCGATATCGGTGGTACGCTTATGAAATATAGACAGACGGAAATGGAATGTGTTACACCGTGAACACCTTGACCGAACGCCAGAAACCTTATATTCCATTATTCCCATGCCTTTGTTGATTAAAATTTCGTCGTTATTTGACTTTATTTTCAATGCAGAGGAAACAAACGGGATGGGTATATGGTGCCCGTTGGGTGACTAACGTTACTGGAACTTTTCAGATGGAGTTCACAACACTGTTGCCCACATTGCCATCTTTCTGACTGTGGCAAAGGACAAGTCAATGGCATGAAGAATATGGGAGCATAGTACTTGTACCACACAGACATTAGTGCAACGACTGTAGGAAGACTGATGTCGGACTCCGGGAAAGAGTGTGACAAGAATGGTAGGTGCTTCCAGAACGACTACACCATGACAAGATCGTAGCATTGCTCGACCGGCTGTGACGAAAAAATTGAGGACAACAGCTGGAATCCGGATAGGTGTTTCAGTGCGTCACCACGAACCGTCGGAAACAGATTGATGGCACCTGGGTCGAAATCATCAGTTACTTGCATTGTTTACCGCTGACACTGTAACACAGGCAAAATATTTGGATGGTGTAGAGCCAGTATGCTGTAACATTCAGTGGCAGTCAGACATTGAGTGTCCAGTGATTAGCCTTGCTTCTTTTTACGGCGATCACATCGACGTCAACGTGTCTTATACCATATCTTTCCATTCCGGATGAAAGTGAGAGAATTATTTAAATTTTAATAAAAGTACGCAATGCATAAATAAATGTTTGCCACGGGAAGGACACGCTACAAATGCGATAGCACGAAGTGATTAGTAACATTGCATACATCGACATACAATTAAACTTTCTACCGCACTGAACAACAATCATTTAAATTCTTAAGCCTTCGCACATCATAATCTTTTGATGTACAAGGTCCTGGCCTGGACATCAGCATTGAACGCTCGTTGATGGCGAAAATACTGTACTGACTTCCTTATAAAAAGTGGTAACAAATATTAATTCGGACTTCGTAAAAAAGATGTGCAGTATCGACTTTTGGACAACAAAATACTTCAACTACACAACGCGATAATCAGTCGCTCGTTCTGCCTTCAGACAATGTGAGCGCAATTTCCTGATACATTTTCCTGGAAAACGAAAGATTATCAAATAAAATTAATCTATTAGCAGCAAAAGGTTTCTGCAATAACTGCAGACACTACCATGCATAAATAAAATTATTATTATTCGATAAAACAGATATGATGCAGATAGCAGATAGCGAGGTGTAAAAGAGGTAGTCTTAGTTTTCTAATAAATCGTTTATTTCTAAAAAATAAAAAAAATAAAAAGAAACAATGATGAATACAATACAGATGTTACTTATTACGCATTATACATGCTGTCCGTAAGTTACAATTAACATCTGTTCTTCAATCAATCATTGGCATTACATACACATTTTGTGATACAAGATTGTCTTACAAATTTATGGATTTTTCGTAAATGTAATAAGAAATAAAGCATCTTTTTATATGATATGATACACTCTGCGGACGACCAGGTAAAAGATCACAGGGAGAAGCGATTTCCGAAATATTTACCTTTCCAGCTCCTGGAATCCCTCTGCGGGGAGATGTAGGATATGACAACAAGACTGGAGGAGGAGAAGGAGGAGGAGGAGGAGGAGGAGGGGGGGAGAGGAGGAAGAGGAAGAGGAGAAGATTAGTGTTTAACGTCCTGTCGACGAAGAGGTCATTATCGGTGTAGCAGAAGCTCGAATTAGGTAAGGCTATGGAAGGAAATCAGGTGCGACCTTTTTTGAAGGAACTATCTTGGCATTTGCATGAAGCGATTTGGGGAAATCAAGGGAAACCTAAATCAGGGTGGCTGATCGCGGCTTTGAACCGTCGTCCTCCTTAATGCGAGTAAAATATGCTAACCACTGCGCCACATCGCTCGGTGACATCGGGACTGATTTTATAATAGTTGGAGGAATGATCACTAGTATATGAGAAGACCGATAAACTCTGCCGTCACACCCATCGTGACCAACTTGCCAAATGGCATATTCTAGATACAACAAATTCCCACCACATACGTGTTGAGGGTTGTACGATTGCTTGGATGGTCTACCCAGACTCTTCTTTGTCACAGAATATGTCTGCGATGCAATAGCAATTCGTCTATTACCACACCACCCTCAGCCAACAGTCTTCATGAATCGATACAGCATGTGATTCAGACATGGCAATAAATTTCACAGGAAGGCGTTTCGAGGCCGCTTGCTTCCATGTCCGGACGAATACAAGAGAATATTTCTGCCTTCGGAGTCACACCTCTTACTGATAAAAGTTTAATCACCCAATACCGTACAACTGAGAAATATATTCACAAAGTTTGATAATTTCATACTTTATTGCAAAAGGTATGAGCTAGCAAAGGGTTTCATGTTGCCTCTTCTGTCTGTTATCAACAACGAAAGCATCACAATAAAACTGACGTAAATCTATAAGTCTTTTTTGCCTAATGAATACTACTTCCAATAGTGCTCCATTTTAAAACATGCCGTGGCGTACTGCCCAGAAGGATTTCGCGGCAATTCTCAGTAAAAACTCTACACTCACCCATCACCCTCACTTACACTCAAGAAGTGTGCTTACAACACTCCCGAATGAAAGGTGGCAACCTATGCAAAAAAAGAAAACCGTTTCAGTTAGGTGTATCAACGTAACCCACGGGTTTCGCTGCCAACAATGTCGCACGACAATACTTAATGCCAAGCAGTGTTCTGAAGTCATTAAAATGCAGACCAACCGGAGTGATGGATTACACCGTCCGTCCAAAAAATTCCGAGACTGGTTTTATTCCTGGTGTGTAAGCGACATCAGCGCAGTAACAACGGCGGCAGCTTGAACTAACAATTGTAAACAACAGGTGCACGTTCGACCAGTCAGTTGTGAGCAGATACTGGATATGCGATCATGATGTTTTGTCACAAATCGCAACGGAGCAAACGAACTGAACATCTCAAAAGCAAGAGCTCCTTTATAATGTTTTGAAGAGGAGAAAAGTGAGTGTAAAATTTGTCCCGCACACATTCACTCTCGGACGATGTGTGAGTGGACGTCTATCGCGACCTGATTGGAATATAAAACTCGGATAATTCTTTTCTGGAAAAAGTAATGACAGGTCATTAGACTTGGTGTTATCAATACAAAGTTAGCACAAAACGACAAAGTCCAGAAATTCACAGGACGGGTCAATGTTTCGACAACATAACCGACATTCAAGTCAATGTAAAGCACGATATGAACGACATCCCAAAGAAGGACTTTTCTGACAGTTTCATGTGTTTGCATGAACGGTCTGTGCATTGTACTCAAGTAGGACGAAACTATGTAGAACACCTAAACCATTAAACTCGCCATCTTAAATTTTCTCCATTTTTTTATCAATCCAGTCTCCGAACTTTTTGGACTGAAGGAATAAGTAGCCACACCACCAGTGAGTATAATCAAACAGAGCCACTCACCTGAGTGATGGGTTAACAAGTACTCAGGGCAACAGAGAAATGGTCAAAGAGATGCTGGTGACTTGTTGATCCCGTGCTGTTTCCAGACGTAACAGTCTCCAGTTACGTCAGTTCGCTCAGAGCTGCTCCAGAGCGGCGGTCTTTTTGATCTGTATCTGTCGTTAGCCGCCTCCCGCCGCCTTTGACGAACGTGGTCGTTAATGCAAGTCTCCTCCGATTTGTCTGCCAAGGCGTATCGTCCCAAGCTCAACGACATCTCGCTAACGAGGCGTCCCGCGTTACGTAACGCTGCTGCCTTAGGTGAAATTCTCGAATAAGTGTGAAAGGTCTCCAACGGACCCTCTCACGCGATCGAAACATTTCCGTGAAAATAACGAGTCTCTCTTTCTCTGCTGAGGAAAGTTCACACGTAAATTACATTGCTTTCTGAAGTTTAAGTATCCCTCTCATAACGCGGTTGAAGGAAATCCTTGAAGGAATTTTGCTTGCGTAACATCCATTATTAATGCTACTTTTGTCAAACATTGACTTTTTTTTCAGAACCGTGCCTGTTATGTCATAAAGAATTGTTATGGAAAAGTTTTTGGAAATCTTTGGAAAGCTCTTATGGGACCAAACTGCTGAAATCATCGGTCCCTAAGCTTACGCACTACTTAATCTAAGTTAAACTAACTTATGCTAAGGACAACATACACACCCATGCCCGAGGGAGGACTCGAACATCCGCTGGGGGTAGCCGTGCGGTCCGTGACGAGGCGCCCCAGACCGCTTGGCTACCCCGCGCAGCGAAATTTTTATGATATACTTCAACAATCAGCAATAAATTGGTTTCACATTGCTGATTTTCACCATAAACACTAAAAAAAAGAAACAAACGTTCCATGAAGGAATTATAAGAATAGGTGAAAATTGGCAGATTTTATATCCACATAGAAATATACAAACAAACAAATGGTTGCAATTTCAGAAAAATTCGACAGACAAATGAGTACAGTTTCAGAAGAATTAGATGATTTATTCAGGGGAAAAAGCTTCACAAATTGAGGAACTTTCCAGACTGGTCAGTCCTTGGTCCTTGTGCAAGCAGTTATTCGGCTTGGCATTGCTTGATAGAGTTCTTGCATGTCGTCCTTAAATATATCGTGCCAAATTCTGTCCAACTGGCATGTCAGATCGTCAAAATCCCGAGCTGATTGGAGTGCCCTGTCCGTAGTGCTACAAATGTTCTCCGTTGGGAAAGGAGCCGCAGCCTTTCTGGTCAAGGTAGGGTTCTGCAAGCACGAAGACAAACAGTAGAAACTTGTAATCTTGCCCTTCCACACATCACTATTAAATTTTTCTTAGTCTCTTCATTATTTTCAAAAGCTTCGAGAGGCGTAAGATACACAAAAGAAAAACTTTTTACTTGTCTTCATTTTCTCTTGTTTTGCGTCTAGGGGTACATTCTTGAGGCTGAAATTTTGATTTATAACGTTATGGGTTCCTGATGACTGAATAACTGATGAAGATTTGCCTGTATTGTTTTTGAATTTTATTCTTTGTCACATTTTTCAGTATCACATCTTATTTATAATTTCCCCTTCTATCATGCCAATAATCACATTATTAGTGACACAATCAATAACACGTCTGATTCAATCAGAGGCATGCCACTAAATGGTTCAAATGGCTCTGAGCACTATGGGACTTAACTTCTGAGGTCATCAGTCTCCTAGAACTTAGAACTGCTTAAACCTAACTAACCTAAGGACATCACACACATCCATGCCCGAGGCAGGATTCGAACCTGCGACCGGAGCAGCAGCGCGGTTCTGGACTGAAGCGCCTAGAACCGCTCGGCCACAGCGGCCAGCGCATGTCACTACTCCTAACATTCTGCCGAACTCACAACACTGCAAAGAGTTTTCAAAGCGAAAGAGTTTACATACTTTCTTGACAAAAGAAGAATCATTAAGAATTAATTTATAAATGAATCCAGAAATAAATTTAATAATTAGCGTCAGATTGTGCAATTAATAACATGAATTTTAAGTATGCCAGACATTTCGTAGTTTCAAATATTTTTAAAAGAAGAGTAATTTTTACTGTTAGTAGATATCGATTCTTTCTTTCTTTGTTTCACTGGTGCCATGTTCCACGCTGACGCAGGGTCGGCATTGTTAGGAACGGATATGGCAAGGTTAGTGGAAAGGGGTGGCCGGATGCCCTTCCTGCCGCCACCCCGTACCCCCCCCCCCCCCCCCCCGGGACGGAATTAGTGTACCCCAACTGTCTGCGTCGAGTGGCATTAATGGAATAGTGCGAGCGTGTTCAGATGTCTGCGAGTCGTGTAACTGAGGCGGAACGTGGGGACCAGCCCGGTATTCACCTAGCGGGATGTGGAAAACCGCCTAAAAACCACATCTAGGCTGGCCGGCACACCGACTGACGACGGTAATCCGCCGGGCGGATTCGATCCGGGGCCGGTGCTCCTACCAGAGTCGAGGAAGCAGCGCATTAGTGCTCTCGGCTAACCTGGCGAGTCTGTTAGCACATCTCGATTGTAACACATTAATTTCTTTTAATACATTTTAGCCAAATATAATACATAGTATACAGAATCATATGAAATTCGTTTACTCAAACGAGTGATGTAAAGTTCACCTATACAAGAATCGATAGTATAAATGGTATCGATTGTTTCCACAAAAAAGGTAATGTTAGAGGAGGGTGTCCCATTACAAACTCTCACCATTTGTGGGTGGGTATCAACTTGCTGAAGTGAAATCAGTGGAAGGCTTGCCACGAAGCGCGACATAACGGGGCGCAGAATATCGTCCACGTGCCTCTGTGCTGTAAGGATGGCACGGATGACAACTAAAGGCGTCTTACTATGAAACGAGATGGCACCCTAGACCGTCACTCATGAGTGTCGGCCCAACCACTAGACAAGTCTTCGTTGGTCATCGGAGTTCAGTTCGAAGCGAGAGCACCAGTCAACGAGATTCCATGCAGAACGCGCACGACACCACTGAAAACGGGGTTGTTTGTGTACAGAGGTCTACATCTGCATCTACAAGGGTACTCTGTAAATCACATTTAAGTACCTGGCAGATTCATCGAACCACCTCCACAATTCTCTATTATTCCAATCTCCTACAGCGCGCGGAAAGGAGGAACACCTATATCTTTCCGTACGAGCTCTGATTTCCCTTATTTTATCGTGATGATCGTTCCTCCCTGTGTAGGTCGGTGTCAACAAAATATTTTCGCATTCGGTGTAGGAAGTTGGTGATTGGAATTTCGTGAGAAGATTCCGTCGGAACGAAAAACGCCTTTTTTAAATGATGTTCAGCCCAAATCTTGTATCATTTCTGTGACACTCTCTCCAATATTTCGCGATAATACAAAACGTGCTGCCTTTCGTTGAACTTTTTCGATGTACTTCATCAGTCCTATCTGGTAAGCATCCAACACCGCGCAGTAGTATTCTAAAAGCGTAGTGTAGGCAGTCTCCTTAGTAGGTCTGTTACATTTTCTAAGTGTCCTGCCAATAAAACGCAGCATTTGGTTAACCTTCCCCACAACATTATGTGTTCTTTCCAATTTAAGTTGTTCGTAATTGTAATACCTAGGTATTTAGTTGAATTTACGGCTTTTAGATTAAACTGATTTATCGTGTAACCGAAGTTTAACGAGTTCCTTTTAGCACTCATGTGGATGACCTCACACTTTTCGTTATTTAGGTTTCTGAATCTTTTTCGGTTTTTTTATCTTCTAATAACTTGATTCGTCGATAAACGACAGCTTCATCTGCAAACAAGCGAAGACGGCTGCTCAGATTGTCTCTCAAATCGTTTATATAGATAAGGAACAGCAAAGGGCCTATAACACTGCCTTGTGGAAAGCCTGAAATCACTTCTTTTCTACTCGATGACTTTCCGTCAGTTACTACGAACTGTGACCTCTCTGACAAGAAATCGCAAATCCAGTCACATAACTGAGACGATATTCTATAAGCACGCAATTTCACTATGAGCCGCTTGTGTGGTACAGTGTCAAAAGCCTTCCGGAAATCCAGGAATGTGGAATCTATCTGAAATCCCTTGTCAATAGCACTCAGCACTTCATGTGAATAAAGAGCTAGTTGTCTTTTCTAAACCCATGTTGACTGTGTGTTAATATCCCGTTTCCTTCGAGGTAATTCACAATGTTCGAACACAATATATGTTCGAAAATCCTGCTGTATATCGACGTTAACGATATGGGCCTGTAATTTAGTGGATTACTCCTACTACCTTTCTTGAAATTGGTGTGAGCTGTGCAACTTTCCAGTCTTTGGGTACGGATCTTTCGTCGAGCGAACGTTTGTATATGATTGTTAAGTATGGAGCTAATGCATCAGCATACCCGGAAAGGAACCTAATTGGTATACAGTCTGGACCAGAAGACTTGCTTTTATTAAGTGATTTGAGTTGCTTCACTAGGATATTTACTTCTACGTTAGTCAATGGCAGTCGACGCTAGGGGCGCCTTGAGGTCAACTTCGTTTTATGAGCCGTCTACTAACGGTCCCTGGGGTCACTGAAGCACAGTTGTACACCGGATCGATGTAATAATGAATCCGGGGCACAGTCTGAGTGCCTCTGACGATTGATAGGTGCTCACGTTCTGTCGTCTTTCTAGATCGACCGCTTCCTTCTTAACGCTGCGTTCGGTCGCGGCTCACCCATTCGTGCCAACATCATCGAATAGTGGCATCGATCCTTTTCAATTGCCGAGCAATTTGCCGATTACTTCAAGTGGCTTCTTTGAGCCCACCTGCGCGTCTTCTCTCAAATACTGACATTTGCATGTATTGTTCCCGAGCCTGCCTGTAGGACATAATTACTGTTCAACTGAGTACACGGTATGAAATTCGCAAACGCTCTTTATGTCCCGGTGTCGATGTGTCTCGTGTTTTCTCTTCTCGAGGACTGCGCGGTGAAATTGTGCTGCAGCGTCACAGATTCATCTATCGGCCGCCAATGTTTACAATTTTGCATTTTCCGTCGATACCTGTATAAATATCAATTTGTGACAAATTTGCATAGCTCCTTCGTGGTACAATTTACTTTTAGGTTGAGTACAAATAGTCTGTTCCTTTAACAGTGTATGTCCTTGAGGTAGGTGGAAGTTAACATTGAAACGTATGGCCGGCCGTGTGGCCGAGCGGTTCTAGGCGCTTCAGTCCGGAACCGCGGTGCTGCTACGGTCGCATGCCTCGGGCATGGATGTACGTGCTGTCCTTAACTTAGTTAGGTTTAAGTAGTTCTAATTCTAGGGGATGTTAAGTCCCATAGTGCTCAGAGCCATTTGAACCATTTCGAAATGTATGACAATGATGTTTCAAATGAAGCTGGTGTTACAAAAAGTGTGTTACCTGAATTAAAATGAAATTGTGCTTCATTATTGTTGTGTGTTATAAATATTCTATACCCCTAAGGAAGCTGAGCTACTTCTAGCTCCGTGTGCTGGCTCGTACGATCCATTTAGTACCGCTCGGCCTCCATTTCAACCTCTGCCAGCGTCGTGATTAGGATGCGGTGTGGGGGAGCGTGTATCAGCTTAGCAGATACCGGAACCGCTACTTCTCACTCAAGCATCTCTCAAGCAGCTCCGCCGGCCGCGGTGGTCTAGCGGTTCTAGGCGCGCAGTCCGGAACCGCGCGACTGCTACGGTCGCAGGTTCGAATCCTGCTTCGGGCATGGATGTGTGTGATGTCCTTAGGTTAGTTAGGTTCAAGTAGTTCTAAGTACTAGGGGACTGATGACCACAGTAGTTAAGTCCCATAGTGCTCAGAGCCATTTGAACCATCAAGCAGCTCCTCAGTTGGCATTCCGAGACTGACTGCTCACCGTTCCGGCCCTCTCAACGCGGAAAAATACCTGGTATTTCTGGTAATTGTGTCCCGGTTCTCCGCATAGCAGTCAGACGTCTTGATAGGTACGGAGCCGAACGATTAATTTACGATATTGTATAAAACTTTTCATTATTTTATCTCGGACACTGCAATTCCCTTATATAAATTTCAAACGCAATGCGCGGTCATCTGTAACTCTAACGATAACAGCAGAGAGACATTATCATAAAAGATCAGTTCGTTGAAATACTACATAGATTGTAATATACATAACATACCATACAGTCGTCACGCATAACTTTTTTTTTTTTTAATACATATCACCATACTAGCTGCATTAACTAGGACCATGTGTATATATCTCATTCTGTGTAGTATCTTAATGTACTGATCTTTTATGATTATTTCTTTTTTCTTCTATCAAATGGTTCAAATGGCTCTGAGCACTATGGGACTCAACATCTTAGGTCATAAGTCCCCTAGAACTTAGAACTACTTAAACCTAACTAACCTAAGGACATCACACACACCCATGCCCGAGGCAGGATTTGAACCTGCGACCGTAGCAGTCCCGCTTTCTTCTATCATAAGACCTGAAGATAACCACGAATTACAGTAATAAATACAGGGTATCCACGTAAACGTTATAATAAAAAGTTTTACGCGTTACTCAGCCCGCCTGATTCGCAATTTATCTTAAGCTACTGGTATTAATTCAATCTCAACGAATGTTGTTGTCTAATTTGTTACCTGTAACTTCTCGGCCCAGCCAAAGCAGTATCTCAACAACCCATTATATACTATACTTCGTCCGAACATGTCTTGAAGAATCAACGGTACCGACCGACCGCCATGTCATTCACAGCCCATAGTCGTTAGCTGATGCGAATATGGAGGGACATGTGGCCAGCACACCGACCTTCCAGCTGTTGTCGGTTTTCGTGACCTGAGCCGCTACTTCGCAGTCAAGAAGGCCTCAGTTGGCCACACAAAGGCTACGTGTACCCCGCTTGTCAACAGCGCTCGACAGACCGTGACGGTCACCCATCCAAGTGCTAGCCAAGCTCAACAGTTCTTACCTTCAGTGATCTGACGGGAACAGGTGTTAACACTGCCTTCATCTTCACACCTATACGTAATTTGGCAAATAAGGCTCACCATTGCGGAAACGCTGTTGGTTCAAATCCATTATCCATTAAAAAGCAAAAAACAAGACAGTAGAAAAATTACTAAGGTTAAATTAAATTTAAATTAAAATATAAGGGAACTCGACTCGTAACAGTGGTGATGAAATTCGTGGTGTATTCTGTCAAAAAGTGGGAGATAACAGAGTATAATGTCAACACTGCTGCACTTAATGGCCGCCCGGTTTGAGGCGCCATGTTCCGGAATGCGCGGCCCCTCCCGTCGGCTGTTCGAGTCCTCTCTCGCCTATGGGTGTGTTGTTCTTAGCACACGTTAGTTTAAGTTTGTTTAAGTAGTGTGTTAGTCTAGGGACCGATGACCTCAGCAGTTTGCTCCGTTAGGAATTCACACACATTTGAACATTTTTCCAACACTCCTACATTTAACTTTTGGAACAGGTACTGTGGTGTCACCGCCATACACGACACTTGCTAGGTGGCAGTCTTTAAATCGGCCGCGGTCCATTAGTATACGTCGGACCCGCGTGTTGCCACTATCGGTTATTGGAGACTGAGCGCCGCCACACGGCAGGTCTAGAGAGACTTCCTAGGGGTCGCCCCAGTGGTTCAACCGACTTTGCTAGCGATGGTTCACTGTCTACATACGCTCTCATTTGCCGAGACGACAGTTTAGCATAGCCTTCAGCTACGTCATTTGCTACGACCTAGCAAGGCGCCAGTTACTATTCTGAACAGATAATATTGTGAATCATACCTCACGTCAGCATAGTTCTTCCCTCTTCACGCCAGCCTGCGTGAACTGAAACGCGTGCATTTCGGCCTCCTCTAGTAACACAACAGGTACAACAACATAATTTTCATTTTTATTCAGTAAAGTTTATTAATATTTCAAAATTTTGTGCTGAATTCGTTGTATTCCGTGAATTTAATGAAAGCAAACTGATAATAAAAAGCAAATAAATAAAAACAGCGAAATGAGCAATGAAGGCTCTGCGTGGCATTCCAAACAGTGACAATCGTACCATAACTTTGTGTCATGGCCAGTTTTGTCATTGGAGAAAAGCTTTTATGCTACACACAGAATCGAAGTATCTGTGTGATAACTGTACGGGCTCTTCGTTGTACAAAGAAAGTTGAAAACCGAAGATACATGTAAATCTACAAATTCCTACCATTTCTCACTCGATTGTTATAAGATGAAATTTTTAACGTTTTCAGGGCTTCCTTCAACATAAACATCATGATTCGTTTAACGCTAGCTACTTAATGAAATATTTCAAGTGAAGAAATAACTGTCCATTTGTAAGAAGACAATCGCAGCAGGAGATAAATGACTTCATTTTTAGGATTATAAAATAATGTAGACAATTGTTGATGAAGCGAAGAAACAGCTGAAAACAATAAAGATTCGATTTTTATTATTATTTTTGAGAACCTTCTCATTAATTATGACTCCACTCAGTTTTCAAGACATGGTTGTAATACCACATCTGAAACACTTCGATTGCCGTCTTTTCCGGTGTTTTCGTTCCATATCCGCAATTCTTCCTTACTTTCAGAAAAGACGGCAGTGTCGTCAATGAATATTGCCACTGGTACCCTTTTTCCCCGAATGCGAATCTAACTTCTGAAACTTTATTTTCGCGTTGTCTCTTTGATAGATACGTTGAAATGAAGAACCAAGGATTTCTCTCTATCCTTACTGTCCGCTCTGTTATATTGTATATATTTTATTACAAGTTTATAGAACTACTGAGAATATACTTCACTTTGAAAGCTCTTTAGCACACGAATACTGTGGTGTCACCGCCAGACACCACACTTGCTAGGTGGTAGCTTAAATCGGCCGCGGTCCATTAGTACATGTCGGACCCGCGTGTCGCCGCCATCAGTACTTGCAGACCTAGCGCCACCACATGGCAGGTCTAGAGAGGCGGACTAGCACTCGCCCCAGTTGTACGGACGACATTGCTAGCGACTAGACGTACGAAGCCTTCCTCTCATTTGCCGAGAGACAGTTAGAATAGCCTTCAGCTCAGTTAATGGCTACGACCTAGCAAGGCGCCATTAGCCTTACCTACTTTGAGAGTTATAGTATAAATGTCTCAAGAAGAACGCTGTATTCATCAGAGAATAAAAGTTAAGTATATTATAAAGCAACTACGTACTTTTCTTGCTACCATTCAATAGTTATCCTGTTCCAGAATTCACGCCCGTCTGCATTACATCGCGTGCCTTTCGGCTACCTCAGAGTGGCGTGGCTCTTGTTACGCCACAACAAATACCACTCGGCATCCTGTTTAAAATAAAACTGCATGAGAAGAGTGCATAAAATCGTATGAGGCAATCGACAACTGAAGATCGTGGTCCAGAAATATTTATGAACATGAGGGTTAGTCATCAAGTTTGAGGTATGACGTCAAAAGAATGAAGTAGCAGGTATGTCTCTGCAGTGCTGGTACATACTCAATTCCCGGTGCCAATGTACCATAGCATGACGATAGAACAGTGAAAACAAAATAGCTAGCACGTCTGGTACCGCATTCAGCATCAGTGGAGCAGGTCAGAGCGTATCGTCTGTTAATAGAATTGAGAAAGGCTACGTCATTTTGCTTTGCCTCATCTAGTGGCGTGCTAGGGTACTGTGAAGGTGGAAATAGCACGTGTAGCAGGACTGGAGAAATGTACCAGCAAACAATCAAAAATGGTGGAGCATAAGTACCGTTTTTTTCAGTTTTTAACGATCAAAAAATTAACTATGTAACTTTAGATTTTTCGACGAGATAATTCATACGTTGTGATTTTACGCATAGCAGCTATTTTCTCAGGAACTGTGATATATGTTTCAGAATGAAATTCAGTCGTCACTTGCTCAGTTAGGAAATTTGTTTCGCTTTGTCGGTTTCGCACATTAATCTGTCGTCTTCACACAATATCTTCTTCACAGGAGCGTCATGCCATGACATGTCGAAAAATTTACATATTGTATGTGATGATTATAAAAACGGATTGAAAATTTTACAGTAAATAGCACATTTGGGCCGCGCTGTTGCTACGGTCGCAGGTTCGAATCCTGCCTCGGGCATGGGTGTATGTGATGTCCTTAGGTTAGTTAGGTTTAAGTAGTTCTAAGTCCTAGGGGACTGATGACCACAGCAGTTGAGTCCCATAGTGCTCAGAACCATTTTTGAGCACATTTGGGTACGTGGTCCACCTACATAAATGTGATGCATTTTCTGTAAATTTTCAATCTGTGTTTTTAATTATCATGTACAACATGTACATTTTTCGCATGTCATGGCATTGTGCTTCCGTGAACAAGATAAACTCTCTCGCTCTCGCTCTCGCTCTCCGCCCGAACAAGCCTCGGAAGGCCCAACGGTACTGACCGACCGCCATGTCGTACTCAGCCTATAGGCGTCACTGATTGCGGGTGCGGAGAGGCATGTGGCCAGCACAGTCGTTTTCAGCTTTCGTAAATGGAGCCGCTACTTCTCAGTCAAGTAGCTCCTCAGTTCTCCCCACAAGGGCTGAGTACGCGTCACATGCAAACAGTGCTCGCCAGACCGGACGGTCACCAATCCAAGTGCTAGCCAAGTATGACAGCGCTTAACTTCGATGAGCTGACGGGAACCGGTACTGCGGAAAGACCGACAGTGAAGAAGATACCGACTTCTTATAAACCAGTATTAAGCTTCAGATGGTTACAGAATAATCTACTCAGTAGAGTGAAATAAATTTCCTAGTCACGCAAATGACGACTGAAATTTACTCTGAAATTCAAACTTTATAACTACTCTTCGTAGTTTGCAAATATCGAGGGAGCGCTGGTCTGCCATGACCTATGACTGCCAGTAGATCTGGAAGATACTAACTTTCAAATGTTTGCATGACTGCCAGACGCACGGTAATTTAAATCTTAATTCAATCACATTTGGCTCTACCCGTCGCAGGTTCGGAACCTCCCTCGGGCATGGGTGTGTGTGTTTTCCTTAGCGTAAATTAGTTTAAGATGCACTACTGCCCATTAAAACTGCTACACCAAGAGGAAATGCAGATGATAAACGCGTATTCATTCGACAAATATATTATATTAGAACTGACATGTGATTACATTTTTACACAATTTGGGTGCATAGATCTTGAGAAATCAGTACCCAGAACAACCACCTCTGGCCGTAATAACGGCCTTGATACTCCTGGGCATTGAGTCAAACAGAGCTTGGATGGCGTGTACAGGTACAGCAGCCCATGCAGCTTCAACACGATAACACAGTTCATCAAGAGTAGTGACTGGCGTATTGTGACGAGCCAGTTACTCGGCCACCATTGACCAGATGTTTTTAGTTGGAGACAGATCTGGAGAATGTGCTGGCCAGGGTAGCAGTCGAACATTTTCTGTATCCAGAAAGGCCCGTACAGGCCTGCAACATGCGGTAGTGCATTATCCTGCCGAAATGTATGGTTTCGCAGGGATCGAATGAAGGGTAGAGCCACCGGTCGTAACACATCTGAAATGTAACGTCCACTATTCAAAATGCCGTCAATGCGAACAAGAGGTGACCGAGACGTGTAACCCATGGCATCCGATACCATCACGCCGGGTGATACGCCAGTATGGCGATGACGAATACACGCTTCCAATGTGCGTTCACCGCGATGCCGCCAAACACGATTGCGAACAATCATGATGCTGTAAACAGATCCTGGATTCATCCGAAAAAATGATGTTTTGCCATACATGCACACAGGTTCGTCATTGAGTACACCATCGCAGGCGCTCCGGTCTGTGATGCAGCGTCAAGGGTAACCGCAGCCATGGTCTCCGAGCTGATAGTCCATGTTGCTGGAAACGTCGTCGAACTGTTCGTGCAGATGGTTGTTGTCTCGCGAACGTCCCCATCTGTTGACTCAAGGATCGAGACGTGGCTGCACGATCCTTCACTGCCATGCTGATAAGATGCCTGTCATCTCGACTGCTAGTGATACGAGGCCGTTGAGATCCAGCACGGTGTTCCGTATTACCTTCGTGAACTCACCGATTCCATATTCTGCTAACAGTCATTGGATCTCGACCAACGCGAGCAGCAATGTCGCGATACGATGAACCGCAATCGCGATAGGCTACAACCCGACCTTTACCAAAGTCGGAAACGTGATGGTACGCATTTCTTGTTCTTACACGGGGCATCACAACAACGTTTCACCAGGCAACGCCGGTCAACTGCTGTTTGTGTATGAGAAATCGGTGGGAAACTTTCCCATGTCAGGACGTTGTAGGTGTCGCCACCGGCGCCAACCTTCTGTGAATGCTCTGAAAAGCTAATCATTTGCATATCACAGCATCTTCTTCCTGTCGGTTAATTTCGCGTCTGTAGCACGTCATCTTCATGGTGTAGTAATTTTAATGGCCAGTAGTGTAGATTAATTAGTGTGTAAGCTTAGGGACCGATGACCTCAGCAGTTAGGTCCCATAAGAGCTTACCACAAATTTCCATTCACATTTTTCGGAGTATGTGTAGCGTGAAAGCAATGAGTCGCCGACACCTGCCCTCGTGTTTCACTCAAAGCCGCCGGCTGTTCGCTGTGTGCGCTACTCGCGCTTGCAGCCCTCGTCGCCAGCAGATGAGAACTGGGGCTGCGTCTGCCTCGGGCAGCAGACAGCCCGAGTTCGCGGCGAGAAGAAAGAGCAGCTCTGGCCTGCTGAAGGTGGGAGCAGCCCTTTGTAACGCGTCAAAGGCTGCAGGCGACTGGAACACCGCGGGTTGACGCTACGTTCTCACTCATCTAACAACGAAGACACCGACAGGTTCCATCCGGCGAACTTCCTATCGTGTGAAGGCGGCATGTAGCAAACGTCAATCAACAATACTTAGATATCACTCTAATGGAAAGAAAGGACACTCCATCACGGAATTATTCGAGTAGAACAGAAATCAGTAGATGTGAGATACATCTAGAGACAAACAAATGATTCAAAATTGTTAAGGCCTTCGTGGCCACTTGTTTACAAACTGCCTATTGGCTTGTGTCTCGGGTTCTTCGGCCGACGCTCATCTAATGATTTTACTGACGTTTCGCCAGCACGAGTGGCTGACATTGTCAGAGTGTCACCCTCCATTGCCGGTGGTGAACTGGAGCCGAGCTCGCGGCCGCAGACTATATGTACCTGGCGCGCCAACGTCCGAGGGCATCTCCGCGGTCATTTCCGGTTCGGTTCTCGCCTTGTTACCTGCGACGGTCGTTCGCTGCAGTGCGGGAAGCCAGGAACCGTTTACCTTGAGGCTTTCCTCTTTCTTGTTGAAACTGTTCGCGTGTTTTTGTATTTCTACAGCTTCTCTGAACAAGCACGTGAGATAGTGTTTCTCTACAGCCAGAACTTCCGTGTCGGCGAATTTTATTACGTGGTCGATCTCACTTAGTGCGTGCTCTGCTAGGGCCGATTTCTCCACCTGCCCGAACCTGCAATGTCGCTTATGTTCTTTGATGCTGGTGTTGATTTATCGTCCAGTCATGCCGACATAAACTTTTCCGCATGTGCATGGTATACGGTATATTCCCGACATTGCAAGTGGGTCCCTTTTCTCCTTTGCCGATCTAAGACACTCTTTGATCTTCCTTGTCGGTTTGAAAATCGTCTTTACGTCATGTTTGCGCAATATACGGCCGATTCTGTTGGTAACTCTGGAAATGTATGGCAGAAAGGCCGTACCCGACGTTTCTTTTTCTGATTTCTTACTTCGCTGAGTGTTTGGCTCCGTTACACTTCTAATATAATTTTTGGAGTACCCATTGCTCCTCAGAACACTTTCCAGGTGTTGCATTTCTTGTCTAAAGTGCTGCGGCTCACATATTCGTCCTGCTCGCGTTACGAGCGTATTAATCATGCCTCTTTTCCGGTTCGGGTGGTGGTTTGATAGTTTCTACAGGTATCGGTCCGTGTGTGTCGGTTTCCTATTCACGCTGTGTCCTAGGTTTTCGCCATCCCTTGTGACCAGCACTTCTAAAAATGGCAGTTTTTTGTCCTTTTCTACTTCCATGGTAAATTTTATGTTTGCATGGAGGCTGTTCAAGTGTCTTAGGAAGTCAGCGAGCTGTTCTTCACCATGGCTCCACACAGCGAAAGTATCATCGACGTATCTGTACCACACCTTAGGTTTGGAAGTCGCCAAGTCCAGTGCCTGTTCTTCGAATTGTTCCATGAAGAAGTTGGGCACCACTGGACTGAGAGGGCTACCCATGGCGACGCCTTCCAGCTGTTCGTAGAAATCGCCATTCCACGTGAAATAGCTCGTGGTGAGACATGCATGGAAGAGCTTTGTGATGCATTGCGGGAAAATGGAACCGGTGTGCTCCAGAGCATCACTGAGTGGCACTTCCGTAAACAAAGAAACAACATCAAAGCTGGCCAGGATGTCGTTTGGTGCAGGTTTCAGTTTCGGAGTGAGACCAACCACGTAATAAAATTTGCCGACACGGAAGTTCTGGCTGTAGAGAAGCACTATCTATCGCACACGCTTGTTCAGAGAAGCTCTAGAAGTACAAAAACACGCGAACAGCTTCCACAAGAAAGAGGAAAGCCTTGAAGTAAACGGATCCTGGCTACCCGTACTGCAGCGAACGACCGTCGCAGGTAGCAAGTGGAGAACCGCACCGGAAATGACCGCGGAGAAGCCCTCGGACGTTGGCGCGCCAGGTACATATAGTCTGCGGCCGCGAGATCCTCTCCAGTTCACCACCGGCAATGGAGGGTGAAGCTTTGACAATGCCAGCCACTCGTGCTGGCGAAACGTCAGTAAAATCATTAGATGAACGTCGGCCGAAGAACCCGAGACAGAAGCCAATAGGCAGTTTGTAAACAAATGATTGCAATTTCAGGAAAAAATTGATGATTTATTATAAACTGAACAAGTCAGTAACGCACTGGTCCACCTCTATCCCTTATATAAGCAGTTATTCGACTTGGCGTGATTAATAGAGTTGTTGGATGCCTTACTGAGGGATATTTTGCGAAATTCTGTCCAATTGGCGCATTAGATCTCCAAAATCCCGAGCTGGTTCGCGGGCTCTGTCCACAATGTTCCAAACGTTCTCGACCGTGGATAGATCCTGCGACCTTGCCGGCCAAGGCAGTGTTTGGGAAGTACGCAGGCAAGCAGTAGAAATTTTCGCCGTGTGTGGGCGAGCGTTATCTTGTTGAAATGCAAACCCATAACGGCTTGGCATAAGGGCGCAGAATGTCGTCTAGGTACTGCTGTGCTTTAAGTGTGACCTGAATGGCGACCAAAGGCGTCCTGCTATGAAATGAAATGGCACCCCAGAACTTTGCATCGTGATTCGTAATAACACAGGCACTGCAATATCGTATTTATCCGCCAACACCGGGCAAAGGACATTCAAGTACAACGTCTCCTCTGTGCGGGAATATACAAAATGGATGTACGAGTACAGGTTGTTGACACAAGGCTAACGACGTATGGAAGTTCGGGTCTGGTGGTGGGTCGTGCTCACAATGAGCGGGAAATCCGGGTTCGAGTTCCGATCCGGCACAAATTTTCACTGCCGTCATTTAGTTATAGAGCTGATGCTTGGCCATATTCGCAGCTGCGAATACAGTTCTTGTATTGCGTAACGGCCGTAGTCGCCGCAGTGCCTGTTCCTTCGAACATGCATGAATGTCCGAAGGAACCTCGCATCGTAATTCGTAATAACACAGGCACTGCAATATCGAAGTAACGCGGTGTCCGACTCCTTCCGGAAAGAGTTCTCGTGAAATTTTAATATCAAATCACTTCGTGAAGCACAATGCCTCTCTTGTAAGGTCTGTCAATGCAGTTAGTTGAGCATCCTGGTAAAGCTGTCATGCCGTCTATACAATCCCGTGATGAAATGTGACGCTCTTCCTAGGATCTTTTTTTCTCTCACTCTCCCTTCTATCAGTCCTACGTGGTAGGGGTCCTCTGCTGATGAACAATACTTCCTGCTTAAGATTCTTCCTGCTTGTCTGTCTGGCATCTGCTTTTCCCTCTATTTGTTTTATGTGGTTATTCCACTTATGCTACGGTCGCAGGTTCGAATCCTGCCTCGGGCATGGGTGTGTGTGATGTCCTTAGGTTAGTTAGGTTTAAGTAGTTCTAAGTTGTAGGGGACTTATGACCACAGCAGTTCAGTCCCATAGTGCTCAGAGCCATTTGAACCATTTTTATTCCACTTAATGTCGCTCTGGATAGTTACTCCTAGATATTTTATGGTTGACAGATCGACAAATGTAACGTATCGCGCGTAAAAAGGCAAAGATTGTATGATTTCACAACTGCAGAAAAATCGCTGAAAGCAGTTACAACCATAAAATATTTAGGAGTATGAGTACGGAGTGGTTTAAAGACGAACTATCACGTAAAACTTATCCTAGGTAAGGCATCTGCCAGATTGAGATTCACTAGAAGAATTTTTAGGAAGTGTAGACCGCCCATTAAAGAGGAAGTTTATAAAACCCTTGTTCGACCAGTACTTGACTACTGGTCGTCGATCTGGGATCTGTACCAGACAGGATTGATACAGGAAATAGAGGAGATCTCAAGAAGAGCAGCACGTTTCGTTACAGGTTCACTCAGTAAGTGCGAAAGCGTCATGGACACAGTCAGTCAACTCTAGTGACATATGTTGCTAGTGAGGCATTCTGCACCACGGTATGGTTTCGGGAGTGTACTTTCCTAGAAGAGTCAACAAATCCGTTGTTTCCTCCTAGGTATGTCTCGTGGAAAGACAATGAAGGATAAATTAGAGAGATCAGAGCTCACACAGAGGCTCGACACCAGCGTCCTTCCTGTGAACCATTCGCGAGTGGAAGAGACGAAGTGGCTTGTGGAGTATAGGTGTATCAGGACTGCGGTTTTATCGTTCCGAGATACTGCTGCTAGCGTCTGCCATGCGATTATAGAATGGATGGACTCAGGAGGGCATTACTCACTGCTATGCAGGCTCTCAACGGCAACACTCGACTAGCGCCCGAGAGGGCTGGTGTAAGATTCGCTAGGCTGTGCAGGATCACGCCTGGTCACGTCATGTAACGCACCTTGAGTCAGGAAATGGGCTTGTTTGAAAGGTGTATAAGTGGCTACCACGCGAAGACAATTGGAATACCACGGACTCTCAGTACCGTAGCCATTGTTACAGCTTTACTTGACGCGGCAGCGAAGAGGAGCATCTCGACAGTGCTGCGCCCAGTTACAACGCTGGACACAGGAGCTGCGTCAGATCTTATTTTCAGATGAGTCTCAGTCCTGCATACAGCTTCACAATGGATGTATCGCCACAGCGTCATACCAGGCCGCTAAGTGAGCCAACACAAAATTGCACATTCCATCGGCAAACTTGAGTATCGTGCAATAGTTCTTTTTCAGCAGTGTCAGTCGAATACAGATGACCCTTCTACTGCTTCTGCATTTCGGCTCTGTTATGTACAATTGATTTCCCAAGCTTATCGAGGAACGGACAGAAAATCTCCCTGCACGTACTGCTTACTTCTCAAAATAAATTCCACGCATGACAGCTTCTGATCCCTTCTGCCTTATTCGATTAAGGACCAGTTGCTCGATTCGTGACATTCAGCTCCTGCCTCGGATATATTCACGACACGAGAAACTGCAAGCGCAGAAGCAATGTTTGCTATTCTCTGGGGCTTAGTACTGTAATCCTGCGGTAATAGGGAAACTAGTAACACGACACTACTTGTGACTGCAGAAGTTGGCGCTGATGCAACCTGTCAATTTGGAGTCACAGAAATACTGAGTTTGTCGTTGCGGTATGCATGCAGACAGAGTTACGCTGAAGCTGAGCACACTCGACGACAGTTTGCACTGGCGATATTAGTTCCACCGCCATCTCTGCGCTCGTCGCAGATTATTCAAAGTTGGACACAACGACGGGATCGTCCGCACACAAGTTGCTAATCCCATGCGCAGCCGGTGTGTGTTCTGCCGCCCGCGGAGGTAACGTGCGACGAGTTCAGATTGCGACTAACGGCGGGCTGGTTGTCGATACTCTGCACTGTAAGGGGCATTCGCTCTGCGCGGTACCAAAGCGAATGAGTTCATGAAGCTGCCCCGAGCGATAAGTTCACAGAAACTGTTAAACGCTTGACGACATCGTCGGACCACAAATGAAAATGCGGCTACCGAACTAAGGAGGCTACATCTTCACTACCACACCTCTTCAGAAAGCATTTACCCCGTGCAGATGTTGTTCTTGAAAACAAGTGTGTGTATCGTAAACGTCAGAAAAACAACAATATATGACAAATATTTACAACTAAAACAAATAAGCTAATGTACCATTCCACAGGTCCCAAGTGGAATGATCGTCATTTTTTAATGAACACTAAGAGTCATTTTACAAATACTAATGCACTGAATTTAAAATAAAAAAGTTTGCCATACAGACGCTACCGTCGTCGCTCTAAGAAAACAGTCTATAAAACCATC
Organism: Schistocerca cancellata; assembly: GCF_023864275.1. Lineage (NCBI taxonomy): Eukaryota > Metazoa > Arthropoda > Insecta > Orthoptera > Acrididae > Schistocerca > Schistocerca cancellata. The sequence continues at coordinate 50,510,279 of NC_064628.1, read as the reverse complement.
GAGAACATTGAATTCTCAACATCTGCTGCAGACAAGAAGAAGAATTCTGTGAAGAACATTGCCGCCTCTGCACTTGTCGACGGACCCTGTGTTTTCTGTGGTTGTAGACTTAATTTTAGTATTGATCTTAACGATACATTTTCACATGGTAATGGTTGGCTTACTGTAGCCATTGTACGTGGTGGTAGTGGAGTACCTAGTGTTGGTGGACTTGAGAGTTTTGTTGATAGAGACATTATTGCCTATCGTACCTACCACATGGCAGAACTTGCAAATAAAGACTTTGGTAAATCAGCTTATATGTCTACTTCAGCATTGTCGTTGTATACTCGTAACAAAAGAAAAATCTCCTACTTACTGTCGCTTGTGACACTGATTTCTCTCATAGAGCTTAATGTTACTCATGTGCAATTGCCTTCTTCATTCTAGCTTTGCTTCCCTTTAATAGTTCCCGTGCCGACACATGGAAATTTTAGTCGAGTTATTCATTTTGATAATAATTTAATTTAACTTAAAGGCAGTTGAAAACAGAAAATATAGGTGGGTGTCCATCGCAGCCGCAGGTGTCTGCGGCCTTGAAATACAATATACATGCAGCTACACTCTCTGTCAAGTTGTCTAAATTTTTCATTATGTTAAGACAGGTTACACTTCAGTGCAGTCCAGCAAATGTGGCTCAGGTTGTGGAGATTTTGACGCCTCACTCTCCTTCGTTCTTAGTATTCTTTACTGGACATTACGGAATTTGATAAAGTTATATCTGTCGTTTACATTGAAAAAATGGTTCAAATGGCTCTGAACACTATGGGACTTAACATCTATGGTCATCAGTCCCCTAGAACTTAGAACTACTTAAACCTAACTAACCTAAGGATATCACACAACACCCAGTCATCACGAGGCAGAGAAAATCCCTGACCCCGCCGGGAATCGAACCCGGGAACCCGGGCGTGGGCAGCGAGAACGTTACCGCACGACCACGAGCTGCGGACGTTTACATTGAAGATGTCCTACAGATACTGATAGTACAATTATACGCAACTAAACTAATGTTAATAGTTTTCTAAGTATTTAGCCTCTGACAAACGTGCAAACAGCATCACTTTTCTACTCTTTTAAAGTAGTGTAATTGGGCCAAGTGTTGGAGAGGATGAGCATTAATACACGTTCAGTTAAACGATAATCATTAGTTGATTTCTTCCACAGCCTCAATTAAAAGAACGATACTTTTCTATCAGGCTGTTAGTTTAAATGCACACTGTCAGCTAGTTTCGAGCGTTCACTCATTTCTCATGGGCACGCTGAGTGTGAATACATCATCCTCGTTACTGATATGATGGAATTATATTTTCCTGGAGACATTTGAGTCTCACCTTTATCTTCAACAAGGATAGAAGCGTAAATAATTAAAATTTGTACCAATAGCAGGACTTGAACCCTGATCTCTTTTTTACTAGGCAGATGTACTGACCACTACACCACCATAGCATTATAGTTCAGAGCACTTCAGACTACTCTAGTCCAATGCCCTCCCCAACGCAAATGTCAATTCCCCATTACGTACAAAGCTGGGGTGCTATTCCAGTATCGGAGAGCCTCGGCAATATTTGCAGATTTCTGCACAAATGACTGAAATGTGAATGTGTTGTAAGGTGTAATAATATTATTTTTAAAATGAGCTCATTATCTGTTATTATGTGAAACAGTTAAATGCTAAACAAATATACATCCAAAAAAAAGTTCAGGCCTTGGCACAAATTTTAATTCACTACTTCAGCTTCTGTCCTCACTACATGAGGTGTTTCACAAATCATATAATAGGCTTCTAGGGATTATGGAGAAGACTTAGTACACAACATTTTGATGAGAGACATATGTCCAGAAACCCGTCCGTTTGGACGTAAAATAAGTTCCCAGATGGGTTCACTTTCAAATCTTCCGCTTCTAGGTACGCAAACAGTGAGGACAATGAGCTTTGACCTCTGTGCTCTACAGTAGCCCACGGAATGGACAGTGTTTCGTCATCGGATTGTCCTCTGTGTGACGAGGGATGCCCTCTTTAAAGTCGAGAGTGCGGCGCTTGCATCGAGCACCACAGTCAAACCATCTAGTTCGTAACGGACCAGTTTCTCGCAGCCGGTATTGTAGTCGGACAAAATGGAATGTTACGTCATAATTACAAGATGAACTGACGACGGCGACCTCTTCACAGTTTGTGTGCGTACCCTGAAACGGGAGATTTAAAACTCATCCGATCTTCAAAATTATGTTAAACTATGGAACACAATTGAAGGATCGCTTTTTCGGTGCCTCGTAACTGTCTCACAATGCTGCACAGATTTTTAAATTTGGCTCAAATGTGCCAACAACTTTCCTCTATAATGGCGAGAAAGGATGGCGTCCTGCGTCGTCACCCACAGGCTTAGCGCTCTTCTCCCCTTCTTTGGACTTCTTTGATGTCCTCAGTCAATTTTAATTGGTAAGGATCCCATACCGTACAGCAATACTCCACAAGAGAACGGAAAAGCTTAGTGTACGAAGTCTCTTTAGTACATTCATTGCACCTTCTAAGTTTTGTGCCAATGAAACTCCATCTTTTGTTCACCTTCACTTCAATATTTTCTATATGATGGTTCTAATTTAGGTTGTTCGTAATTGAACACCTAGGTATTCGGTCGAAATGACAACCTTTAAATTTATGTGGTTATCGTGTAACCCAAATGTAACGGAATTTCTTTCGTACTTGCTCAGATGGCCTCATACTTTTATTGTTCACGGTCAAGTTCTACTTTATGCATCGTGAACATGTAGTGTCGGTCGAAATCATGTTGTAATTCGTTTTGATCTCATGATGACTTTATTAGATGGCAGATGAACTGCAAACAATATAAAAAGGCTGCAGAGATTTCTTACTAGATCGTTTGTGTGGATGAAGAACAGCAGTTAGTCTGTATCGTTTCCTTGGGTAGTCCCAGAAACAAATGCTGTTTCAGTAGAAGACTTTCTGTTATAACAAAATATGCCGTTTCTGACAGTAAATAACGAAAAACATTTTAATTGCAAGCAGTTTCAGGCCAAAGCAGGAATGGTTCTACATCTACATCTACATTTATACTCTGCAAGCTACCCAACGGTGTGTGGTGGAGGGCACTTTACGTGCCACTGTCATTACCTCCCTTTCCTGTTCCACTCGCGTATGGTTCGCGGAAGAACGACTGCCGGAAAGCCTCCGTGCGCCCTCGAATCTCTCTAATTTTACATTCGTGATCTCCTCGGGAGGTATAAGTAGGGGGAAGCAATATATTCGACACCTCATCCAGAAACGCACCCTCTCGAAACCTGGACAGAAAGCTACACCGCGATGCAGAGCGCCTCTCTTGCAGAGTCTGCCACTTGAGTTTGATAAACATCTCCGTAACGCTATCAAAAAATGGTTCAAATGGCTCTGAGCACTATGGGACTTAACATCTATGGTCATCAGTCCCCTAGAACTTAGAACTACTTAAACCTAACTAACCTAAGGACAGCACACAACACCCAGCCATCACCAGGCAGAGAAAATCCCTGACCCCGCCGGGAATCGAACCCGAGAACCCGGGCGTGGGAAGCGAGAACGCTACCGCACGACCACGAGATGCGGGCCCGTAACGCTATCACGCTTACCAAATAACCCTTTTGAAATGAATACGATCGAGTTCTTCGCTCTTCCTTCTCCTAGCTGAACTTTCCTATGATATCGTTGTGGACACAACATTAAAACCTAATCTTCCTGAAACTTCCTGGCAGATGAAAACTCTGTGCTGCGAGGAACTCGAACTCAGTGCCTTTGCCTTTCTCAGGCAAATGCTTTAGCGACTGAGCACCCGAACATGACTCACGGTCTTTCCCCATACTTCCTCCTAACTTCCTCCAGTGCCTCGTCTCCAACCTTCCAAACTTCAGAAAAGCTTTCCTATGGAACTTGCAGGACTAGCACTACTGGTAGATGGGATATTGCCGAGGCATGGCTCAGCCACAGCCTGGGGGGTGTTTCCAGAATTAAATTTTCATTCTGCAAAGGAGTGTACGCTGACAGCAAACTCCGTGGTAGATTAAAACAGTGTTCTGGACCGACTTGAATTCGGACTTTTGCCTTTCGCGGGCAAGAGCTCTACCGGCTTAGCTACCCAAGCTAGATTTCTGAACCCTCCTGACAGCTTTCTTTCTGGAATACTAGTCCCGTATGTGTCGTAGGAGAGATTGTGTGAAGTTTAGAAGGTAGGAGAAGACGTACTGGTAGAAATAAAGCTGTGAGGAGCAGTCATTAGTCGTGCTTGGGTAGCTCACTCGCTAGAGCGTTTGTCAGCGAAAGGCAGGGGCCCCGAGATCGAGTCACGGAGCGGTAAACAGTTTTGACCTGGCAGGAAGTTTCATATTAGCAAAGTCTCCGCTGCAGGTTGAAAATTTCATTCTGGCCTGATTCCCTAAACGGTCTTAGGGAAGTGCCATTACATTGCGAGGTGCCAGGGAAAGCGGTGTATTTAACACTATATTCTTCTAGAATCTCCATATGTAAATGATGCTCTAAGCCCCCCTATTCTAACTCCGACTTTTGCTGTTGCACATGGATTAAAAATATACGCGAACTGACTGTAATCAACCCTGCAAGTGGATAGAAAAGAGTTTGGCACCTGCAATAATTTAATTTGATAAATAAGTTAAATAAAGGAAGGTTTCATTAACGTAGTGAGAAATGATGGGTTGCTCTACCGATTAACAGAATGAAAGTTCTGTCCAAAATAACAATATGATTTATTAAGACTAAACACAAAATAATAAACAAAAACACATGAAACATTTATAATACATCAAATTGGCTCAAATTGGATACTCAAACAAACGCTATGAAGGTGAAGTTGTCCCTAAACTAGATTGTGAGGTTTAAGACGAAGTGGTATGTGGAGCCAATTCCTTGCCACTCAGATCTTAAGAGAGACACACAGCTAACCCAACATTAATTGCTGCTACTCAAGACAGAACAAAGTTAGAAAAAGACGAACAGGTGCGCTCTGCTGAGCTCTGATTATCACCTAGGAAAATGCCTATCTGCCGGTGCTGCGGACATACATTACCAAACTGTCTTCTTAACTACCAGAACACGATCTGGCGTACCGGAGGCGATGGCTGGTTGCTTCGACGTCCTCGACCGAAAGGCGAGAGCCGACTACCCCACAAGAGCACCCGTACAAAACCGAACACAGAACATTCCCGCTCCCACGACAGTGGCCGTGGTTAACCGTTCCGATCAGCAACTCGAAAACCGGCGGAAAATTCCACTCTATTGCTGGAGCACTACCATACCACCAATGGAGATTCTTGGCGCCAATTTCTGCACTGTTTTTGCTACGTCACGGGGCTATGCCCTGAGCAAGCCAATCACAGTTACTATTTTTCAGAAAACGCGAGAATTTTCCCGCCACAACTGCCTGGGTACACAAGTCATTCCCACACCTCGCTGGTAGCCCGCCAGAAAGTGTTTTCGCTAAGTTTCTGCGAAGTAACGGAACCTCTAGCCCAGCCGCTACTTCAGGCCCCCACGAGCGTGTCTGCCGCTATTGTACAATGTCAGCGTCTGGAAAGCATTCACTCAACTCCCTCACACCCGTCAGCTTACCCTTTCAAGATCAAGAGAGCCCGCCTGTCACCGGACCACCCGGGTGACGAGAGACGCTGCATGGGAAGTCCGCGTGTGAAGGAATAGCAACTTTTCACCGCATGCAATTAGAGAGGAAAATCGTAAGATGGAAATATGAGAGGGGGCTCATGCCACCTCTCAACGTTTGTAGGTTCGTCTCTTAAAACGATCTGCGTCTGCAGCAGCCGTAGATGGTGGTTATTATTGTGTAGGAATAACCCTTTAGAGCTACCAACACAACGCCTCGCCATTACCCTGCAGCGCTAGTGTAGTCCTCATTTGTCACGCCAGCGCGCTAGTTTCGCGCGCTGCACTCGGCCGGGCCTCCTCTTTGTCCGTTGGCTGGACGAGCCATATGTTTTCGCTTTCCGTAGCTCCGCTGCTGACCCCCGTCCCCAGAGCGGCTGTTTCGCTGCAGTCATTTCTTTTGAGCCGCGCGCGGCGCGCTCCCCGCGGGGCGGCGTGTCTTTTGTGCGGACCTCGTGGCCCGAATCTGTAATTGCGGCTGCTCGCGCTCCCGCTCTTAATTAATGCCGGCCCGCACTCCGGGGCTGCATCCCCCGCGGCTCTCCCAAATTACCAAATTCAACTAACGAATTCTTTCCTTTGTCTCGGCCAGTGTCGCGGTCTCCAAGAAATGAGGCTGCGCCGCCTTCACCGGCCACTTGTCGACACCGCGCAAACTTCGCGCCCCCCGTTTAAAACTAATGGCTTCCTCCCGCTGCCGCCCGAGACACAGATTCCAATTTAGATGTCTCCCCGACGAGCCTCATTTGTTTTAATTTTTTTGCTTATAATACATTCCTCATGAATTTCTCCTACAACAAAGAACAAAGCAACCACCGTTTAAGTTACCGACATTTTGTGGCATACATTCTTCTTTTGTTCATTTTGTTAAAAACAACGAGCCTCGGTTCGAATCAGTCATCCTACACAAACGCCTGGGCGCAAGAATTTGTGGGTATATGAAATGGAATATCTCGTAGATTCGGTGCACTACCAGAATGCTGGGAAAATGCACAACACTTGTAACCTCCCCCTCACTTATCGACCTTAATGACAGTGAAAAATGAAACCGCGTGTACCTAATGGGAATTTTGGAAAAGCAATCGTCACCGAAGTTAACCTGTCGGTAAAGAGGGAGGAAAGGGTTACATCTAAATGAAAGGAAAAATGCAAATGAAACTGGTGGAAATTAATTTTGGAAAAGGGTAAAGTTAAAAAAGAAAGTAAATGTGCGGCCGTTACGTTAACAATCAACTAGCGGTAATTAGATATTTGAGATTTGGGGAAAATTACGGTCGCCAGTCCTAAGGACAATTACTATAGTAACTGAAAGAGAAAGGTTATTACACATATAATTAACACTAGAAGCGTGGCAACTGAAGGTTGACACGTGTAGTGTGAAAACTGAAAGTTTGTCAGAAGTAATAAATTTCGGTACACTCTGACTTAATTTAGCAAAAGAATTAATAAAACCGGATAATCGAAAGTTAATTTAGTGACTGAAGTTAATAGTGAGCTTTCTTTCTGAAGCACATCGAAATTCAGTAAAATACGGTTAGTCTTGGACTACCTCAACAATCATTTCAAAAGCTACTTGAATCTACGCAATTTAGAAATAAGGGATTTAACTTTGAACTTGAATTAAATGATTCTGAACAATTAACAATAGTAAAATTTAGTACGTACCAAGCTGAGCTGCAGTCACAGGTAAGCTAAAATACGGTAACAAAACTCGCACTCTTAATTTGTGCTTGTGTAATCTGAATATTGTAGCCAGCTATGAATACTTTAACTGAACTTTGAAATTAAAGTAGTGAAGTGGAATGATGCTGGCGTTTGAATTTCAACGACACTCGGGTTCATTCCGGAAAAGGAAGGGACCCTGCTAGGCAATGCAATTGGGACAATGAGCAACAAAGGTTCATGCTAAGTTGCTGTAATTTTGCGAGGCAAATGAAACAATTTTAAAAGCTGAGGTCTGCCATACAGTTCTAAAACTTTACGTGCTTCCAGTCTTCCTTGTTGGTTGATTGAAGGTTTGAAGCCGTCGATCGAGGAGGTGGCGACAGTCACTCATTGTCGGCCGTCGCTGTTGCAGAAGCTGGATGTTGGCGCGCCTGCTTGTCGACCCGGTCACCAGGCGAAATGGGCTCTTGATGTGTACCAGCTAATGCTTCCCGTCCGCGACACCATGTCAGAAACAATCATCGCAAGTCGAGCGCAATTACATGCTGCCAAACCCCGAAAGCGCAGCAACTCGCGGGAGCTTCACACAACACACCTGCTCCACTCGCTACTCCAGCCAGACTCTCTCTCTCTGCTCCGCCCGCGCTCCACGCGGCAGAGTTAACACTACCAAAGATCCTACACACTTTGATTCTTCACACGCCCTATCGACGTAATCGTCCGATAGCAGTTTTCCCTAGGCAAGACCCAGCGCAAAAATACAAATAATATTTACAAAACAACCAATTATACATCGACATAAGTGCATAAATATAAATAAATATATATATATATATATATATATATATATATATATATATATATACAAACAGTAAAACAATTACAATATACAAAGAGACAGAAATGTCATATCTTGAGGTAACAAAACAAGGAAAAAAAATAATAGTACAATAGGTGGAAATAGGAGGATATGCATTTCCGGCGTTACACACTCACACAGTCCATTCTACAGGATGTCCGGAAATTCCCGTTACAAACTTCTAGGGCTTCTAGAGGCGAGTCAATACATAATATTTCGAATAGGAACACATATCCAGACAAAATATCCATTTATCAATTAAGCACATTTTTGGTATTAACACTTAAACTTTCCATGTTTATAGTCTTCGAAAACAGAAAAGAACCCAGCATATAGTGCGTACAGAACAGTACCGATGCACCACAATACCGGCTAGATGTGGCGACCACAAGCTTTGTTACAGACATTGTGCCTACGAAGCATGTTCTGGTATATACTCTCCATCCTACCTGATGATCCTTTATTTTTCTAGTGTAGCGGCCAAAACTCGTTCCAGCCGAATGTCCTCTGTCTCTACAGCAGTCTCGTAAATTAAACTTTGCATAAACTGTGAGAAATGGAAGTCTCGTTATGTTTCCTTTAGAATTGTTATCTAAAACTCGTATTCCTCAACGAAGATGTGGATGAGTTAAAGATCTGAATTGAAACCGTCGTAGGATATTGGTTTCTATTCAAAATATTATGTACTCGCTCCCCTCTACAAGTGCTACAACTGTGCGGAACACTTCCCACATAGTATTCGTGGGGGGGGTGTTGAACGACAACATAGGACAGCACGAGGTTTGTTCGCCCATCGGATAGTGTCACTGCCATGATTCAAACATGGTACTGGCATACGCCTGACGACAGACGCCATATTGTAAAAACCGACTCCCATATTTTGAAGAACCACTATCAAGTGCGCTGTCTATGAATGTCCTACATCCCCATAAGTACAGGGTGACAATTATGAATTATATGAAATAAAATCTCACAACTTCTGAACGGTTTGCGCTAGGACGTTCGAACTGCACGGTTGCCGATGGTCGCGATGGGAATTTGGTTTAGCGACGATGCCCACTTTAATTTGGATGGGTTAGTAATTAAGGAAAATTGGCGCTTTTGGGGGACTGAGTCTACACATTTCGCGATTGAGAAGTCTCTTCACCGTCAGTGGGTGACTATGTGGTGTGAAATGTTCAGTCACGGAATAATCGGTGCTACATCCCTTTATGACATGATGACTACCGAACGGTACGTAAGATTTCGGAAGATGATTTCATCCCCATTATTCATAGTGACCCTGATTTCGGCAAGATGTGGTTCATGCAAGACGGAGCTCCACCCCACCGAAGCTGGAGAGTGTTTGATGTCCTGGAGAAGCACTTTGGGGCTCGCATTCTGGCTCTGGAGTACCCAGAAGCAACTGGTATGGGCCTCGATTCGCCGCCATATTCTCCGGATCTGAACACAAGCGACTCTTTTTTGTGGGACTATATTAAAGACAAGGTGTACACCAATAACCTCAAAAACATTTCTAAACTGAAAACAGACATTTAGAAGGTCATCGACAGCTTCGATATTCCGATACTTCAGCGGGTCATGCAGAATTTCGCTATTCGTCTGCACCACATCGTCGGCAATGATGGCAGGCATATCGAACATGTCACAACCTAAATCCAAATATCTGTCGGGACGTTTATATTTTGAAGAAAGTGTGTGCACGTCGAAGTTTGTAACTAATTTACGTTTTTTTCATATATTTCAACAACTGACGCCCTGTAAGTCTCTCATAGGGAACGAAAAGATCAGATTAGACTAATTACAGCGCATGCAGAGGCATTTACGCAACTATTTTTTCCGCGAACTTTTTTCGAATGAAACGGGAGAAACCATATTATGTGATACAGCGAGAAGTATATTGTACAATGCACCTCTCAGTAGTCTGCAGAGTATGGCTGTGGATGTAGATGTAGAAAGTTAACATTTGTTAGCCTCACATTCGAAAAGAATGTGATGTGATTACTTTTGCCGGTCGATTCTTGAAGTAACAAATTAGCCTTCCCGTCTTGTCATAATTTCTTTTTGCAATTGTTGGGCGCCAGGTTACTGAAGGTAAGCTGTATAACAGCAGATCTGTAGTAACAGACTGGTTAACGCAAAAAGGCTAGTAGATGATTACCCACGGTGAAAGGAGAACTTGCATAAGTAATTTATATTTTCAGTAAACCAAAGCAATTAATAATGTGTCGAAATAATCAACAATCAGTTGCACGAAGGAAATTTTATTCCTTTACCGATTTCAGGCATCTAGTGCCCTTCCTCAAAGAGGAGGTAACGTGCTGCATACACATGCTTATTTTTTATGTTTGCTGGTGGCGCGATAGTTAAAATCTTCTGTAGAAGGGCACAAGGTGCCTGAACCCGGTAAAGGAATAAAATTTTCTTTGTGCAACTGGTTGCTGACTATTTCAACAACTAGAAATACGGTTACTGAAGATGGGTAAAACACTGAAATTAATAATTAGCTGGTTTATCTCAGTGCAGTTGACTTGGGTGGAAGATTAATAGCACATTAATTATGCCATGTAGAACACTGGAAGCAGTTACAAATATGCATTATAAGTATTCGTTTTTGCGAACAATACCGTCTACTTCACTTTATGTATTTTCATTTACTGTAGCGAGTTTCAGCTATTGCCAACATCAGTTCCCGCAGTTAACTTTAAAATAAAATGAGAATAAAATTTGTTATATATACCGTATTTTATTACTTCTATCTTAATTAATGAATTTGATTATCGCAGCAGACAAAACACGTAATCGTTGAAAATACGTTAATCAATTTAGACGGTATTATTCGAAAAAGTTTGTGACGATCAAAGACTCGTGTAAGAAATTTCCATCCTTTGTTAATAAATATATGTTAAACAAATACAGTGAAGAGTCGTCTCGCCTTTGATGGAACGGGAGAGTTCTGGGTGCTAGGTTCCTTCATTATCCACCTCGCTGCGTACGCAGTCTTTGTGACACTTATTAGTTTAATGTCATTGACGCTGCGTGACATTACTTATGGGGCTCATTAGTTGTCTTTCTTCATTATGAAATGCTGTGGCACGAATATTTTAGTAGTTAACCACCTTATAACACCCACACATTAATCTGAAACATATCGAAAACTGCTAGAGAAAGTCTTCACTTAAAACTTCCGGGCTGATAGGTCGTGGTCGAAGTATAAAACTGTCTCCTGACGTTCCGTCTCCGACTGCGGGAGACATCATCGGAGGTAAAGCGGCGAACTGCGAAGAGAACTCGAGGAAGCGCTGATTACATAGGCAGTACAGAGGGCGCCACTGTCGATCACGTGGCGTCGGCTATGAGATTGTCTCTGGTAATGCCAACATTCTCGATTGAAAGTAATCGATCGTCACGCTTGCAGTGCAACGCTGAGATCCAAATTTTATCCAGTTTAATACCTTCGTCTTTCCTGTTAAAATTATTACGATGTTTATCAATCTCGATAGCGTCTCTATACAAGCGTGCATAATAATGCGAGCTTTTGATATGACGCTTGTCTCGCTGAATTTTATTTCATGATCACACGACACTCTTTGGCTACACCGGGGGTATATAAAATTCCTTGTAGTTGTGGACAGGTTTACATCGGTACCACAAAGAGAAGTGTGAACACCCGTCTTGTCGAACATAAGAGCAATTGCCGCCTGGGTCACACGGATAAATCGGTCGTAGTGGAACATGTTTACCAGGAAGGTGATCATGAAATAAAATTCAGCGAGACAAGCGTCATATCAAAAACCTCGCATTATTATGCACGCTTGTATAGAGAGGCTATCGAGATTGATAAACATCGTAATAATTTTAACAGGAAAGACGAAGGTGTTAAACTGGATAAAATTTGGATGTCACCGTTGCACCGCAAGCGTGACGATCGATTACTTTCAATCGAGAATGTTGGCATTACCAGAGACAATCTCATAGCCGACGCCACGTGATCGACACTGGCGCCCTCTGTACTGCCTATGTAATCAGCGCTTGCTCGAGTTCTCTTCGCAGTTCGCCGCTTTACCTCCGAGGATGTCTCCCTCAGTCGGAGACGAAACGTCAGGAGACAGTTTTGTACTTCGACCACGGCCTATCAGCCCGGAAGTTTTAAGTGAAGACAGTACCGGCCGTGAAAGCTTACATTGTATGATGCTAGAGAAAGTATTAATAGAAAAATTACATTTGTAAATGCTTCAGCGAACGCAAAAACCGTGTTGGTATCGTAAGTAGTCCCCGCCCTACACTGCAAGGCGTATGGACGTAGACGTAGAATAGGAGTATTATGTCAGATTGCTGGCGGGCACACACCCCGTCCTCGACAACATGGTGCCAGCTGGGGCGTGGGGGCGTGGCGGCAGTTGTTTATGGATTAGCCCCGCTCTCGGCCGCATTACCAGCTGGTGTCTGCTTCGTCGGGGGCCGGCGCCACCACAAAAAGCTCTCCGCCACTGCCCGGACGAGGGGTGGGGGCGGCTCTGCGAAGAACCGGCCAGTGCTAACACGGCCTCTAATGTAGGCCGCTTCTGGTACAGCGCAGAGCCGGTGCTCACCGAGCGTGTTCTCTGAGCACCAACTGTGTCCGTCCGTGTCGGCGGCAGCTCTCACCCAAGCGGTAAAAGCCAGGGGGCAGCCCGAAATCTGCACTGTCGTTTCACAAACGCGGAAACCCGCTAGAAAGAAGGAATTTGAATATCTACACTACTGGCCATTAACACTGCTACACTGAGAACAAATTCAGATGATAAACGGGTATTCATTGGACACATATATTATACTACAACTGACATGTGATCACATTTTCACGCAATTTGTGTACGTAGATCTTGAGAAATCAGTACCCAGAACAACCACCTCTGGCCGTAATAACGGCCTTGATACTCCTGGGCATTGAGTCAAACAGAGCTTGGATGGCGTGTACAGGTACAGCAGCCCATGCAGCTACAACACGATACCACAGTTCATCAAGACTAGTGACTGGGGTATTGTGACGAGCCAGTTGCTCGGCCACCACTGACCAGACCTTTTCAATTGGTGAGAGATCTGGAGAATGTTCTAGCCAGGGCAGCAGTCGAACATTTTCTGTATCCAGAAAGGCCCGTACAGGACCTACAACATGCGGTCGTGCATTATCCTGCTGAAATGTAGGGTTTCGCAGGGATCGAATGAAGGGTAGAGCCAAGGGTCGTAACATCTGAAATGTAAAGTCCACTGTTCAAAGTGCCCTCTATGCGAACAAGAAATGACCGAGACGTGTAACCAATGGCACCCCATACCGTCACGCCGGGTGATACGCCAGTATGGGGATGACGAATACACGCTTCCAATGTGCGTTCACCGCGATGTCGCCAGACACGGATGCGACCATCATAATGCTGTAAACAGAACCTGGATTCATCCGAAAAAAATGACGTTTTGTCATTCGTGCACCCAGGTTCGTCGTTGAGTACACCATCGCAGGCGCTCTACATCTACATCTACATTTAAATTTATTCTCCGCAAGCCACCCAAGGGTGTCTGGCGGAGGGCATCTTAGTGCCGCTGTCATTACCTCCCTTTCCTGTTCCACTCGCGTATGGTTCGCAGGAAGTACGACTGCCGGAAAGCCTCCATGCGCGCTCGAATCTCTCTAATTTTACATTCGTGATCTCCTCGGGAGGCATAAGTAGGGGGAAGCAATATATTAGATACCTCATCCAGAAACGCACCCTCCCGAAACCTGGACAGCAAGCTACACCGCGATGCAGAGCGCCTCTCTTGCAGAGTCTGCCACTTGAGTTTGCTAAACATCTCCGTAACGCTATCACGCTTACCAACTAACCATGTGACGAAACGCGGCGCTCTTCTTTGGATCTCCTCTTCTCCTCTGTCAACCCGACCTGGTACGGATCCCACACTGATGAGCAATACTCAAGTACAGGTCGAACGAGTGTTTTGTAAGCCACCTCCTTTGTTGATGGACTACTTTTTCTAAGGACTCTCCCAATGAATCTCAACCTGGCACCCACCTTACCAACAATTAATTTTATACACTCCTGGAAATGGAAAAAAGAACACATTGACACCGGTGTGTCAGACCCACCATACTTGCTCCGGACACTGCGAGAGGACTGTACAAGCAATGATCACACGCACGGCACAGCGGACACACCAGGAACCGCGGTGTTGGCCGTCGAATGGCGCTAGCTGCGCAGCATTTGTGCACCGCCGCCGTCAGTGTCAGCCAGTTTGCCGTGGCATACGGAGCTCCATCGCAGTCTTTAACACTGGTAGCATGCCGCGACAGCGTGGACGTGAACCGTATGTGCAGTTGACGGACTTTGAGCGAGGGCGTATAGTGGGCATGCGGGAGGCCGGGTGGACGTACCGTCGAATTGCTCAACACGTGGGGCGTGAGATCTCCACAGTACATCGATGTTGTCGCCAGTGGTCGGCGGAAGGTGCACGTGCCCGTCGACCTGGGACCGGACCACACCGTTAGGCCGTCTTCCGCTCACGCCCCAACATCGTGCAGCCCGCCTCCTGGAAATTGAAATAAGAACACCATGAATTCATTGTCCCAGGAAGGGGAAACTTTATTGACACATTCCTGGGGTCAGATACATCACATGATCACACTGACAGAACCACAGGCACATAGACACAGGCAACAGAGCATGCACAATGTCGGCACTAGTACAGTGTATATCCACCTTTCGCAGCAATGCAGGCTGCTATTCTCCCATGGAGATCTTGCTGGCCAGGGTAGTTGACTTACACCTTCTAGAGCACGTTGGGTGGCACGGGATACATGCGGACGTGCATTGTCCTGTTGGAACAGCAAGTTCCCTTGCCGGTCTAGGAATGGTAGAACGATGGGTTCGATGACGGTTTGGATGTACCGTGCACTATTCAGTGTCCCCTCGACGATCACCAGTGGTGTACGGCCAGTGTAGGAGATCGCTCCCCACACCATGATGCCGGGTGTTGGCCCTGTGTGCCTCGGTCGTATGCAGTCCTGATTGTGGCGCTCACCTGCACGGCGCCAAACACGCATACGACCATAATTGGCACCAAGGCAGAAGCGACTCTCATCGCTGAAGACGACAAGTCTCCATTCGTCCCTCCATTCACGCCTGTCGCGACACCACTGGAGGCGGGCTGCACGATGTTGGGGCGTGAGCGGAAGACGGCCTAACGGTGTGCGGGACCGTAGCCCAGCTTCATGGAGACGGTTGCGAATGGTCTTCGCCGATACCACAGGAGCAACAGTGTCCCTAATTTGCTGGGAAGTGGCGGTGCGGTCCCCTACGGCACTGCGTAGGATCCTACGGTCTTGGCGTGCATCCGTGCGTCGCTGCGGTCCGGTCCCAGGTCCACGGGCACGTGCACCTTCCGCCGACCACTGGCGACAACATCGATGTACTGTGGAGACCTCACGCCCCACGTGTTGAGCAATTCGGCGGTACGTCCACCCGGCCTCCCGCATGCCCACTATACGCCCTCACTCAAAGTCCGTCAACTGCACATACGGTTCACGTCCACGCTGTCGCGGGATGCTACCAGTGTTTAAGACTGCGATGGAGCTCCGTATGCCACGGCAAACTGGCTGACACTGACGGCGGCGGTGCACAAATGCTGCGCAGCTAGCGCCATTCGACGGCCAACACCGCGGTTCCTGGTGTGTCCGCTGTGCCGTGCTTGCGATCATTGCTTGTACAGCCCTCTCGCAGTGTCCGGAGCAAGTATGGTGGGTCTGACACACCGGTGTCAATGTGTTCTTTTTTCCATTTCCAGGAGTGTATATTGTAAAAAGCAATGGTCCCATAACACTCCCCTGTGGCACGCCAGAGGTTACTTTAACGTCTGTAGATGTCTCTCCATTGAGAACAAAATGCTGTGTTCTGTTGGCTAAAAACTTTTCAATCCAGCCACACTGCTGGTCTGATATTCCGTAGGCTCTTACTTTGTTTATCAGGCGACAGTGTGGAATTGTATCGAACGCCTTCCGGAAGTCAAGGAAAATGGCATCTACCTGGGAGCCTGTATCTAATATTTTCTCGGTCTCGTGAACAAATAAAGCGAGTTGGGTCTCACACGATCGCTGTTTCCGGAATCCATGTTGATTCCTACAGATTAGATTCTGGGTTTCCAGAAATGACATGATGCGCTAGCAAAATACATGTTCTAAAATTCTACAACAGATCGATGTCAGATATACAGGTCTATAGTTTTGCGTATCTGCTCGGCGACCCTTCTTGAAGACTGGGACTACCCAATCATTTGGAACCTTCCGTTCCTCTAGAGACTTTCGGTACACGGCTGACTGTGATGCCTGTGATGGAGCGACAAGGGTAACCGCAGCCATGGTGTCCGAACTGATAGTCCATGCTGCTGCAAACGTCGTCGAACTGTTTGTGCAGATAATTGTTGTCTTGCAAACGTCCCCATCTGTTGACTCAGGGATCGAGACGTGGCTGCACGATCCGTTACAGCCGTACGGATAAGATGCCTGTAATCTCGACTGCTAGTGATACGAGCCAGTTTGGATCCAGCACGGCGTTCCGTATTACCCTTCTGAACCCACCGATTCCATATTGTGCTAACAGTCATTGGATCTCGACCAACGTGAGCAGCAATGTCGCGATACGATAAACCGCAATCGCGATAGTCTGCAATCCGACCTTCATCAAAGTCGGAAACGTGATGGTACGCATTTCTCCTTCTCACACGAGGTATCACAACAACGTTTCACCAGGCAACACCGGTCAACTGTTGTTTGTGTATGAGAAATCGGTTGGGAACTTTACTCATGTCAGCACGTTGCAGGTGTCGCCACCGGCGCCAACCTTCTGCGAATGCTCTGAAATGCTAATCATTTGCATATCGCAGCATCTTCTTGCTGCCGGTTAAATTTCACGTCTGTTCAAAAAATGGTTCAAATGGCTCTGAGCACTATGGGACTTAACATCTGAGGTCACCAGTCCCCTAGAACGTAGAACTACTTAAACCTAACTAACCTAAGGACATCACACACATCCAAGCCCGAAGCAGGATTCGAACCTGCGACCGTAGTAGTCGTGCGGTTCCAGACTGAAGCGCCTAGAACCGCACTGCCACACCGGCCGGCAGGAAACTTATACTTCCATATCCAAGCAACATGCATCAGCGATGGCTAAAAACTCTCTAAACCCGTCTCATGGCCCAGTCGAAGCTCGAACACGAAGCGAACGTAAAGCAGCACGTGTCGAACATGACTGATGATGACGAAGTTCCACACTCTTTGACAGAGCGTCGGGGAACGATGTCGGAGACCCGCACCGCCTTACTAGGCAAGGTCCTAATGGAGGTGGTTCTCCGTTGCCTTCCTCCGACCGGAATGGGGATGAATAATGATGATGAAGACGACACAACAACACCCAGCCATTCGAGGTAGGTGAAAAATCCCTGACCCCGCCGGGAATCGAACCCGGGACCCCGTGCTCGGGAAGCGAGGACGCTACTGCGAGACCACGAGCTGCGGACCGAAGATGAATGAACATACATGGTCATCAGTCCTGAGACTGGTTTGATGCAGCTCTCCATGCTACTCTATCCTGTGCAAGTTTCTTCATCTCCCAGTACCTACTGCAACCTACATCCTTCTGAATCTGCTTAGTGTATTCATCTCTTGGTCTCCCCCTACGATTTTTACCCTCCACACTGCCCTCCAATATTAAATTGGTGATCCCTTGGTGCCTCAGAACATGTCCTACCAACCGATCCCTTCTTCTGGTCAAGTTGTGCCACAAACTTCTCTTCTCCCCAATCCTATTCAATACTTCCTCATTAGTTATGTGATCTACCCACCTTATCTTCAGCATTCTTCTGTAGCACCACATTTCGAAAGCTTCTATTCTCTTCTTGTCCAAACTATTTACCGTCCATGTTTCACTTCCATACATGGCTACACTCCATACAAATACTTTCAGAAATGACTTCCTGACACTTAAATCTATACTCGATGTTAACAAATTCCTCTTCTTGAGAAACGCTTTCCTTGCCATTGCCAGTCTACATTTTATATCCTCTTTACTTCGACCATCATCAGTTATTTTGCTCCCCAAATAGCAAAACTCCTTTACTACTTGAAGTGTGTCATTTCCTAATCTAATTCCCTCAGCATCACCCGACTTAATTTGACTACATTCCATTTTCCTCGTTTTGCTTTTGTTGATGTTCATCTTATATCCTCCTTTCAAGACACTGTCCATTCCGTTCAACTGCTCTTCCAGGTCCTTTGCTGTCTCTGACAGAATTACAATCTCATCGGTGAACCTCAAGGTTTTTATTTCTTCTCCATGGATTTTAATACCTACTCCGAATTTTTCTTTTGTTTCCTTTACTGCTTGCTCAATAAACAGATTGAATAACATCGGGGAGAGGCTACAACCCTGTCTTACTCCCTTCCCAACCACTGCTTCCCTTTCATGTCCCTCGACTCTTATAGCTGCCATCTGGTTTCTGTACAAATTGTAAATAGCCTTTCGCTCCCTGTATTTTACCCCTGCCACCTTTAGAATTTGAAAGAGAGTATTCCAGTCGACATTGTCAAAAGCTTTCTCTAAGTCTACAAATGCTAGAAACGTAGGTTTGCCTTTCCTTAATTTTTCTTCTAAGATAAGTCGTAAGGTCAGTATTGCCTCACGTGTTGCAGTATTTCTACGGGATCCAAACTGATCTTCCCCGAGGTCGGCTTCTACTAGATTTTCCATTCGTCTGTAAAGAATTCGTGTTAGTATTTTGCAGCTGTGGCTTATTAAACTGATTGTTCGGTAATTTTCACATCTGTCAACACCTGCTTTCTTTGGGATTGGAATTATTATATTCTTCTTGAAGTCTGAGGGTATTTCGCCTGTTTCATACATCTTGCTCACCAGATGGTAGAGTTTTGTCAGGACTGGCTCTCCCAAGGCCGTCAGTAGTTCCAATGGAATGTTGTCTACTCCGGGGGCCTTGTTTCGACTCAGGTCTTTCAGTGCTCTGTCAAACTGATGCACGACTGATATATTAAGTGCAAATTATCCCCCACACCGATACGCCGTGATAGCAGTCCGAACCGTGTCCGGATCATCTCCCTGCTCAACCCGGTGACTGCATGCATATGCAGATGGCCGCCTATTTACTCCCTACGATGATCAGGATCTGGGTAAAACTTGACTCCACTGATCCACATTCCATTGCAGGTGCTCCCTCGGCCTCGTCCTTCGCGCTCCACGGACCGGGAGTTTGCCAAGAGGCGAAATTGATCGTGTGGACACGGGTGCGTATTGTTCTGGATCGATCGACGCAAGTCTTCTAGCTGTCTTCAAGGAAGCGCGCAAAATTGTTGCATTCTTCGGAGGAGACCTGTGAGCCATAATTTGCACACAGCAGCCACTACGCTGTACTGTGGCCGCCGAGGCAGATTTTGACTGACTGGCGGTAGTAGCTGAAAGTTCTATTGACGACGTTGTGGTGTACTCCATTTCGGTAACAAACTACCCGTGCTGTAAAGCTATTGCCGGCCCCTGTGGCCGAGAGGTTCAAAGCGCTCCAGTCCGGAACCACGCGGCTGTTACGGTCGCAGGTTCGAATCCTCCCTCGGGCATGGATGTGTGTGATGTCCTTAGGTTGGTTAGGTTTAAGTAGTTCTAAGTCTAGGGAACTGATGACCTCAGATGTTAAGTCCCATAGTGCTTACAGCCATTTGAACCATTTTTGTAAAGCGGCTTGCGTGTACAGGCTAAGCTGGAAGTTCTCCATCAAGGCACGTTCACAGACTGACCACTTCCTGATTGTCCCGTTCATGATTGCGAAACAGCACGCTCTGCTGATAATGTACGTTACTTTTACCTCCGGCCCACTGAAACGTCCCCTTAGAACAATTATACACGACTGTGCTTAAACTGACACACAATATTTTTTAGCGCACTGCAATCTGACTTTCAGAAATCCCTACAAAGGAATGGCCCTGACTAGCATTAACCTGTACCTTTCACAAATCACTTACCTCACAAAAATCTTCGTTACTCAAGCTACTGCAATACAGCGAGCGCCACTACTGCCAGCTAAATAAAAGATTCAAACTACAGAAGGCACTAACTACTGATAGGCATAGTTAGCAAATGAAAGGTTTTAATAGAGAACAAACAATGTATTTACCTTAATAGTGTTGAAAAAGCATAATATGCATAGCAGTTCATAATATCCATTCTGTACTCAAAAATCCGCCATCTCATTTCCCACATCCACCACTGCTGGCGGCTCACCTCCAACTGCGCAACGCTACGCGCTGTTCACATCCAGCTGCCGCTGCCCAACACTACAATGGCAGACAACAATGCAAACTAGCCACAGACTGCACACAGCACAGCCAGTGATTTTCATATAGAGCGCTACGTAACGTTGCCAATAAGAAAACATAAACAGCCTACTTACATAAAGAAAACATAAACAGCCTACTTACATAAAGAAAACATAAACAGCCTACTTACACCAAAGGTGGCTGTACGTAACGGGTTCCCATGGGCAGAAGAATATTGAGAAAGACGTTTCCGACAAAAAAAAACCTAAGCCATGAAAATCATGAAGGTAGTGCGATACTTTTTTGTGCAATTTAGAAAGTGCATCGTCAAACGTCCTGCACTTAATGCGCAACAGTCCATAAAAAGCTGGAGTTGTGCACCGTTTTAATGACCGTTCGATTTTCGTGCCCGCTAACGTCAACATGGCTTTCCTCTCCACTATTGTGTCGACTGGAATGGCCAACGCTACGTAAGTAAATAATTATGTCACCGGTACGTCCTAAACCAATAGATATACTCTCCATGAAACCTTCCCAGTCGGTATTACTATCCCGGAACCTGGTACCAGTGGCAGGATGCCTATCTGAGGAAACTCCAGGAGCAACAAAAATTTGAATCGCACACTATCTTGTATTTCTATAGGTCATATTGCCCCACTGTGCATGCATAGATAGACCCGATTTCCACCTCCGACTCGGCTTACCGCTCAGTCTAAACCTGGGCGCTTCCCCGCCTGCATCTCCATGCATTTCGGCCTGCTGTATACATGATATGTTATTTCTACACTAATTCCACATCAGTTATCATCATTATACTGTTTTTATTACTGAAAGCGTTCTTTTCGTCGATTTCCACGTTTTCAGTAATTTTAGGCACTCTGGTTGGCTTGTGACCCATACGTAATGATTAACTGGTTGTGTTCGGCATACTGTCATCCGTTCCGGATTCATGGTTGGTGTTTTTAATTTTTGACTTGGTGTTCTAGCCCATTATTGGCCTTATATCGCATTAGGTTGGGGCGATATTTCTTGAAGGTTCTCATAATTTTTTTTTTTTAATTAGGCACCCTTGAGGAACAGTGGGTCCCATATATTCCGCTTACCTGACGATCCGCTAATGGCATCATTTATTCATAAGGGAATGTTTGGTCCGGTCCATATTGCAACTTCAATGTCATGATTCACGATGTAAGTAACATGCTCTATTTATTACAAGTGATGTAACTATTTGGAAAAATGAAGAAACCGCAGAACATTTGCTTAATCGACAATCCTTTATTGTGTGCACAACCGGTTTCGGAACACTTAAAGTTAAATCATCTGCTCTAAAAAATAAAATCACTAAATCATCTGAGGCCATGCTCCCCCCAGTATTGTTCTGTTTCTGTTCCACGTCACGCAGCGAGGAAGAACGGTTGTCATGGAATTCTTGTCCCTTTTTCTCTATTGGCACGGAACCTTTGGTTTCATATCAGCATTGGGGTGAATATGACCTCACATGATTAAGTGAATTTATTTTTGACACCAGCCGATACCGGTTGTCTACATAATAAAAGATTGTGGATTAAGCAACTGTCCTGCGGTTTCTTTATTTTTGAAAGAGGACTTGTACTTTTACAACTCCCCACAAGAAGAACTCGTTATAACTGTAACTGGACCACAATTGTGGAGAATGAGTTCTCTAATCTGTGGTTTCTAAGCTACAGAACCGGTCGTTAAACAGTTTATTTATAAAATAAGCCAAGCATTTATTATTCATGAGAGCAGCCAAGCGTTTATTGTTCGAGGTGAAATATTTGAATTTCCGTTTTTCGCGTAATTATTTACCGAATTTAAAATGATGTTATAACTGCTCATTAAGAGATGTAATTTTACGTTAAATGTTAAACACTACAAGACACGTGTTACAATCAGATACCGCGTGTTTGTCCTGAGGTAGCCTGACGCACGACGCGCAAATACTCGAACTTTGTTCAAGCAGTATTTGAGAAAGACAGCACGTAACGACTTCCAACAAACTTTAAATATAATTTTAAACCTTTACGAACATTTTCTCACCGACACCCCCCACAAAATGATAAAAGGGAAAAAAGTATATCGCTCAGTACATTTTCTCTGTTCACGCAGTAAAATTTCAGTATCAGACATGACGTTTAAATTATTTACGCCTTTACTGCCGAGTCTATTCGCAACACAGTTTAGAGACAGACTCCGCTTATACCAATGAATGTATCTGCAAATTGATGTCATTATACTACACATAGTTCAGAAGATATAACATCGCTGACATTTAGATTCGCTAGACACTTTGTAAACACTATCTGCATGTATCAGTGCACCAGCATAATTATATCATTCCACAACAAACAGTGCAGGAGATATGACGTCATAACACTTTTCGCTTCGTATGCTCTTTTCTATTATTTACTTTGTTTTGTTTTACTATTATTATTATTATTTGCGTAACGACGCATATATGAAAAGAGCCGCGAAATACCTTTTAGTAATGCTGTGCTATGACTTACTTTATAATCATTAATTTTCAACAAAACAGAATATATTGGGTTCTTACTGTTCTGTATCTGGCTTTCTATTAAAGGAACATTTTTCGTTACTGTAACTCACTCTAAAAGTCAACATATCTTCCCTACTTTACAGTTATTGAAAATGAAAATTACTTTGTTATGAATACTGCTGTTACAGTTCGCATGATTGTTCAACAACAAAATTTTGCAGTGGATTTTGGTTATCAGTAAAACACCATTCAGTACGACGATTAGCACAAGAACATCAGACTATTATCGGAGAAAAATACGTTTTCACTATAAGGTTTGCCAGACCAGAAACAAGCACAGCAAGATTCCTATTATATTACGAAGGTAAATTATCTTTTTGTACTGTTAGTTATATATATTATCAGCGGCCCGCGTCAACCTGCAACACATCATAAAATCTGCTGCTCTGCTCTGCAAGTCCGGAAGCTGAAAGAAATAATTTTATTTCACTATTACCTTCCCGCCTCTTTGCGGTATGATAGATTTCATTTAATGTAGTTTGAATACGCCGCGGCAGCGGCTCGTTCGTTCGTAGCGCAGCTCGGCACCACGGATAATGTTTAAATAACTTAAAATGTCTCAAAAGGATGGGATAATATGCCAAGCAAGCTATTACAAATAATAACGCAAGGTTTCATTTAAATAACTCTATTCAAAACATTTAAATATGTTAAATTTTTAAAATGAGTACGTAATGGCGTACATCTCTCAGTCTTGACAAAAGAAGGCTACGCTAGCGTACAATACAACGTCACAGGCTATCCTACTCGCTTAACTCCAAGAAGAAGACAGAGAAATTAATGTTCGCTCTGTATTGTTTATACTAGTTGCACATTCTCATCTTTGTTTGATATTTATCGTCTGTGGCGGTTTCAGTACTCGCCGACACAGATATTATCTAAAATAAATAATTTAAAAAAATACATAATTTTATACAATAACCAAATATGATACACAAGGTTATCTCGTTACTACATAATATGTCTTTTGCTAATAGACGTTACACACTGAGATGCGAAAGAAACTTGCTTTTGCTTAAAACTGGGCGTAAATTATCCACACTATATTCATCCATTGTTTCATAATGAGAGCACTTAGCGATCTCCACCAAACTTTAAGCATAATTTCAAACCATTTCTATACTACTTCTCTTTTACAAGCTGAACGTCAAGTATTTAACACATTATCTCACTTGTACACACTTGAAGCTGTTTATATGTGGCAGTTCGATTCTTGAAACTATCGGGGTTTACTGGCAGGGGTACAAGGAATAGGCTCCATGTACCTCTACATTTCGTTACCTACGCGACGACTCTGATTAACGAAACTCCTTGACGGGGTGATTAAAGCGATGCACTTGGCCCCATGCTGGTAGCCGGGAAAGTACGGCAGTGGCTGGGTCGGCTCCACATGTGGAGACATGCTCGCCAAACACCGGCCGCAGACTGAATACCCTGTGGAATTGCTGCTGTCCGCACCTTCAAAGGGACGCCTCTGGCTTTCGAGAAGGCACCCGAGCCCTCGGCGCACAGCCGGCTCGCAAATTACATTACTGAGAGCTCCGGCGCGTAATATTTACATCCGCACCGGCCGACGCCGCAGCTTACAGCGTTTCTGGCCTAACCCGGTGATGAAACGGTCATTTCAAGACGCACCAGTACTACTTCTGGCTTATTTGAGTTCCGTCATACCTAGAGGGCACTGGACGGCATCTAGAAGTACGTCTCGTTTCTGAGGTAGGTTAGTTGTCTGTGTTTATAAGAAAACATAATTTTATTACAAAATTAATTTTTGGTAACCGGAGTGTTGAGCAAACGCAGCTCATCATCATCATCATCATCATCATCAACAACAACAACAACGACAAGGACATCTCTCTCTCTCTCTCTCTCTCTCTCTCTCTCTCTCTCTCTCTCTGTGTGTGTGTGTGTGTGTGTGTGTGTGTGTGTGTGTGTGTGTGTGTGTGTGATAATTCTGGCATGCGAACATATTCGCTCTCTTTTTTTAACATGCAACTCTCCTAACCGTAACTCGCTCACACCCACTACTCCACCGTCCATCTAAACACTCCCACTTGCTCATTCATTCAACCCATCTCACTGTCATTATCATTTTCTGTCTCCCTCTCCCTATATCTTATTGCCACTGTCTCGTTCATTTCTTCCCACTGCGCCTATTTCTTCTCACTCCCACTATCCCTCTCTTCCTCGTTGTCATTGTCATAGACACTGTGCCCCTTAATCACAGGCTCTCACCCACGTCCACTTTCTTCTCCTATTTTATTTCTCTTCCACTGGCACTATCTCCTTCACACTTATCTAGCACTGTTCCGTCGTTGTCGACTATGGTCCACTGCAGCTGTGTCCCTCTCTTTCTCTCACGCTACCGTTGCCTCCTTCGCTCTTTCTATACGAAGTTCACTTCTACTACGTTCCAGTATTTATTAATTTTTGGTCTCTTTCCAGCTGCTACTGTCTCCTCGCTTAGAATAAAAAAGCGAAAATATGTTCGCATACCTAAATTTTTGTCAAAATTTTAAAGGTGCTGTGGAAGGTAACCTGAGACAGCTGGTTTTCTCCCTTTTCAGACTCTTATCTCTTTCGTTGCTTCAGACGTGCCGTTTGTATTCCGTGCTGAGGCGGCTTTTCCTATGGCTGCAAAAATGGTTCAAATGGCACTGAGCACTATGGGACTCAACTGCTGAGATCATTAGTCCCCTAGAACTTAGAATTAGTTAAACCTAACTAACCTAAGGACATCACAAACATCCATGCCCGAGGCAGGATTCGAACCTGCGACCGTAGCGGTCTTGCGGTTCCAGACTGCAGCGCCTTTAACCGCACGGCCACTTCGGCCGGCATTGCTATGGCTGCACTGCGCGCCAAATGCTGGTGTCTGTACTAATAGACGGCGTTCCAGACGATCCGAATTACTTACCACCCGAATTTTCGAATACCATTACGTGAAAAAATTTCACTCGATAAAGATCTGAATTTCTTTTCTTTATCCGTTATACTTACTGCGCTGCATCCAATTAAGTAAAACACGGCACGAAATTTTAAAGAGTTCACAGACGTAAAAACGCATAGTGTAAACTTTGCCTATTGTTGATTTTAGCTCACGTATTGCAGTGAATGGAATGTAGATAAGGTATCGAAATTTTATTTTAACATTGACAGCAGAACGATATCTCATTTCGTTTTAGAGTTATTGGGTTTTATATCCGAAGGATGGTCGTGCAACGCGCCCATTCACTTGCTTGCGCTTCGCGAATCATGTGATCATAACAATCGTTACAGCTCATAAACAAGTCAAGATGCAGAAATGAGGTTTTTTGCAAACCCAATGAGGCGCATATCTTGCGTGATAAATACTCGAAACCTTTTTATTCACCAAATTATGGAATTAACTTATCCGCAGCAGTGAGAGATAGGCGGCCCAGGAGGCATTCAGACGTCCATAGCACTGTAGGAAATCCAAGTGGCACGCATATACACGTCCACAAAACCTGGCGAACGGCGTAGCAGGACGTGTATACACGTCCAGAGCACAGAAAAAGTAAAAACAGAACCACAGTAGCCTTTTTTGTGCTTCGGTAGGAGAATTTTTCCGCTAGTTTCCTACTTTTCCCTGCTACAGCAAGGCATGTCACCCACGTGAGAGGAAATATATTGGTCAGTAAAATTTTGATAGTTTACTGGTGTCGCATTGGAATAGCTCAAAAGTAATTTTGCCCCTCCGACCGAATTTTATGTGCTCAAAAATTTTGCATGTGCTTGAGTACTACAGTACTGGGCTGCCAGAAGCCTTGTGATATCAGAGACACTTTCCACAATATTTCTCCGCACTACATGTCTTCGCCACACACGTGCGTATTTTACGTGTATAAATAGGGTAACTTTGAGCCTCTGTATCTCAGAAGCGGATAAACATAGCAAGAAAAGTTTCAGCGTTGTTTGAGATCAGGATCTTAAGAATATATCTTAAAAATTTCAGCTATTTGCTGTGATTAGCAGTCTTGGAATCTGCGGCACGGTGTTGGCACCCAAAAGCCATGTTTTTAGGGTTTTCTCGGGAATTGTCCATGAAATAAATATAACCTCCATAAGCCTCTTAAAGCGCCCCATAAACTGCATATAATGCGAAAACAACCAATGATTTGCTCCATTTGCCTAAGCTGGATGGAGTGTGTATAATTTAAACTCTGAACCTGTACTGTAGAATACTTACAGTAAGACGATCCTTCTGTTGGGTATACAAATAGTCCCTATCTCAAGGGCTATCCAAAACTATATACGATACCTTTCTACCAACAACACACCACGTGGTACGAATTCCGGAAAAATCCTGTTATTACGTGTCAAACATATTAGGTGGCACACGCTGTCGCGTGGGTACCAGTTGTCCGTCAGTCCCTACAGTTTACTCCTATTTTCGTCAGAATGCAGAAAGCAGGCGTCATGAATAGATGAAGAGAGGGCTGCATAAAAAAGGTATTCAGGCTGAAGATTACAACAACAATGACAAAAACAAATTCAAAATGATTACTGAAACAGTGATTTCATCCCACAGAATGATAACGTTTCGTTAATGTCTAAATATTATGAAGACTGAATATTTTTCTGATATTGAGAGAGTCTATTACGACTGCGGTGCATCGGCGACTGGCAGAGCGAAAATGAGGCGATGGAAATGGAGAACTTATACAAAAAGGCGTTTGGCTGGCTGGCGAGTGATTTATTCAGTGAGGGTGGTGGGCGGGGCTCGTTAAAACGTAGCGGCGGCAGAAATTGTGTCCAGTGGCGCAGCCCGCTGGAGCAGTCGGCTGGAAGCGCAGCGGGTCGCAGTCACAGCCACGCGCCACGGCACCGCTCCGTATGCTAACCGACGGTCCGACCGACCGACCGACCGACCGACCGATCGAGTGCCCACCCATTTAACATCGCTGACGTTGCGCCACGATCCGCAGTCGTCCGTGTCATATGCAGATTCGCGCGGTTCAGTTTGCATATTGCCTAATCATCATCACCGACGACGTGTCACTCAGCTTAAGATCGTTTAGCAAGCGAGAGAACGAAGAAATGTAAATTGAAAAGAGCCCGTGGACGAGTCACGATATTTCCAGCATCACAACTGTTGCGCGCTGTTACGAAACACGTAATTTCTTTCAACGATTAGAAACGGCATTCCACCATTTTAACTAAAACATTAACACAGGGCCAAACTGGACACACTCTTCCACCATGTTAACTAACATGTTAAGGTCATGGAAGAGCGCAGCTTGCGTCCTGCGCTGAAAATTGTGTTTAGTGATTAAGGCACAACAATAGCTTCACCAGCAGTACAGAAAAAGCACTTCCAGAACCGTATGCACACACAGCTGTTGATGGTGCCTAAATGAATTGAGGCTATACACGTCAGGCAAAAATAATACACTTTTTTATTTGTTTGGGATTGAAAACCCATAAAGTTAAGATCACACATTTATTTGGAAGAATAACTAGCTTCGTCTAACAGTCTATCTTCAGATCACAAAATATTCTTGCTTAGTGTTGGTGCCGTCCGGTGTGGCCGTGCGGTTCTAGGCGCGTCAGTCTGGAACCTCGTGACCGCTACGGTCGCAGGTTCGAATCCTGCCTCGGGCATGGATGTGTGTGATGTACTTAGGTTAGTTAGGTTTAAGTAGTTCCAAGTTCTAGGGGGCTGATGACCATAGATGTTGAGTCCCATAGTGCTCAGAGCCATTTGAACCATTTTTGTTGGTGCCTTTACGGCTTCATGTGTCGTTAAAATCTTCCTTAAAATAACAACATCCATACATGACATAGTTAAAAACAGGTTTTCATCGTTCATGGCCAGTGTAATTGAACGACGCTCATAGAACAATGGTGTTACGCCGTTAAAACTTTGTAATCAATCCAGATAAAGATTCCATGTGCAATCTTGACTTCATGGCTTTTCAGACCCTACCATAAATAAAAAAATTACAACAGTTCACGTATCTCCTGGTTGAGAGTGTAAACAAACATGGTAACACAAGATTATTCATACGTACTTCCGGGGTTTCTGAAGACGACTGCGCAAAACCTATCACATAAAGAAACAGGCACTTAGTACTAGTGGATAATCTCACCAATTTTCGATAAGTAATATCATTTCTTCAGGCCGCAGTCAGTCCCCTGCAGTGTGTTTCATAACCCACGGATTGTTTCTGCCTCTTGGAGCTTTATGGTACGACATAGATGAACTGACTTACATTTAGCTAATTTAAGGAGACAACTTATGCATCGCTCACTTATACTCATAGTTCTGACACGCCTGCCCCTTAGGTTCTGAAACCTCGCCACGGCCGGCCGGAGTGGCCGAGCGGTTAAAGGCGCTACAGTCTGAAACCGCACGACCGCTACGGTCGCAGGTTCGAATCCTGCCTCGGGCATGGATGTGTGTGATTTCCTTAGGTTAGTTAGGTTTAAGTAGTTCTAAGTTCTAGGGGACTCATGACCACAGCAGTTGAGTCCCATAGTGCTCAGAGCCATTTGAACCACCTCGCCACGGCGCGTGTTACGAATGAAAATTTGGGGAGGCGCTCTATCCATTGACATGTGTCATTTTTCTATGTGTCGTTTAGTTTTCGCGAAGTCGTCTTACGTAGCCCTGGAGGTTCTGCGAGGTTACAATTAAAATGGTAGTATTCAGAATGCTGCAGTGCGGGCTTTATACATTGCAGGACGCTGAAACTTCGTTGGTTTGTTCATTAATCTCGTGGAGTATGCTGAAAGAATAATAGTTCCATTTTCTGCCACCAAGTGAAAATATGACTTTGTAAGCAGTCAGAATGCAGTGTTGTTGCAGGAAAATATGAGGAACGATCGAACATGTGACAATGGTGGTTATGGCGCATGGTCATAAATTACAACACGGGTTCCATATGGCCTCCAGACTCAGCACCACGCTCCATGGTATGATCGACAGTTGCTCGCAACATATCCGGTATAATCAGAGCGATATGCTATCCGTCAGACCAACAAGAGTCCGGACACATCGCTGATAGACTTGAGCTTTCAGATATCCCAACGGATATGGAAGGTCATATATCTTGAAACTGCCTAGAGATGATGCGGTCATTACCGAAGCTATCTCGAAGCAAGAGACAAATGGTGTTGCCCTATCTTGCGTGTAAATAGTGGTGTGAACAGCTACGTTCTTGCAAATCTGGAATCACTTGTTGCACAAGGAGTTTCTTATAACGTGCAGATGTCGCTGTACACCTAACATACCTGCGATGTGTCATCTCCTCGAAGGAAAATGGACTGAGATAGAAGCTGCTTGCGAAAACATCGCACGCAGTCTCATAAGCTGAGTCTAGTCGAAGTTTCTGTACAATATGGGGCGGAGTAGAACCCGAAATGTGACGATCCTGTGCATTCAAGGCACCGTGGTCCCTCGTTCGCCCAAAGAATAGTTCCCGCCGGCATGTCATCCATTTCCATAGCTACCAAAAAACCGAAGGGCACAGTCGGTGCATTGTAGCCTATCTTCGAGCCTCATTTGCTCCACATTCTGCATCTTGCAAGTAGACCATCGTAGAATGCGCTGAGATATCTTGTAAACTGTTGACCATGGGAAAGGCGATTCCCATGACACAGTTCGAGCACGCCGGCCGCAGTGGTCTAGCGGTTCTGGCGCTGCAGTCCGGAACCACGGGACTGCTACGGTCGCAGGTTCGAATCCTGCCTCGGGCATGGGTGTGTGTGATGTCCTTAGGTTAGTTAGGTTTAAGTAGTTCTAAGTTCTAGGGGACTTATGACGTAAGATGTTGAGTCCCATAGTGCTCAGAGCCAAGCCCAGTTCGAGCGCTGGCCGCAGAATTTGAGGCATGTGCTGCGCGGTCGGCTACAGGTACAGTAACTTCGTCTACAACTATTATTAGAAAGGAGCGTGTCCGTCTCCTTGGCCACCACCCATTTCACCTGTTTCTTCAAGTTTCTTTATGGCATTCTTTAACCCATTTATTGACATGGGGCCTCTTCACAGCTATTGCTATCGGCTATATTAACGCAACGAAACGCTGCTATTCGTACCAAATATACTAGTAGTGCATGGTCTTTCTTCGCAATAGCCACTCGCAATACAATGAGTTTAATTATAACTACCCAGTACTTGTGAATAGCCCTGCACCGCCACCTGGTGGCAGAATGTGGAACTATTACTTTTTTCAGCACACTTCACGAGGGAGCCGATTCATGAACATACATACGTTGTTTCAGCGCCCTGCGATGTCAATAGTCTGCCCTGTAGCATTCGCAATACAGTGAGTTTAATTATAACCACCCAGTACTTGTGAATAGCCCTGTACTGCCTTCATTCTGCTGCATGCAGGCGGTTGTTAGTTAAAAATTAATAATATAACATTGATCGCAACTGGATAGCGACAAATCAACAGTTTTCAGTTCTGAGTGGCAAAATAAAGATTTTCTTAATCTCTATTTTTCGAACATGCACAAATTACCTTAGCAGATGGTCTTAAGCAATTTAAATCCATATCCAAGCAATCAAAGACGCTCAAAGAGCTACTCTCATGTAAACTTTTCACAAATACATTTGGCAGTTCACAAGGATTAGTGATTTGAAACCACGCCACTTAACAGCGTTGTTGCCATTAAGCATGTAATAACAGTATGAGATTTCTGTTAGTAAAATACTATTATCAAAATAATGAGAACATACAACAAATATATATATATATATATATATATATATTTATATTTATATTTATATTTATTTATTTATTTTGCGAATTAGGAATTTGTAAATTGTCCTCAAAACACACACGCGCACATACACACACACGCTGAATGCTTTTCTAAGTGTTCAACTGACTGAAGTATATCTCTCACAAACTACGAGGACTTCTCTTTCCAACTTCCGATCGGTCGCGAAATTAAAACCATAGTGAAAATATAGTGAATCTTTGAGAAAATGTGCTGTGCGGTGTCTCTAGTGCTCTGGTCTATAGTATCACGTCACACTTTTCAGTTCTGAGCGCATAGTGAAAAAGTAAAGTTGTGTGCAACAGTAGAGTTTCCCACCAAGTGTGAAGTGTCTGCTGGAGGGTTTCACCTGATTTCATTCAGCCCACATAACGTAATCGTCGTGTGTTTCCTTCTTCATGCCAACTCTCGGCCACATACTGCATATGCAACTAAGACGCTCCTGCAACGTTTTCGATTAGAAGTGTTTGAACACCCAGTATACAGCCCAGTCTTGGTTCCCCCTACTCACATAGAACGATGCCTCTGAGAATACCACTCTGGCACAGAAAACGAGCTGGAGACCAGCATGGGAATTGGCGGAAATTACAGGCAGCTGCTTTCTATGAAGAGAGTACCGGAAAATCGGTACCACCCTAAGACAAATATCTAAGCTGGAGCGGTGATTATATAGAGAAGTAGCGGAAAAATACATCTAAATGTTTCAAATAAAACATTTTTTTATTTTCACCATGATTTCTATTACGCAATCCGTCGGAGGTTGGAAGAAAACAGATCTCTGACAAACTGAAAGAAAAGAAACCTTAAATAATGCACTTGATTCTTATATCTAGAAATAAAAAGGTCAGATCCAGTCATTCTAAGAATACATGACTACACCCATCACAACAATTGATAAAGCAGTTTTCACATTTAACAAAATTTTAAAATGTGTGGTAGCTCAGACACATTGCTAACTGAAATAAACAGACTCAGAATGCAGGAAACTTCCTTTCTATACCAAACAAATACAATTGATGAAACATAGTCTACCGGAAGTAGAACGCCGCAAGGTGCCACTTCACCAAATGAGGAAATTTCGTATCAAAATACAATTTTCTATTCGTATCCATGTCAGTGTTGTACAGGGTATGAAATCGGAAGTATAAACTTTACAAAGTGAATTCTTTTCTATTTCCACCTACTCAGAAAGTACGCCAAGAAATAGTATTGATTTGCGAATTATAACATGCCCATAGATGTACTAACAGTATGATATGGAATTGATGCTGAAGAATTAATTATCACGTACCTCTTACTATTGACGAAATAGCTAAAAATTGTTATGTAAGTCGTCACTTTATTCATAATTTTCCGTTATTCGAATGGCTATACGCAGGGAAATTTTAGATCAACATGCTCTTTTTTTATCATAACTTAATTCAATGTACAACAGTCTGAAAATTCATAAAACTTAACGTTTCATTCCATTTCGTTTAATGGTTGAACCGTCGTAAGACTTGTGCGGTATTGATTCCAGAATACTGAATGCGGTATCGTAAAGAAACTGAACATTTCGCGATAACACGAAGAACGTCATATCATCTTGATGCTTTGGGGACTCAAATGCAAATCATGCAGAGGAAATTTCTCCACGAGCATATCCAAGTAACAGTGTTCGCTGGTGTCAAATAGAAATAAGAAGCCATCCTATCCCGCCGTCCACGTTCCCACTTCTTGTAGGCGTACGTGCGGAATCTCAAGCAAGGAGACGTCGTAATCTTCCCCCCTCCACCCCCCCCCTAGCTTTCCGGGGCGCAGAGAGTCGGAGAACTGGTCTGTGTCGAGGCTATTGGGAAGCACGTTGTCCGCGCGCTCGTCTCGGTAAGTGCGAGGGCGGTCGTTAAGGCCTGGAACGTCGTGTGTGTGTGTGTGTGTGTGTGTGTGTGTGTGTGTGTGTGTAGTTACTGGCTCTTCCGGCCGCCCGCACAGTGGTGCTGGGATTGCGGGTGGCGACTGGCCTATGGTCCACCGCGGCGCCTTGGCTTGCTACCCGCATCGCTGCACTTACACACCCTCCCTTGTGCTCTACGCGCCGTAACGGCCGCATTCCGGAACAACGGCGCCACACACTGAACATCTGACGCCGCGACGGAACGTTCCCTTCTTGTAGTAAGAAAATTGCTCTCACTGAAAAACGTACACTACAGGCCATTAAAATTGCTACACCACGAAGATGACGAGCCACAGACGCGAAATTTAACCGACAGGACGAAGATGCTGTGATATGCAAATGATTAGCTTTTCAGAGCATTCACACAAGGTTGGCGCCGGTGACGACACCTACAACGTGCTGACATGAGGAAAGTTTCCAATCGATTTCTCGTACACAAATAGCAGTTGAGCGCCGTTGCCTGGTGAAACGTTGTTGTGATGACTCGTGGAAGGAGGAGAAATGCGTACTATCACGTTTCCAACTTTGATAAAGGTCGGACTATAGCCTACCGCAATTGCGGTTTATCGTATCGCGACACTGTCTTCTCGCGTTGGTCGAGATCCAATGACTGTTAGCAGAATATGGAATCGGTGGGTTCAGGAGGGTAATACGGAACGCCGTGCTGGATCCCAACGGCCTCGTATCACTAGCAGTCTAGCTGACAGGCATTTTATCAGGAAGGCAGTAACGGATCGTGCAGCCACGTCTTGATCCCTGAGTCAACAGATGGGGACGTTTCCAAGACAACAACCATCTGCACGAACAGTTCGACGACGTTTGCAGCAGCATGGACTATCAGCTTGGAGACTATGGCTGCGGTTACCCTTGACGCTGCATCACAACCAGGAGCGCCTGCGATGGTGTACTCAACGACGAACCTGGGTACACGAATGGCAAAACGTCATTCTTTCGGATGAATCCATGTTCTGTTTACAGCATCATGATGGTCGCATCCGTGTTTGGCGACATCGCGGTGAACTCATATTGGAAGCGTGTATTCGTCATCGCCATACTGGCGTATCACCCGGCGCGATGGTATGGGGTGCCATTGGTTACACATCTCGGTCATCTCTCGTTCGCAATTACGGCACTTTGAACTTACATTTCCGATGTGTTACGTCCCGTGGCTCTATCCTTCATTCGATTCCTGCGAAACCCTACATTTGAGCAGGATAATGCACGACCGAATGTTGCAGGTCCTGTACGGGCCTTTCTGGAGACAAGACATGTTCGATTGCTGCCCTGGCCAGCACATTCTCCAGATCTCTCACCAACTGAAAACGTCTGGTCAATGGTGGCCGAGCAACTGGCTCGTCACAATACGCCAGTCACTACTCTTGATGAACTGTGGTATCGTGTTGAAGCTGCATGGGCAGCTGTACCTGTACACGCCATCCAAGCTCTGTTTGACTCAATGGCCAGACGTATCAAGGCCGTTATTACGGCCAGAGGTGGTTGTTCTGGGTACTGATTTCTCAGGATCTATGCACCTAAATTGCGTGAAAATGTAATCACATGTCAGTACTAGTGTAATATATTTGTCCAACGAATATCCGTTTATCATCTGCATTTCTTCTTGGTGTAGCAATTTTAATTATCAGTAGGGTAGCTAACTGTACATGTGTTTAGCTGAATAAAATGCACGTACTATCTATCTGCGATCCACAAGCCTGTTTATAGTGTGTAGTAGAGAGTACCTATGGTACCACTGTAATTTTACACCTTTCCCGTTTCATTCGCGAATCGTCTGTTGTAATTACCATTGTCGATAATAGTCAATAAAATTCTTCTGGGTTTGAGACCGCATTGTCATCTGTAAATTTCCGACGTTTCGGCGACTGCTGCACGGTGCCTTCCTCAGGGCGTATTGCTAATAGTTAGTAATACAGCCTGAGGAAAGCGCCTTGCAACAGTCACCGAAACGTCGGAATGTTACAGATGACAATGCGGTCTCAAACCCAGAAGAATTTTATTGACTGTGACAACGGCCGCCTACGCCTACGTTTACATTGTCGATAATCTTTCGTACGATCTCAGAATCCTCTGTTTTCGGATCCATATTGTTTTTTTTTATACAGGTAATTTTGATGCTCCATATATATAGTAGTGCACGAGCATATAACATATTGCATGATCTTACAACAGATTCAAGTCGTAAATCCAGACTTTTAATTATGCGCGTCAATTTGGAGACTTGTCTTGAAATCTGGAATAACTTGTGGTTCCTTCACCCTCGCTTGGTATCATACGTTGTTTTACCGATCTACGATAAGCTACTGCTAGAAGGAGATAAAATTATTTCCGATAATTTCTGCGGACTCCTACAGGTATCTCATACGGTCAAGATGCAGTACCACTTTTGAGCAGTTTTAATTTACACTCCTGGAAATTGAAATAAGAACACCGTGAATTCATTGTCCCAGGAAGGGGAAACTTTATTGACACATTCCTGGGGTCAGATACATCACATGATCACACTGACAGAACCACAGGCACATAGACACAGGCAACAGAGCATGCACAATGTCGGCACTAGTACAGTGTATATCCACCTTTCGCAGCAATGCAGGCTGCTATTCTCCCATGGAGACGATCGTAGAGATGCTGGATGTAGTCCTGTGGAACGGCTTGCCATGCCATTTCCACCTGGCGCCTCAGTTGGACCAGCGTTCGTGCTGGACGTGCAGACCGCGTGAGACGACGCTTCATCCAGTCCCAAACATGCTCAATGGGGGACAGATCCGGAGATCTTGCTGGCCAGGGTAGTTGACTTACACCTTCTAGAGCACGTTGGGTGGCACGGGATACATGCGGACGTGCATTGTCCTGTTGGAACAGCAAGTTCCCTTGCCGGTCTAGGAATGGTAGAACGATGGGTTCGATGACGGTTTGGATGTACCGTGCACTATTCAGTGTCCCCTCGACGATCACCAGTGGTGTACGGCCAGTGTAGGAGATCGCTCCCCACACCATGATGCCGGGTGTTGGCCCTGTGTGCCTCGGTCGTATGCAGTCCTGATTGTAGCGCTCACCTGCACGGCGCCAAACACGCATACGACCATCATTGGCACCAAGGCAGAAGCGACTCTCATCGCTGAAGACGACACGTCTCCATTCGTCCCTCCATTCACGCCTGTCGCGACACCACTGGAGGCGGGCTGCACGATGTTGGGGCGTGAGCGGAAGACGGCCTAACGGTGTGCGGGACCGTAGCCCAGCTTCATGGAGACGGTTGCGAATGGTCCTCGCCGATACCCCAGGAGCAACAGTGTCCCTAATTTGCTGGGAAGTGGCGGTGCGGTCCCCTACGGCACTGCGTAGGATCCTACGGTCTTGGCGTGCATCCGTGCGTCGCTGCGGTCCGGTCCCAGGTCGACGGGCACGTGCACCTTCCGCCGACCACTGGCGACAACATCGATGTACTGTGGAGACCTCACGCCCCACGTGTTGAGCAATTCGACGGTACGTCCACCCGGCCTCCCGCATGCCCACTATACGCCCTCGCTCAAAGTCCGTCAACTGCACATACGGTTCACGTCCACGCTGTCGCGGCATGCTACCAGTGTTAAAGACTGCGATGGAGCTCCGTATGCCACGGCAAACTGGCTGACACTGACGGGGGCGGTGCACAAATGCTGCGCAGCTAGCGCCATTCGACGGCCAACACCGCGGTTCCTGGTGTGTCCGCTGTGCCGTGCGTGTGATCATTGCTTGTACAGCCCTCTCGCAGTGTCCGGAGCAATTATGGTGGGTCTGACACACCGGTGTCAATGTGTTCTTTTTTCCATTTCCAGGAGTGTATTTTGTGTACCACTTATCAATACTTGACATTTCGTAGTATATGCTATGAAAGGAGCAGCCGTAGTATGGACTCGCGCTTTGGAAAAGGTCGATAATGCGATATTAATGTGTTAGTAAAGTACCTGTACAGCTTACTGTTATTCGTTATTGTGTTAATATCTTATAACTTAGTTACAATTGTGATAGAAGCTGAAGCTAAATTTGGATACACTAGGTAATTTAGCAGACTCTGTAGTTTGATAGAAATTGGCTACGGAAGCGATTTGTTGATTGAGGTTAAGATGCAATTCAATTTTACGAACACGACAGGGCAGGATAGTACACTGCTGATTCCATATTCTGCTAACAGTCATTGGTTCTCGACCAACGCGAGCAGCAATGTCGCGATACGATAAACCGCAATCGCGATATACTACAATCCGACCTTTATCAAAGTCGGAAACGTGATGGTACGCATTTCTGCTCCTTACACGAAGCATCACAACAACGTTTCACCAGGCAACGCCGGTCAACTGCTATTTGTGTATGAGAAATCGGTTGGAAACTTTCCTCCTGTCAGCACGTTGTAGGTGTCGTCACCGGCGCCAACCTTTAAGTGAATGAAAAGCTAATCATTTGCATATCACAGCATCTTCTTCCTGTCGGTTAAATTTCGCATATGTAGCACGTTATCTTCGTGGTGTAGCAATTTTAGTGGCCAGTAGTGTAAATAATGAAGTAATAGAAGTAACAGACAAACTATAGCATCTAAACTAAAAGTAAGTACAGAGCATTTTCCCTGTTTTTCGTTTCTCTCATATTTTTTTCGAGCATTATTGCAGCACCTTACACGACCCTACGCTTCTGACTCTCTATGTGTGCGCCTAGGTATGAGGACTTCCCACAGACGGGATCGCCGTTCCGCTGCCAATATGCAGCCATTAAGCAGCCGAGCTCGACAACTCGGCGGCAGCACATTCCCCGTATGCACGGTGGAATAGGCGAGAGGATGGGTGGGGGCGGGATGTGCGCGGCGGCGGAATGCCAGCCAGCTGTTGGCTGCCGCAATAACGCCGAACGCTTTGCGGGTTGCGTCGCAGCCGTCATAAGGCGCCCGGCCAAAGGCTTGTGGCCAGGTCGTCGGGTCACGTGCTGGAGTGTGTTCTCTGCCATTCAGCCGCGTCCACGTTAGGATCGCTGTAGTGGCACCATAAGAGCTCACTACAGATACCGTGTTTCCAATATCTACATCTACATTTATACTCCGCAAGCCACCCAACGGTGTGTGGCGGAGGGCACTTTACGTGCCACTCTCATTACCTCCCTTACCTGTTCCACTCGCGTATGGTTCGCGGGAAGAACGACTGCCGGAAAGCCTCCGTGCGCCCTCAAATCTCTCTAATTTTATATTCGTGATCTCCTCGGGAGGCATAAGTAGGAGGAAGCAATATACTAGATACCTCATCCAGAAACGCACCCTCTCGAAACCTGGACAGCAAGCTACACCGCGATGCAGAGCGCCTCTCTTGCAGAGTCTGCCACTTGAGTTTGCTAAACATCTCCGTAACGCTCTCACGCTTATCAAACAACCCTGTGACGAAACGCGCCGCTCTTCTTTGGGTCTTCTCTATCTCCTCTGTCAACCCGACCTGGTACGGATCCCACACTGATGAGCAATACTCAAGTATAGGTCGAACGAGTGTTTTGTAAGCCACCTCCTTTGTTGATGGACTACATTTTCTACGGACTCCTCCAATGAATCTCAACCTGGCATCCGCCTTACCAACAATTAATTTTACATGATCATTCCACTTCAAATCGTTCCGTACGCATACTCCCAGATATTTTACAGAAGTAACTGTTAACAGTGTTTGTTCCGCTATCATATAATCATACAATAAAGGATCCTTCTTTCTATGTTTTCGCAATACATTACATTTGTATATGTTAAGGGTCAGTTGCCACTCCCTGTACCAAGTACCTATCCGCTGCAGATCTTCCTGCATTTCGCTGCAATTTTCTAATGCTGCAACTTCTTTGTATACTACAGCATCATCCGCGAAACACCGCATGGAACTTCCGACACTATCTATTAGATCATATATATATATATATATATATATATATATATATCCCTATCATTGTATCTTTTATGTCTCATGGCTGACGTTATCCACAAATACGAAATTTTCTACCGCAATAAAATCTACTGGAAATCAAGAATAAATACTGAAATAGGATTAAAGTTCAGAATAAAAACAGAACCTTTTAGGGTTTCCGATGATTGTAATGGTGTCAGAGACGGCATAGAAATTGGAAGATCAGTGGAAAGAGGTTGTAAGATTTGAAAAAATACTGGCCAGGTGTGAGTACTTACTCACAAACGTAATTATGTATAGATAGAGGATACTGACGACTTTTGCCTGGAACATATACTGTGTTCGAACATTATGAAGTACCTCCAACAAAACGATTTATTGACACGCAATCAGCACGAATTCAGAAAATATCATTCTTGTGAAACACAACACGCTCTTTATACTCATGAAGTAATGCGTGAAATCGACAGGGGGTGTCAAATTGATTCCATATTTTTAGATTTCCAGAAGGCTTTCGACGTCGTTCCTCACAAGCGTCTTCTAATCAAACTGCGTGTCTATGGAATATCGCCTCAGTCCTGCGACTGGTTTCGTGATTTCCTGTCAGAAAGGTCACAGTTCGTAGTAATAGACGGAAAGTCATCGAGTAAAAGAAGTAATATCCGGCGTTCTCCAAGGAAGGAAGTGTTATAGACCATCTATTGTTCCTTATCTATATTAACGACATAAGAGACAATCTGAGTAGCTGTCTTAGCAACAGATAACTCTTCCTGCGTATGGAATCCGGCTTTGTGTTCTCATGCTCGGCAAGCCTGTGTGATCCCCACTGCGTCCACGGCACAGCGGTTTAAACACGTTGCCTTTTCTCTCCTGTAACACTGCTCCACGCAAATGTGGTTAGTCTACTCGTCAGTAAAGATCTTCATTTCTCGTTTTCCGTTAATTTAACGTGGCTGGCAAGAAGATGGTAGATGAGATACCAGTTTTCAGAACACAAATCGGCTGAAAAATGCTATTGTGATGGCACTTTACTTACTTGAGATGTTTTCTACGATGTTCAGTAGCTTGATTTCCCACCACAAGAGACACCAATCTTCTCGTTCCCTGTCAATTATTTGATCTGTTCGTCAGGTGTTAGCAGCTGAAATATACCTGTTTTCTGAACAACGTTGTAATAGAACATTAGTTTCATAGCCATTCACATCATACTCTAAAATACATAGACGATGCATATTTTGATTACTCGGACGTAAGGAAACCAGAATGAAAAATGTTCGTATCATACCACAAAAAGGCGAATACAACGTATGTTCTGGTCAGAATTAGGGACGTAAACGAAGGGAACTACCTTTTCGCCTTATCTGGCAACTTCAAAGGCATTTAAATCATAACATCTTGACATATTCGCACGTTTTTACTTTTTAGTATTCGCTCCCATGTTTTGTAATACAATGCATCGTCTCAACATAATACATGTAGTCATGTCGTATAGCATGACACGTGCCATGATGTCATCCAACGCACTGTGATGCGAGGGCTATTCGACAATTTTCTACTCTGGACTGCAGATCGTTATCTGTGTCAAAATATTTTCATAGGCAGCGGTTCATTTGAGCAGCGATGAACCTCAGGGGTAGCCAATTACGGGCTGTATTGTGGGTGATCAAACACTTCCCACCGAAAACGCTGCAGGAGCATCTTCATTGCCTCTGCAGAGTGCGGCCGAGAATTGTCGCGTAGAACGAACCGCATGACAGTTATGTTATGTGGATTCTATAGCTTCAGGCGAAATCTTTCACCAGGCCCTCATACTTCGCGGGACACGCTAATTTCTAGCCATCTTTACGTTCTCACTGTGAGCTCAGAACTGAAAAGAGCGACATGATACGATCGACGGGCGTACTAGACACAGTGCCCAACGCATCTGTGCAAAGCTTCATCAGATTTTTTTATTTCGCGACCGGTCGTTCCTTACTTTCGGAATAACCCTCGTACAATGTGTCATTAAAGTTTAGAACGCATGCTTCTCCACTCTGGAATAGTTCCTACTAAGCATGCCCTCCCATTCTCTGATACTTCCTACTGTAAATGCATTCCACTCTCTAGAAACACATAAATTAGTGTCTATTTGATCTTACACCCCTTACCACGCAGGTAACAAGGGATGGATTTGGGGGACAAATGGCCCCTTCCGGGAAAAAAATCAGTCCCCACCCACCCACCCAAGAATCAAACAATTATTTCAGCGCCCCCCCCCCTCCCCCCAGGAACAAATCCGCCCCAGGTATTTTAACCACAAGAAAATGTTTTTAGCTGTGACGTGAAGCTCTTCAGCCACGTGATATTGTATATTGTTTACTATGGCTGCCGAATCTTCTGGATTTTGGGCATAGCATCAGGGACATTAACCTATAAATTGCAACATGCAGGTGTGCCAACACCTTGCAGTTAAGAGAGCACACTGCTCTTCGGAAGTAGGGTTAACTCGTGAAAAAGTGCGAATCTTTCCGAAGCTGCAAAACGTCGAAAAGCTAGTTCATTTATTTTACAACCCTATCTCTGTAGAGGACATAATCGCCTTTTTTGTGCCATGATAGGAGAGTGTTTCATTTTTTTCTAACTTTTACTCTACTATAATTTTGACATTACATCGCCTTAGCTTGCCAACAGATGCAGATTTTTGTTGACATGGTCGACGACTGATCTGGTATAACTTTTCTTTATTGTCTTTCGAACAATGTCGCTTAACCGTGGTAACGGATAAAGCATTCACAAAACAACAGGACGGCTATTAAATACATATATTTGTCTAACTTCTTACAGATTCTAAACCGTTTAGCACAAGTTTTAAATATAGAAGTGGCGCTCGTAAGAGGACTCACAAAAAAGCTGGATTTTTTTAAAGCGACTTTTAAATTTTACCGTAAGAACACATTTTTTATTTAACTGATTCAGTTTGCACGGTTTTCGCGCGTTCAGATTACATAAGAATGGATTTTACATGCTACACATAGCTCAACTTTAAACCATCGTACCTCGACAACGGATAAAGATCATTGGATAAAAACTTCATTCATCTATTCACCTTCGTGTAAAGTTTGAACCGATTCTTACAAGTTTAAAGTACAGAAGTCGTGCGCTTCAAAACCTCCCAGAAAAAAGTCCTTTTTGCACGCAAAATCCAAACTAAGCAAGATTTTTTTCAAACAGTTAAAATTTTTCTGAGACAAAGGTCCAATACCCCGGTGGACCAAATGTGAACCATCAGTCTCGCTGTTTTTCCATGTAAAATCCGAATGAGGGTGACTGTTTTTGCACTTAAAATCCGAACGGTGCACTTACAAGTGGTTCCATTAGCTGAGAATTAATTTCAGTCAAATTAAAAGCTTTTGCAAAAAGAATTGATCGATTTGCCTGGGCACCAGCTCCGATTCGCTGTTCAACCCTTGCTCAATATACTGTAACATAGCTATAGTAAGACAAATGTTCGAATGGGTATAATAATGGCCGCTAGTCCGGGCTAAAGCAAAAGATTTTTCCTGCATGTTCCTATCTCAAAAAAGAACCGAGAACCATGACTCCCCCCCCCCTCCCCCCCCCCAAACCACTATTCTGTGTGCGCTTCTATGCTGTAGAGATTAGAAAATGTTATCATCTAAATTTCCATACATCTATGCAGTCTCCGTCTCACTTATTAAAATACCTGAGATCTATTCAGCCGTCTCCCTGATCTTCAACCCATAACGCGAATATTTGCTTGGTTATTGGTACTCGTGTCCGGAAATTTTGTGGCTACGGAAACTACACAGGACAGTGCAACAGAAATAAATTGTAATGTTGATGACTAAAACAGCCGCTACAATTTTACTGTTATGTATTGACTGAAGTCTTTAACAGGTTTTAGGGATTCAACCCATCTTCAGTTGCTTATACATACGTACCATCGATGGCGCGTCGCCACGACCTGGCAGTCCGGAAGTTCGGGAATGAATTCCGCAGAATTCCCAGTACCTACGTGTTGGCAGCTGTGAAGTGAACACACGTGGAGCGAGAAGCCTCTATGTTCCTCATGGTCAGCGTGGAAATTAAACTACGTATCTGTGAACTTCCGTGGACATGTGTTCCATGGAAGATAGGAAATGAAAGAACAAACCTTATGAAGCTGAAACAAGTAGCTATTGTACATGGTGAACATCTGTGAACTCAAGAAATGATCCTGAATTACATTCCTCACCGTGTTCCTCCAACCAGAGCATCGTGAAATGATTGTATCAGCGGGGACGTGTGTGTGTGTGTGTGTGTGTGTGTGTGTGTGTGTGTGTGTGTGTGTGTGTGTGTGTGCGTGTGGGAGGAGGGGGGAGGAGGAGGAAATCAGTAAAATCCTGAAGGCTATTCTATAATGAAAAAAATGCTGGAATTGTTAAAAATATTAAATACCACTAGATAGAAAATTTAACTAGTACTATATTTTTAATGTGATATTTAAATTTCGGTTGTATTGGACACAACTGCTGATATGAAACACAAAAATAACAAATACTGTAGTTGATAATTAAGACAGACACTGAAATTGAGTTTTAAATGTTCAAGCTATGTCAAAGCTAAAAAATCTTTCGTAGTGTGGAGGCCGTAACTGAACTATTGCGTTACAGACGTTAGCCACTTTTTGAGAAGGTTGTAATGAGAAACGATGTTTGTTGTTGCAGTCTTCAGTCCAGAGACTGGTTTGATGCAGCTCTCCATGCTATTCTATCCTGTGCAAGCTTCTTCATCTCCCAGTACCTACTGCAACCTACATCCTTCTGAATCTGTTTAGTGTATTCATCTCTTGGTCTCCCTCTATGATTTTTACCCTCCGCGCTGCCCTCCAATAGTGATCCCTTGATGGCACAGAATATGGCCTACCAAGCGATCCCTTCTTCTAGTCAAGTTGTGCCACAAATTTCTCTTCTCTCCAATTCTATTCAATACCTCCTCATTAGTTATGTGATCTACCCATCTAATCTTCAGCATTCTTCTGTAGCACCACATTTCGAAAGCTTCTATTCAGGTCTTGTCTAAACTATTTATCGTCCATGTTTCACTTCCATACATGGCTACACTCCATACAAATACTTTCAGAAACGACTTCCTGACACTAAATCTATACTCGATGTTAACAAATTTCTCTTCTTCAGAAACGCTTTCCTTGCCATTGCCAGTCTACATTTT
This sequence comes from Schistocerca cancellata, assembly GCF_023864275.1. Taxonomy (NCBI): domain Eukaryota; kingdom Metazoa; phylum Arthropoda; class Insecta; order Orthoptera; family Acrididae; genus Schistocerca; species Schistocerca cancellata. Next base: position 50,465,320 of record NC_064628.1, on the reverse strand, counting down.
ACATCCTCTCTACTTCGACCATCATCAGTTATTTTACTCCCTAAATAGCAAAACACTTTTACTACTTTAAGTGTCTGATTTCCTAATCTAATTCCCGCAGCATAATCCGATTTAATTAGACTACATTCCATTATTCTCGTTTTGCTTTTGTTGATATTCATCTTATATTTTCTTTTCAAGACACTGTCCATTCCATTCAGCTGCTCTTCCAGGTCCTTTGCTGTCTGTGACAGAATTACAATGTCATCGGCGAACCTCAAAGTTTTTGTTTGTTCTCCATGGTTTTTAATTCCAACTCCGAATTTTGGTTTTGTTTCCTTTACTGCTTGCTCAATATACAGATTGAATTACATCGGGAATAGGCTACAACTCTGTCTCATTCCCTTCCCAAGCACTGCTTCCCTTTCGTGCCCCTCGATTCTGATAACTGATATCTGGTTTCTGTACAAATTATAAATAGTCTTTTGCTCTCTGTATTTTACCTCTGCCACCTTCAGAAACGATAATTATACAAAAATATCCACTTCATTCCACAGACAGTTGATTTCGCTCGTTTTTTGGGAACTTATCAACGGAATAATGATTTACCAATACACACAAAGGTTCTACGAAAGATTATCCTGTAATTTGTGTGAGAACATGCGCTAATAGAAGATATAGCTGTTCTTAGGAGTGACACAAATGTCGGCATCTAACAAAGGGAGGTACGGCGCGCGGAATATCGCGTGATGGGTGTTGCCTGCCAGTCCTGAAACGGCGAGAGCGAGATAAGTAATAGGAGCGTTCTCGCCCTCAGGGGCCAGCAGTGAGAGGCAGGCAGCAGAGTGATGTTTCTTCATCTCAACAGAGGGCGGGCAGTGCGCGACCACCATCCACGGCGTCACGCCTCTGCGGAGCTGACGGCTGGCTGCACGCAACTAGTGAGTGTTCCTCCCTCAGTCTGTGTCAGAGGGCAGCGAAAGCGCAGAATCAGAAGGGCAGGCGGGAGCTGTCTTGTGAGCTGGGGAGTCTTGCTCTCCGCCGCGGGGCTTCGTTCATCGTTTCCACAAATCAAACTACGAGGGGCGTTCAATAACTGATGAAACACATTTTTTTGTCGGCCTATTTCGGCTGAAAAATGCGGAATTTTTTGTTGTAATCGTGGAATATTCCCTATAGTTTCATGAAGTTCCGATAGGTAGCGGTGCTACACGCAGCCTTCAAAATTTGCGTCTCTGACTGATGTGCGTTCTAGGCAGGGAGCTGTCATTGAGTTTCTTTCGGTGGAAAACCTGAACGCCGCCGATACTCATAGGCGCTTGCAGAATGTCTACAGAAAAATCAGCAGTAAACAAAAGCACGGTAAGTCGGTGGGCGAGGCGTCTGCTAATATCTCAACCTTGTCCGAACCCACATAAAAATGATAATGACGGAAAAATGATAGTATTTCGTTTTATTATGGAAGCTTACCAATAGTCATTCTTGCCACACACTGTGGAACATAAAAGGTGTAAATGATAGTGGCAGAAGGAGAGCCCTCACGCACAGATGATAACATGGCACAAATGTAGACGTTTATGCTGTTGACAATTAAACCTCCCAAACTTAGTGGCTTTTTTGGCTTGAGATTTTAGAAAATTTTATGTTTTTCAGTGAATTAAGCCACACGATGCAGAGCCTTCATTACAAGAATGTAGGACTAGGAGTTGCTGAGAAGCAACTAGTAATCTAAAAGTATTTGAACTTGTTCTGCCGATGGGTTAAGAACGTAGATGTTATAAAGTATATTATAATCATGTGTTAACGTAAGAGACTAAACATTCTAGCCGGGAGGAGTGGAAGCGCGGTTAGAGGCGCCATGACACGAATTGTGCGCCCCCTCCCCCGGGAGGTTCAAGTACCCCCCCGGGCGTGTGTGTGTGTGTGTGTGTGTGTGTGTGTGTGTGTGTGTGAGTATGTGTGTGTGTGTGTGTGTGTGTGAGTATGTGTGTGTGTGTGTGTGTGTGTTGTCCTTAGCGTAAGTTAGTTTAAGTAGTGTGTAAGTCAGGGACCGGTGACCTCACACAGTTTGGTCCCTCAGAAATTCACACTCAGAATTCTACGCTGGAAATTCGTCTCAAGATGACCGTTTTTATTATTTTTTTTTCCTTTATTGAATTTCGATTCCCCCCAGAGGAGGAAGGGGGGGGGGGTGGCTGGCAGCAGCACAATACGCCGCTATGCAGTCTAAAGAAAAGTTAAAAAACAGGATTAGGAGATATGAGAGCAAGAAAAGCATGCGATAAAACGAGGACTGTTAAAAACTGAAACATGGAGAAAAAGATGCGAAGAAAATATAAAAACAAACGGTCGGTGATGCTGATTAAAGCACGTAGTAAGTAGACAGGCAGAATTAACAAACAAGGCGACAGTGTGGTTTCTGTTCGCACGAGATAAAAAATACGACTAGCGACAGCATGGTGGCTGTTCGCAATACTGACAGGGGACGCACAACACTGAACACTCACTTAAAACAGCAATATAGAAGCGACACGAGTGCAGATGGAAAGGGGAGGGGAGGGAGAGGGGAATCGGACCGACCGTTTTTATACGTTTACACACCATTTTATGAGCCTAAGCCGCAAATTTCTTCATGCTGAAGCAGAAAATTGAAACTTCCCGCAAATAACGAGAACTGGTCTCTTGAGTTGACATGTTCAATTGAGAATAAGATGCAGTCACAAAGCGGCTAATGTACTCGTGGCGTTATGTTTACAAATGCTTACACTAGCAAACTACAGTATATACCACAACTTGTCGCTGCTGCCATCTGCTGCATAAAGCGGAAGTAAAATTGTAAACCTAATATCCCTACATTCCATTTTCAGAGTAATTCGTGAGTATTCTTGGAAGTCCGTACCCTGGCATGCACATTTATTTTTTATTTTTCTCGAAAGTGGTTTACTTTATTTCACGTCTTATCTTAGCTTCTCTTACTCACCAACAAAGTACACTGACGAGTGCCCCATAAAAACTTTTATTCTGCAGGCTGTTTTTCCTTACCATCCCCTTACCACCTACCCCTTGGGTTCACGATATAATTTCCGTCAAAATTCCTTTGATTTACCTACTTGTGGTAATTGACGGCATCTTGGAGTTGCTACCGTAAGCGAATGTATCTACTGCTACGTCAAAACTTAAACACACTCCCGAGCAGCGACATAATGTGATATCGGTGTGATTTGCTCTTAAATGAACAAAATATCTCCATCGCAAACAGAGTTATTGATTACCGCTTTTGAGATAAACGTGAGGACCATCTTCAAACTAGAAGAGCTAACTTATTGTGGAAAAGAAGTAAGCGGATATAGAATTAGGAGATCTGCTCTGTATTTACCTAGACAGTCATGCCTTATTTCAGACGAGCTGTCATCAGAAATCAGCGATATCTTCACAAACTACTGCAGAAAGGTTTACAGAATAATTAAAAAGCTGTCCCCTCATCCTCACTTCCATTTTCTTTGTTTTTTTTCCTAAGCCTTGCAAGGTATATGACCATACGATTTAATAGAAAATCGTTTTGTTATTCAATATGGAAATGTGAAGAGATGTAAACTTGAATACAAATTCTTACCTTAATAAGCAAAATTAACGCGAGGGAGACTATGAAGCTGGTCGCTTAAAATTTCATAGTTGGTAAATAAAGACTGTTTATGGCTTGGAACTAAGCGGTTATTTGTTCACCTACATCTCCTCAGGCCACCGTACGGTGCATGGCGGAGGTTACCTTGTACTTCTACTAGTCATTTCCTTTCCTGTTCCGCTCGCAAATAGGGCGAGAGAGAAGCGACTGTCTGAAAGCCTTCATACGCGCACTAACTTCTCGCATCTGTCTTCCTGGTCCTTACACATAATGTACGTTGGGGGCCTTAGAATCGTTGTGCAGTCGGCCTCAAATGTCGGTTCTCTAAATTTCCGCAGCAGTACCTTGCGAAAAGGCACTACAGCGTCGTCTTCCCTCCAGCGATCCCCATTTGAGAACAAGAACTATCTCCGAAACACTTGCGTGCGGATCGAACCTACCGGTAACAAACGCGCCTCTGAATTGCTTCGATGTCTTCCTTTAATCGGACCTGGTGCGGATCCCAGACACTCGAACAGCACTCAAGAATGGTCGCAACAGCTTTCTGTACCCCATCTTCTTTATGTATGAGCTACACTTTCCCAAAATTCTTCCCATAAAATAAAGTCGAGCCTTTGCCTTCCCTAATACCGACCTGACGCGCTCGTTCCGTTTCATACAGGTTTGCAGTGTTGGTACACTACTGGCCATCAAAATTGCTACACCACGAAGATGACGTGCTACAGACGCTAAATTTAACTGACAGGAAGAAGATGCTGTGATATGCAAATGGTTAGCTTTTCAGAGCATTCACACAACGTTGGCGCCGGTGGCGACACCTACAACGTGCTGACATGAGGAAAGTTTCCAACCGATTTCTCATACACAAACAGTAGTTGACCGGCGCTGCCTGGTGAAACGTTGTTGTGATGCCTCGTGTAAGGAGAAGAAATGCGTACCATCATGTTGTCGACTTTGATAAAGGTCGGATTGTAGCCTATCGCGATTGCGGTTTATCGTACCGCGACATTGCTGCTCGCGTTGGTCGAGATCCAATAACTGATAGCAGAATATGGAATCGGTGGGTTCAGGAAGAAAATGCGGAACACCGTGCTGAATCCAAACGGCCTCGTATCACTAGCAGTCGACATGACAGGCATCTTATCCGCATGGCTGTAACGGATCGTGCAGCCACGTCTCGATCCCTGAGTCAACAGATGGGGACGTTTGCAAGACAACAACCATCTGCACGAACAGTTCGACGACGTTTTCAGCAGCACGGACTACCTGCTCGGAGACCATGGCTGCGGTTACCCTTGACGCTGCATCACAGCCAGGAGCGCCTGCGATGGAGTACTCAACGACGAACCTGGGTGCACGAATGGCAAAGCGTCATTTTTTTGGATGAATCCAGGTTCTGTTTACAGTATCGTGATGGTCGCATCCATGTTTGGTGACATCGCGGTGAACGCACATTGGAAGTGTGTATTCGTCATCGCCATACTGGTGTATCACCCGGCGTGATGGTATGGAATGCCACTGGTTACACGCCTCGGTCACCTCTTGTTCGCATTGACGGCACTTTGAACAGTGGACGTTACATTTCATCAACAGGATGATGCACGAGCGCATGTTGCAAGTCCTGTACGGGCCTTTCTGGATACAGAAAATGTTCGACTGCTGCCCTGGCCACCACATTCTCCAGATCTCTCACCAATTGAAAACGTCTGGTCAATGGTGGACGAGCAACTGTCTCGTCACAATAAGCCAGTCACTACTCCTGATGAACTGTGGTATCGTGTTGAAGCTTCATGGGCAGCTGTACCTGTACACGCCATCCAAGCTCTGTTTGACTCTATGCCCAGGCGTATCAAGGCCGTTATTACGGCCAGAGGTGGTTGTTCTGGGTACTGATTTCTCAGGATCTATGCACCCAAATTTCGTGAAATTGTAATCACATGTCAGTTCTAGTATAATATATTTGTCCAATGAATACCCGTTCATCATCTGCATTTCTTCTTGGTGTAGCAATTTTAATGGCCAGTATTGTATTTAGTCGATGTGACTGTTTCTAACTTCACCATACTACTGTTCTACTCCAACGTTTTCCTATTCATCTGATTTAACTTACATTTTTCTACATTTAGTGATTGCTGCGATTTATAACACCAACTAGAGATTTTATTAGTTAAAATAGGGAAACAGCCGTAAATTGCTGCTCACCTCCACCGTCAGGTAATTTATATGTAGAGAGAACAGAAACGGTCCTATCACACTTTCCTGGGACACACCTGCCGATACCCTTGTCTCTGATGAACCTCATTCGCCCATTCACTTGCTATCAGGATCCTCACAAAAACAGAAGCGTCATGCGATATCGTGTTTGCCTATTCAGAAATTAGCTGGAACCAACTGGACATTTCACGACTGCAGCGCAACGTGTTGCAGTGAGCCCGGCAACCGTGGGGGACTGGAGGTGACGCCTTGTCGTTGCGCCTCCCTCTGGACACGCCATAGCCGACACGTCATCGTGGGGCTGACGCGGTGCGTGCGCAAAGAATGAATATGCATCCCGCGGGCGCCGGTTCTAAGGCCGACGACTTGCCCGTCGTAATTGTGTCATCCGCTCTGAAATGAATAATGCATGGCCCTGTTACGTATCTGACTTGGAAATTACTCGCCTGGCGGACAACGTCAAGAGGTCTCCGCTCGATCCCCAGTAGGTCGCATTCCGCCAAGTCAATCACCGCCGCGGTGTCGGCGTCCGCCCCGGTGTGGAATGTTAGCGGGGAAGTCACGTGTTCAGTAACCGTATACCGTTCTTCGTAAGGGAACCAAAGCTACACTCTGTTTTCATCCGACTAAATTCCTATTCGAGCAGTACTTCTGGAACATTAAGGTCAGATTTTTCGAAAGCACAAAGAAAAGATTATATGACAGGTAACATTCTGCTTCATTAATGGTGAAATTACAGGTGAGATGGAGCACATCAAATGTCAGAAGATGGCGATAGGTGAAAATCTCGAACGTTAGCAAATATTCACGACCCATTTCAAAAGTTACAATCACCTACTTCTAATAAAGGATGATTCAGCTGCCACCACCGATGTCGTTTTACGCAACCCAAAACGTTACATCTGGTGTTCAAAAACCGCTCACGAGATTTTCATATTCTCTCGCTCGCTACGCGCTTACGCGCCAACTATTAGTCCTACAGAAAAAATGAACAGGGCCTCTTTGTAGGAAATACGTTCTAGCTGGAGTCCAAGGTTTTCGTATTATGCAAGAAACATTCAACTGCACCTGCAATCCTACACTGATCTTGTCCGGATATCTAGTATGTTGTTACTGCCACTCTCTCTTACCACAGTACAAAGATTTCCGACTACACCAACTGTTTCCGATGTTCGACCTTTTCTGATCACTATTGATCTGGCTGTTATGCTACCGTCATAGTCAGCTATTTCGTTAACATCTTCAATTGAAAGTGCCAGTCGGGGTAATGGAAGGAAAACGACTTTTCTAAACGTTATACTAAAGCTAATTTCTCTGCTAATTCGAGCTAAAATTATTCCTTAAAAGCACAGTAGTTTCGTAGGCAGCAGGCTTCAAGAATTTAACGATGTAATTGTTTATTTGTTGCTGTTGAAATTCTCAAAATTGTTAAGTATAATACAGAGGAAGCTCAATTTTACAATCTGTAAGAGGTCGGCTAACCTGTTAGCGTAACAAGACCAGTCAATGAAGTCAAAAAAGAAGTTGAATGTAGGAAATAATTCGTGCCGTTGCAAATTTTTGTATAGTAGTAAGAGGAAGTGCCACGAACAACATACTAAAAATCCTAACCGCTACGGACTGAGTGTTGGAGTAGGGGTGCGTTTGAAGGTCAGTTTTCTACGTTTTCTTGAATAACTCTACGACCTCTAACGAAAATATACCCCAGTACAAAATCTAACTACAATAAATTCCACACAGTTCTGTAGGACTAATACACTACTGGCCATTAAAATTGCTACACCAAGAAGAAATGCAGATGATAAACGGGTATTCATTGGACAAATATATTATACAAGAACTGACATGTGATTACATGTTCTCGCAATTTGGGTGCATAGATCCTCAGAAATCAGTACCCAGAACAACCACCTCTGGCCGTAATAACGGCCTTGATACGCCTGGGCATTGAGTCAAACAGAACTTGGATGGCGTGTACAGCTACAGCTGCCCATGCAGCTTCAACACGATACCACAGTTCATCAAGAGTAGTGACTGGCGGATTGTGACGAGCCAGTTGCTCGGCTACCATTGATCAGACGTTTTCAGTTGGTCAGAGATCTGGAGAATGTGCTGGCCAGGGCAGCAGTCGAACATTTTCTGTATCCAGAAAGGCCCGTACAGGACCTGCAACGTGCGGTCGTGCATTATTCTGCTGAATTGTAGGGTTTCGCAGGGATCGAATTAAGGGTAGAGCCACGGGTCTCAACACATCTTAAATGTAACGTCCACTGTTCAAAGTGCCGTCAATGCGAACAAGAGGTGACCGAGGCGTGTAACCAATGGTATCCCATACCATCACGCCGGGTGATGCGCCAGTATGGCGACGACGAATACACGCTTCCAATGTGCGTTGTGCGTTGTCGCCAAACACGGATGCGACCATCATGATGCTGTAAACAGAACCTGGATTCATCCGAAAAAATGACGTTTTACCATTCGTGCACCCAGGTTCGTCGTTGAATGCACCATCGCAGGCGCTCCTGTCTGTGATGCAGCGTCAAGGGTAAGCACAGCCACGGTTTCCGAGCTGGTAGTCCATGCTGCTGCAAACGTCGTCGAACTGTTCGTGCAGATGGTTCTTGTCTTGCAAACGTCCCCATCTGTTGACTCAGGAATCGAGACGTGGCTGCACGATCTGTTACAGCCATGCGGATAAGATGCCTGTCATCTCGACTGCTAGTGATACGAGGCCGTTGGGATCCAGCACGGTGTTCCGCATTTTCTTCCTCAACCCACCGATTCCATATTCTGCTATCAGTTATTGGATCTCGACCAACGCGAGCAGCAATGTCGCAATACGATAAACCGCAATCGCGATAGGCTACAATCCGACCTTTATCAAAGTCGAAAACGTGATGGTACGCATTTCTCCTTCTTACACGAGGCATCACAACAACGTTTCACCAGACAGCGCCGGTCAACTACTGTTTTTGTATGAGAAATCGGTTCGAAACTTTCCTCACGTCAGCACGTTGTAGGTGTCGCCACCGGCGCCAATCTTGTGTGAATGCTCTGAAAAGCTAATCATTTGCATATCACAGCATCTTCTTCCTGTCGGTTAAATTTCGCGTCTGTAGCACGTCAACTTCGTGGTGTAGCAATTTAAATGGCCAACAGTGTATGTTTTGGTGATGTTAGAACAAAAACAACAACATCATCGCTGTGTCTTACTTTACACTGCCTATCACCAGATTTGGTCGTCCACGTTGCTATGAATCTTGTGCAGTAAAACTAGTATTTTAAATCAGGTTTTCATTTACGGTTTTGTTGTCGTAATGGTTTTCATGTTGTCGCAAGCCCATAAATTCTATTCACAACATGAACTACTGCAGTGCCTACCGTACGTTCATGTGTTACTGAAACAGAAAACAATTTTTTTTTTCTCAAGGCGTAATCCTCAAAATATATTTATTTTTCAAGGAAACACGAACGTATAGAACGAGCTTTAATTGAAGAAAATCGCCTCTTGATGATCTTTTTCCAAATCAGTCAAGCAAAATAATTTCTCTCTCTCACGAGCTTCATTGTTGCAATAACCACTTGCTCAGAAGATACAGTATCATCAATCCAATGAAAGTTAGAAAAGGTCGGCGTACGGGGAAGATACAACTATGGTTCAGGAATGTGTGCCTTACTCTGCGATATGCATTGTCAATATACTTCTTTATCAACGGACAACCGCGTATTTTCGGTCCTAAGCTGGAAGTTTCTCTCTTCTTAGTTCCCTATGATTTGAAAAAAATACGAAAGGTCCATTTAAACTTTTTTTTTTCATTGTAATTCAGAACTTAGGTTCTCCGTTGTTTTCCCTGGAGAAAGCGTGTATTGCATCTGGAAATACCACTTTATTGTTGCCCTTCTCATTCCCTGATCGTTATTGGCAATTTGAAATTAATGCCTTATACAGGAACTCTGGGATGTTGCAATTCCAGTATCGTTAGTAATTATCAACATTATCCGTCTCCATCTCAAAGTATGTTTCTCAACATATGACCAGTTTCTCAATACCTTATAATCCGTCATCGGACATAAATTTCTTGCCTAAGATTAGCACTTCAATGTGCACTAATCTTTACTTTGTTCCCATTAACAGACTTAATGGGAGAATTGCGTTTCTGAAGCCTTTACCTTTCCTAAATGCAATGTGATCGTCATTTAACAGAGCCTCACTTCTCGTGTTACTGCAGCATATACGTATGATTTACTAGTCTCCACTACAGGGAACATGGAAGAAAGGAAGAAGGTTATTGTTTAACGACCGGCCGACGACTAGATCATTACAGGCAGCAAAGAAGCTCGGATTGGGGAAGAAACTAAAAGGTGCTGACCGTGTCCTATTCAAAGACACCAACCTTGAATTTGCATTAACAGAACTTGGGAAATGACATACAGAAGTATTGGTGTGGGGTCACAGAGTGTCTGTCACAATGGAACGTTACGTCAAACATGACCCGAATATTTAATACTTCTGTGTAGCGCGTGGACGTGCTGCAGGGCTGTTTGATACGGCTGATGCCCGCTCGTTTTTGCGCTTGACTCACTTAAAAAACGGCCTCTGTTATTTAATTTTCACGTGATGGTGCCTTTTTGCACAGTCCCGTGTCAAGCTATGCAGCGCTTTCAACTTGTGCATTGCGCTTTTATTTGACTTAATACCTGCGTGAAGTCCAATATTTTAATTAACTCCGCTTCGTCGCATACATACTGGTTCGCTGTGGTTCTCATGATGATCGACACTAATTTCATTCCTGGTACCTCCGTGCCTCACCTCTCCGCTTGTTGCGTCAGCGTGAATTTGTGCCGCAGCTCTTAGTTATTACAGTCATAACATCGACAAAACACCTGCCGCCCATTAGCCGTTGCTGTGTTCATTATGCATTCTCTTTGACTTTCATATACGCCATACAGCTGCACTATATTTTCTTTCCCAAAACCAGGACATGTTTCGGGATGAACCCATTATCAACAGCCTGACGCGAAAATGCGCCGAATTTGTTTGTACACAAATGACTTGACATTTCTGAGGCGCTGAAATACCAAATAATTTTGTAATCGGTATGTAGTCTTACGTGCTGAGGTCTACCTCTACGTATTCTCTGGAACTCAATCCAGTCCTCATTACCAGATATCAGAAACCACAACATCCAGGTATATACTTGTCGTTGTTGACGCAGCGTCGTCAATTCTATTGGGTCCAAGGCTTCATTCGGTATCTGAGCTAATATTAAGCTTGGAATAACAAATAAAAACTCTACAAAATACTTGTTTATTGCCAACATCGAGTACCAACAAAAGATATGTAACTGACGCACTCCAGTTTACGTTCTATCAGTTTTGACACGGCATCATTACTAAAAAACGAAAATAGAGTGCTATGTGAAGCTATACACAGCTGTAGCTGTTACATGAGCCACAAATCGCCGCTTCCGTCTCTCCTGATGCTCTCCCCTGTTCTGCCGGACTGTGCCATCAGATTCCACCATCAGCTAATAGTGATTCGTGACGTCACTGTTAAAGCTTCAATCAAGCCATAAGCCATAAGTAAAAAATCAAATTATCTATTCTATAGTTTCATATTACGGTGTAAACCAGTTCTGTGGAGGAACTGGTTCTTAAAGACGAAAAACCAGAATCCTTGCAGACTGCTGCTTCAGTTCGCATGCATATCATATTTACAGTATGTTAATTGAATCGGGAAAAAATGGAGACCATAGGAATAAATATATAACAAAAAATTACCAAAATCCCAAAATAAAATGTGAACAGGACGTTTTTGCTCCGCATGTCAAGTTGTAACGGATATATACAAATCTGCTACCAAACACCATAAACCATCTGGAAAAAAAATTTCGACGAATTTTCGAATGTATTCCCGTTTATAGTTTTCTTCGTAATTTTCTAATTAATTCTACAAAAATTTGTTATTTTTGTTAACCGAACTTGTTTACTGATATGTCTAAAACAGATACTTTGTAAAAATTCATGGAACGTTACATCCGAGTGTATCATATCCGTGACGGTAAAGTGCCGGGGACGGGGCAGCACGCCAAAACTTAGCGCTGTGCAGAAAAGAGAAAAACTCTGATAACTCCTAGCAGGACTTACGCACCGAATGTTCCGTACACACTTAATTATTTATCTAGATATTGCACCCATCCCATAAATCGAGCATGAGGACGACTTTTACCTGTTATTCGTATCCGTATTGGCATGCTATCAGTCCTGGGAATTCCAAGAAATTAGAACATGTTGTGATGAAAGCATGAAAGCCGTCTGACAATGGATTGCAATGATTCGAAACCAGTAACGGTACCTTTTGAATAAAGGAACTTAAAATAAATTTGTTGTCTTCAAATAACAGCCACTGTCTCCAACTATGTCATCGTATGACAAAATTGCATATAAGTTTCAAGTTTGAATTTTTTGTGTACTTCCACTTTTCCTAATTTAATTTTTCGCTTATTTTATTAATTTTGGAGTTTCATTAACATTCATTAATCACTGATAATGGCAGTGCGTTGAATTGGTCCGCTCTTGTCCCTGTCGCAATTACTGGTATGATTTGACGAAAGTCTCCAGAGAAGAAAACAATACAGCCGGCCATAGGGCTACTGTTGTTACTCAAATCTCGAATTGTTCTTCAGTTAATATTTTACGGGATATCGGTACCTCATTCCAGACAATGGAAGTGAAATCCAGCTTCAGTTACCAGTATTACTATGCTCCGAACCATTACAGGTGCTGTGCATGTCGTGGGCATAGGCTGTCAGTGCGGTAGTTGTGCAGGCTTAAATCCTACTACCACTAGATGGCAAAGGCATCGTTTCGACAGCGGCTGAGAACTTCATTTCATCGTAGATCAGCCAAATAGCACGAAATATTTGTAAATTATACACACAAACCTTCCTCGTGAATCACTCTTTCTGTTACCGAAAATCACATCAAAATCGCTACAGTTGATCCCGAAATGGAAATTTGTGGTAAGATCCTATGAGACCAAACTGCTGAGGTCATCGGTCCCTAAGCTTACACACTACTTAATCTAGCTGAAACTGGCTTACGCTAAGGACAACACACACACCCGTGGCCGAGGGAGGACTGGAACCTCGGACCAGCGGAGCCGCACGAACCGTGACAAGGTGCCCTAGACAGCGAGGCTACCCCGCGCGGCAAGTAGATCCTGAGATTTTTGATAGATTACGAATGTAATGTAAGTTTGTAATAAGCACTCCGTCTTCAGGCCACAAGTGGCCCATCGGGATCATCCGACCGCCGTGTCATCCTCAGGGAGGATGCGGATAGGAGGGGTGTGTGGTCAGCACACCGCTCTCCCGGTCGTTATGATGGTTTTCTTTGACCGGAGCCACTACTATTCGGTCCAGTAGCTCCACCATTGGCATCACGAGGCTGGGTGCACCCCGAAAAATGGCAACAGCTCATGGCGGCTGGATGGTCACCCATCCAAGTGCCGGCCATGCCCGACAGCGCTTAACTTCGGTGACCTCACGGGAACCGGTGTAGCCACTGTGGCAAGGCCGTTGCCTAAGTTTGTAATGGTAAAAAATATTTTTATGTGATTTAATTACAGTTTAACGATTCGCGAATATTTCTCTTTACATTTGCTGTGAAACTTCGCTCTTTGCGAAATTCCAAACACTACAGGTTTTGATGAGTGAGTTTGCGAGTGTAAAAATATGTAACATAAATAGCAGTATCGTTTGACTACACTGACGTAGAAGCTTAAATTTTTTACATGTCTATGGAGCGCATTCTTGGTATGTGACATAAATGTCAACTCAATACGTCTATCCATTCCTGAGAAAAGGGGGTGGTAAGAGACGGGAGAGAGAGACAGGCAGACAAAGAAATGATTTTATAAGGGCTTCGTTTCTACCGATTGATGTACGGAACCATAAAAAGATGAAGTCGGTATTATGGTGTGGAGTGATCAACATCTCGAGAGGGTGGTCGCATTTGAAATTCTTAACTGTGAGAGATTAGCAGGTGGATGATGTTGACAGTGCTCCACACAGCCTCACAATCAGCAAAACACTGTTCAGTGCCGATATAGTTATTTTGTGGATAAAGTATAACTTACGTGTGCCCCACCGTGTGTGGCGGGTCGGGATAGTAAGCCAAAAAACAAAATTAGGGCATAGTATTCCAGAAGATAATTCTCTATATATTTGCTAGTCTCTAATAATATCTTAGATCACGAACTGGAAGAAGAACGGGAAACCTTAGAAAGATCAGTGCGAAAGAAATGAGTTTTTTTTTTTTTTTTGGAAAATATTTGGAAATTTGTGGTAAGATCCCATGAGACCAAACTGCTGAGGTCATCGGTCCCTAGGCTTACACGTTACTTAATCTAACTTAAACTAACTTACGCTAAGGACAAGTATTGCAAATGTTGACCCAAATGTTAATTTTTCCGCCCGCATCTCGTGGTCGCGCGGTAGCGTTCTCGCTTCCCACGCCCGGGTTCCCGGGTTCGATTCCCGGCGGGGTCAGGGATTTTCTCTGCCTCGTGATGTGTTAGTTAGGTTTAAGTAGTTCTAAGTTCTAGGGGACTGATGACCTAAGATGTTAAGTCCCATAGTGCTCAGAGCCATTTGTACCATTTGTTAATATTTCCGCAGATTCGGATAAGTTTTGTTTGGTTCGTGGTCAACATTTGTAAAACTCTAATTCCTGTCTCTCAAACCCCACCCTATGGGGAGAGAGGGAGAGATTTTGTTTTAGTGAATGAAAATTTACAAACTATATAAGTATTTTTTATTTATCCATAACCATTTTCCATGCAAAAATGAGAACATGGATTTTCTTGAATTACAACGCCAACTGCCAATAATCAGAACAAATGTTTAAGACAAAATGAACATACTTTTTTAAGTAGAATTTGATTCTGCAATAAAAAATAGGGGTTCCCATTTGAAATTTTAAAGTTGCCTCCCGCCCCACACCAGCAGATGTCCCCCTCGAAAATAATCAACTTTGAACTCAACACATTTTTTCGTGTGAAGCTTATTTTTCGAGTTATTCTGGTTTGTCATCTCAAAATGTATACCCTGTATATCATAATGTGTTTATTCCTTCCCTCATGCATGTAAGTATTACAGTTTCAGTTTCGTGATTAAGGTATTGGGTAATACTGCAGTCAACCACATATCGCAGTTCTGATTAATATATGTAAAATAATCTGCATACACCTCCACATTTAAAAAAAAATATATTCAGAAGTACATCTGATGCTTCGAAAGACTAAACCTACGAGGGCATTTCTTTTTCAAAGCCCGATTGGTCGTGAAATTAAAACCACAGTAAGAATCCGATAAAGCTTTGCACTGATGTCTTGCAGTCTCGCATTTTACATTTCTGAGCGCGCAGTGAGCACATAATGATGCCTAAAACAATAGTGTCCCCCAATAAGTGTGTATTGCGTGTTCTCATTGGATATCTTAATGTCGAGGGGTTCCGCCTAATTTCGTGCAACCCGCATTACGTAACTGTCATGTGTGACAGCAAAGTCCTTCATGACATTGCTTGGCCCCACACTGCAGCTGCACAAAGATGGTCCTGCAGCCTCTTCTCCCTGTGATTTTCATTTCCTCGCTCACACGAACCGCTGTCTATGAGGACAGCATATTGGCACAGACAGTGAGCTGCAGACCAGCCTAGGGAATTGGAGGAAATCACTGGCGGCTGTCTTCTGTGGTATGGGAATTGGAAAGTCGATACCACACTACGATAAACGTTTAAGTCAGAGAGACATTTCCATTTCGTGATCTGTCGGATCTTGAAAGAAATTGCTCTTGTAATCTGAAGATATAGAAGCTAACGAGAGGCAAGAGAGAAATAAAGCCAGTTTTAGTTTTAAGACATCTCTCCGGAAGAAATGCGTCCGTGGTTACGGGAACAGCTGGGAGCTTTCAGGAGGCTGCATCGACAACTATAAAGCGTAACGTGCAGCGTAACAAAGTTTTCTCGTAGGCGGTGTCGGCGCTTTCCGTGGCAGAAGCAGCAGTCCAACTTCGTCGGCCTAACGGAAGGACGAGAAGGCTTTTATCACATTTCCTCTCGATTTTCTCGGCTTCCTTCTCGGGGAATTCGCGTCCCATGTGAGGAAAACAGGCATCGCGGCGTCGGCACGAGTAGAAGGAGAACTTTACCTAGTCTTCCGAGACAGTCCGTCGTTTCGCTTAAGACACGTGCATTCACTAGCGCTTTGACAATGCCTCAAACTTGGATACCGCAACATCACTTAAAGTTACTTCAATTCCTAGTTGCTGCAGACTCATTTAGAAAACCTATTTATGTACCTGTCGATTGCAAATAACGTATCTGTCTTTGGATTTGTCTGTAAGATATTCTGAAAGTGTTCTTTGAGTTGTGGGTGTACCGCCAGCCAAAACCCGCCTTGCTGAGAACGCCGGAGCATGAATTCGAAGGAAGGACTCCCGTGTTCTGTGTGCTGGTAGTCGATCGTGTTTTGGAGTCTGACGCCACTGATTACTGTGATATGTGCGGTGAGGTAATGATATGCACCTTGGTTGCGTGCCAGCTTAGCACACTTCCAATACGATCTTGCTAATAACTCACAGCGATCGTGTGCTTCATGGGTAACTACAAATTGAGTCGGAATCGTGTCTCACATGTGCAGATTTAGTTTTTGTGACTTCGTAACGAGCGTATATTTCGAGTCTCAGTACACAATCTGCTTGCTAATAATTAATCATAATCGTAGTACGATCATTTTGTCACATTTTCTATCGATGAAGCTTTATAAATGTTATTCTATTTGTAAGCAATATATTTTGTTTGATTCTCTTAAGTACTGAAACAGTGCGCCACATGCTGTTTGAGCACTTTGTTATGTTAATGAGCCTAGGTAAAATTTGGGAGTCAAATGTATTTACATCCACATATTCTTTCTAATTAATTTACCTTGCCACTTATTTTTCTGTTTATACAAATTATGCCGATTCGTTGTCAACAGTTGGAATATACTGATATGAAATGAAACGAGCTATTTGCCTTTGACAGTTGATAAAATCTAGAAAGATCTTTCATTGCAGTTAGGTATAGTAGGAATAGTAATCACTACAAGTGTTTTATTTAGCATTTCTTTGCTTGCTTTTCTGCAGAAAATATAAGAGTGGAATCTTTCATACACGCTCGCTGATGCCTCTGACATACACTGTGCTGAGTTTGAATCCTGGTGGAATGAAAACAAAGGTGAATGCTCTATGAGCATTATTTGATGCTTAATACAAAAAGATATAAAAAATGCTTAGATAGTTTACAATCTTCATTAACAATCTTTCATGAAAGATCAAATGGTTCAAAAGGCTCTAAGCACTATGGAACTTAACATCTGAGGTCATCAATCCCCTAGACTTGTAACTACTTAAACCTAACTAACCTAAGGACACCACACACATCCATGTCTGATGCAGGATTCGAATCCCCGACCGTAGCGGTCGCGCGGTTTGACTGAAGTGCCGAGAACCGCTCAGCCACAGCGGCCGGCCATAAAAGATCGGTAATTAAAATGTTTTATTTGCAGTGAAAACGAGATTTTTGGGTGCAATATATAACTAGGAATAAGAATCGTGCATTATCCATAAAGATGACAATTACATGTGTTAATTAGCATAAATTTGCTGAATTTTACATTTAAACAGCGTAGGTTTCGAGCTGAGCGGAAACAAAACTGAGTGATTACCATTCTCGTGCGTTTCGTGTGTTCCACACTTCACGGAAATGCTCGTATAACGTGCATTTTTGTCTAAAAATTTGATTTCGCCTGCAATCCAACCCAGACCCACCCCATAGTGAGCGGGCTCTGAACCACAGAACCACACTGCCAGCCGAAAAAATCTTGTAAAAAAATTACCAAAATTCGACTGCCATATGGTCGACTTACAAAAGTTTCTAAGGCTTGTAAATCGTTGATCTGAAACTTGTTGACGTGCTCTACGAAAGCTTCGGCTGTAATTAACAAGTATATGTATATAGTTCTCTGACTACAAGAATTCAGTATAATGTCACCGAAACTAAATATCTTACTATACGACGTGGCCCCCACAGCGCCTTACTGACCAAAATCAACTCAACGTACAACGCAGATTCGCCTTAACACACGCTGGTTCAAATCCAACTAGATAAATCTCTGAAATAGTTTTACGATTAACTTTCACTTTATGCCAGACTGTAATGACCAGGGTAACACATTCATACAAAACAGTGAATACAAACATATACATACTTAGATATACAGGGTTATTACAAATGATTGAAGCGATTTCACAGCTTTACAATAACTTTATTATTTCAGATATTTTCACAATGCTTTGCACACACATACAAAAACTCAAAAAGTTTTTTTAGGCATTCACAAATGTGCCCCTTTAGTGATTCGGCAGACATCAAGCCGATAATCAAGTTCCTCCCACACTCGGCGCAGCATGTCCCCATCAATGAGTTCGAAAGCATCGTTGATGCGAGCTCACAGTTCTGGCACGTTTCTTGGTAGAGGAGGTTTAAAGACTGAATCTTTCACATAACCCCACGGAAAGAAATCGCGTGGGGTTAAGTCGGGAGAGCGTGGAGGCCATGACATGAATTGCTGATCATGATCTCCACCACGACCGATCCATCGGTTTTCCACTCTCCTGTTTAAGAAATGCCGAACATCATGATGGAAGTGCGGTGGAGCACCATCCTGTTGAAAGATGAAGTCGGCGCTGTCGGTCTCCAGTTGTGGCATGAGCCAATTTTACAGCATGTCCAATACACGTGTCCTGTAACGTTTTTTACGCAGAAGAAAAAGGGGCTGTAAACTCTAAACTGTTAACTGTTAACTGTTAACTGTTAACTTTTGGTGAATTGCGAATTTGCTGCACGAATGCGTGAGGATTCTCTACTGCCCAGATTCGCACACTGTGTCTGTTCACTTCACCATTAAGAAAAAATCTTGCTTCATCACTGAAAACAAGTTTCGCACTGAACGCATCCTCTTCCATGAACTGTTGCAACCGCACCGAAAATTCAAAGCGTTTGAATTTGTCATCGGGTGTCAGGGCTTGTCGCAATTGTAAACGGTAAGGCTTCTGCTTTAGCCTTTTCCGTAAGATTTTCCAAACCGTCGGCTGTGGTACGTTTAGCTCCCTGCTTGCTTTATTCGTCGATTTCCGCGGGCTACGCGTGAAACTTGCCCGCACGCTTTCAACCGTTTCTTCGCTCACTGCAGGCCGACCCGTAGATTTCCCCTTACAGAGGCACCCAGAAGCTTTAAACTGCGCATACCATCGCCGAATGGAGTTAGCAGTTGGTGGATCTTTGCTGAACTTCGTCCTGAAGTGTCGTTGCACTGTTATGACTGACTGATGTGAGTGCATTTCAAGTACGACATACGCTTTCTCGGCTCCTGTCGCCATTTTGTCTCACTGCGCTCTCGAGCGCTCTGGCGGCAGAAACGTGAAGTGCGGCTTCAGCCGAACAAAACTTTATGAGTTTTTCTACGTATCTGTAGTGTGTCGTGACCATTTGTCAATGAATGGAGCTACAGTGAATTTATGAAATCGCTTCAATCATTTGTAATAGCCCTGTAAATACACAAATGCTGCAGTGGTCTGCTATAATAATGATTACTGCGAAGTCAGATGTAATTACTTTTTTATGTACTGTTACGCAAAGAGTAAGTTAGTAAAAATGTTTTCTTGTTGTGCATTAGGAGATCAGCGCAGCGTAATGTATAAAACATCGAACATAGGATGACGGTGTTTGGTTTGTGGGGCGCTCAACAGTGTGGTTATCACCGCCCGTACAAATTCCAACCTTTGCTCAGTCCAGTCTCGCCACTTGCAGGAATGATGGTGAAATGATGACGACAGCACAAACACCTAGTCATCTCGAGGGAGGTGAAAATCCGTGACGCCGCCGGGAATCGAACCCGGGGCCCCGTGCTCGGGAAGCGAGAACGCTACCGCGAGACTACGAGCTGCGGACACGTCGAACATAAGAAAATGCTGACTACCGTAAATTTCGGTTGCATACGACGGTGGAATTCTTGTATTGCAATAAGGATTAGCACTTCAATGTAGCAAAGGAAATTTTCTCTTCTATATTAATTCTAAATTCAATGTTGCCGTCAGCTAAATGTAAGCTTTGATTATATTTCGCAACAAATCCTAGCTTCAATTACATATGTTTATGCGGAAGCTACTGTCGTTTTAACCTCGTTTACCACGTCCTCAAAAATATGTAATAAAATTATTTCAGTAATGACATGCTGTGGTAAAATAATGGAGAAAGGTGATACTTTATGCACAAATTCTAATCTCAATATAACTCCATTACATGAATGCAATACACTGATATTCAGTGTAACACTGTCAATTGTTCTTTTAATGTAATACACTTTAACTAACCAGCTTATCGAATCTGTTACGTGACGTAAAAGAAAGATGGTGGTGGGTCTGAAGTCGCTTGTCTAACCTGGTGTCGCTTGTTGCCATGACGACAGTTCTCTGCAGTCGGTGCTTTGCTATTTTTTAAGATCTGTGATCTGCATAGGGATACCAATGGCTATTTATTTCCGATTTTGGCCGTCTAGGGACCGCGTTAAACAACTATTTTTCAATGTACATTTCTCCTGTTGCGCTCCTCCTCTTTTCTCTTCTGCCATTATGTCTTCATCCTCTCTCCGTGCTGCTCCCTTCGGTCTTCTGTCCACACTCTTCCTCCAGTTCTTCTCTTCTTCACTTCAAATCCTTCAAAACGTTGAATTTCGTCTCTCATTAGGTCTCTGTTGGTTATATCATCTTCTCCTATACCCTTCTCCTCTAAGTCTGCTTTGACTTCTTTGAACCAGGTAATTTGGGTTCTGGGGTTCTTGTCAAAAAACATGAATATTTTCTTTGTCAGCCTTTCATCATTCATTCTTTTCAAATGGGCGTAAAAGCTTACTCTTCTCTTCCTCATAGTATCTCCCACTTTCGCAATTTTGTCACACACTTCTCTATTACTTCTAAGCTTCCAAGTCCCATTCTCAAACCTCGGCCCAAGTACTCTTCTAATGATTTTTGGCTCCTTTTTTGCTATAGCTTCCATTTCCTTGTTAGTGTTCATTGCTAAACATTCAGATGCATACAGACACTCTGGCTTAATCACAGTGTTGTAGTGCTTTATTTTTGCGTTAATTGATACTGACTTCTTGTTGTACACATTCTTTGTTAGCTGGAATGCCATTTCCATTTTTCTTGTTCTTGTTTTATTTCCTTCTTTATCTGAAGCATTGGGCTGGATGATTTCCCCTAAATATTTGAAATTAGAAACCTTCTTTATCTGGCCATACTTTGTAATCATATTGTTCGGTGCCTCTTTTACATTGGTTAGGTACTCTGTCTTTTCAAAGGAGATTTTTCAGTCCTGCTTTTTCTGCTGTTTCATTCAGAATATTGATCTGTTTGACTGCTTCTTCCAATGGCTATTAAGTTAATTAAAAACATCAACCATGACAGTTGAAATGCCGCTGCTCGGGCAAACCGTTTCATAATAAAACACACTGTAAATAAATAAAGTGTATATAAAACTGTATTCAAATAAAAGTGGGACGGGATTCATAGGGTTAGTTACTTTTGCAAATGCAGGTTTTGTACATACAATAATGAGACCTGCGTAACTGAATTGAACTGGCGGTTAGTCCGTTTATCGATTCGCTTAAAACCATATAGTTGGAAGTTCAGGGGTTCACATTGTCTAACTTTTGAAAACAATTCATAGTTCGGCGGTCAGAACAATTTCGGTCAGTTTACACTTGTAAGTACGTAGTAATTTTAAAACTCTCAGTATGTCTCATTCTAACTATCATGCAATTTAGTTCATTTTGTTGCTCGAATAAATCATTATGAACTGGTGCTCTCTTGATGCGATTGCTTCAGGTTGTTGACTGTTTGGCGTATTTTGGCTTCTTCTTCTCTCCATCGTCTTCTTCGATGATCTTAAAATAACTTCTCTATTGAATGGTTCTAGGTTCTTCCCTACGTTCTCACCACTTGCACTTCCTCTTCTGCGTCGATCATCGAAATAAATGTTCTCCTCGAAGTATTTTAGAATGTTCTTAATTTCAGTCACTTCTCCTTGTAAATTTACAGCGTTCTTCCTGACACGATACTGTCTCTGTTATCTTCCAAACTTCTCCTCTTTCCACCTCAAATGGAACTTTTTTCCCATAAAATAATTGACTTTCCGCAAATTTACTCCACAATCACGCCCAACCGTTTAAACAGTTCAGAGTCCCTCCATTACACGCCTCGCTCATCAGCCGTCAATTTCTTGCTCAAAATATTCTCTGCCTGGCCGAATCTTCCATAAATGCTTAAAGGATACGTAAAGCTTCCAGAAATGTAGAAGGATATATAATGATTACACAGAAAATAACATTAGTAATTTACGTAGCAGTAATACATGTTCACGCACATAAAATCGTAACATAAATGAGGGATATAGAAAAGAAAGAAGAAGAATATATACAATTTTACAACGCGACGGAATATTAAATTTGTGGGGAAGCTGTTGCTTAATCGTTGAAGGGCCTAAAATATGCCTGTCACAGCCTTGATCTTTCTTTACCATCGATATTAATGTACATTGATACTGACGCCAATATTCCATATTATTTTGTAGCATATGAAGCGTCTCCTTTTGAATCTACTTGATCAGACCTTTTCACAAAAATACGTAAAGAATTAAATCTGGACGATGTCAAATGAATTTCTAATACTTCTAATACTTGCAGAAGAAGGAAAACGATCGAATGTGCGTTTCGGGTCAGAGAATTTTTATTATTAAAAGCTTGTTCACTTACCATCGCTGAAACACACTTGAACTCTCGAAATTAATGAACGACAGTTTCTGGCGATCGCTATGGCAAATTACCAGGAACTGTTCACAGACTAGTACGTTACTGGTAGCGCCGTGTTCGGCGGTCCGTTGACTCACGTAGGAAGTGACTCCATGCGATCGGTAGCCAACTCGACTCAGACAAGAGTTCGTTTTCAGTATCTTCACGTTCTGACTACCTAACGGTATGATTTGGTTGCTTTGCCGTGTCTGTCGCCATCGGTTTCTTATACTGTGAAGTACTTTTTTCAGCCTTCCCGAGATCTCGTCGCCAGAAACTACACTCCTGGAAATGGAAAAAAGAACACATTGACACCGGTGTGTCAGACCCACCATACTTGCTCCGGACACTGCGAGAGGGCTGTACAAGCAATGATCACACGCACGGCACAGCGGACACACCAGGAACCGCGGTGTTGGCCGTCGAATGGCGCTAGCTGCGCAGCATTTCTGCACCGCCGCCGTCAGTGTCAGCCAGTTTGCCGTGGCATACGGAGCTCCATCGCAGTCTTTAACACTGGTAGCATGCCGCGACAGCGTGGACGTGAACCGTATGTGCAGCTGACGGACTTTGAGCGAGGGCGTATAGTGGGCATGCGGGAGGCCGGGTGGACGTACCGCCGAATTGCTCAACACGTGGGGCGTGAGGTCTCCACAGTACATCGATGTTGTCGCCAGTGGTCGGCGGAAAGGTGCACGTGCCGGTCGACCTGGGACCGGACCGCAGCGACGCACGGATGCACGCCAAGACCGTAGGATCCTACGCAGTGCCGTAGGGGACCGCACCGCCACTTCCCAGCAAATTAGGGACACTGTTGCTCCTGGGGTATCGGCGAGGACCATTCGCAACTGTCTCCATGAAGCTGGGCTACGGTCCCGCACACCGTTAGGCCGTCTTCCGCTCACGCCCCAACATCGTGCAGCCCGCCTCCAGTGGTGTCGCGACAGGCGTGAATGGAGGGACGAATGGAGACGTGTCGTCTTCAGCGATGAGAGTCGCTTCTGCCTTGGTGCCAATGATGGTCGTATGCGTGTTTGCCGCCGTGCAGGTGAGCGCCACAATCAGGACTGCATACGACCGAGGCACACAGGGCCAACACCCGGCATCATGGTGTGGGGAGCGATCTCCTACACTGGCCGTACACCACTGGTGATCGTCGAGGGGACACTGAATAGTGCACGGTACATCCAAACCGTCATCGAACCCATCGTTCTACCATTCCTAGACCGGCAAGGGAACTTGCTGTTCCAACAGGACAATGCACGTCCGCATGTACCCCGTGCCACCCAACGTGCTCTAGAAGGTGTAAGTCAACTACCCTGGCCAGCAAGATCTCCGGATCTGTCCCCCATTGAGCATGTTTGGGACTGGATGAAGCGTCGTCTCACGCGATCTGCACGTCCAGCACGAACGCTGGTCCAAGTAAGGCGCCAGGTGGAAATGACATGGCAAGCCGTTCCACAGGACTACATCCAGCATCTCTACGATCGTCTCCATGGGAGAATAGCAGCCTGCATTGCTGCGAAAGGTGCATATACACTGTACTAGTGCCGACATTGTGCATGCTCTGTTACCTGTGTCTATGTGCCTGTGGTTCTGTCAGTGTGATCATGTGATGTACCTGACCCCAGGAATGTGTCAATAAAGTTTCCCCTTCCTGGGATAATGAATTCACGGTGTTCTTATTTCAATTTCCAGGAGTGTATTTGCAATTAGTTGGCTTTCTGCAGGCAAGAGTCGAAACCTGCAGCTGCAGAGAGCTACTCTCATGTCCGCGCCGTAGCCGTGTATGTCAGTGGCGGGCGAGTTGTAACCCATCCCCCTGCCTTCTCTGCAGCTGTCTTCATTACGCCTTTGAAACCGCAATTCCGCACCACACGCCGGCCGCGGTGGTCTAGCGGTTCTAGGCGCTCAGTCCGGAACCGCGCGACTGCTACGGTCGCAGGTTCGAATCCTGCCTCGGGCAAGGATGTTTGTGATGTCCTTAGGTTAGTTAGGTTTAAGTAGTTCTAAGTTCTAGGGGCCTGATGACCACAGATGTTAAGTCCCATAGTGCTCAGAGCCATTTGAACCATTTGAACCGCACCACACACATACGCAAAACGCGGCGGTAATGCGAACATACTCGGCTACGCCGGGATCGCGTTAATATTAACGACATTTTATTTTTGCCGTGTTAGTGAATTTTCTACAGTAATGTAAATCAGGTAGCAACTTGATCTGCGTTTTAGTTTTGTTTCTACAGCTTTTCAACGTAGTCGTATTGTGTGCATTTCTTTCAAATACAGTGAGGAAGATGTTACAGTGGTTAGCAATCGACGGGACTGCGATGCCAATCCCTCTCGGATATCCAGATCTAGATTTCTACAGTTTTCCTAAATTGCTTAAAGCAAATGCCAGGATTGTTCCTTTGAACTTGCAAACGATACACTTCTCATCAAGGTAATTCACCTTACAACTGAGATTTTTTTAAAGTATGAATTCTAATATCCGCCCTATTAATCAGATTTGGCCGCTTTGATTTCCACAAAGTCTTAGATCTAAAGAAATTTGTGACTGGTATACACCAATTTAGAGAATGTTCTAGTCGTTAGACGGATATTTTACAAACCCTTCATAATCGCTTTTTAGGAACTTCCATACGAAGTATCGGAAACCATCCGGAAAAGAGACATTGTCCTAAAAACATGTTACGTATGTCTACGGTAAATTACTTTTTTTATAGAGGTGGAGCCATTCCATGCCTACACCGGCATGATGGCCAACACAAAAGGTCTACTGCCATCTCTACAAAAGGGTTAGTTTTCATTAGAGTGAGGTCTCGCAGGATGTGGTTACTGGGATGTTTGCGAGGTTAACCATTAATACGCGCTCATCTGGAGATAGATTGGGCCGAAAGTTGAACGAAGGGTAGCGGTTTGAAAGGCAGATGGGAAATAAGTGCCAAGGCAAGAGCCAAGGGGGAAAAAACCTCTGCGACAGTTGGCTCGGGTTGTAAGAGCAGTAGCGGTTTTCTTGCTGCCTGCGACAAGTCATGCAAGGGTAGGTTTGTTAGTAGTCGGTATCATGCATGTCGATACCTTTGACGTTGTGCGGTGGTGTTACTAGGCGGCTGCCGCTGGGTGCAAGTCTTGATCTCTCGCTCAGCGTCAGCATACCTGTAACAGTTTGGTTCATCATCGTCTTGTGTCCGGTAGGTCATATATCAGATTCACAGTGTAGGGTAGTGTTGGCGATTTGTTTGTGCGTCAGTGTGCTCTAGCCTGTTAGTCAGCTTTAATAGTAGCTGGCATATCCAGTCAACGTTACTGATATGCATGGGCTTACCGACGTTTGTCGCTTGTGGATGTATGTTAGTTTGCCACAGGTGGTTAACTAACATACACTTACAAGTTACTTGGCACAAACATTCGCTTTTATACTACCAGGCCACTGACCTTTCATCCTGTCCATAGCAACGACACACTTTTTCGCTACAATACTGCGAGCGCTTTTTGTTAAGAACATTAGATAAAATATACTAAAATATCATTAGTGGTGGAGTTTTCGATTAATATTGTCAGAATCAAAAACAAAATTTCAAAGGTGATTCTTTCATTTTTAGCTCTTTGGTCTCTTCACCGACGAGTCCATTCTCTTGATACACACTCGTTGCGCGTAATAGATGGTGATCTGGAATGTGCATTGACGAATCTGAACTGTACCTTTCTCTCCTAATCTGATAACTCCATAACATTCAGTGACAAAAGGACGCCATACATTGCAGAAATTCACTTTGACAAATTAAAACACATTTTTCGTGCCGTGAGATACTCTTCTAGGATGTTCCAATCGAGCGATCTGATAATTATCTGACATGAAAGCAAGCAGTTACAGGTGTCTGAATGAACGCCCTGTCCGGCTCCAGGAATTATTAACGAAAAATTCCCGAAATTTTATAAGATCAGCTGATTTTGTTAATAGTTAGCACCTGCGCCAGCTTAAAGCAGAAATTTTAATTAACGGAGTGAAGTTCAGTTGTTATTGAATCGCTGGCCGGAGTGGCCGAGCGGTTCTAGGCGCTACAGTCTGGAACCGCGCGACCGCTACGGTCGCAGGTTCGAATCCTGCATCGGTTATGGATGTGTGTGATGATGTCCTTAGGTTAGTTAGGTTAAAGTAGTTCTAAGTTCTAGGGGACTGATGACCTCAGAAGTTAAGTCCCATAGTGCTCAGACATTTTTTATTTTTTTATTTTATTTATTTATTTATTTATTTGTTATTGAACCGTCTTTGGGAGTTACAGGCATGTATGAACTGAGCTAGGTTGTCCTTGCTAAGGTAATGTCTGAATGACAGAACGGGAGAGACCACCATCATGCTCTGTCTGAACAAGTGCTCAGTATTTGACGTGAGTGTTAAGACTCGGTGTTATGTGTTCGAACCTGGAAAACCACTTCTCATTGGTAGTTCTCTTGTTAGCGTTCTCAGGTAGGGATTTATCCAATCACAGTTCATGAGGGTCGCCGTAAGCCAAAGCACTGTTGAAATCAAGTTTAGGAAGTTATTTTTCTTTCATTCCCTAGGTCGTCAAAGTGTGTAATTCCACTCTTGAAACACGTGCAGCTACAAAAAAACACTGTCTTAATTTTAAAATATGTACTATTTTTAAAATTAGTGAACACATTAACATATGTGATGATGACGACCAGTTTGTTGCCCTTTAAAGCACGGACATTGGCGGCTGTTTTCATAATAAGATCCACCCACTTTGCTGTGGTGTACTAAGTCGTACAGTATGTACCAGGAAAGGATTAGTTGGAAAGAACAGGGTTAAGTGGTGCTATGAGGCGTGGAGCGTAATGAAGTAGTCGGGATGGTATTTAGGGATGTGCAGTGTGGGAGACTGAGTGCATGGAGACATGAAATTCAGATTTGGAGGGTTGGAAAGGAAAGAAGATAAGATATAGCTGGAGGAGGATACCCTGATGTAAGAAAAGTTAGGTATGAATGGGATAAATCTGACAGGAAGGATAAACATGTATTGTCTGGATAAGGAGATGCCGTAAGTTGTGGGAGAGACTGTAGAAGATGGGTGAGGATGGTGTCCGTAGGAGAGAGGGGGGGTGAGGAAGTTTTACGGGCTAACGTCGTAGCAGAAACATGGGAGAAGGTAGGGAAGCGGGGGTGGGGGAGGGGGGGGAGGTGGTTGGTAAGATTGTTGGAGGCTACTTTGCGGTATGACCAGAGTATATTGAAATTTAAAGGTGTGTTAGGAAGGAGGGGAATTTTATAAGAGTTGCTAGTTCAAGAGTAAGCAAATCATCACCAGAAGCAAAACTGCATTACCATGTTGTTGTTGTTGTTGTTGCGGTCTTCAGTCCTGAGACTGGTTTGATGCAGCTCTCCATGCTACTCTATCCTGTGCAAGCTTCTTCATCTCCCAGTACCTACTGCAACCTACATCCTTCTGAATCTGCTTAGTGTATTCATCTCTTGGTCTCCCCCTACGATTTTTACCCTCCACGCTGCCCTCCAATACTAAATTGGTGATTCCTTGATGCCTCAGAACATGTCCTACCAACCGATCCCTTCTTCTGGTCAAGTTGTGCCACAAACTTCTCTTCTCTCCAATCCTATTCAATACTTCCTCATTAGTTATGTGATCTACCCATCTAATCTTCAGCATTCTTCTGTAGCACCACCTTTCGAAAGCTTCTATTCTCTTCTTGTCCAAACTATTTACCGTCCATGTTTCACTTCCATACATGGCTACACTCCACACAAATACTTTCAGAAATGACTTCCTGACACTTAAATCTATACTCGATGTTAACAAATTTCTCTTCTTCAGAAACGCTTTCCTTGCCATTGCCAGTCTACATTTTATATCCTCTCTACTTCGACCATCATCAGTTATTTTGCTCCCCAAATAGCAAAACTCCTTTACTACTTTAAGTGTCTCATTTCCTAATCTAATACCCTCAACATCACCCGACTTAATTCGACTACATTCCATTATCCTCGTTTTGCTTTTGTTGATATTCATCTTATATCCTCCCTTCAAGACACCATCCATTCCGTTCAACTGCTCTTCCAAGTCCTTTGCTGTCTCCGACAGAATTACAATGTCATCGGCGAACCTCAACGTTTTTATTTCTTCTCCATGGATTTTAATACCTACTCCGAATTTTTCTTTTGTTTCCTTTACTGCTTGCTCAATATACAGATTGAATAACATCGGGGAGAGGCTACAACCCTGTCTTACTCCCTTCCCAACCACTGCTTCCCTTTCATGTCCCTCGACTCTTATAACTGCCATATGGTTTCTGTACAAATTGTAAATAGCCTTTCGCTCCCTGTATTTTACCCCTGCCACCTTTAGAATTTGAAAGAGAGTATTCCAGTCAACATTGTCAAAAGCTTTCTCTAAGTCTACAAATGCTAGAAACGTTGCATAACCATACATCCTCATAATCCATAGCAGTTTGAAATACAGTGAATGCCAGGGAACAGAATGTGGCTCAGCGTCTGCGGCAGCCCAGTTAGTGGGCCCTGTTCCGAACTCTGACAGACTGGCTCTTTAGACAAACTCCCATGAGTGACCCCGGCGCTGCCTGCAGTAAATAAATGGAAATGTCGTGTGGCTAGGGCCTCCCGTCGGGTAGACCGGTCGCCTGGTGCAAGTCTTTCGAGTTGGCGCCACTTCGGCAACTCGGGTGTCGATGGGGATGAAATGGCGATGTTGAGGACAACACAACACACAGCCCCTGAGCGGAGAAAATCTCCGACCCAGCCGGGAATCGAACCCGGGCGCTGACCACTCAGCTAGGACTGCAGTAAATACGAGGACGTCTACTCAGCTTTTGTCTGCATTCGTAGTGCTACCCGCACGACATTACTGTCCATACCTTCCGGTGGTCTGTGTGAACTATTACGCCAGTAGCCAAGCGTATGGGGCTACACTTCTCGTACGACATTAGGTAAGCCAGACTCTCCTTGCATCCTGTATCGCAGGGTGACTTGACTCTCAGAGACCCTCTGTACACGCTTAAAAAGATACAGGGTGGTAGTTCCAGGTTGAAACTGAGACATACTCAGGTGGCTCAGCTAGAAGACAAGACAGTGACCAGATTCGAACCCCAGTCAGACACGGAGTTTAATCCGTGACACACATGGGAGAATAGAATAAATCATTCAACATAAATCACGTATTTGTCTATAAAAAATTATTCATTTGGGAGCTGTGACTAAAATACTCCAAAGACTCCACAGCACCCATTAATGTTGTCAATGGTTACTGATGGCATTTAGCCGTGAAGAACGAGAATTAATTGGTTGATATCTAACACGGCATTTAGAACACATGCCTTTCGAGTGCCTTCGACTACGTGCATGAAAGGAAAAAGAAAATTCAAACAGTAGTATCCATCATGAAGACTTCTGAGGACCGTTACAGCAAGAAGTATTGAAATATATGTTCATATATCATCTTTAACAAAGGAAACAGTTTTAGGGTATACCTAATGGGCAGCATTGTATTTGGAGAGTTATCCCAAGATTAGTTAAAGGATAAAATGAAAGAATCATCTATCGTTTTCCTGCTATTGATCTCATCATTAGCAAGCACTAACTAGTAGAAACCAAGAATAATTAATGTTAAATCATGGCAGTTATTACGCCCGCTCCTCCAAAAATAGTCATTTCACAGTATGTCAGTTGTCTACGAATACACACACATCAAAAAAAGTTTTGCATCACCTCAGTTCCGAGAGTTCCGGAACCTGTACAGAAAATTGGAGTAGAGATCAACATAAACATCATTTCCGCCCTTTTTATTGCTCATGAGGCGGGCCGGAGTGGCCGAGCGGTTCTAGACGCTACAGTCTGAAACCGCGCGACCGCTATGGTCCTAGGTTCGAATCCTGCCTCGGGCATGGATGTGTGTGATGTCCTCAGTTAGGTTTACGTAGTTCTAAGTTCTAGGGGACTGATGACCTTAGAAGTTAAGTCCCATAGTGCTCAGAGACATTTGAACCATTGCTCATGAAAACCGCACATTGCATGTTGTACCACCACACAGCGAGACCTTGAGAGGTGGTGGTCCAGATTGATGTACACACCGGTACCTCTAATATCCAGTAGCACATCCTCTTGCATTGATGCATGCCCGTATTAGTCGTGGCATTCTATCCACAAGTTCACCAAGACACTAGTGGTCCATATTGTCCCACTCCTCAATGGCGATTTGGCGTAGATCCCTCAGACTGGTTGATGGGTCACGTCGTCCATAAACAGCCCTTTTTAATCTGTCCCAGGTATGTTCGATAGGGTTCATATCTGGAGAATATGCTGGCTACCCTAGTCGATCGGTGTCGTTATCCTGAAGGAAGTCATTCACAAGATGTGCACGACGGGGGCGCGAATTGTCGTCCATGAAGATGAAAGCCTCGCCAAAATGCTGCCGATGTGGTTGCACTATCAATCGGAGGACGGCATTCACATATCGTACAGCCGGTACGGCGCCTTCCATGATCACCAGCGGGGTACGTCGGTCCCACATAATGCCACGCGAAAACACCAGGGAACCTTCACCTTGCTGCACTCTCTGGACGGTGTGTCTAAGGAGTTCAGCTTGGCCGGATTGCCTCCAAACACGTCTCTGACGATTGTCTGGCTGAAGGAATATGAGACACATCGGTGAAAGAACGTGATGCCAATCCTGAGCGGTCAATTTGGCATGTTGTTGGGCCCATCTGTACCACGCTGCATGGCGTGGTGTCTACATCTACATCTACATCTACATTTATACTCCGCAAGCCACCCAACGGTGTGTGGCGGAGGGCACTTTACGTGCCACTCTCATTACCTCCCTTTCCTGTTCCAGTCGCGTATGGTTCGCGGGAAGAACGACTGTCTGAAAGCCTCCGTGCGTGCTCTAATCTCTCTAATTTTACATTCGTGATCTCCTCGGGAGGTATAAGTAGGGGGGAGCAATATATTCGATACCTCATCCAGAAACGCACCCTCTCGAAACCTGACGAGCAAGCTACACCGCGATGCAGAGCGCCTCTCTTGCAGAGTCTGCCACTTGAGTTTGTTAAACATCTCCGTAACGCTACCACGGTTACCAAATAACCCTGTGACGAAACGCGCCGCTCTTCTTTGGATCTTCTCTATCTCCTCCGTCAACCCGATCTGGTACGGATCCCACACTGGTGAGCAATACTCAAGTATAGGTCGAACGAGTGTTTTGTAAGCCACCTCCTTTGTTGATGGACTACATTTTCTAAGGACTCTCCCAATGAATCTCAACCTGGTACCCGCCTTACGAACAATTAATTTTATATGATCATTCCACTTCAAATCGTTCCGCACGCATACTCCCAGATATTTTACAGAAGTAACTGCTACCAGTGTTTGTTCCGCTATCATATAATCATACAATAAAGGATCCTTCTTTCTATGTATTCGCAATACATTACATTTGTCTATGTTAAGGGTCAGTTGCCATTCCCTGCACCAAGTGCCTATCCGCTGCAGATCTTCCTGCATTTCACTACAATTTTCTAATGCTGCAACTTCTCTGTGTATTACAGCATCATCCGCGAAAAGCCGCATGGAACTTCCGACACTATCTACAAAGATGCAAAGATGGACCTTGCCTGAAGTTGCGCATTATGCAGCCTATTGCGCACTGTTTGAGTCGTAACATGACGTTCTGTGGCTGCACGAAAAGCATTATGCAACATTGTGGCGTTGCTGTCAGGGTTCCTCTGAGCCATAATCCTTAGGTAGCGGTCATTCACTGCAGTAGTAGCCCTTGGGCGGCCTGAGCGAGGCATGTCATCCACAGTTCCTGTCTCTCTGCATCTGCTCCATGTCCGAACAACATCTCTTTGGTTCATTCCGAGACACATAGACACTTCCCTGGTTGAGAGCCCTTCCTGGCACAAAGTAACAATACAGACGCGATCGAACCGCGGTATTGACCGTCTAGGCATGGTTCAACTACAGACAACACGAGCCGTGTACCTCCTTCCTGGTGGAATGTCTGGCACTGATCGGCAGTCGGACCCCCTCTGTCTAATAGGCGCTGCTCACGCACGGTAGTTTACATCTTTGGGAGTATTTAGTGACATCTCTGAACAGTCAATGGGACTGTGTCTGCGACACAACATCCACAGTCAACGTCTGTCTTCAGAGTTCTGGACACCGGGGTGATGCAAAACTTTTTTTGATGAGTGCATTTGTTGTTAATAATACTGGTCTGATTTCCTCCTTTCCTACCCCGAGGAACACTTAATATTCGCGAGTGGTCAAAAAAAATGTGCGTTTTTCAAACTTAGTAAGAGCGCAGAGTAAAAAAAAAGGGTTGTGACCGTTTATGAAAATTATTCTCTTTTGTGAACTGAGCCCTGCACTCTTTTAATTTACTTTTTACTCTCAGCGGCGAGATGTGAGAAAATAATGTGTGCTCTACAGGCACAAAATAGCTTTGGATAGATGTGCTGCTTGGTGATGACAAAGTTGCCGTCCGCGTACTGCTTTATCGCGATTTTCCCCTGGACAGGACGACACGGATTCTCCGAAACTTCCCTTCACTACTTATCTCTTGATCAAGTTCTGTACTTGAGTGCTTCTTCAAACAGTTCGTCGCAACTGATTTAACGGAAACGGTAGATTGAAGGCCTGATTACACGTAGTGTTCAAGAAGCGGTTCATTTGTTTGGAACCTAAAGCTATGGTGTTACGTTCATCATCACGCACGGCTTCGTCCTTTATTTTCAGCTTGCTTTTATTACAACTTCCTGCTTAAAGTACATGTATTTAGCCTACTCCTAGTTTGACTCACCATATTGATCTTCCAATTTTCTCCATTAATCGCATTCGTTAGTGAATAATACGCTTTAGATTTTGAAAAGATATCTATGTAGTGCGAAAATTGGAAATTGGCCCTAAATTACGAAAAGAGTGAGGTCATCCACATAAATGCTAAAGGAATCCGTTAAACTTCGGTTACACGATAAAACAGTCATTTCTAAAGACCGTAAATCAACTAAATACCTAGGAATTAAAATTGTGAACAACGTAAATTGGAAGGAACACATTGAAAATGTTGTGGGAAAGGCTAACCAAAGACTGCGTTTTATTGGCAGGACACTTAGAAAATGTAACAGATCTAGTAAAGAGACTGCTTACACTACGCTTATCCGCCCTCTTTCAGAATACTACTGCGCGGTGTGGGATCCTTACCAGACAGAATTGACGGGGTACGTCAAAAAAGTTTAAAGAAGGGCAGCACGTTTTGTATTATCGCGAAATAGGGGAAAGAGTGTCACTGAAATGTTACGGGACATTATTAAAACAGAGGTGTTTTTCGTTGCGGAGGAATATTGTCACGAAATTCCAATCACCAACTATCTCCTCCGAATCCGAAAATGTTTTGTTGACGCCGACTTACATAGGGAGAAACGATCACCATCATAAAATAAGGGAAATCAGAGCTCGCGCGCTATACGAGATTGGAATAATAGAGAATTGTGAAGGTCGTTGTATGAACCCTCTGCCAGGCACTTAAATGTGTTTCACGAAGTATCCCTGTAGATGTAGATGTAGATGTCGTGCTTTGCATCCTCCATAGAAAAGTAAGAGTATTTTGTTTTACCTTACACACGGTCATTATTTTTCGCATTTCCTTACACGTTATAACCTTCTTGGTAATGAGATCAATAAACAAAAGATACAGTCATCACAATATAAAGAGCATATAATTCCCTAAACATACAAGAAATCAAGCAAATTTTGAGAGACACCTATGCTGTAACCATCATCAAGTTACTACAAGAGACACAGATATGCAAATCATACGGGCAAGCAAGCAAAAATCCTTCCTAACTGTGCTATAAAACCACTACACTCATAAGATCAAATCGGAAAATAATTAGTTACTAAATGATCAGACGAACTTGGCAAACCACACATTTTTAAATCAATGGAACATATACAATAACATAGGAGCATAGCATGTATTAAACTTTTCTTTGAGTCACCAGTCTTCTAACTGGTTTAAAGCGGCCGGCCACCTGCTCCTTTCCTGTACCAACCTCTTCATCCCACATTAACACCTGCACTACTCGCCCTCAGTTATTTAATGGATGTATCCCAGTCTCTGTTTTCCCCTACTGTTTTTACCCTCTACATTTTCCCTTGTAGCATGGAGGTTATTTACTGGTACCTTAACACTTGTCCTCTTATACTGTCCCTTCTTCTTATCAGTGTTTGGCCGGCCGATGTGGCCGAGCGGTTCTAGGCGCTTCAGTCTGGAACCGAGCGACCGCTACGGTCGCAGGTTCGAATCCTGCCTCGGGAATGGATGTGTGTAATGTCCTTAGGTTAGTTAGGTTTAAGTAGTTCTAAGTTCCAGGGGACTGATGACCTCAGATGTTAAGTCCCACAGTGCTCAGAGCCATTTGAACCATTTTCTTACCAGTGTTTTCCATATGCTCCTTTTTTTCAGCGTTTCAGCGGAGAACCTCCGCATTCCCTGTCTTATCAGTCTACCAGAATTTCAATATTTCTCTGTCGTACCACGTCTGAAACACTTCGATTTGCTTCTATTCCGCGTTTCCCATTGTCCACGATTCACTGCTATACAATGCTGTGCTCCAAACACACATTCTCTGCAATTTCTTCCACAAACTCACTGCTCAAAATACCGGGTGGTGGTTATAATTAAAGTGTAGGATGTGGGATGTAATTATCGTATGGCGGCGAAACTTGGTGGATAAGACCATGCGTTAATGCGAAACCATTTTTCGCTGAAAAAAATTAGTTCCAATTTTGGCCACCAGATGGAAATCTGGAGCTGTGGAGCAAGAAAGATGCTTTGCAATGTTTGCATGTGTAATGGATTAGGAAAGGGTAGTGGGCATAGACGGTAAAATCTGTGAGAACGGCATAGTGTTGAATTTATTATTAACCGTTTTGCATGAAAACAGTTGCTTCCACACACAGGCTCTCTTCCAAAACAGGAATCACATGCTATACAAAGAGGTGCAGACGTCACGGTACAACTGAAGGCCCTCTCGGTGTATTCCCTTCAAAGAACAGATTGAAAGTGTTTGTGAATTCTCGCCACAAAGTCACATACGGCGAGTGGAATGGCTCCTCTTGCGCAACTCGCGGCTTAACAGTACCCAAAATTCGGCAGTTATATGTATTCTCTCTACGGTATAGTGTACCTCGTCACTCCACAGAATTTGCCCAAACACATTTCCTCAACTTCTACCCGTGCCAGAAGCCCTAGAGTAAATTCAGAACGTTGCTGCGGATCATGAGGTTTCAGTTGCTGCACCGTTTGTAAGGTACCAGAGTAATATAGACCGCATAACTGATCTTATTGTTGACCATGGGAAGAACAATTCTCCTGACACTGCACAAACACTAGCACTACATGAAGCACGTGCTGCGTGGTCACTTACAGAAACTGCCGTCGATAACTTTCACCTGGATAGGACGCCCTCCTCTTCCACACCAAACACCCATGCTTTCGAATTTCATCATCTTCTTCTTCTTCTTCTTCTTCAAATCATTTAAATACTTCGGGCCTTTCCTCTGACCTTTCAGTCGGTGGTACTCTCTCAACGCAGCACTGTAATTATTGCTGCCGTTCACATAAAACAGTTTCACTTACAGCACGCGGTCTCTCTTCTCGATAGCTATGGCGACGCCATGGCCTGTAAGATGACAGTGTGGATTTCATACCGTCATACAGACAGCGTAAAGTGCTGGGATTTTCACCTGGTGGCCACTGCTGGAACTAATTTTTTTTCCATCGCAAGTCATTTTTCCAGTAGCGCTTTAGCATGTCTACGAAGTTTCGTAGCCGATCGACAATTAAGTTCACACTGGACCTCCGTGAGAAGCTGCACTTAAGGGGAGTTAAATGGAAAATTTTTTTTTTCACATTTCGGATTTTTATCTCATAAAATTTGCAGTTTTCTGAATAAAATGACACACACACACACACTCACACACACACACATAAACTCACATTTTTTAAC
Source organism: Schistocerca cancellata (assembly GCF_023864275.1). Classification (NCBI taxonomy): domain Eukaryota; kingdom Metazoa; phylum Arthropoda; class Insecta; order Orthoptera; family Acrididae; genus Schistocerca; species Schistocerca cancellata. The sequence goes on along the minus strand of NC_064628.1, from coordinate 50,428,512 downwards.
GTAATCTACACTGGATAAAAATGTTAAAATTTTTACGTGTATTACTTCAAGATCTAATAAAATAGGAAATTTTGTATATAGAAGGCTGTGGATTGCTGTGCTATAAAGGTCATGTCCAGAAGAGGATGGGCACCAGGTTGAGGAAGTTGAAGCAAATTGTGAGAGACAAGAAACTGTCTGATGGTACAACCGTAAGAGGTAGGCTCACAGACAAAATGACTGATGAACTACAGCAGTATTATGGGATGACCATTAGAAATAATACTGAGTATTTGTTGAAAATGAAGTTGGCAGTATGCACTACCTTCTTCCACAGACTGCCAAGTGAAGAAAAACCAGTACACCACCTTTGCCCGCCTGGACCTGAGTCATGGTGCATTTGCTGCAATGCACAGTTCTCAGAGAGTTCATACAGCCATAAACATTCCATTCCAGCAGCAGTCATGGATATCATAAAACCTGTTTACAGAGACCTGGCAAATCCTGAATTACTAAAGACGAGTCTGCATGGTCAGACTCAAAATCCCAATGAGTCATTCAATAATCTTATATTGACTCGCTTACCAAAAAATGTTTTGTTCGAATGAAGACACTAAAGTGAAGGGTCAGTGACGCTGTTATTGCTCTTAATGAAGGCAACATTGATAGAGTGAAAGCGCTACAGCATATGGGAATTAATCCTGGAGCAAACTGCATCAGAGAACTTGAACGGATGGACAAGGTTCGCATGGATAAAGCAGAGTATGCAGCACAGTTGGCCACTAAGGAGTCAGGAAGGAGAAAGGAAGAAAAAGAAACTTTGAAAAAGATCAAGAGGATGATGTACAGTATGGTCCAGGGTGCTTCTGTGTGACTAAAAATAAAAAAAATTAAGCATACATTAAGTGAGTTACCGTCTTTCGAAACTTTAGAATCCATTCCTGAAAATTTACATTTTCTGTTGCATTTTCCCATAAATCTCAGAAGCCACTTCGAGTAGAGTATTCAGATTTTCAGGGAGTAATAACATACATACCCTGAGTCTACTGAACTAAAATAAGAACGTGATGTTACGTATAACTTAAAATTATTTAGGATAACGAACAAAAAACGTACACAAAATTTTAACCGTGTAATTAAAAAATTCTATTTTACGAAAGCAGTGGCTGAAATGCAATTATTGTAGTTCAGTAGACTCAGAACATACAGTTTAATGTCCTGTAAAAGTTTCATGTCAACGGCTACAGTGGTTCCTGAAATACGGGGAAGGCAAGTCAATAAATTTAACATTATCGGGATAGGGCGTTCCAACTCCCCTTAAATTCTACCCATCGTCATTAGTCAGGCCAATAAAAACTCATACTGATCGTTTCAGAGCGTTGTAGATGGTTCAGAACTGTTGTCAGGCTGCAGGCTATCATGTGATTCTCCACTCCGAAGTAAGTCATAGCTGTAAAGTGACATATATGTCCAAGTCCATCGTATGTTATCAGCGCAGGAACATGGGTCGACGGGGAGACGGGGAGACGTTACAGAATGGGAGAAAGGAGCTGTCGTGTTGGGTGTGCCCACGTCCACAAGGAGAAAGAAGTTGCCCGCTTTGTTGGTATGTCAACGCGGACCGTCCAACGCGTCTAGAAGGGCAAGTGGGGCGAGTCTCATGCCTTCTCATTGACAGTTGGCTTCAAACCCGACAGGAATTTTTGTTGTCGGCGAATGTAGGTCAAGCTAAGCAATTTTCCGAGCAAACACTGAGAATGAAACTACATACAGTGGTTCAAAAATGGCTCTGAGCACTATGGGACTTAACATCTGAGGTCATCAGTCCCCTAGAACTTAGAACTACTTAAACCTAACTAACCTAAGGACATCACACACATCCATGCCCGAGGCAGGATTCGAACCTGCGACCGTAGCGGTCGCGCGGTTCCAGACTGAAGCGCCTAGAGCCGCTCGGCACATACAGTGGATTTTATATTGTAGTATACGTAGCACTGTAAGAAGAACATTTACAAAATACTCAAAGAGACGCAAAAATTGATGCTGTATAAGGCGACGGCTGTAGCCGTTCTACAGTATGACAGTGAATCCTAGGTTATAAAGAGAGAAGATTCTACCCATGTTCAGGCGGTTGAAATGAAACTCTTACGAGTATCCAGAGAGACGTGTAAACAAAACTGCAAGGAACATCTGGAACGAACAGAAAAAAACAGGGATTCCACAGGTGCCCTTGCAATACAAGCCCAAAGGAAAGAGGGAGATGGGACGGCCACTAGAAAGACAGAACCGATGCCAGAACAGGTCGACAGAGCTAATCTTGGAAAGGCATAAAAAGATGATTTTTGGAAACGATATTGTTACCCTGTAAAGTCTTTAAAGATACTGCTCTGATGCAGAGGCTCTTCGAGTAAATTTCTTTGATAGACGTTCTCCTTGAGCATCTCGAACCAAGCGTTGTCCAAGGGCAAACACGAGGCCCACGAGAAAAATAGGCCGCGGTGCGTATGTAACGAAGGTAGGCCTGAACTCGCTCGCACGCTCAGCTAAGCAGACAAAATGCGTTCCTAATCCTGTTAACTCGCAGCTGGGTGCGTACACATTAACAAGAATTGCATCTTGTACTGGAATATGCTATTATGTAGTCTTAATGATTAACAATACTACACTGCGCGACCGCTACGGTAGCAGGTTCGAATCCTGCCTCGGGCATGGATGTGTGTGATGTCCTTAGGTTACTTAGGTTTAAGTAGTCCTAAGTTGTAGGGGACTGATGACCTCAGAAGTTAAGTCCCATAGTGCTCAGAGCCATTTGAACCATTTGAACAATACTGCAACAAAATTTAATTTACGATCAGTACTCGATATAAATGTTATAACGGCTTGTTTATAGCATTTAGTCTCTTCTGGTTAACAGTCCTCATTTCATACAAGAAGTGCTGCCTTGTGCAACTGAGAATCATTTTGGCTTGATTTTATTTTTATTGTATCCCAGTACAGCCGCAACAAATTATTACCAAGTCTATGAACTTCCGATCATTTTAAGAATAATAATAGCAATATTTAATAAACGCGGATTTCAGTAGAACATGCAATTCTCGTTTGTACGTACGCACCTAGTTACGAGGTAATAGATGTAGAAACGCTGTTGAAAATATCGTACCGAGCGAGGTGGCGCAGTGGTAACACACTGGACTCTCATTCGGGAGGACGACGGTTCAATCCCGTCTCCAGCCATCCTGATTTAGGTTTTCCGTGATTTCCCTAAATCGTTTCAGGCAAATGCCGGGATGGTTCCTTTGACAGGGCACGGCCGATTTCCTTCCCCCATCCTTCCCTAACCCGAGCTTGCGCTCCGTCTCTAATGACCTCGTTGTCGACGGGACGTTAAATAACACTAACCTAACCTAACCTAAAATGTCGTGTGACTCGGGCCTCCCGTCGGGTAGACCGTTCGCCGGGTGCAGGTCTTTCGATTTGTCGCCACTTCGGCGACTTGCGCGTCGATGGGGATGAAATGATGATGATTAGGACAACACAACGCCAAATCCCTGAGCGGAGAAAGTTTCCGACCCAGTCGGGAATCGAACCCAGGCCCTTAGGATTGACATTCCGTCGCGCTGACCACTCAGCTACCGGGGGCGGACGAAACGCTCTTTATCTGCCGAGTTAAGCGAGCGAGCGAGCTCAGGCAACACCGACTCAAAGGAAGGCCTCGGCGCTTGTTGATTACGTCACGTCAGCTAGGCACGGCGAACGCCAGGTCTGTTACAGGCAGAAATGCCTGGGCGTCTATTTTTGGACGAACTGTTTGGTATTGTTCTGGATTCTGCAGTTTTATTTAGATGAAAGATTTTCTTACTATCGTAAAGCTACAAATGAAGACCATAGTTCTGTTACTGAATCCTGTCCAAACAAACGTAGATCAATATGAGAAGATGCTTTGCCCCATTGCAAGCTTCGGAAATTTTACATTCAAGAAACTATATTTACTTGATCCATTTTGTTATCGAAACTTACCCCAACCCCCTTACAATGAACTCCTTTCTTTTATTTATTTATTTATTTTCGTTTGACATCGTCACTGGAAATGTGAACTAATTTACATGTGTAAATGTCCAACTGTTGCCATTCATTAGATTACAGTCGTTTTCAACGAAAGGAATTCTAAACAGGAAACAAAATAGCTTCATACATCCAAAATACTGCTGAGCTTAGACTTTTTTAAACATGCACTTTAGAAAAGATAAATATTCCCCTCTTGCAACTGAAAGGAGAAACTTTATAAGATAAAAAAATTTGATAAAACAAGTATCACTCTTGTGCCTCTTCTTCTGTCCCCCACCCCCTCCCCCAACGTGTACAATCGCAAGATATTTCATTAAAATTCAGTGCTCCTCACCCCATCGTCAACCAAGATACCTAAAGAACAGCACCAGTATGTTCACAGTTTCTTGTAAAAGCAACCCAGTACAAACGTAAATTCCTCAGATTTACAAATAAGGTAAAGAAGCACGAATTCTGGTGCTGCTGGACCATGAAGTTGTTTTTGTAAGTCAATCTTTAAACAGGTGGAAATTTAAGTTCAGGAGTACGCTATTTGTTAAGAAGTGTAATGAATTGCACAATTAATTGATTGCAGAAATCTCTCAGAACAATGTGTGTTGGTCAACTACCGCCAATAGTTTCACATTTTCCTGTGTCAGAGAGGGAGACAACACCATTATGATTATGCCTGTAACAGACCTGCCGTTCGCCGTGCCTGGCTGACGTGACGTCACGAACAAGCGCCGAGGCCTTCGTTTGAGTCGGTGTTGGCTCAGCCTCCCTTCGTGACGTACGCGCCGCGGCCTGTCTTTCTCGTAGGCGTCGGCGCAAACAGGAATGTCGTTTACCCTGCGGCTCTAGGCCGACAGCGAGTAATCCGGATCGGCGAACTCCGACTGACAACAGCAGTGCTGTGCCCGTTCGAACAGCTCAGTTGACAGCTCCCTGCGCAATTAAACTCTCGGCCGCCGTCCGAGTGTTGCTGACACCTCTCTGCGCGAGTTCTGTGCGGCGCTGTTAAACGCCAAATATTATCCGGAGGTTCTCACGTCACGAAGCAGCACACACTGTTTATCTGCTACGCTGCTGAACAAATAAAGAAAAAAAATGCATCGTTGTTGTGTATCAACATAAATTCATAAAAACATAAAATTTATGTGACATGTGTCTCTCGGCATTATTCTGGATGAGCATCTGAAAAGTGTTGCAACATGCAGGAAATCTTTCTCTTGCCAACATGCAATTCAAGTAAGTATACATACACTAGAGCGTGGAAAAGTAAACTGCCTTTTATATACAATATGAAATCAAAAACACTAATTGGATATGCACTATACACACTGGCCAGTCGCCAATGCAGCTATGCCGGTATATAGAACGGGAATGAACAAGCCTTTACAAAACAAAATACAAAAACGTCTGCGGCGCGGGATTAGCCGAGCAGTCTGAGGCGCTGCAGTCATGGACTGTGCGGCTGGTCCAGGCGGAGGTTAGAGTCCTCCCTCGGGCGTGGGTGTGTGTGTTTGTCCTTAGGATAATTTAGGTTAAGTGGTGTGTAAACTTAGGGACTGATGACCTTAGCAGTTAAGTCCCATAAGATTTCAAACACATTTGAACTTTTTTTTTTTTTTAACAGAAACGTCTGCCACGTTCTCTACTGCGCTGGGAATTAAGTATCCATACACCAACAGAAAATGACACTTCTAACAAAGCCAGAACATGATTAATACTTCGTATGGATACCCTTCCGATGTATTACTTCGTCCGCAACTCGTGGTCGTGCGGTAGCGTTCTCGCTTCCCGCGCCCGGGTTTCCGGGTCCGATTCCCGGCGGGGTCTGGGATTTTCTCTGCCTCGTGATGACTGGGTGTTGTGTGATGTCCTTAGGTTAGTTAGGTTTAAGTAGTTCTAAGTTCTAGGGGACTGATGACCATAGATGTTAAGTCCCATAGGGCTCAGAGCCATTTGAACCATCTTTTGTATTATTTCTCGCAACCTCCGTGGCATGGAATGGACCAATTTTCTTGTAGTTTCCGACGTGACACCTTCCCATTATCGAAGGAGAGCCTCTTTCAGAGAGGCCTTACTACGGATGTCGTGTTTTCTCTCTCGTGTTTCCAGCTCACTCCACAAGTGTTCAATGGGATTCAGGCCCGGACTCTGGGCTGGTGTTTTAAGAGTGTCTGGAGTGTTGTAGGGCAACCACAGAAGGACAATTTGCGCCGTATGTTTGGGATCATTGTCCTGTTGGAAGTAATAATTTCTAGAAAGACTCAAGGCGTCATCACTCTGTTGTAAGTTCTGTTTGAGAATGTTCATATACACAAATCTGTCCATGGTACCTTCCACAACACTAATTTTCCGACACCAGAGGCTAACATACAAATGGTTCAAATGGCACTGAGTACTATGGGACTTAACTGCTGAGGTCATCAGTCCCCTAGAACCTAGAACTACTTAAACCTAACTAACCTAAGGACATCACACACATCCATGCCCGAGGCAGGATTCGAACCTGCGACCGTAGCAGTCGTGCGGTTCCAGACTGTAGCGCCTTTAACCGCTCGGCCACTCCGGCCGGCCGCTGACATACAGCCCCACACCATCGCTCCACCACCTCCGTGCTTCACTGTGGGTTGAATGATGTTTCGGTCGAGGTCTGTATTCGGTCTTCTCCAGACCAAGATCCTACCATCATTGTGCACAATATTAAATTTTCTTTCGTCACTAAACAATACACTTTCCCAGAAGTCTGCTGTCTTGGATACATGCTGTTTCGCGAATTTCATCCGCCACTTCTTGTTCTTTTTGCTGATGCAGGGCTTTCGTCTCGGGACCCTGGCTCTGTAGCCCGAACGATTGAGAATGGTACGAACTGCCCTTGGAGTGATGTCCTGTCGGTAGTGGTCATGTACATATGCGGATAGTGCCGACGCTGTCGTTTTCGGGTTTTTCTTGGTGATTCTTAATAGCATTCTGGTCTCTCTTGTTGTAAACTTCTGCGTACGACCGTGTCGTTCATTACTACATGTGTAAGTAGGCTGTTTAGGTTCTTATATTGGTAACGCCGCGGCCACGTAGCGCTCTCTGTATGAAAATCACTGGCTGTGCTGTGTGCAGTCTGTGGCTAGTTTGCATTGTTGTCTGCCATTGTAGTGTTGGGCATCTGGACGTGAACAGCGCGTAGCGTTGCGCAGTTGGAGGTGAGCCGCCAGCAGTGCTGGATGTGGGGAGAGAGATGGCGGAGTTTTGAAATTTGTAAGACTGGATGTCATAAACTGCTAGGTATATTATGCTTTTTCAACACTATTAAGGTAAATACATTGTTTGTTCTCTATTAAAATCTTTCATTTGCTAACTATGCGTATCAGTAGTTAGTGCCTTCCGTAGTTTGAATCTTTTATTTAGCTGGCAGTAGTGGCGCTCGCTGTATTGCAGTAGTTCGAGTAACGACGATTTTTGGTGAGGTAAGTGATTTGTGAAACGTATAGTTTAATGTTAGTCAGGGCCATTCTTTTGTAGGGATTTTTGATAGTCAGATTGCGTTACGCTAAAAATATTGTGTGTCTGTTTAAACACAGTCATGTATAATTTGTTCTAAGGGGACGTTTCACATGTCTGTCCCTATGTCACTTAATGATAGAATTCACAGTCGCTCGGCTTCATCATATGATGTTCGCAATTTCGACATACGGCTTGTGTTGAAGATATTGGGCGACAACGATGTTTCGTTCCTCAATGGTCTTTTCCTTCCCCTTGCGGTCCATTCTGCCGTTCCAGGGTACCCACGTCCGACGTGCTGTTGCTTCACGGCCGCCACACAACCACACAAGTGCGGCATGCACTCCGGGGCTGCGTCAGCCGTTTGTTTGGTTGAAAGTAGTTCGCTGTATGAATACATTGTTCCCTGTCGTAGACCGTGCGGAGTGTAACATATTTTATTTTCCCAGAATAGATTCATGGCATACAGAAAGCTTCATTACCAAGAACATGGTTATCTGACGCTACATCATCGTACTTATTCGTATCGGCGCTGTGGATGATTTACTATCCCAACACACCATCGTAGTTTGTCACCACCTACTGTATAAATATTTATTTCCATGACTATATGTAGCTCTGATTGTTGCCAGCATCATATTTAAAGTACCAGGGAAGCATGTTGCTAGCTTTACTTGCCCCGAGTCCCATTGGGTTTTACACCTAACGGCTGAGGGACTAACCGGTGGATTTGGTAGTCTTTGCCGTATGAGCACAAAGGTGACCACGACTCAGAATATGTCCGAGATGCCCAGCCTTATTCCAAAGTAACTGGTATCCCGACTGTCGGGACCACTTACTTGGCCACTCATGCGTTGCCCGTGGTTCATGAACTAGGACATGACTACAGGAACCCACACCATGAACAAGGTTGAGGTTACGGATATGAAAGTAGCTAGGATGATTGCAGGTACTAGTAGATGGGAACAATGGCAGGAGGGTGTCCACAATGAGGAAATCAAAGAAAAACTGGGAATGAACTCTATAGATGTAGCAGTCAGGGCGAACAGGCTTAGATGGTTGGGTCATGTTACAAGCATGAGAGAAGCAAGGTTACCCAAGAGACTCATGGATTCAGCAGTAGAGGGTAGGAGGAGTCGGGGCAGACCAAGGAGAAGGTACCTGGATTCGGTAAGAATGATTTTGAAGTAATAGGCTTAACATCAGAAGAGGCACCAATGTTAGCACTGAATAGGGGATCATGGAGGAACTGTATAAGGGGGGCTATGCTCCAGACTGAACGCTGAAAGGCATAATGTCTTAAATGATGATGATGATGATGATGATGATGATGATGACTATATGTAGAAAAATATTTTCATCTCATATGAAAAAAGATTGTTCCACTCTTTACTGCTGCCAAATCTTTACTACTGTGATGTAGTTCATGATGGCATCAACAGTGAAAACTCCAGACAACTGCATTCGTGTGTAAGGTATGTCTGTAACATTTCTAAGTTGTAAATTTGTAAAAATTGCAAGTCTTTCCTACAATTATTTCTGGTGCATGCGACCGGATGGGTGGTTCGATTTAACACGCTCTGTTTCCCTCACAGGTTTCATAGTCACTGATGTTCTCAGTGCCTCTCCTTTTGTATCCGATATCAACGTCATTCCACAACTGCAATACCAGTTGAATATGTTGCACTTTGGTTGCACCTTTATGTTGTACTAAATATCTCTCCGTCTCATCTTCCATTTCAGCCACACAATTCTGCGACAGACGAACCTGTAACCTGCGCCTTGTCCAAAACCACTCGGCATTCAAGAGGAGATGGAAAACTTTATCTGTTATCATCGGCGTAGCTTCATCAGTGAGCTCCTTTTCCTCATTTTATTCCTTTCGCACTGCTGCCATACATTTCTGTCAGATGTCATTACTCACATTCGACAAAAACGTAACGAAGAAATTTTTTAACCAAGTGTTAATAGCACTGACATTTCTTGAACTCCATATATTCATTACTATTACATATTATTACATTTACTAGTTCTTCTTCTTTCGAATAATCCATTTGGAAGGTACGATGAATCAACTCTGGCTACTCTTCATTGTATTAGGTTTCCTTAGTTTCCAAATTTCCTTCATCCTTTTAGAGTGTTGTTCCCTTTCTTCTTGAGTCCACTTTCGTCTAGTTGTTTTCTTTCTCTACTGAAATTCTACCATTTCAACTGCCTTTCCGAAATTTCTTCTGTTTTCTGTTGTGTCTATTGTAATTCCAGCGTTTACCGTGCTCTTTTTCAGTCTCTATGAGCCATGCGGGTTTGGATTTGTAGCTATTGAGTAATGTGAATATCCGCTTGGTTAGACTGTTGTTATCCATTCTGAATATATATCCAAAAAACTGTAGTCTTCTCTTCCTCATTACATCAGTTAGTTTTTCAGTTTTCAAGTATAGCTCTCTGTTTGGTCTTAACCTGTATACAGCACTATCGATTCTTTCACCTCCCATTATTTTCCTTAAAATTCTTCTTTCGGCCTTCTCTAGTTTCTCAAGATCTCCATTTCTTGTTAGTTTAAATGTTTCTGCCGCTTACAGAGCTTCGGGTCTGGCCACTGTTGGATAGTGTCTTAATTTCGTGTTCCAGGACAAGGATTTTTTGTTATAAACGTTTTTGGTCATATGAAACACTCTTTCCATCTTGTGCACTCTAGTTTCTATAGCTGTCTTTTCTTCTGCACTGTATGTAATCCACTCTCCTAGGTTTTTAAAGGAATCTTTGTGTATTGTATTGTTGTCAGCTGCAATATTTTGAGGAGCTTTACAGATGTTTGTCATGAACTTCGTTTTTTTCAAAGGATACTTGTAGTCCTACTTTGCTGCTTGTTTTTGCAGTTCTCTTATTTGTTCTTAGGCATTATCTAGCGAAACTGTAATCAATGCATTTCATATGCGAACGCTAAACAGTCGACAGCGATCTTGTTTGGATTTCTTCCTAGTTGAATCCCTTTAGTATTGATGGCCTTTCTCCATTCTCGAACTACCTTCTCTAACACACTATTGAACAGCAGAGGTGACAAACCATCTCCCTGTCGGACAAACCGACTTCATTTCAAACGATTCTGAGAGCTCTCCTCTAAATTTTACTTTCCATTTTGTATTTGTCAAAGTTGCTTTAATTATTTCAGTTGTTTTAGTATCGAGTCCCAATTCTTTTTTGAGATATCAAGCAGTGTAGTTCTGTCTATCATAGGCTTTTTTAAAATCCACCAAAGTAATTACCTATTTTTATTTTCTGATTTTCCTCATTTCTATTATGTTCTTTAAGTTTAATATTTGTTCTGCACATGACCTTCACTTCACTTCCTAAATCCAGCCTGATACTCTCCTAGTTGTTTGTCAAGTATTTCTTCTGCTCTTAATAAAAGTGCCTTAGACAAGATCTTATAGGTCACTGGTAAGAGGTCTTTTTTCTTCCCTTTTTTATGTAGTGGATTTATTAGCGCAGATGTCCATTCTGGTGGTAAGCTGTGTGTTGTCCAGATTTCTTTGAATATTTACTATTATTATTATCGCATACAGCTAATATAATACGGATACTATGATATTGAGACACTAAGGATGTCTAGTTAGAGGTAAGAAAGCGTCCTAAGACCCTTATCTTACCAGGTGAAATAAATGCAAAAATGAAAAAATCCATATATATTGTAAAAATGGATGTGTGTATGTGGGTGTGTAGGTATGTACCTCTACACCGATTTCAAGTGGTACACATATACCGTACTGTCAGGCAACAATCGCCGATGGGTTAAGAACCACTACCCATCAAAGTGGTGGGGGTTTGTGTGAAAAAGGTGCGTAGCACGCGATGTTAAAATTCCAAGACTTTATTCACACAGTACTTGAGAACGAGAGCACATAGTTTCTTGCAACAAACTTAACGAAATTTTTTCCCACTGGAAACTTCCACAAAATGATGAAAGGCAAAAAAACTGATCGCATACTACTTTTCCGCTGCTCATGAAATGAAAGTGTCGCATTAGGCATGAGGTTATAATTTATTACTTCTCATCAATAACTGTACTCGTGACACATTTTCAGGAAGTATACGCTTATAGTACTGAATGTAATTGCAAAATTATATCATTGTACTACATGTATGAGGGGTATTCGGACAGTAAGGTCCGATCGGTCGTGACATGGAAACGACTATGAAAGTCAAAAATGTTTTACTTGGAACAGTTAGCCACACATTTCAGCCACTTCTCTACATAGTCGCCGCTCCAAATTAGACATTCGTCTTACTATTGTACCAGTTTTCCAGTAGGCTCATTATAGAAGGCAGCCACCTGTGTTCTCGTGTGGACAGAGATGACTGTCAAGGGGAGCCAATTACGGACTGTACTGTGGGCGTTCAAACACTTCTCTGAAAACGATGCAGGAGCATTTTCATTGCCCCTGGAGAGTTCAAAAATGGCTCTGAGTACTATGGGACTTAACATCTGAGGTCATCAGTTCCCTAGAACTTAGAACTACTTAAACCTAACGAACCTAAGGACATCACACACATCCATGCCTGAGACAGGATTCGAACCTGCGACCGAAGCGGTCGCGCGGTTCCAGACTGAGGCGCCTAGAACTTCTCGGCCACAGTGGCCAGCCCTGGAGAGTGAGGCCGAGAATTGTAATGAAGAAGGAAACGCATGACAGTTACGTTATGTGGGCTGCATGACATCAGGCGAAATCTCTCACCAACCCCTCAAACTTGGAAGGAGACTCTATTGTCTTTTCGTGCTCACTTTGCAGTCAGAACTGAAAAGAGCGACGTGACGCGATCGACGGTCATGCTAGACACACTGCTCTTCATCGGATTTACAGTGTGGTTTCCATTTCGTGCCCGATCGGACGTTATCTTCCGAATATCTCTCGTATTTATTAACGCTCTGACAGCTCTGGATTCGTCTAGAAGCTAAGATGTATGAAAAAAGTACAAGACGAAACAATCTGCAAAGGCACGAATTTTTACTCACTAAATACACTTGTAAATAATTGTATTTGAATCATAAGATCTTTCAATGACGTTCACCTCCAGTTTCAGTAGACATGAAATATTGTTTTCCCAGCTTTTGTAAATCTCGAATAGAATATTATGGACCCAGCAAAAGAGAGAAGTCAACATACTAGTATCATCTAGAACACGACTGCTACCATGGACAGTAGATCTGCATCAAATTCTTGCGGTTGCAAGCTTCTTTATAAGACGCAAGAAATGCATCAATGTCCCTCACGATTTACGCCTTATCCAGTTGTTCTTAAATCTGAAGCATGGCGTCATCCTACTTTCTACTGGTCTCAGAGTGAGCAAGTGAATTGATCAAATCAGTATTGAAGATGTTTTACAACAAGAAGATAAAAAAATAATGTGCATATGAGTCGTTTGATGAAAACGCGAAAGTTCATCGACGCATCTGACTATGGGAAGATGATCAATTGCTGAAACACTGTGTCCACTGGACACTGACATCCAGCTGCTCGCCCGTACGCCATTTGGTCAGCTTCATATAGCTTTTGATATTATCCCCTAGATTATTTACGAACAGGGTATCTCGGGAGGAACAGTAAATATGTTAGAAGGAAGTTCGAAGAAAGTATTCTATAAATGTTCAGTCACGATAATGAGACCACCTGTCCAAAACCTGAATAACCACCTTTCGCAGCGCGGATGTGCAAGAAGAGGGCCCGTGAAGTTCTAGAAGGTACCGACAGGGATGTAAAGCCTCGTCGACTCCAGTGCCGTGGCCACAAGAGTTAGGCTTCGCAGCTGAGGATTCATGGCACGAACAGCCCGATCGAGGTGGTTCTACAGATCTCGATACAGGTTTAAATTCGAGGAGTTTTGTGGCCAGGGGAGTACGGTAAACTCGTCCCGGTGTTCTTCGAACCACACGCGTTGCATTGTCCTGCTGGCAGATGCCGTCGTGCCGGAGAAAAACACACTGGTCCCCAAGGATAGAAACGTACTTTTGTTGGTCAACTATGTCTTCCAGAATAACGAGATCACCCAGCGAATGCCGCCCCAAGACTACAATGCACCCTCCTCCGTTCTGGACCCTTGCGACAATTACTGTAGGGCCATAGACGCCAACGATCACCTATCCTATGGAGCATAAAACGTGTTTCACCTGGAAAGGGTGCCAGTCACCACGCAGTGGACGTTCAGTTGCGCTATTTGCATGCAAATTCCAGCCGATGGACAACAGTCAACATGGGTGCATGAACCTGGCGCCTCCTATGGAGCCCATATGCAGGAACGTTCTCTGAACAGTTGTTGAGGAGCCACAATTGCTAACCTCTTGTTTCATCTGGGCAGCCAGTTGTTTAACAGTTGCGCGTCTATTCGCCTGTACACATCATCGCAGCCGTTGTTCATCCCTATTATCTACGGCCCGCGCTGCACCACAGTTGCCTCGCTGTGGATAACGCCGTTTAGCTCTGCACGATGTACTTCAACCACTGTGGCACACGAATAGTTGACATATTTAGCCGTTTCGGAGATGCTTCCAACCTTATCCCGAAAGCTAATTATTGTGTCCTTTTGAACGTCAGGTAAATCACTCCGTTTCTACATCTACATCTACGTCATTACTCTGCTATTCAAAATAAAGTGCCTGGCAGAGGGTTCAATGAACCACCTTCATGCTGTCTCTCTACCGTTCCACTCTCGAAAGGCACGCAGGAAAAACGAGCACTTAAATTTCTCCGTGCGAGCTCTGATTTCTCTTATTTTATCGTGATGATCGTTTATCCCTACATAGCTCGGTGCCAACAGAATGTTTTCGCAATCGGAGGAGAAAACTGGTGACTGAAATTTCATGAGAAGATCCCGTCGCAACGAAAAACGCCTTTGTTTTAATGATTGCCATTCCAATTCACGTATCATGTCTGTGGCACTATCTCCCTTATTTCGCGATAATACAAAACGAGCTGCCCTTCTTTGTACTTTTTCGATGTCATCCGTCAGTCCCACCTGATGCGTATCCCACACACCCTATTCCAGAATAGGGCGGACAAGCGTAGTGTAAGCAGTCTCTTTGGCAGACCTGTTGCATCTTCTAAGTGTTCTGCCAATGAATCGCAGTCTTTGGTTTGCTCTACCCACAATATTATCTATGTGATCGTTCCAATCTAGGTTATTTGTAATTCTAATCCCTAAGTATTTAGTTGAATTTACAGCCCCCAGATTTGTGTGACTAATCTCGTAATCGGATTTCTTTTAGTACTCATGTGAATAACTTCGCACTTTTCTTTATTCAGGGTGAATTGCCACTTTTCTCACCATACAGATATCTTATCTAAATCATTTTGTAAGTCATTTTCTACAACCCTAAAGCAAATCGACGTTAGTGATATAGGCCTGTAATTCAGCGGATTACTCCTACTTCCCTTTTAGGGTATTGGTGTGACTTGAGCAATTTTCCAGTCTTTAGGTACGTATCTTTCTGCGAGCGAGTGGTTGTATATAATTGCTAAACATGGAGCTATTTTTATCAGCATACTCTGAGAGGAACCTGACTGGTATACAATTTGGACCGGATGCCTTGCGTTTCTGCAGTACATCGACTGCTTTGCTGTTTCCACCCCTCTACGGAGAAGCTTTATATAGAATCCACTGCTAGCCGTCTGTGAGTGGTAATTACACCTTGACGTCGAATATAGACAGTGGTCACATTGATGTAACTGGACCGTGTAACATGTGTCCCGTTTTTACTCGCACAGAGACACAGCTGTTAGAATACAACCCAAACAGATGACTCTAAGCACTATGCGACTTAACATCTGAGGTCATCAGTCCCCTAGACTTAGAACAACATAAAGCTACCTAACCTAAGGACATCACACACATCCGTACCCGAGGCAGGATTCGAACCTGCGACAGTAGCAGCAGTGCGGTTCCAGGCTGAAGCGCCTGGAACCGCTCGTCCACAGCCGCCTGCTAACCCAAACAAACTCTCACAGAAGATGTTCAACTAAGACAAACGATTAAGGTCAAAGTTTATTTTCATGAATGCCACTTACGACTTCATACGTTTTTGAATTCTCTACAGAGCGCCACGTTTAAGTTTTCTGAGGTCCGCTAGTTGTTCATTTATTAGTGCGGTACAATACTGAGTCGGAGCGATCAATTCGTCTCTTACGGTTACTTTTTTTCGTTTCAGTCATCCCCCGCAGGCAAAAATCTAAATAGTTAAGATCCAGAGATATTGATCGCCAAGAAACTTTGCTATTTCTGTCAAGTAGACTTCCGAGGAATGTTAGATTTGAATAATGTTCACTTAACGACAAATTCATTTACGTAAAGCGAAACACGAGTTCACAACTTTAACTTCAAAACAAAAATGACAATTGATAAATAAACCTGTAGCAATTAGAGTACCAATAGGAGAAATAAAAACTGGTCTATGTAACCAGCTGTATCTATGTAAACAACAAAAATTAGACGCCTGTCATATGGAATGTTTTGTTGTGGTGTGCGTACTGTAAGACCTTCGGTACACACACCACCAGATTATTTGACTTGTCGCTCTATGCAAGTGTCAGCAATATGTCTCGTGGTCTTATCGTGGCGTGTTTATCTTCTGCCGTTAGGTCAGACGATAGAAATGCCACTTGCACGCTTAGAGTAGCAGATTGGCGGTGACCAACTTTAAACAGAACTTGATTAATTTTCACACACATTTATTAAAATAATAAAAAACGTAGATATTACGTAACTTGATTCTGGATGCTGTTTACAACTGATAATCGGAAGTTATTTTGGTCTTGGTACGTTAATCTTATTCTCACATATCTCTGATACTTGACAAAGTGTCTATTCATTTATCTTCATGGCTATGTACAGGAATATGGTAATCTTATTAGGCGCAGACTGAAACTTGACTATAGAGTGGTACAGACTAATGCAGGCTGGTACAGACTGGTACAGACTAATGCAGACCGACTAATCGGAGGTCTGTACACTCGTTATAATACCTCGAGCGTTCAGGTATCACTGCGCGAGTGTGATCCGCGAGGAGAAAAGATTCTACGTTAGAAGCAATCTCATTGGCTGCGTGACATGTTAATACGCGGATCGGCGGAAGCAGAATTTGGTCCGTCTCTTTAGGCAGCGCCATCTCGTAGTGCGGAGACAGACGAGCGCTGCGCCTGCGCTGTTGTGCTTAACGGGGCGCGCTCTAGTGGGAAAGTTGTGTACGCGCTGACTACGTGGAATTTTTTTTTTTTCTTTATTGTATTTCAATTCCCCATCGGGGCGGGCTGGCAGCAGCATATGCGCTGCTCTTCAGCCGAAAGACGTAGAACAAACAAGAGAAGACATTTAAAAGAACAAAGGAGAGAATATGGTGAACATAGATATAAAAAAGGGGGATCATCATGGAAGGCAATAGACAAAAAAACGGGGTGACCGTAAAATGGAGATAAAAAACTGTTAAAACTGTTTAAAAGTAGCACACACAAAAAGTCACACACTGCGACAATTAAAAGAACACAAGGCACAGTATGACTGGAGCATGAAAGGTATCCGCGGTGGCCACGCGGTTCTAAGCGTTGCAGTCCGGAACCGCGCGACTGCTACGGTCGCAGGTTCGAATCCTGCCTCGGGCATGGATGTGTGTGATGTCCTTAGGTTAGTTAGGTTTAAGTAGTTCTAAGTTTTAGGGGACTGATGACCTCAGATGTTAAGTCCCATAGTGCTCAGAGCCATTTGAACCAGCCATGAAAGGTATCGGCGGATGGTGTAGCACATAACAAACACTGATGGCGAATCTCAAGGCAGTACACAATTAAAATCACACGTCTTGACGCACAGGAGAAACAGCACTAAACACAACACTGATGTGGCACACTGACGATGATCAAGACAGAGGATCTGCCAGGCGCAAGGAGAGGAGGGAAACTGGAAGAAGGGCCTACGTGGAACTATGTACACAACATTGATACTAACTAGTCTATACTGTCACCTCCTGAAATATTAATTATCCCTTCTTAAACAGTCCATATATCCTGAACAGTAGAGGCCCTATGGTACTTCCTGAGCGCATTCCCGAAGTTTCCTTTTACGTGTGAGGATTTCACCACGATTCTGTTCGCCAAGGGACAGTGGGGAAACTGTATCGTATGCTTTATGGAATTAGAGGAAGGCGACATCAACAGGAAGACGACATCAATGGGGGCGCCATTACACACCGCTTGCATCCATTGCCTTTTATCCTCTTTAAATGGAGCTCCTAATAGCAAACGGATTTATGAACCTAAAAAAAGAGCCGCAATCAAACCCGTAATCAGGCTGAACACATTAAAAGTGCGTGTTGCGTGTGAGTTGCTGCGGCTGGAGTTTCGACACGCTCATTAGCGCTGGGTGGATGCTGCGTCAGGTGCTGACACCTGCGCATCACGTCAGCGGTTTCGTCACACGCCGCGCTCCAACGGCGTGCCAATTACAGCCGAATCTGGCTGCACCGTGGCCGAGTAAATTGCAGCGCTCGGCGCCGTTTCATAATCGATTATCCTCCTGGAATGCCCAGTGGCTATTTAAAAACTGCCGCTGTTGAAGTTGCACGACCATTTATTGCCAATTAAACACGATCCTCTAAAGTTATAATTATTTAATGATAGAGCTCACAGGCCATTGTCTACATGTACGAAGGCGTGCTGAAAAGTAATGCATCCGAATTTAGTATTCTTTTCACAAAATCGGTTGAGGTATTACATGTCATTCATATTATTCCGTCACCTTTTCCACTCCGCTGACGCGAATTGCAACCCTCCACTGCTAGATGGTTCCGAATTGTAGTGTGTAACATGGCAGTTGTATCGTATCCATCTCGGGGTCCGCCGCTCGTGGTCTCGCGGTAGCGTTCTCGCTTCCCGAGCACGGGGTCCCGGGTTCGATTCCCGGCGGGGTCAGGGATTTTCACCTGCCTCGAGATGACTGGGTGTTTGTGTTGTCCTCATCATTTCATCATCATCCAGGAAAGTGGCGAAATTGGACTGAGCAAAGATTGGGTAATTGTACGGGCGCTGATAACCACGCAGTTGAGCGCCCCACAAACCAAACATCATCATCACAACATCCATCTCGGTGCATGAGACCGCGTGTGCTGTAATCGAGTTCCGAATTCGTAGAGTTCCTGTACACATGGATCACCCTCCCTCCAGCACGACAGCGCCAGACCACACACGAGCGAAAAATGGTCCAAATGGCTCTCAGCACTATGGGACTCAACATCTGAGGTCATCAGTTGCCTAGACTTAGAACTACTTAAATCTAACTAACCTAAGGACATCACACACATCCATGTCCGAAGCAGATTTCGAACCTGCGATCGTAGCAACAGCGCGGTTCCGGACTGAAACGCCTAGAACCGAACGGTCGCAATGGCCGGCCACACACGAGCGCTGCAACATATGCTGCAGTCCGACACCTTGGGTTCTCTGTCGTCGAACATCCTCCATGCAGTCCCAACTTGGCCCCATCCAAATTTCGTCTGTTTCCAACACTTAAAGAACACATTCGAGGACCTCACTTTTGTAATGATCAAGAGGTACAAGCAGGGGTGAGATTGTGGCTGCATCAAAAAACTGTCAACATTCTACAGTGCCAGTGTCAATAGACTGGTCTCTCGTTGGGTGAAATGTGTTCGTCACCAGGATTTAGAGACTAAACCCGCACAACGTTAATGTTTGTTTTATTTAAAAACCTTTAAGAGTGTCGCACAACAAATTCGAAGGGATTACTTTTCAGCACGGCCTCGTAGGCTGGTATTACACTATCAAACTTCTTTGTCAGACATTTGATCAAATATTCGTCAAATATATTTGACAAAGATCCTTGACGTGGCTCTAAAAAGAGGTATTACACTGTCATCATATTTTTCGTCAAAGTTCAAGATGGCTGACAACAACTTGTTATTAACCGCAGCAGTTGCATGTACCACAATTGCACTGTCTGCACATGCGAAAGAGAATTGTGGGGGGGGGGGGGGGGGGGGGAAGAAACGTACCTGGGTGAAGCCGTGGGTTTTCCGACGACACGATAAAAGCATTCAACAAAACTTGTTACGTGAGCTTATAGTAGAGGACGGAAGTCGTACATCAATTACTTAAGAAAGGATGAGCATACATTTCGGTATGTGCTCAGTGAAGTGTATCCTCATATCACAAAGCACAATATTCACTTAAGAACTGCTATATCTGCAGAAGACAGGCTCACTGTAAAACTCCGATTCCTTGCTACGGGAGAGGGTTAGGTCGGGCTAGGTTAGGTCTCCAATCTTCTTAATCTGTTTTTGTATTCAGGGTGCCTCACGTTGTAAAGCGCCTCATCAGCTTCATACATCTCTATTAATTTTGTAGTTGTTGGCACACGCCAATTGTATTTACCCGCAATGGTTATAAAAACACTACAAACTACAGAACGCTGCAGCGATGCTAGCGCTCCATGTGGTAACATGTCACATTGCAGTGAACAGAAGACAAGCGACTTCTCTGATGAAATCTACAGCGAGCCCCTAGATTTGATCTAATTTATTTGACGACAGACGAGATTTGACAAAGTTCCCTTTAACACCATCAAATTTCTTTGACAAAGACATTTGACAAATATATTTGACAAAGAAATTTGATAGTGGAATACCGGCCATACATCAAATTGTGCACGAAACGGCCTGATTGGCTAACTTCAATGCTAATTAACCCAGAAATGTCGCAACTTCTCGAATTTTCTTCTTAATAGTTATTTCCCGCTAAACATATCCTGCAACACACTTAAAAGCTTTTCAGACTATTTGTGAGAACCCTGTATTTCTTGTGCCCAATAGAATAAACTTAGTTACGCCATGTGATTCGCAAATTAAATAGAAAATTATTACACAACGTACACTTTCAGAAATTCAGCACACCGGAGAGAAATGGGAGGCTGCATATCTAATACTTGCAAGCAGCGTATGATAGCACCAGTTCTTGAATGCAGTGGTTTACTTTAAACATTTACATCGTTAGTACGCCAAAGCACAGACGTGGGTGTTCGAAGTCAAAAAAACAAGGATCAGGATTCAACGTCCCTTCGACGACGTGTCATTATGTAGGGAGCACAAGCTCGGATTAAGGAAGGAGACTGGCAGTACCGTGCCAAAGAAACCATTCCAGCATCTGCCTTCGATTTAGAAAAACCATGAAAACCCAATGTCTGAATGGCCGCAGGGGGATTGAAAGGCGTCCCTTTGCAATGCAAAAGCCGAATATTGCCCCGACTCTTTGGGTCGACGGCTGTCTGATACTATTGAAAATTACTGCTAATGCCGTAAATATACATAAATAACTCTGGCTAACTGCCTTATGAAAGCCGTCCTTAGCACAAGAGAGAGCTCAGATTTTCAATAAAAGGCAGGATATCGTAACCGCATCACGTCTCGGGCGCTTTTCACGGGAAGCTCACTTATATTCCCGGCAACGCATCGATAAAAGCGAAACCCCAAATCACGAGAACCTGAAAGGCTTCCGTTATAAGCATGCAGTTGGTAATGCAAAGCTCATATTGTATACGGTTACACGGTAACCGGACTGCAGTTGTACATTGGGACTTCAGAAAGTAAGGCACATGTTGTCCCGCGCTAAGACTGCTTCGCAACTAAAGTGGCATATTCTGAACTCCCTGCAAACACAGTTCTACTGCGATACGAAAGATAGGTGCATCGCAGCGTGCGAGTGAAATGGAGTGACAATTGGAAACTTTCTCCAATGTGAAATACGTGGAAAAAAAATACGATTCTTGAGGGCCAAATGTAAAGGACAAGAGAAATAGAAAATGAAGGAAACGCATTGTCCTCCATCACGACAATGCAAAATCTCACACGAAGCGCACAACACTAGCTTTGTTCCAACGTTTCCCGTGCGTGGTTTGGGAGCATCCTCTATACAGTCCAGATCTAGCCCCCCTGTGGTTTCCATCTTCCCGGAAAGCTGAAAGAATAACTGGAGGGCAGAGGTTTTCCAACAATGAGGATGTTCACAGAACGGTTCTCAAATGTCTCCGTGGCCAAAGACCGGATGTTCATCGTCGAGGAATAGACCAGTTGGTACTCTAAACTGGATTTACGGAAGGCTTTTGACAATGTACCACACAAGCGGCTCGTAGTGAAATTGCGTGCTTATGGAATATCGTCTCAGTTATGTGACTGGATTTGTGATTTCCTGTCAGAGTTCACAGTTCATAGTAATTGACGAAAAGTCATCGAGTAAAACAGAAGTGATTTGTGGCGTTTCCCAAGGTAGTGTTATAGGACAGCAAAGGGCCTATAACACTACCTTGGGAAACGCCAGAAATCACTATATAAACGATTTGGGAGACAATCTGAGCAACCGTCTTCAGTTGTTGTTTGCAGATGACATTGTCGTTTATC
This sequence comes from Schistocerca cancellata, assembly GCF_023864275.1. NCBI lineage: Eukaryota > Metazoa > Arthropoda > Insecta > Orthoptera > Acrididae > Schistocerca > Schistocerca cancellata. Next base: position 50,406,548 of record NC_064628.1, on the reverse strand, counting down.
AATTAATAAAGTCATCAGAAGATCAAAACAAACAGCAAAACGATTTAGAAAAGATATATGAATGGTGCGAAAAGTGACAGTTGACCCTAAATAACGAAAAGTGAGAGGTCATCCACGTGAGTGCTAAAAGGAATTCGTTAAACTTCGGTTACAGGATGAATCAGTCTAATCTAAAAGCCGTAAATTCAACTAAATACCTAGGTATTTCAGTTACGAACAACTTAAATTGGAAGGAACACATAGAAAATGTTGTGGGGAAGGCTAACCAAAGACTGCGTTTTATTGGCAAGACACTTAGAAAATGTAACAGACCTACTAAGGTGACTGCCTGCAATACACTTGTCCGTCCTTGTTTAAAATACTGCTGCGCTGTGTGGGATCCTTACCAGATAGGACTGATTGAGTACATCGAAAACGTTCAGCCGCTCGGGATTCGCCGAGCGGTCAAAGGCGCTGCAGTCATGGACTCTGCGGCTGGTCCCGGAGGAGGTTCGAGTCCTCACTCGGGCATAGGTGTGTGTGTGTTTGTCCATAGGATAATTTAGGTTAAGTAGTGTGTAAGCTTAGGGACTGATGACCTTAGCAGTTAAGTCCCATAAGATACACATTTGAACATTTTTTTGAAAAAGTTCAAAGAAAGGCAGCACGTTTTGTATTATCGTGAAATATGGGAGAGAGTGTCACAGAAACGATACAGTATTTGGGCTGGACATCATTAAAAGAAAGGCGTTTCCCTTTGCGACGGAATCCTCTCACGAAATTCCAATCACCAACTTTCTCCTCCGAATGCGAAAATATTTTGTTGACACCGACCTACAGAGGGAGGAACGATAACCACGATAACATAAGGGAAATCAGAGCTCGTACGGAAAGATATAGGTGTTCATTCTTTCCGCGCGCTATACGAGATTGGAATAGTAGAGAATTGTGAAGGTGGTTCGATTAACCCTGTGCCAGGCACTTAAATGTGATTTGCAGAGTATAGATGTAAATGTAGATGTAGAACGTTACAACCGTTGTTTACAAAGACTTTGTTGAAAAATAGTGTCTTACATCTGTGTCACTTTGAGGTGTTCAATAAAAATTACTTGGCATATCATAACAATGCATGACTTATATTTTCGAAGGTTCCCCTAACAATGAGATGACATTAAACGCAGGCAGTAGCTAAGAATAGTGTGACTCAAAGATGCAGCCTAGACCCTCGTGTTGTACAGTCTGTACACTGAGCAAGCTGTCAACCAATGATGTTATTTTGTCTGAGACGACAAGGGCTTGCAACCGGAGTAGAACGGAATAAATAGGATTATAACCCAATTATTCGCAATTATCTTCCCTGAGTAACCATGTAAGTGGCTTTTTTTCTGAATATGTCCATGTGCAGCTTCTGTGAGTACCTTTCACTAAGCATGTCAATTCCTCTTCAACTTAACTGCCAATGTGATATTCACTGCTCAGTATCTGCACAATCAGAGAACTTCAACCATACGAGGGTAATCCCAAAAGTAAGGTCTCCTATTTTTTTGTAAGTACATAGACCTGTTTATTTCTACAATGCTTTACATCAGTTTACAGCTTGAACATTTAGCTATTTTTCGACATAATCACCATTTCTGTCGATGCATTTTTGTAGACACTGTGGCAGTTTTTGTATGCCCATGTCATACTAACTCGCCGCCATGCTGTTCAGAAAGTTATGAACCTATTCTTTCGCCTCGTCGTCGGAGCTGACCCGCTGGGACCACAATTAACGCAGACAGGTACTGTGAGACTCTGAAAAAGTTAGACGGGCAATTCAGAACCGGAGACGATGAATGTTGAGCAAGGGCGTACACATTCTCCATGAAAACGCTCGCCCACACATCGTTCGGCAAACTGTTGCTCTCCTGCAACACTTTCAGTGGAACATAATCACCCACCCAACCTATAGTCCTGACTTGGCGCCCAGTGACTAACACCTGTTCCCTAAGTTAAAAGAACATTTGCCAGGAAAGTGATTCAGCTCCAACGGCGAGGTGAAAGAAGAGGTTCATAACTTTCTGAACAGCATGGCGGAGAGCTGATATGACATGGGCATACAAAAACTGCCACAGCGTCTACAAAAATGCATTGACAGAAATGGTGATTATGTCGAAAAATAGCTAAATGTTCAAGCTGTACACTGATGTAAACACTTGTAGAAATAAACAGGTCTATGTACTTATAAAAAAATAGGAGACCTTACTTTTTGGATTACCCACGTACATCATGTTTCGTCAGTACTTCAGTATGCCACTTCTTTCAGCATTGGTTCCTCTGTCTTACACTTTATTTGATTCAAGCATTCCTCTCTTGGGTTTTCATTCTTATTGTTCCCTCTTGATTCTTGAACGCACAAAATATCATGCCTTTCCTTATAGCTTATACCTACGTTTCTGTAAATGTCAGTCATCTCGCTCCATTTTACGTAGGAAAAGGTAGTGTAAACTGAAGCTGATAGAATAGCTTCGTTCACGAATAATTTCATTGACTTGGATGGGAAGGCGTTTCAAATAACGCTTGCAAAAGTGTGTGGATCTGTGGACGACTCACGGCCAGGCCCAAACTTCCGTGTGACGCAGACTTTCTGTGATGCAGGAACGACGTCATAGGGAAGTTTGGGTCTGGTTCGAAAATGGTTCAAATGGCTCTGAGAACTAAGGAACCTAACACCTGAGGTCAACAGTGCCCTAGAACTTAGAACTACTTGAACCTAACTAACCTAAGGACATCACACACATCCATGCCCAAGGCAGGATTCGAACCTGCGACCGTAACAGCAGCGTGGTTCCGGACTGAAGCACCTAGAACCGCTCGGCCACCACGGCCGGATCTTGAGTCTGGTCGTGAGTCGTTCACGGATAGCCAAAGCGAATAAGTCGACAGCTCGCCCAAAGCAAAAAATCGGGGCTCGGGTCCGGATCCGGCACAAATTTTCTTTGTTGTCATTTCGTTATACAGCTGATAGTTGTTCATATTCATTTCGTGTATTTCAAAACTGCTGTAGTCGCCGCAGTGCCTGTTCCTGCGGACATCTACATCACATCCATGCTCCGCAAGCCACCTGACGGTGTGTGGCGGAGGGTACCCTGAGTACCTCTATCGGTTCTCCTATTCCAGTCTCGTATTGTTCGTGGAATGAAAGATTGTCGGTATGCCTCTGTGTGGGCTCTAATCTCTCTGATTTTGTCCTCATGGTCTCTTCGCGAGATATACGTAGGAAGGAGCAATATACTGCTTGACTCCTCGGTGAAGGTATGTTCTCCAAACTTCAACAAAAGCCCGTACCGAGCTACTGAGCGTCTCTCTCGCAGAGTCTTACACTGGAGTTTATCTGTCATCTCCGTAACGCTTTCGCGGTTACTAAAATGATCCTGCAACGAAGCGCGCTGCTCTCCGTTGGATCTTCTCTATCTCTTCTATCAACCCTATCTGGTACGGATCCCACACCGTTGAGCAGTATTGAAGCAATGGACGAAGAAGTGTACTGTAAGCTACTTCCTTTATTTTCGGACTGTATTATCTCAGGATTCTTCCAATGAATCTCAGTCTGGCATCTGCTTTACCGACGATTAATTTTATATGGCCATTCCATTTTAAATCACTCCTGATGTCTACTCCCAGACAATTTATGGAATTAACTGCTTCCAGTTGCTGACCTGGTATATTGTAGCTAAATGATAAAGGATCTTCTCAGAATATTACACTTGTCTACATTGGGATTCAATTGCATGCATGTCGCAAGGAACATTGCATCTTTCTTCTTAACAACACAGGCACTGTAATATCGCATCGCTGGAGAAGGTTTTCCAGGCGTTTGAGATGTTTCAGCTTTATAAAACGATCCCCCATTCAGGTGGTGGAGGGCTGATGGATACGAAATGCGACAGAGAGTGCATGGCGCTCAGGGATTTGGAGGTAGTCGTAATGTGTAGAGCGCCTTTGGGTACTCTTCGTATAGGTTCTCTACCCCGGGTACCTGACGGGGAACCAGAGGCGTCGACCACCTGGCATTTCCTGAAAGCGCGAACACACAAAGGCACGGGACCCGCCTCTGTTGTGAGCCCTGGCGACGTGAGGGCCGTTGTGCCGCGTCGCTGTGGACTAAGCCAGACTGTCCCGAAATGTTCAAAGCGTCCGACGTAGAAGAATGTCCCGTATTCCGCTATGAGGAGCAGCAACAAACCGCACTTCTCAATGCACGTTTCTGGTCGATAGCTCTTAGTATAATGGGAATTACAGTTCCATAAGCCGAATTTCCAAATTTCAGCGCAGGCGGCAGCAGTGGAGCGAAGCGGACGCTCCGCGAATACCGGGAAATCCTCTTAGCGCACCCCTTCAGGGAGACTCATGCAGATCTGCCGCTACCTGCGTATACACTGCGTCAGGGGCATACGCTCCGTCGGAACACACCGTGCGTGAATTACATACGAACAAAACTTCGCTCTATGCCGGGCAATTGTCAAACCCAACGTATCTTACCGGCGCTATATTTCACTTGTCTGTCGCTACCTCAAAAAATAATTTTATTCATACGTCTCAAGGATATTGCACGACATTACAAATTATGAAGCTGTATTCTGCAACTACGCTACAGAGAAAAGTAGAAGATAAAAAAAGCCTACAAACATGTCATGATAGCTAATATATACCAAACAAAGGAATGATAATGCCAAGCTTATGAACATTAGGCAAGAATTTAAACTCTTTGGTCTTACAGAAATTATGTACAACCACTCGCTCACAGAAAGATCCGTACCTAAAGACGGGAATATTTGCTTAAGTCACACCAATACCCAAAAAGTGAAGTAGGAGTAACCCGCTGAATTACAGGCCTATAGCCGGCCGCTATGACCGAGTGGTTCTAGGCGTTTCAGTCTGAAACTGCGCGACCGCTACGGTCGCAGATTCGAATCCTGCCTCGGGCATGGACGTGTGTGATGTACTTAGGTTAGTTAGGTTTAAGTAGTTCCAAGTTCTAGGGGACTGATGACCTAAGATGTTACGTCCCATAGTGCTCAGAGCCATTTGAACCATTTTTGAACAGTCCTATATCACTAACGTCGATTTGCAGTAGGGTTTTGGAAGATATATTGTATTCGAACATTATGAAGTATCTCGAGGCAAACCATTTATTGCCAGCACGGTTTCAGAAAATATCTCTTTATACACATGAAGTAATAAGTGCTATCGGCAGGGGATGTCAAATTGATTCCACATTTTTAGTTTTCCAGAAGGCTTCTCACACCATTCCTCACAAGCGTCTTCTAACCAAACTGCGTGCCTACGGAATATCGCCTCAGTTCTGCGATTGGATTCGCGATTTCCTGTCAGATCGGCCACAGTTCGTAGTAATACATGGAAAGTCATCATGGAAATGAAATGTCGTGTGGCTGGGACCTGCACTCGGGTAGATCGGTCGCCTGGTGCAAGTCTTTTAAGTTGACGCCACTTCGGTAACCTGCGTGTCCATGATGATGAATGCAACACAACACCCAGTCCCTGAGCAGAGAAAATCTCCGACTCGGTAGGGAATCGAACCTGGACCCCTTTTCACAGCATTCGGCCGCGCTGACCACTCAGCTATCGAGGTGGACAACAGAAGTAATATCCGGCGTTCCCCAATGAAGGAATTGTTATAGGCCCTCTATTGTTCCTTATCTATGTTAACGACATCGGAGACAAACTGAGTAGCCATCTTAAATTTTTTGCAGATCACGCTGTCATCTACACTCTTGTAAAATCATCAGATGAGCAAAAAAATTACAAAATGATTTAGATAAGATAGCTGTATGGTGCGAAAAGTGGCAGTTGACGCTGAATAAAGAAAAGTGCGAAGTTATTCACATGAGTACTAAAAGAAATCAGCTAAATTTCGATTACGCGATTAGTCACACCTAAATTGGAACGATCACATAGATAATATTATGGGTAGAGCTAACCAAAGACTGCGATTCATTGGCAGAACACTTAGAAGCTGCAACAGGTCTACTAAAGGGACTGTTTACAACACGGTTGTCCGCCATATTCTGGAGTAATGCTGTGCGGTATGGGATCCGCATCAGATGGGACTGACGGATGACATCGAAAAAGTACAAAGAAGGGCAGCTCGTATGGTATTATCGCGAAATAGGGGAGATAGTGCCACAGATATGACACGTGTACTGGAATGGCAATCATTAAAACAAAGACGTTTCTCGTTGCGACGGGATCTTCTCATGAAATTTCAATCACCAGTTTTCTCCTCCGATTGCGAAAACACTCTGTTGGCACCCACCTACATAGGGAGAAATGATCATCACGGTAAAATAAGAGAAATCAAGGCTGGCACAGAAAAATTTAAGTGCTCGTTTTTCCCGCGTGCCATTCGAGAATGGAACGGTAGGTGCACAGCTTGAAGGTGGTTCATTGAATCCTCTGGCAGGCACTTTATTTTGAATAGCAGAGTAATCACGTAGATGTAGAACTACAGCAATTTCAAGGTGATCTTTCCTTATAATGCATCCGTCGGTCAAAATTTCTGTTTGTGGAATGTGTTTCATAGTTAGTGCATATTAATTTTGTCAGATGAGCAAAAAAATTACAAAATGATTTAGATAAGATAGCTGTATGGTGCGAAAAGTGGCAGTTGACGCTGAATAAAGAAAAGTGCGAAGTTATTCACATGAGTACTAAAAGAAATCAGCTAAATTTCGATTACGCGATTAGTCACACCTAAATTGGAACGATCACATAGATAATATTATGGGTAGAGCTAACCAAAGACTGCGATTCATTGGCAGAACACTTAGAAGCTGCAACAGGTCTACTATATTAATTTTTGCTGTACGAGCAAGATGGTAAATTAAATGTAACTGAACAGTGCTTGGGAATTATATTCTCTTGACCAGATTCATTGAAGGGCAACATAATAAAACACACAGATCTAAAGACTGTAAGTTGAGCTGAATATTAAGAAATTACAATCACGAATAACTTAAACTGGAACGGAGGACGAATAGGAGGAGATTAGTTTTTTAACATCCCGTCCACAACGAGGTCGTTAGAGACGGATCAAAAGTTCGGATTAGGGAAGAATGAAGAAACAAAGCGGCCGCACCCTTTCGAAGGAATCATCCCGACATTTGCCTTATGCAATTCAGGGAAAGCACGGAAAACCTAAATCTGGATCACCGGACGCAGGTTTGAATCGTCGTCCTCCCAGATGCGAGTCCATTGTGCTAACCACTGTGCTACCCAGCCCGATTTTACATTGGAACGACCACATAAAGTTGATAGGAAAGCAAAGCAAAGACTGCGATTTATTGGAAGAACAGCTGGAAAATTCAACAGGTCTAATGAAGAGATTGCATACACTACTCTCGTCCGCCCTCTTCTGGAGTACTGCTGTGCAGTGTGGGACCCTCATCAGATAGGATTGACGGACGAGATCGAAAGAGTTCTGTATTATCGCAAAATAGGGGAGAGAGATCCACGGATATGTTACGTGAATTGGGTTGGCAGTCATTAAAACAAAGGCGATTTTCGTTGCAGCATGATCTTCTCATGAAAATTCAATCACCAACTTTGTCCGCAAAGCGTGAAAATATTTTGTTGGTGCCACCTGCATAGGGAGGAATGATCACCATAATCAAATAAGAGATATGAGGGCACGCACGGTAAGATTTAAGTGTTTGTTTATCCCGCGCACTGTTCGCGAGTGGAACGGTAGAGAAGTTGCTTGGAGGTGGTTGGGTGAACCTTCTGCCAGGCACATGTGAATTGTACAGTAACCATGTAGATGTAGATGTAGATGTAGACATTTACCTTTTGACTGTGTGCTGAGCTTCAATCACGAAGGTTTCAGTATAGGCCTTATGGTCACTATATATCGTACTAGCTTATGTCAAAAATGTAAACATCTACCGACATAACATATGGGAGGACGACGGTTCAATCCCGCGTCCGGCTATCCTGATTTAGGTTTTCCATGATTTCCCTAAATCGCTCCACGCAAATGCCGGGATGGTTTCTTTGAAAGGGCACGACCAACTTCCTTCTCCGTCCTCCCCTAATCCGATGAGACCGTTGACCTCGCTGTCTGGTCTCTTCCTCTAAACAACCCAATCCTCTACCGACATATAGTACATGAACATTGCATGGCATAGTCAAACAAAATTTAAGCAGTGCAGTCCAATAAACAAACTTTAGAAAGCTCATCAAACCAGCATACTGCTGTGTACATTTTCATATTACTACTGCAGCTCTAATATTATAACTATGTCCACTGTTTTGACCGTGTTTAAACGTATGGTATGTTTATGTATGACAGAAGATGTTTCAATGTTTTGACACGTAGGAAGTCACGAAATGTTTCAAATGAAACGGAGTATAAGGAGATAGTGGTCACTGAAATTGAACTCTCATACAAATGCGAGAATAAAATATTATTTCTCAAAAAGAGTTCGGAATGTCCATTGTGACCCATAACTGCTTGAATACGTTGGAAAATGCGTCAGTCGTGGGCAAAAGCGATGTGACAAACGATTCCCGATGGTCGCGAATCCAGGTGTATGCTATCACGATTTCGCTTAAGAGGCTTAAGAGACGAAAACAAAAAAACTTCGACTGTACCCCGAAGAAACGTAAGAAGACTTTTTTGTGAAGCATAAACTGTTAAGTAAAAATGCAGCACTTTCCAGTTGTCACCTGATGATGCTGTTATCTACCACCAGAAATTGTTACTGGATGACTGTAAGGAAATACAATACTCTAAATTCACTTCTCTTTACATTTGTTCAAATGTTTGTAGAAGCTATATAATACACATATGACAGTGCGATTCATTCCGTAGAGAAGCCTATTTATAGTAAACAAAGTGATAAATAGTTTTGGAAATATCCGTTGCGAGCGAAAACAAAATTATTTGAGTGAGTTCCCCAAATATCACGACGGCGCTTTTCTGTTTGTCTTTACGGTACACGTTTAGCAATTGATTTTAAATTAAGTTCTTGAGGAGCTAAGGACTTGAAATTATACATACCTAAGAAAAGGATGACAATGCAATATTAACCCACTTTCTTCTCTGGTATGTGACGGAGGGTAATTTGTGTAGAGATAAATGGGCAGTGGTACACAAATTACAACTGCCCATTTACCTCTTCGCCTGTTACAGTCACGAATGGTTCGCGGAAGGAACAATTGATAGTAACTCTCCGCATGAGCCCGAATCTCCCTAATTTTTACTTTCAAAGTCTTCTCGCAAGATACACATGTGATCAAAAGTACCCGGACACCCCCAAAAACATACGTTTTTGACATTAAGTGTATTGTGCTGCCACCTACTGCCAGGTACTCCATATCAGCGACCTCAGTAGCCATTAGACATCGTGAGAGAGCAGAATGGGGCGCTCCGCGGAATCACGGACTTCGAACGTGGTCAGGTGATTGGGTGTCACTTGTGTCATACGTCTGTACGCGAGATTTCCACACTGCTAAACCTCCCTAGGTCTGTTTCAAATGTGATAGTGAAGTGGAGACGTGAAGGGAGACGTACAGCAAAAAAGCGTACAGGCCGACTCGTCTGTTGAATGACAGAGACCGCCGACAGTTGAAGAGGTTCGTAATGTGTAATAGACAGACATCTATCCAGACCATAACACAGGAAGCCGGCCGCGGTGGCAGAGCGGTTCTAGGCGCTTCTGTCCGGAACCTCGCTGCTGCTACGGTCGCAAAAAATGGTTCAAATGGCTCTGAGCATTATTCGACTTCACTTCTGAGGTTAACAGTCACCTAGAACTAATTAAACCTAACTAACCTAAGGACATCACACACATCCATGACCGAGGCAGGATTCGAACCTGCGACCGTAGCGGTCGCTCGCCTCCAGACTGTAGCGCCTAGAACCGCACGGATACTCCGGCCGCCGCTACGGTCGCAGGTTCGAATCCTGTCTCGGGCATGCATGTGTGTGATGTCCTTAGGTTAGTTAGGTTTAACTAGTTCTAAGTTATAGGGGACTGATGACCTCGGATGTTGTCCCATAGTGCTCAGAGCCATTTGAACCATCTGGACAATTAAGAGCCAAGCAGAGGGTTCCTCGAAACACCTTCGAACTACCTCTCTACCGTCCCACAGTCTAACAGCGCGCGGTAAAACCGAACACTTAAACCTTTCCGTGCGAGCTCTGATTTCTCTCATTTTATTATGATTATTATTTCTCCTTGTGTAGGTGGACGCCAAAAAAATATTTCCACAGTCTGAGGAAAAAGTTGGCGATTGAAATTTCATGATAAGATCCTACAGCAACGAAAAACGCCTTTGTTTTAATGATTGACACCCGTGGCACACTCTCCTCTACTTGGTGATAAAACAAAACGATCTGCCCTTCTTTGAACTTTTGAACTTTTTCGGTGTCCTCTGTCAATCCGATACCGATTCCATTGCCGCAGCAATACTCCAGAAAAGGATGGACATATGTAATGTAGACAGTTTCTTTAGCAGACCTATTGCATTTTCTTTGTGTTCTTGCAATAAATCGCAGTCTTTGATTTGCTTTCCTCACAGGACTATGTATGTGATCGTTCCAGTCTAAGTTATTCGTAATTGTAATCTCTAAATATTTAGCTGAACTTACAACATTTATATTTTTGTGACTTATCGTGTAACCGAAACTTAAGGAATGCCTTTTAATATACGTACATGAATAACTTCACATTTTTCAGTATTTAGAATTACCATTGTATTGGACCTACTTTTCCAAAGCAGTGATCGATTTGTAATATTAGCAATGAATGTCAAATTAAAGGACTAGGTGCGCCAACTTTAAGAATATAATTAACACATTATAAGTGATTTTCTTTCCTCAAAATTTATCTAATTTGGACTGCAGCTAAACTGATTGTGATTGCCCTTGACAACGCTCTCCACACTTAATCACTGTTCATTGGGAAACTAGTTGTTGTTAAAGGAGAGATCACTCCGCAATTCATTGCAGTCAAAGTTAATGCATCCGAAGGTGAAAAGAAAAAATAGAACTGACGTGCACGAAACAATGCGGAACGGTGAAAATGTAGTGAAAAAGCAGTTTGTTTGGCCTCTCGAGAGGAGAATGAAGTGCGATCGCAAATAAAACAGGCTATTCCACTCACCGCTCGGGGTTGACTTTAGCTGCCGGTCAGTGTAGCGGAAAATCGAACATTGTCTGCCGTGTGATGTCAGAGTTCCGCTTAATTCGCGTGGTCCTCTGTACGCGCAATAAAAAAAAAAAGTCGGAACAAGTGAAAGGCTGATACCGGCGAGTTGCCAGATCGCCGATACGCACCTGGCTGCGCGGCCTGCGTACTCCGGCTGCAAGCGTGAAAAAAAGCTCTGTATGACAGAATTAGGGCTGAAAAATCTAATACGTATGTAATAATAAAGTGTAATTGTAGTTAATACAACCATAATGGTTATAATAGCTGTTATGTTGTTTTCTATTAATGATTGTATTACAATTCATTTTGGTAGAAACCCAAGAAACGGTGGTAAACCACCGTTCGGTTAGTTTCAGCTAAACAAGAAGCAAAACAAGCTAAAGCTAAAGGAAAAGAAATAATAATAAATCAACAATAAAGCTGATAATTTAAAAAACAAACATGTTAAAACTACCAATTAAAATAATTAAAGATAATAAAATTAAAGCCAAACTAACTTCATATGAAATTGTTTGAGCAACAGACCGAAGAGAACCTAATAAAGAATAATTTGAATTAGAAGACCAACCAGCAATTGTAACAGTATAGACACCTAATCTAGTACAACATAAAAAAAACAAAAATCCATAAGAAAAAGAACATATATAAGTTAAATAAGGAAAAATTACTCAAACAGCTAAGGAAATTATTAAATTAAAAACAGGAGAAAAATAATAAAGTAAATAATTAGATATAATAGGAATTGGCTGCTCCTTATAAATTAACTTAATAGCATCACTAAAAGGTTGAGGAATTCCTACAAATCCTACTTATTTGGACCCTTTCGAATTTGAATATAACCTAAAACCTTACGCTCTAATAAAGTTAAAAAAGTGACGGACAACCATTTCGACTGCGTGGCACTACTTCAGTGAACTAACACCTGCTGGGTCTCTACCAGGCTCAATGTCACTGACACTCTCTACACAGGAACATTTTTAAAATGCGTAGGTGGCACCAAGGGTGTTGCCAAATGGCTGTAATTTTACAACCAGTCTGTCTCTTCAGAAACCTGTGATTTTGTGTTTGTTTCGTCATAATCGCGGTTGCAGCATTCAGGTTGGAACCACTGCTGCCCGTTCAGAACGGTTCGACGAATTTTGAACGTGATCCCAAGTAATAGAGAGTGATTACGCTTTTACAACCCTCCGGTTTCGCGCCCTCCTCTGGCGTGATCACAGGGGTGCGTGACGTTGACGCACACGCGAATGAAACAGCAAGGGGTACCCCTAAGACCCTGAAATTCGGCAACAACCTCGGTGCTGCCTGTACACCTTCGTTGGGCTCTTTAAAAACGTCCCTGTAAAGAGATAGCCATTCGCTGATTCCTAGGTGCTGGTGTGACGGACAACCATTTCGACACCCCTGAACTGCGTGGCACAACTTCAGTGAACTAACACCTGCTGGGTCTCTGCCCGCATCTCGTGGTCGTGCGGTAGCGTTCTCGCTTCCGACGCCCGGGTTCCCGGGTTCGATTCCCGGCGGGGTCAGGGATTTTCTCTGCCTCGTGATGGCTGGGTGTTGTGTGCTGTCCTTAGGTTAGTTAGGTTTAAGTAGTTCTAAGTTCTAGGGGACTGATGACCATAGATGTGAAGTCCCATAGTGCTCAGAGCCATTTGAGCCATTTTTGAGCTGGGTCTCTACCAGGCTCAAAGTTACTGACACTCTCCACACAGGAACATTTTTAAAATGCGTAGGTGGCACCAAGGGTGTTGCCAAACTGTGTGGTCTCACAGGTAGGCCGCGCGGGGTAGCATGGCGGTTTGAGGCACCTTGTCACGGTTCGCGCGGCTTCCCCCATCGGAGGCTCGAGTCCTCCCTCGGGCATGGGTGTGTGTGTTGTCCCTAGTTAGTTTATGTTAGAGTAACTAGTGCGTAAGCTTAGAGATCGATGACCTCAGCAGTTTGGTCCCATAGCACTTACCACAAATTCGTTCTTACAGGTACCCTCCCTCTGCCTTTTCATTCACGTGTGTCTCAGTGCCGGAGAGTAGATGTTGACGTAAATGTGGGTTTAGATGTAGAAGAAGTGGAAGAAGGAGGAAAGGAAAGGAAGCTGAAATGAAACCAGAAGAAGTAACGTGGAACACACAGAGCGACAACTAACTCCAGCTTCTCCACATGCAATACTACTGGTGGAGGACAGCTACAACTTACTGCTGTAATCTGTCACGTAACGATTATACACCAGGTGTAGAAGTAGTAGAATAGTGACAGGTGCTGAAAAATAATTTCGAGAATTCTAAGCGTTCTAATCATCGGTGAATCCAGACAAACCATCGACATCCACTGAAAGACCAAATAGCTTTGGAAAGAAGACAACTGGGATCAGGTGCTAAAACCTGGTGAAACCGTTAACACTGTTAGCTACCAACAGCAAATGATCGATTTAAATCGAGAATCACGCGAAAAACGACCGGAACATGGTAAAAGGCAACACAGTCATATTTCTCCATGATAACGCTCCAACACACACAGAGGAACGGGTCAGGCAAACGATCGAGGCTTTCAGTTGGGAAATACTAGGTCATGCGGCTTATTCTCGAGACTTGGGTCCATCCATCTATTTGTATCACTGGGACACTGAACAGCGCTTCAATTCGTATGAAAATGTACGAAAATGGCTCGTTGACAGGATCGGTTCACAAAAAGAACTGTTTTTTTTTTTTTGGCGTGGCCTTCATAGCCTACCGGAGAGATGGGAGTAATGTATAAATAGCAACGGAGATTGTTTTGAACAAAATGTTGTTTCTCAGTTTCAGACAACAGATGTGTAATTATCGCAACCAAATTCCTGTTTCATACTTCTACATCTGGTAACACGGAGGTTGTGCTTGCTAAAACAATTTATATGCCACGCGGTATTAGCCGAGCGGTCTTGGTTGCTGCAGTCATGGACTGTGCGGCTGATACCGGAGAAGGTTCGAGTCCTTCCTCGGGCATGGGTGTGTGTGTTTGTCCTTAGTATAATTTAGGTTAAGTAGTGTGTAAGCTTAGGGGCTGATGACCTTAGCAGTTAAGTCCCATAAGTTTTCACACACATTTGAACAATTTATTTTTCCCAACCAATTCTTATGTGACAAAACAGGGTAATTTCCCCAACGATATTAAGACTACCGTGCTACAAATTAATCTGAAGATGACAGTTTGATACAGTTGGGATCGGTGATTGCAAAAACGTAAATGTGATTGTGTTAGGACTCCAAAATTGTTTTAACAAATACAGCAATCACGCCCGACGATAAAATGTTACTTCGTAAATCTGCGTCAGTAACTACTCGTAAAAAATGTAAAATTAAGATTTTATTCTCTGTGCTTTCATTCAGCGCAAGAGCCACCAGATTAGTATTCTGACAGAGAAACGATGTCTCAAGTGTCTTAACAGTCAGAATGATGTACATCAATAGAATTCAGTTCATTTGCGTCGGTGGAATATCACGGCCGACTCACCCGTCTCGAGGAGACGATAAAAATGGGTGCGCGCTTTTGCGCGGCTACCATTAGGCCAGCGCTCGGCGAACAATAGTGCATTTTCCCGCGGCGGTCGAACGGTGAGTGCGCCAGCAGATTGCGGACTGCGAAACGGCTCTGCCGGTCACCGCAGGACTCGCGCAAGTCGCCGATAATGGTGCGGAAATTAAGGCGGCCGGCCTTTCTCTCATTGTCTCGATATCGGTTTGCCGAGCTGACGTATCGATCGCTCCACCGACTTCCGCCGGAAGGAAATGGTGTAAGGAAGGAACTGCTACGACCAGAGGCTTGCAGGTAAATGAAGAACTCGCAACGAAATATCTGGGTTGTAGGCAAGGCGTCTTAGAGAGGGCGTGTACACTACTGGCCATTAAAATTGCTACACCAAGAAGAAATTCAAGTGATAAACGGGTATTCATTGGACAAATATATTATACTAGAACTGACATGTGATTATATTTTCACGCAATTTCAGTACATAGATCCTGAGAAATCAGTACCCAGAACAACCACCTCTGGCCGTAATAACGGCCTTGATACGCCTCGGCAAGGGATCAAACAGAGCTTGAATGGCGTGTACAGGTACAGCTGCCCATGCAGCTTCAACACGATACCACAATTCATCGAGAGTAGTGACTGGCGTATTGTGACGAGCCAGTTGCTCGGCCACCACTGACCAGACGTATTCAATTGGTGAATGTGCTGGCCTTTTTTTGTAGCCAGAAAGGCACGTACAGGACCTGCAACAGGCGGTCGTTCATTATCCCGCTGATATGTAGGGTTTCGCAGGGATCGAATGAAGGTTAGAGCCACGGGTCGTAACACATCTGAAATGTAACGTCCACTATTCAAAGTGCCGTCAATGGGAACAAGAGGTGACCGAGACGTGTAACCAGTGGCACCCCATACCATCACGCCGGGCGATACGCCAGTATGGCGATGACGAATACACTTTTCCAATGTGCGTTCACCGCGATGTCGCCAGACACGGATGCGACGATCATGATGCTGTAAACAGAACCTGGATTCATCCAGAAAAATGACGTTTTGCCATTCGTGCCAGCGGGTTCGTCGTTGAGTACACCATCGCAGGTGCTCCTGTCTGTGATGCAGCGTCAAGGGTAACCGGAGCCATGGTCTCCGAGCTGATAGTCCATGCTGCTGCAAACGTCGTCGAACTGTTCGTGCAGATGGTTGTTGTCTTGCAAACGTCCCCATCTGTTGAGTCAGGGATCGAGACGTGGCTGTACGATCTGTTACAGCTATGCGGCTAAGATGCCTGTCATCTCGACTGCTAGTGATACGAGGCCGTTGGGATCCAGCACGGCATTCCGTATTACTCTCCTGAACCCACCGATTCCATATTCTGCTAACAGTCATTGGATCTCGACCAATGCTAGCGATAAGATAAACCGCAATCGCGATAGGCTACAATCCGACCTTTATCAAAGTCGTAAACGTGATGGTACGCATTTCTCCTCCTTACACGAGGCATCACAACAACGTTTCACCAGTCAACGCCGGTCAACTGCTGTTTGTATATGAGAAATCGATTGGAAACTTTCCTCATGTCAGCACGTTGTAGGTGTCGCCACCGGCGCCAACCTTGTGTGAATGCTCTGAAAAGCTAATCATTTGCATATCACAGCATGTTCTTCCTGTCGGTTAAATTTCGCGTCTGTAGCACGTCATCTACGTGGTGTAGCAATTTTAATGGCCATTAGTGTATTAAAGCGTAGCTATTTACTCTTACGATGTGTGTCAAGGAGGGTATTTCCGGTACTACTATTATTTCCATTTGTTGTCAATTGGTTAAAAATACTTATAGCAATCAGTCGAAACCTATGTTTATTGTAGCAGATCTCTGGGTGACCATCTTCAGTCTAGAGGTAACACATGAACCAATTAGAATGCAATAGTATAAATGTTACCATCAAAATACTATTGTATAAATTTCCCACACATACCAGCAGATAAAGTCAAGACATTTTAGCAGTTATTTGGTATAGTCCTTCTAGGACTAAGCACGTCAAGAGGTCAAATTGCACTGAGGAGCCTGTATGCAGTTATTTCATAGCTGGCCTCAGTGTGCGTCATACACGACTGTGTGTCGTGTTACAGTAATGTATCATATATATTTCGACGCGTAGGTCGCCGAAGTGGCGTCAGATCGAAAGACTTGCACCCGGCGAACGGTCTACCCGACGGGAGGCCCTAGTCACACGACATTTACATTATATATATTTAGTTGATTATTTAATTTATCAGAAGAACAGCTGTTTTCAAGAAATACATTTTAAAATACACAACAAAAGCGGCTGCAGCGGTGAGATTTTTTTCCTTTATTGCTATTTAATCCCCCCCTCGCCAATGTGGGTGGGGAGGGTTGAGTTGGCTGCGGTACAATCAACCAGCTCTTCAGCCATTAATCATTATTCACTAACTTAGAGGCTGAACACTATGCAAGGAGAGACATTTTCCATGAATTTAGAATTATGTAAAAAGGGAGAATGTAAGAAATAATACTGTCTTTGTGGTGTCACCGCCAGACACCACACTTGCTAGGTGGTAGCTTTAAATCGGCCGCGGTCCATTAGTACATGTCGGACCCGCGTGTCGCCACTGTCAGTAATTACAGACCGAGCGCCACCACACGGCAGGTCTAGACAGACGTACTAGCACTCGCCCCAGTTGTACGATGACTTTGCTAGCGACTACACTGACGAAGCCTTTCTCTCATTTGCCGAGAGACAGTTAGAATAGCCTTCAGCTAAGTCCATGGCTACGACCTAGCAAGGCGCCATTAACCATATCTGAGAGTCTCACTTGTATTATCAAGAGCGGTGTACCAGAAGGATGAATTAAAGTTAAGTAAACAGAAGCTCCGTACTTTTCTTTATAGCATTCATTAAGTATCCTGTTTCAGACCTCACGCCAGCCGGCGTGTGTGTACGCGTGCCTTTCGGTTACCCGTCACTGTGGACTGGCTGTCTTGTCAGTCCACAACAGTCTTCTTGAAGAGTTTAGAAAGAGTGGAAAAAATGTGGACGGTTAGCACAGTTAAAAACACTTGAAGAACATTAAACATTTGAAAAAGCACTTGAAAAACATTGAACACGAATGAAGAGACACTGACCATTGAAATGGAAAAGGACCTACCCTGGGATGCAGACTGTTGATGGAAAGAAAGGTGGGTTAGGACGCAGACAGGAGAGTGGTGGTGATGAAGACTGAAGACTGGTAAGAGTTGGTGATGAGATAGGGGTGACTGTACCAGAGGAGGAGACAGGGGTAGCTGCTACTGGGATATGTAAATCTGAAAGGAAAAGGGGGTCGGAGAGGCAACAGGGAAGGGGAAAAGTAGGATGTGTAATATGAGGAGAGCACGAGGAGGGAGCCCTTGGGGGAGGCGAGGAGGTGATAGGATGGCAAGGACTCAGAGTTGGTAGGATGGGCGTATGTCAGGCCGGAGTTCGTGGTCTAGGAAAGGGAGATGGTTGAAAGTTCTTTGGCAGAACACGTGAAGGGAGTGCAGTTGGAGGGTTGGCGATATGTTTAGCTAGGGGTGCGGCAACACACTGGGCCTGAAAAGGAGAGGGGACGCAGTAGGATTGTTGGAGTTGAGTTTGTGGATGGTCTAGGTTATTCGGAGGTGTACAATATGAGGAAAGGAGGGAATTTGACGAGTTGGTAAAGGATACTTGTGGGGGAGGGTAAGGGGATCCAGGAAGGCGAGGCCGAGAGCATGGCATTCGAGGATCGGGAGGGACTTAGAACTTGGGAGGGAAGGATATCCATGCAGCATTTGAATAGCAAAGGGTGCATCGGAGATTTGCACGTGTAAAGTACAGTACAGGAGTGTAGTCCCTCGCGTTCGACCAGTTAGTAGTTTGTCTATTTAGGCAGTACAGTTGAAGAGGAATGGACATCTCTGAAAAGAACACTCAAAAAGTTGGAAAGAACCATTTAGGTATAAAGAAGGTAAAAGCGAAGAAACCATAGATACAGAAGAAATAACTCAGCTGATCGATGAAAGAAGGGAGTACAAAAATGTCCAGGGATTTCAGAAATACAGGTCGCTGAGGAACGAAAGAAATAGGGAGCGCAAGTAAGCTAAGACAAAATGGCTGCATGAAAAGTGTGAAGAAATCAAAAAGAAATGATTATCGGGAGGACTGACTAAAGCATATAGGAAAAACGAACTTCGGTGAAATTAAAAGCAAGGGTGGTAACATTAAGATTTTTATTCAAAATTTAAGCCGTAGAATGGATCGATCTCTCGACCCAAGATGTACTGATTGTCAAATACCCTAACCGTAGGTCCTTAAAAAGCGAAGGAATATGCTGCTGTAACTCTCACTGCTGTTTACGTCGAAACCATTCTGTCGGATGAAGTCGATTTGACTGGAAATACTGCCGGCATAACTGAAGGGCAATGCTAATCACGGCAACTAACGAGATATACAGCTGTTTCAAGATGTTGTAGACATTGCGCGTCCCGTAATGCTGTCGTCCGTGACGAAATTACTTGTCCGTAAGCTTGAGTCCTCCTTCATTTAAGACATCACTCTTGCGAACGATGCTCAGTTAGGGTTCATCAGCAAAGCTAGAGATCGTTACGGATAAACGAAAACTGACTCAAGGAATTAAGTGTTGTCGAATTTTTTAGCGACGAAATGTTCACCGCACCCCCTTCTTTCCATGTACGTGAACGAAATATTTTTATTCGCTCAGCTAAGTCATGAATGTAGTATGAATTTCTACTAAGCATCATATGTGATGATTATGCAGAATATTACTTCCTGTTGTCATTCTGGTCTACAGTTTGGATTCAGAACATCCGAAGTGCGCAAGAGCTTACCCAGGAAACCGAAATTTTGAGCATTCTTATTAGTTTCACGAAATGGGGAAGGATGAAAAATGCAAAATACACTCCTGGAAATTGAAATAAGAACACCGTGAATTCATTGTCCCAGGAAGGGGAAACTTTATTGACACATTCCTGGGATCAGATACATCACATGATCACACTGACAGAACCACAGGCACATAGACACAGGCAACAGAGCATGCACAATGTCGGCACTAGTACAGTGTATATTCACCTTTCGTAGCAATGCAGGCTGCTATTCTCCCATGGAGACGATCGTAGAGATGCTGGATGTAGTGCTGTGGAACGGCTTGCCATGCCATTTCCACCTGGCGCCTCAGTTGGACCAGCGTTCGTGCTGGACGTGCAGACCGCGTGAGACGACGCTTCATCCAGTCCCAAACATGCTCAATGGGGGACAGATCCGGAGATCTTGCTGGCCAGGGTAGTTGACTTACACCTTCTAGAGCACGTTGGGTGGCACGGGATACATGCGGACGTGCATTGTCCTGTTGGAACAGCAAGTTCCCTTGCCGGTCTAGGAATGGTAGAACGATGGGTTCGATGACGGTTTGGATGTACCGTGCACTATTCAGTGTCCCCTCGACGATCACCAGTGGTGTACGGCCAGTGTAGGAGATCGCTCCCCACACCATGATGCCGGGTGTTGGCCCTGTGTGCCTCGGTCGTATGCAGTCCTGATTGTGGCGCTCACCTGCACGGCGCCAAACACGCATACGACCATCATTGGCACCAAGGCAGAAGCGACTCTCATCGCTGAAGACGACACGTCTCCATTCGTCCCTCCATTCACGCCTGTCGCAGGAGCAACAGTGTCCCTAATTTGCTGGGAAGTGGCGGTGCGGTCCCCTACGGCACTGCGTAGGATCCTACGGTCTTGGCGTGCATCCGTGCGTCGCTGCGGTCCGGTCCCAGGTCGACGGGCACGTGCACCTTCCGCCGCCCACTGGCGACAACATCGATGTACTGTGGAGACCTTACGCCCCACGTGTTGAGCAATTCGGCGGTACGTCCACCCGGCCTCCCGCATGCCCCACTATACGCCCTCGCTCAAAGTCCGTCAACTGCACATACGGTTCACGTCCACGCTGTCGCGGCATGCTACCAGTGTTAAAGACTGCGATGGAGCTCCGTATGCCACGGCAAACTGGCTGACACTGACGGCGGCGGTGCACAAATGCTGCGCAGCTAGCGCCATTCGACGGCCAACACCGCGGTTCCTGGTGTGTCCGCTGTGCCGTGCGTGTGATCATTGCTTGTACAGCCCTCTCGCAGTGTCCGCAGCAAGTATGGTGGGTCTGACACACCGGTGTCAATGTGTTCTTTTTTCCATTTCCAGGAGTGTATAACTAAAATCTATTATCAGCTATGTTTATTAACCTCCAAATTAATGCTACTTCTTTACAATAAGTAGCTGCTGCCAAAAATATACTCTACTGGAACAGCAGAACAGTTTGTTGCGTAATTTGAAAATATTATCTGCTGTGAGGCAGGTATGGTTCAGCTACATGCTGGTACCTTCTATTATACTATTTTACCGCGCATCTCACGAAATCTGCAATTAAACATAACACATTTCCAACCTTCATTCCAACATTCAGTTGTTTCCAAATCTCGGTATTGATATTCAGATTTAGTATCGCCAAACATCTTGAAGAAAATGATGAGGCACACAAAGATTAGAATATGTTACGTTATTAAATAGAGGTATAAATATTTGCACACGAGAGGGTGTGCTGTCAAAAAATGATGACTTTAACGAAACAGGAAAAGCGTCTTGTACGCCATGTCCTTTCAGATGCAAGAGGCTCTGCACAAGACCGCAGCAACAACAAATAGGTCTCGCATTTGCTATCTTTACTGCAGATTTCACGTGCTTCCCCCAGTTCGCATTGCTTGTTAGTATTGCTTCTAAATATTTAAACGATATCACACGCCTTAGAAGTTTGGCTCAAATGGTTCAAATGGCTCTGAGCACTAAGCGACTTAACTTCTGAGGTCATCAGTCACCCAGAACTTAGAACTAATTAAACCTAACTAACCTAAGGACATCACACACAGCCATGCCCGAGGCAGGATTCGAATCTGCGACCGTAGCGGTCGCTCGGCTCCAGACTGCAGCGCCTAGAACTGCACGGCCACTCCGGCCGGCTAGAAGTTTCTCATTAACCTTGTTCTTTGAATTATCTTGAATTTATGCATATTTAAAGATAGCAACCATTCATCTCTACAATTCAGTAACTACACTTTCGTGTGCACAACATCGCCGACAGCGAACTGTCCGATTGCGAGAGCCTCCGGTAAGAAAGGCCGCACAGATGACACTCCCACGCCCACCATATTGTCGCCTCGAGCAAGCCCTTAAATTTCAACTGCCGTTCGAAGGGTTCTACTGCAAAGTTAAACCAAGATATTGCACCTGAATTCTACATCGACATCTACATGGTTACTCTGCATTTCACACTTAAGTACCTAGCAGACGGTTCATCGAACCATTTTCATACTACTTCTCTACCATACTACTCTGGAATGGCGCGTGGGTAAAAGGAACACCTAAATCTTTCCGTTAGAGCTCTGATTTCTCTTATTTTATTATGATGATCATTTCTCCCTACGTAGGGGGGTGTCAACAAAAAAATGGTTCAAATGGCTCTGAGCGCTATGGGACTTAACTTTTAAGGTCATCAGTCCCGTAGAACTTAGAACTACTTAAACCTAAGTAACCTAAGGACGTCACACACATCCATGCCCGAGGCAGGATTCGAACCTACGACCGTAGCGGTCCTGCGGTTCCAGACTGTAGCGCTTAGAACCGCACGGCCACCACGGCCGGCGGGTGTCAACAAAATATTTTCGCATTCGGAAGAGAAAGTTGGTGATAGAAATTTCGTAAATAGATCTCGCCGCATAGAAAACCGCCTTTGTTTCAGTGACTGACACCCCAACTCGCGTATCATATCAGTGACACTCTCACCCATATTGCGCGATAACACGAAACGAGTTGCCCTTCATTGCACTTTTCCGATGTCCTCTGTCAATCCTACCTGGTAAGGATCGCACACCTCACAGCAATATTCCATTACAAGTGTAATGTAGGCTGTCTCTTTAGTGGGTTTGTCGCATCTTCTAAGTGTTCTGCCAACAAAGCATAGTCTTTGTTTCGCCTTCCCCATCTGTGTGGTCTCTCCAATTTAACTTTCTGGTAATTGTAATTCCTAGGTATTTAGTCGAATTGAAAGCCCTTAGATTTGTGCGATTTGTCTGTACCCAAAATTTATCGGATCTCTTTTAGTAGCCATATGGATGGCCTCGCACTTTTCTTTGTTTAGTGCCAATTGCCACTCTTCGCACCATACAGAAATTCTCTCTAGATCATTTTGTAATTGGAATTGATCGTCTGATGATTTCACTAGACGGTAAATTACAGCGTCATCTGCAAAAAATCTAAGGGGGCTGCTCATATTATCACCTACGTCATTTATGTAAACGCATGCGTTTGTAATCACACCTAGCCATGTTTAGGATAGGTGGTTACAAGTGCATAGTGTGCTATCAGTTGTAATAAAGTGAACATTAAATACACTTAGTTCCGTTTCCCAGGGCGATCTTTCTCCCTGGCACGTAAAACTATGCGGAAACGCAGGCGGAGGAAACATACTCTGCCAGCTTAATTAGAACACGAAATTATAAAACCACAAAATTATATGAAAGGTGAGCTGATTGCCGCCTTTCAGTTTATTCGTATTGAGAATATTAAAGGTTGTGCTACGCTTACTTGGGCAAACCCGGTGTTACTTTCGTTTCAGTTGAACATTTGCCGACCAGTGCAAGATGCTCTTGCTCATCTGCTCTCTTTAATAATTGCATGGTCTGTGTCCTTAAATACTGGAAAGAATTATCCGTGATCTGAATTAATTAAACACAGCTATCAAAGTGCAATGCTATTTGCAGTGAAGATGAGGTACAGCTAACTACATAATTGATGCATCTTGGACTGATGATGCTTTGGTCAGCGTATCATGAGTCAGCGCGTAATTGGGGTTGACAGTATACGCACAAATGAACTCAAAGCATTCAGTGTTATGCGTTTTCCTTGGTCACCATTGTACTTGTGTATTGTGACGTCACCACGTGTTTCCGTTAACGTACAAGTGCAGTAATATCGTGCTTGAGTAGTACATCGACTAAACAAAATATGTATGCCGTACTATCTTTAATTGTTTGGAGAAATGCATGATACACACTGTGCAGTGTTACAGTATGTTTATTCACGACAGGTTTCGACCATGGATCACCTTCACAGTAAAAAGTATCTAATGTGACAACTTCACACGTCATACACGCTATTTAACGAAAAAAGTGTACGCGATATCTGATTCGCAAACATTAGAAAGAGATACTTAACACCATAATGCCGGCGTAAGCAAGCAGGAAACATTATAGACAGGAAAACTTGTAAAAGCAGTAAGTGCATGGCACCATTGCGGAGAGTGGTGTTGTGGCTGAGCAATGTTACTGTTTTCATGTTTTAAATGTTTTCTACTTGCTTAAGCCGGTATTCCAGCGTTAAGTATCTCTTTATGTCTTTTTCAAGTCAAGTATGGCGTAACCATTTTTCGGTTAAATGGCAATGTATGGCATGTGAAGTTGTCACAGTAGATATTTTTTTCATTGTGAAGATGATCATGATCGAAACCGGTTGTGAAGAAATATACCGTAAAATCGTACAGTGTGTATCAAGTATATCGATTCTGTTGACAGCAGCCTGGAAAAAAAAGTACATATCTTTTATTGCGTACACGACTGGTTTGTTTGAAATGGTTCTGAGCACTATGGGACTCAACATCTGAGGTCATCAGTCCCCTAGAACTTAGAACTACTTAAACCTAACTAACCTAAGAACATCACACATATCCATGCCCGAGGTAGGACTCGAACCTGCGACCGCAGCAGTCACGCGGTTCCAGATTGAAGCGCCTAGAACCGCTCGGCCACACCGGCCGGCACACGACTGGTTTCAGAACACTTACAGTTCCATGATCTGGTATGAAAAATAAAATCACTTAATCATCTGAGGTCATCCTCAACCCATTGTTGTCTTGGAACCAAAGATTCGGTATCAAAAAAGTAAAAGGGACGAAAATTCCGTAACAGCCGTTCCCTCGTGGTGCGCGACCGGAAACACAAACAGGAAAACTGTACCCAATAAAAGATTGTGGATTAAGCAACTGTCTTGAGGTTTTCTTCATTTTTCGAAATGGACGTATACAAAACAGCCCCAAAAATGTCATTATGTAAGACAATAATAATTGAATAGACGTCATATTTTACGTATCTGAGCTACGGCAAGTGTTGAGATTATGTTAATAGTGTGTAGTACAAGCTGAACAAATTTCAAGCAATATATGGAACAATAAATATAACACTTTACAGTAAAACCACAAAAAGGTTCAATAATCAGATTTTCACAACTGGTTATTATATTATTACTGTTGTATGGAAGGGATTTTGGATGAATAAAAAGAAAGTTGAAAGGTAGAAGCAGGAGAAGTGAGATTCTAGAAGAGAGTGAAGGGCTGCATAAAAAGAGATATGGCCGTAATGAAATGAATGGATACGCTATTAATGACGAAAAACAGGGAATACAAAGATAGATGCAAACATATGGACTGAAGGAGAACTGCAAGACTACCAAACAAAATCCTGAATTGCCCTATGATAGGAAGGAGAGTCATAAGTATACCAGGTAAACGAGTGACAAACTTTATGAGGACGGGACAAGCAGATGTATCATCCCTGTATACAAGACACTCACCATAGCACATATTGGGTCCTGTTAGTGACAAAATTCTGCGTGTCAATCACAGAGTGTAAGCAGGGGCCGAGCGGCGAACAAGAGACGCATGCCATGCGTCGTGACGTTTCCACTAACAAGGGAACCTCCCCATCGCACCCCCCTCAGATTTAGTTATAAGTTGGCACAGTGGATAGGCCTTGAAGAACTGAACACAGATCAATCGAGAAAACAGGACGAAGTTGTGTGGAACTATGAAAAAAAATAAGCAAAATATACAAACTGAGTACTCCATGTGTAAGATAGGCAACATCAGGGATAGTCTGAGCTCAGGAGCGCCCTGGTCCCGTGGGGCCGGCACGGTAGCTCAGCGTGTTCGGTCAGAGAGCCGGTTGGCCTCTGCAATAAAAAACTGAGTGGAAGGATCAACCACCGAACTTGAACAGGATGTCTTGCGACGTCCGCAACGACCAAACACAACAAACAAGAAGAAGAAGAAGAAGAAGAAAAATAAAAAAAAAGTGGTTAGCGTGAGCAGTTGCGAAACGAGAGGTTCTTGGTTCAAATCTTCCCTCGAGTGAAAAGTTTACTTTCTTTATTTTCGGAAAGTTATGATCTGTCCGTTAGTTCATTGACGTCTCTGTTCACTGTAATAAGTTTAGTTTAGTGTCTGTGTTTTGCGACCGCACCGCAAGACCGTGCGATTAGTGGACGAAAGGACGTGCTTCTCCCATGGGAACCGAAAAAATTTGATCGCAAGGTCATAGGTCAACCGATTCCTCCATAGGAAAACACGTCTGATATATTCTATACGACACTGGTGAAGATAATAATTGTCTGAAAATAAAAAATTAAAATTTTCAGACAAGGGTAGACTTGAACCAAGGACCTTTCGTTCCGCAGGTGCTTTCGCTAACCACGGGACCACGACACTACTCACCTCAGGCTGTCCTTGATGTTGTATATACTGCAAATAGACCACTCAGTTTGTATATTTTGCTTATTTTTTCATAGTTCCACACAACTTCTTCCTGTTTTCTCGATTGATCTGTGTTTAGTATTCCAAGGCCTATCCATTGTGCCAACTTATAACTAAATCTGAGGGGGGTGCGACGGGGAGGTTCCCTTGTAAGCAATGGTCCTCCAGAGAATGGAATGTTTCGCACGCGAGGCAGCCGTCTGCACGATGTTTTATCGTGCTCCAATTTATCATCAGTTTAATGCAGGAACAGGAAAGTCAAACGAATGTTTCGTGGAAAGAATAATTTACAAACGAATGTTATCTGTTTTGAAGGAGGGAAAATTAGACGAAAAACTGCTTCTGGACACGCAACAGGCCGAGTTCCGGCTGACACACCTGCGTGTCAAACGCGTCGCCTGGCAGTAACTGGCGGCAAGCTCCTGTCACGAGTCTTCTGCCAACTCCTGATAACATCTTCTGGCTATTAGACAATGTTTTCATCGCTCGATGTAACTGGTGGAATGAAAAGCACAAACAGCTGTAGGCAAGATGCTTTATATAAAACCATGACCGGTTTCGTATCTTAACGCTAGATCTTCGGGTGGGTGTTTGAATAAACAAGCGGTGTATTTATGAAAAGGTGCAATGTTATCCTGACCTCAAATAACAGCAATGACAAATACATACCCACCCACATAAGTTAAGTAATATGAGACGTGGGGATGACATGGACAAAATTTTTATTTCGTGTGACGAATGACAACTAGCTCTACCCCCAATGTAGAAAATGTAATTAAACGCAGACGAGTAGGAAAAACGAACCCGTAATGTTCGAATACAGCATTAGTAGTGTTCTTCATCACAGCGTCACGTCGATTAAATATCGTGGTGTAATGTTGCAATCCGATATGAAATGTAAAAATTGGAGCAGGGAAGGCGGCTGGTCGATATCTGTTTATTGGGAGAATTTTGGGAAGTTTGGTTCATCTTTACAGTATTGCTCGAGTGTTTGGCATCCACACCAGGTCGGACTGAACGAAGACCTCGAAACAACTCAGAGACGGGTTGCTAGAATTGTTACCGGAACGTTCCAAGAACGCAGGTTTACGGAGGTGCTTCGGAATCCCTGGAAAGAAGGAACTTTCTTTCCGAGGAACACTACTGTAAAAATTTAGAGAACTGGCATCTGAAGCTGAATGCAGAACAATCTATTGCCGTCAACATAGATTTCACGTAAGGACCACGAAGACAATATATGAGAAATTAGGGTTCATACGTTAGACGTAACTCCTCTGTTATTTCATGAACGGTTCCAGATATCGAAACGAGGTTTTCGGCAAATGGTGGTGAGTTAAAGGTCGTGCACTTTGTTATGTGATAAAGAGTCTTAATTCCTGTATCGGCTGAGATTCTGAAGCAAGTATGATTTTCTTAAATAGAATGATGTATCCGAAAGTGCTTGAAAAGATGAGTACAGCTATATAATGCCAGGTAATGTTGAGGCTGAAACTCGTCGCAAAAGAATCCGTCAAATATTCTAAAACTGAAAGGCAAGTCGGCAGGAATCAGCTATAGCGTCGTAAACACGCTCATGGCAGTCTACATCGTTGAATCAAGCCTTTAGACTGTTCACTTGTATGTACTGCAGAGATAGCAGGAACTGTGTCGTCTTCCGGCAGGTCATTTCTGCTTCAACATACCTTGCGTGCAGACATGCACAAAAATGAGAAGCTCGACATGATACTTTTATGTGGCGACTGGTGGCACGAGACTTATTGCCATGGAGTGTCCTTCGCAACTCACATCAACGTAAATTCATCCCTTATCATATGTCACTGCATCAGGCACTCGGAGGACATTATTTCTAAGGTTGTATCGAATTCTGTTGGTTTGTTCTGCATCTCTTCGAAGACGATACCATGTTTTTTTTTCAACGGGTGCTCGTTTTACGAACCACCGCATTGTGAATTTACGTAATAAGTGCTACTGGGCAGTTGAAAATGCACGCTAGCTTCGTCAGACACATTAACAACGGCCGTGAAGCTTAAACGAATAGGAGAACTGCACAGTTTCTGTATTGGTCACTAAATAAGAAGCTCGGCCGGCGTGAGATAGGTTCAACTGGTAAAAACAGTCTGTGTAAAGGCTCTATGGACCTGAAAATACTAGCTCTACTGTTGACGATTGTGTAAAAAGAAATATATATTAAAACAACTTTGGGGGCAAAAAAAAAGAATAACAACACAATTAAAAGGTAGAAGGCAAATGGCACTAAGAGGTTGACGGTAACCACAACGCCTAAAAAAGACGAGAAGCAAAGCATGTTAAAAACAAATGTAACAATTATAGGGGTATGCGGATGTATCGAGCAACCTTAAGGCAATCAAACTTAGCTAAGAGATAGTGTTGTCTCAATTCTCTGCGTCGATTGAGCGTATGTTGGGAGAGGTGCTTTATGCAACGCATTACATCGATTTCTTCCAGGATGTTAACCATAGATTATTAAATCCTCGTATAATTTATGATTGCAGATGATATCAATTCACAGTACACGTCAATCCGTTATTGTTAGTATAGGGTATAAAAAAGGGACATTTTGTACTTATTTTGTGTGTGACATACCGCTGGAGACCTTATAATTGTAATTAACTAGTTCATAAACTACAAATTATAACTTCCTTGGAATAAAATATGGAATACTACAGTTCATGATTCTTCAGTAAGAATGTAACATTTTTCTCGTGTCTAGGATTCCTGGGTTAAAATGGCTCTGAGCACTATGGGACTTAACATCTGAGGTCATCAGTCCCCTAGACTTAGAACTATTTAAACCGAACTAGCCCAAGGACAACACACACATACGTGCCCGAGGCAGGATTCGAACCTGCGACCGTAGCAGTAGCATGGTTCCGGAGTGAAGCGCCTAGAACCGCTCGGCAACAACGGCCAGCTCTATGGTTAATGGTGTGCCTTTTTTCTCCCTGTACAGTATCTTTCAGTTGTTAGATATGTTGGTGCCGAAATGGCAGTGGATCCCGTAAACCCCGAACGTTTCTTTCTTTATTTAATTATATTTATTTTTTTAATCCCTGGTGAGACTTTAAGGGGAGCGTATTTTTTCCCGGAACGTGGTAATGTTTATACTTAGAATGTTCTTGATGATGATGATGATGATGTTTGGTTTGTGGGGCGCTCAACTGCGTGGTTATCAGCGCCCGTACATTTACCCAATCTTTTCTCAGTCCAATTTCGCCACTTTCCTGGATGATAATGAAATGATGAGGACAACACAAACACCCAGTCATCTCGAGGCAGGTGAAAATCCCTGACCCCGCCGGGAATCGAACCCGGGACCCCGTGCTCGGGAAGCGAGAACGCTACCGCGAGACCACGAGCGGCGGTAGAATGTTCTTAAAGGTTACGCAACGGACAGAAGTCAGCGAGATAGGTCTGTATTTTCTGTGCACCGATCTCTTTCCCTTCCAGTCAACAGGAGTGATCTGCAATCTCTTTGCAGCGCATCCTATTCCCGATAAACGTGAGGTAGGACCTGAGCTGATTCCGCGACGTATTCAACAAAGAAAAACCTAATTGGAGCTCTACTGCGTCCTGTTGCCTTCGCGTTAAGTATTCTCAATTGTTTTTCAGTACCACAGGCGCTAATTTCGATATCTATTCGTGAGTCTCTGTGACTGTGAAACATTGGTACGGTAATGAGGTTAACAGCAAAACGACTGCTTACACTCTATCTGTCGGTGGCTGAAAATCTCGTGTGATAGTTTAACCCGCTCAGTGATGTCTCTTGCGGTACACTCTGCCGCAGCTCAGGGACGGTTGAGGTCGTTAACCTGGCAGCAGCCGAAACGGTGCCCCCCCCCCCCTGCGCCACAGAAATGCGCTACGCTGGGCTGCCGCCTAGTCTCTGGAGGCGCCGCCTGCAAGCACTGCGGCCCGAAGGGCTGCTAGCAGCCCTGAAACCCGCCGGTCGCCGTTCGGCGTGTCTAACGAAGCCCGGCGGCCGGCGCATCAAACATTCAGCGGCGCTGGCCGGACAGGCTCCACAGCGACCTCTTCGCTCGTTCAGAGCACAGCACAGACGGCCCCGTTCAGCCGACTGTGTGTGCCGTGTCCCCCAGGCGCATTAAATCTTGATCCCCGCTGCTGCAGCTCTGCGACTGCCCTTTCTCTGCTGTTCGCTGCCGCGATGGTCGTTTTGTTGTTGTCCCGTTCTGGCATAACAGTTTCCGCTAGGCCTTCCTTTCTCATATATCCTCCCCCCCCCCTCGTCCTCAATGCAACCGCAAACATCCTCTGTAACTCCTAGTACATTCTGCTACAGGGTGTTTCAAAAATGACCGGTACATTTGAAACGGCAATAAAAACTAAACGAGCAGCGATAGAAATACACCGTTTGTTGCAATATGCTGGGGACAACAGTACATTTTCAGGCGGACAAACTTTCGAAATTACAGTAGTTACAATTTTCAACAACAGATGGCGCTGCAAGTGATGTGAAAGATATAGAAGACAACGCAGTCTGTGGGTGCGCCATTCTGTACGTCGTCTTTCTGCTGTAAGCGTGTGCTGTTCACAACGTGCAAGTGTGCTGTAGACAACATGGTTTATTCCTTAGAACAGAGGATTTTTCTGGTGTTGGAATTCCACCGCCTAGAACACAGTGTTGTTGCAACAAGACGAAGTTTTCAACGGAGGTTTAATGTAACCAAAGGACCGAAAAGCGATACAATAAAGGATCTGTTTGAAAAATATCAACGGACTGGGAACGTGACGGGTGAACGTGCTGGAAAGGTAGGGCGACCGCGTACGGCAACCACAGAGGGCAATGCGCAGCTAGTGCAGCAGGTGATCCAACAGCGGTCTCGTGTTTCCGTTCGCCGTGTTGCAGCTGCGGTCCAAATGACGCCAACGTCCACGTATCGTCTCATGCTCCAGAGTTTACACCTCTATCCATACAAAATTCAAACGCGGCAACCCCTCAGCGCCGCTACCATTGCTGCACGGGAGACATTCGCTAACGATATAGTGCACGGGATTGATGACGGCGATATGCATGTGGGCAGCATTTGGTTTACTGACGAAGCTTATTTTTACCTGGACGGCTTCGTCAATAAACAGAACTGGCGCATATGGGGAACCGAAAAGCCCCATGTTGCAGTCCCATCGTCCCTGCATCCTCAAAAAGTACTGGTCTGGGCCGCCATTTCTTCCAAAGGAATCATTGGCCCATTTTTCAGATCCGAAACGATTACTGCATCACGCTATCTGGACATTCTTCGTGAATTTGTGGCGGTACAGACTGCCTTAGACGACACTGCGAACACCTCGTGGTTTATGCAAGATGGTGCCCGGCCACATCGCACGGCCGACGTCTTTAATTTCCTGAATGAATATTTCGATGATCGTGTGATTGCTTTGGGCTATCCGAAACATACAGGAGGCGGCGTGGATTGGCCTCCCTATTCGCCAGACATGAACCCCTGGGACTTCTTTCTGTGGGGACACTTGAAAGACCAGGTGTACCGCCAGAATCCAGAAACAATTGAACAGCTGCAGCAGTACATCTCATCTGCATGTGAAGCCATTCCGCCAGACACGTTGTCAAAGGTTTCGGGTAATTTCATTCAGAGACTACGCCATATTATTGCTACGCATGGTGGATATGTGGAAAATATCGTACTATAGAGTTTCCCAGACGGCAGCGCCATCTGTTGTTGAAAATTGTAACTACTGTAATTTCGAAAGTTTGTCTGCCTGAAAATGTACTGTTGTCCCAAGCATATTGCAACAAACGGTGTAGTTTTATCGCTGCTCGTTTAGTTTTTATTGCCGTTTCAAATATACCGGTCATTTTTGAAACACCCTGTAGATGCTATACAGCGAATCGGATAGGGTAATGGGAGCTAGGACGACAGGAAAAGAATACCAGATCTTAGCATGACACCAAATGACCAGTAATATTCCACAAACAAAGATCTTGTGGAATTAAGTGTACTCTTTTTGTCTATGAAATGGTGGGGCCGATAGATAGGTAATGGCGCCAGGTGCCAGGTTGACGCCATGTTCCCCTTGACACAGAATGCGTCAATTCAATTCCACGTTTTGTTTTTTTGTTTTTTAAAGGGAAAGAAAAAAAGTACACAACAATAATGGTTTTTTCTTTACAATAACATTTTCTGTAGCGAATTATGATTTTAACCATATTTTATTAGGTCGCTTTCTTGTTTGTCATTTTGCAGCTATTTTTAAATTAATTGCTCGATGTGCTAGAGATGTGAAATTTTAAACTTAGCTCAGAACTGGATGGCCATGCTAAGATTTCTTGTCTGTTTCACCTATCTCCCATAGGGGTGGAGGTGGCATGGAAAAAAAAGAAAAGAGAGAGAGAGAGACAGAGAGAGGGAGAGAGTTGTTAACACATGACGTTCGGCTGCCCTGCAGCACAGGAGTGTTCTGCGGGTGGTATCGAAATGTGTTCCAGACGGTATGCGAGCTAACAGACGAGGTTCAGCAACAAAGGAGATGGGTATCACTTTCTTGTCTGTCCGTTCGTCAGTTCTTACAACATCGTAAACATTAATGAAATTCGTTGTAGAGACATGCGACCATTATAATCATAATGATGAAAATGGCTTTAAAATATCTATTTTCTCGAAAATAAAAGTCACATAATGTTCCTGGACCCATTTATTACTCATTACGCCTTTCGGGCCGAGTTCTGTAAGCAGCACACGTGTTAGATCGCAAATTTATCTGCTGAGTGGACCAGGAAACTTTACGTTCCTTTGGCGTTATTTCATGTTCTTGTCAACTTCGTATTTTCATTCTGTATTAAATGATCACCTGAAGATGAAAAGAGCCCTGAACGCGTAATGAATAATAAATGGGTTCAGAAACATCCTGTGAGTATTATTCTGCTGCCAACCCGCTGTTTTAAAGCCATTTTCGTTATTGTTCGTAACAAATTTTGTAACTGACTTCAAACTAACATCCGGATGACCTAGAGACTTGAAACTTTCAAAATACTACAGAATGGGTGTGTGTGAATTTCTAAGGGATCAAACTGCTGAAATCATCGGTCTCTAGACTTACACACTACATACTAAGAACAACACACATACCCATGCCCGAGGGAGGACTCGAACCTCCGGCGGGAGGGGCCGTGCAATCCGTTTCATGGCGCCCTAAACCGCGCGGCCACTCCGCGCGGCAAGCTAAGAACGAATGCTGGTAAGCCTCCGTGTAAGCACGAATCTTCAAATTTTTACCTTAGCGGTCTTTTCGCGAGATACACAAAGGAGAAAGCAATATATTGACTGAGACAGATGAAGAGAAACTGGAATAAATTTGAAATTTACCACATGTTTTTGTTGCAATCTCATCAGAATGTTCGAAATCGATTGAAAAAATTCACTCACATTAGATTAAAAAGCTGAAAATAATTATTCAAATGAACATGAATTTTTTAATTTACTATGCTTTTAAATCGGACTAAAGTGTATAAAATAATTTCTCCAAGCTCCATACAGAATCCTAGCCGTATACACAGTCCTGCCCCGTACGGATAGTCCTTGTGAGTGTGAATTTTTAATAGCTATGAAAAACGAACAAACGTGGAGTGCATGCAATACGTAATTGATGCATAAATAGTTCACCCCCTTACTATTGTCTGTTGCATGCATCCCATGTTTATCGTTTTAAACCTTCGAAGCATTTTCATAACTGTTAAAAATTCACAGTCACTAATTTTCAGGACTTCTGTATGGGGTTAGAGATCTGTATAGGGCTAAGAAAAATTGTTTTATACCTTTAAGTCCAATTTAAAACTTCGTATATTAAAAATTCATTTTTACTTAAATAATTATTCTCTTTTTATTTTCAACAGAAAAATCCTCATTTCGTTGCGAACCTCCTTTATCACCTCCAAATGGTACTTAGAAACATCTCAGAATCAATCGGTCGGTATTTTTTTTTTAATATTGTGAATCTTACATGTATTTTCATAGCTACTACAAATTCTCAATCACAAATCGTCAGGACTCTGAATGGGGTTAGAAAAAATGATTTTATACTTGTTAGTCCGATTTAATTCATTATTATTCAAATAATTATCCTCTATCTATTTTCACCAGGAAAGTCGTCACTTTGTCACGACCCGCTCTTAATATTTCCAAACGGTAGCTATAAACATGTCAGAATGAATAGGATAGTTTTCTCTTTCAATATTTTAAAACCAGGACTATTTGCTAAACTTGTGCAGCTTAAGCCGGTTTTTCCCAGAAGAATGAATTTTGCGCCACGTAGTAGGTAATGCGCCCAGCTTAGTGGATCGTCCACTCGACAGTGACGAAACAGTAAAAATGTTTTCGGATAGAGCGCAATACGTACTGGTGCTCTTTACGTCGAGCGTGACAATCCAAGTTATTCTGGACGAGTCTAATGGGCTTTACGCTGCGTTTTAGTGAAGCACTTGCTGCAGCTGAGATAAAATTGGTTTGCAAAATGGCTACAAAGTATGCTAACAGGGAACAAATGCTTTTCGGTGAGAAAGAAGACAAACTCTCAACTGATGCAATGTTAAAACATATTGCTGACTGTTTGTCTGCACCTCGCATAAGTCTGGAGCAAATGATTCAATGTAGGTTAATTCTTATAAAGAAGAGAACAGCAACCAGCCACTATTAATAC
The DNA here is from genome assembly GCF_023864275.1 of Schistocerca cancellata. Classification (NCBI taxonomy): domain Eukaryota; kingdom Metazoa; phylum Arthropoda; class Insecta; order Orthoptera; family Acrididae; genus Schistocerca; species Schistocerca cancellata. The sequence goes on along the minus strand of NC_064628.1, from coordinate 50,371,494 downwards.
TGCTATTTATTTAGCTAAATTGCGACGTTACCGGTTTCGAACAGGCAAGTTCATCATCATACGGCTGTTCACATGATTTTTCAAGATACACCTTACATTATCGTCCGTTTTCGATTTTTACTATTCCACTGTGGCGATGTATTTTTGGTGTGTTTTTGCCCTACGGTAGAAAACAGTGTTAGAAGCGCCCTGTGTGAAAATAACTAACCCCCAAACGATGAAATACAGCGGTAATAAATATGTGAGGTTAAGTGGTTATGGTATTACGTCGATAACTAACCTCCATACGATGAAATACAGCGTTAATAAATATGTGAGGTTAAGTGTTTATGGCACTTACGTCGACGTTAGTTATTTTCAAACAGGGCGCTTCTAACACTTTTCTATCGTAGGGCAACAACACACCAAAAATACTTCGCCACAGTGGAATAATAAAAATCAAAAACGGACGATAATGTAAAGTGTATCTTGAAAATCATGTGAACAGCCGTCTGATGATGAACTTGCCAGTTCGAAACCGGTAACGGCGCTATTTACCTAAATAAATAGCAGTATTAATAGTGGCTGGTTGCTGTTTTCTTCTTTGTAAGAGTTAACCTACATTAATTGTACACAACCACGGTCTCACCATGTCAGTTTTACACAAAATAGCAAATAATTCAACTCTTCATCGTCAATTACATGTTTATCTGTCGACAAACCAAGACGTTCTTCCTTCTCGCGAAACCAAACAATATTGTACAATATTTTAGACCTTTGGCTAAAGTATTAACACTTTGAACACTCCTCCCATCCAGGACGTGTGGACCGAACGGTTAATACGCTTGCGAATTAATTTTCTGGGGAAACACAAATGCGAAACATATTTAAGTTCCACCACCCTGTCGACGCAAAACCCCCTGTACTATACGCGTTGCGCAAAATTCCTGCCTCTAGGAAAACCCGGCTTCACAGGCATTGCTGGCGACATTAAACTGTTAGGGTGTAGAATCACGCACTAATATTTTGAACCGTGCGGTTCTAGGCGCTACAGTCTGGAACCGCGTGACCACTATGGTCGCAGGTTCGAACCCTTCCTCGGGAATGGATGTGATGTCATTAGGTTAGTTAGGTTTAAGTAGTTCTAAGTTCTAGGGCACTGATGACCTCAGAAGTTAAGTCCCATAGTGCTCAGAGCCATTTTTAGAATATTTTGAAGGAAACGTAACTTAAGGCTGTTGCCTCTGCATTAAACTCTTAGTTCGCATAGGAAAAGAAATTGTAGAGCTTCTATTTTTTTCTATTTTTTACGGAATCTGTTGGTGCAGTGAGGTTTCCGCTGCATATCTCAACGCCAGACGTTGCGCCGTCTGCCATGTGAAATTAATGTATCAAGATTCAGAATAATTCGAAGTTCAGCGCCCATCTGAAAAGATTTACGATACAAATTCCATACTCAGAAAATCTATTCGGGGAATAAATAATTTTGAAGAAAGTCGGGTAAAGTATTGAATAGGATGCGTGTATTCTTTAGGAAATAATCAAATAGGAAAAGATAAATGCTTTCAGTTGATTATGGTCAGCGATTTAGACTAAAAGAAAGAAAATAAAAATCTTTCGCTCTTCAGATTAGAATTATTGCTTTGAAAATTCGATCTTGCTTATATTTGCACAGAAAACGTTATGTAAAACTTTAATGACAGCTGATCGCTTTGTTAATTATTTGACAAGTGGTTACTCATTTCAATAAATTGAATAAAATAAGAGATTAATTTTTGTCCCGGTTAAATAACACTTCTCACACCAATTATAAGTGATAATTAATTATTAATAGAGTGGTAATTAATTATGTTACTGTCCAGGAGACAAAAAATGATAATTTAGTTGTGAAACGCGCATCAAAACGCTAATGCGTAAATATCCATGAAAAAGACATATATACACTCCTGGAAATGGAAAAAAGAACACATTGACACCGGTGTGTCAGACCCACCATACTTGCTCCGGACACTGCGAGAGGGCTGTACAAGCAATGATCACACGCACGGCACAGCGGACACACCAGGAACCGCGGTGTTGGCCGTCGAATGGCGCTAGCTGCGCAGCATTTGTGCACCGCCGCCGTCAGTGTCAGCCAGTTTGCCGTGGCATACGGAGCTCCATCGCAGTCTTTAACACTGGTAGCATGCCGCGACAGTGTGGACGTGAACCGTATGTGCAGTTGACGGACTTTGAGCGAGAGCGTATAGTGGGCATGCGGGAGGCCGGATGGACGTACCGCCGAATTGCTCAACACGTGGGGCGTGAGGTCTCCACAGTACATCGATGTTGTCGCCAGTGGTCGGCGGAAGGTGCACGTGCCCGTCGACCTGGGACCGGACCGCAGCGACGCACGGATGCACGCCAAGACCGTAGGATCCTACGCAGTGCCGTAGGGGACCGCACCGCCACTTCCCAGCAAATTAGGGACACTGTTGCTCCTGGGGTATCGGCGAGGACCATTCGCAACCGTCTCCATGAAGCTGGGCTACGGTCCCGCACACCGTTAGGCCGTCTTCCGCTCACGCACCAACATCGTGGAGCCCGCCTCCAGTGGTGTCGCGACAGGCGTGAATGGAGGGACGAATGGAGACGTGTCGTCTTCAGCGATGAGAGTCGCTTCTGCCTTGGTGCCAATGATGGTCGTATGCGTGTTTGGCGCCGTGCAGGTGAGCGCCACAATCAGGACTGCATACGACCGAGGCACACAGGGCCAACACCCGGCATCATGGTGTGGGGAGCGATCTCCTACACTGGCCGTACACCACTGGTGATCGTCGAGGGGACACTGAATAGTGCACGGTACATCCAAACCGTCATCGAACCCATCGTTCTACCATTCCTAGACTGGCAAGGGAACTTGCTGTTCCAAAAGGACAATGCACGTCCGCATGTATCCCGTGCCACCCAACGTGCTCTAGAAGGTGTAAGTCAACTACCCTGGCCAGCAAGATCTCCGGATCTGTCCCCCATTGAGCATGTTTGGGACTGGATGAAGCGTCGTCTCACGCGGTCTGCACGTCCAGCACGAACGCTGGTCCAACTGAGGCGCCAGGTTGAAATGGCATGGCAAGCCGTTCCACAGGACTACATCCAGCATCTCTACGATCGTCTCCATGGGAGAATAGCAGCCTGCATTGCTGCGAAAGGTGGATATACACTGTACTAGTGCCGACATTGTGCATGCTCTGTTGCCTGTGTCTATGTGCCTGTGGTTCTGTCAGTGTGATCATGTGATGTATCTGACCCCAGAAATGTGTCAATAAAGTTTCCCCTTCCTGGGACAATGAATTCACGGTGATCTTATTTCAATTTCCAGGAGTCTATATAAAATATACATAGTCAGCGATAAAACCGCTACAGTTTTAAAATTATTTATTCTAAAATGGAAAGCACTACCCGGTTCTGTAATCCCACAAGGATGCATGTGTTTAGTATATAGTGTCACAGACTTAAGTATGCTATAACGAAATTAGATACCAACTCCACTTTGTTTATTACATTTTATAACGTGAATTCTTTTTTCATTTTTTAAATGTTCTTTATCATGGGTTAGTAGAGCAATGTATTGCTCTATTACATGTAAAATATAAAATTTCTCGATTGAGCATTTGATTTGCTTTTTCATTTGTTGTTGTTGTTGTTGTTGTGGTCTTCAGTCCTGAGACTGGTTTGATGCAGCTCCCCACGCTACCCTATCCTGTGCAAGCTTCTTCATCTCCCAGTACTTACTGCAACACACATCCTTCTGAATCTGCTTAGTGTATTCATCTCTTGGTCTCCCTCTACGATTTTTACCCTCCACGCTGCCCTCCAATGCTAAATTTGTGATCCCTTGATGCCTCAGAACATGTCCTACTAACCGGTCCCTCCTTTTTGTCAAGTTGTGCCACGTACTCCTCTTCTCCCCAGTTCTATTCAATACTTCATCATTAGTTATGTGATCTACTCATCTAATCTTCAGCATTCTTCTGTAGCAGCACATTTCGAAAGCTTCTATTCTCTTCTTGTCCAAACTATTTATCGTCTATGTTTCACTTCCATACATGGCTACACTCCATACAAATACTTTCAGAAACGACTTCCTGACATTTAAATCTATACTCGATGTTAACAAATTTCTCTTCCTCAGAAACGCTTTCCTTGCCATTGCCAGTCTACATTTTATATCTTCTCTACTTCGACCATCATCAGTTATTTTGCTCCCCAAATAGCAAATCTCCTTTACTACTTTAAGTGTCTCATTTCCTAATCTAATTCCCTCAGCATCACCCGACTTAATTCGACCGCATTTTTCATTTACATTCATCAATATCACGACGTTAGGTAGATTACCCTGTTTTCTTCTGCAAGAATGCCCACCGGGACTCCTTCCGTCCTGCTTCTCAGATATTTCTTGCGCCAACTCTTGGTGACGTCTTTTCGTTAATTCAGACACATCAAACAAAGAAGTCTTGGCGCAGGCATGTCTTTGAAAATAGTACTTTTTGCCTGTCTACTTACAGGTACTGTGCTTCCTTCATTGTGCAGAAATCCACACACACGTGGGTCCTCACTCACACTGTTTGCGTGAATTAGAAATATGTTACGCACATTAGCACGTAAAAACCACAAGATTTACATTTTTCCGATACTCCAATGACATTAAAACCACTAATAGGAGATTTCATGGCATGAGAAGCAGAACAACACACACGCATACATCAAATGAAATACCAATATAAATATTTACACTTGATAATCAGAATAAATTCATGAACGCGTCGTTCTATGCATGAAAAAGAACGGTAGCTAGTGCAGTGTTTCATTCCTTAAATCGTGAATAAGGAAGTCGCAGGGTTTCAAAAACATTGATTATGACGAATGATTTAGTTTTCCGGGATTTGCCTTATCCAAAAAATTGCAATGTGATCATATCTGCTTTTGATTCTTGGAGATCGACAAAACACATAACACAAGAAATGGGAAATAAAATCTTCTTTAAGAAATATTTTTAAAATGAATCCGAAGCCACATCGCAGATTGAGATCGACTTTACATTTAGTTTCTCCATGTCTGGATGATGCTGTTGATACCGCAACTATTGTTCAACTAATGAAACGGCTCTCCAGTTAAACTTGGCCTTTATATTAGGGCTTTATCAAGTGTATCTGAAAGTTAAGCTGAAAGTAGCTTCAAATGATCCTATGATAATCTTATAGTGTTTTCTATAGCATAACTTTCAGGTACACTTGATAATAGCCTAATATAAAGGCCGAAACCGGTTGTGTGTACAAAATAAAGTTGTAAAAAAAGCAGATGGAACTGCGTTTCATTAATTAATTGATATATCACGTTCTCTGCGACATTCACTCAAAAAAGTAGGCATGTTCGATGTACGTACGTATGTAGAGGCTGCTACGCTTCAGTTAGCCAGCGCTGGCTGTAGGGAAAAAGTTGGAGAGCGACTTGATTGAACCTCTCTCTGACCGCCGAGTCCCCGTCCATTAATTCCTGAGCAGCAGTACCACTTAACGACAATCTCAAGAATTTTAAACTTGCTCTCATTTTCCCATGACGCAGTTCTTATTTAGCCGCTGGAAAAGACAAAGATAATTAATTTTGTCAGATTAAATGTTTTCTGAAAAATGTAAGAGGGCGGGCACAACTTTTCTAAAAAGAAGCACTTAAGCGACAGACACGTGCAAATGAAAGTTACACTGCTCTCACAGACAGCTAACAAATTTAAAAGGTTCTCTGAAAGAACGTTGCATGTTTCTGAAGTACGTCAAATCCGAGAACTGTTTGAGCAATTACTACGTCGGAACTTCCTTAATCAATATTATTTTTCTAATTACTGATTCTCTTCCACCTTTTAACATTGAGGCTACAGAAAGTAAATTAAACAGCCGTGAAGAGAAGCTACGACAAATCCTTACGCGCTCTCTAAAAACGAGCTAGCCTTTCTTAATTTTCATGTTTTCTCTAGATATTTTTTCTTTCGTCCTTGCAGTTAATCCCAGTTTTCGTCAATTTCTCGAACGTATTCCTCCTTACATTGTCACCAAAATTATCTAGCTTAGCAAATCCCGTGAGAATATTTAGTTGTCCTCTATCATACAAAAATATATTTTTCCATCGACAATGGATTTCAGTTAACTTCATTTTGCCCAAAGCACAAACCATACCACTTTTTGGACTTTTCTGAGTATACACCCATCCTTACAACACTCTATTAAGGAAGCTGGACATATTGTAATTAAAACCAATTTAAGTAACTGCATACAGATCACATAGTAACAGATGAATTGTCGTAATAAAAAGGTAATGGGCATTAGAAGTACTTTATTTTGTTCTGAAGTGAAATTGCTTCATTACCTACTAGTTCCACAATGGTTTACAAAAGGTTAAGATAATGCAAGATGCATATATCTCACTGTCAACTGACGGACAGTGCATGCAATGGTACAGAGAGTACACACACAATCAGTTATGTGTGCAAGTTATAACCGCTTCGAAAGTCGGCAATGATTCTGAGAGTTGCAGGATTTTCCTAAGCGAATATAGCGGTGGTATTAGTACGAAGCTGGAGTTACAGTTTCCATAATCGGTTGCACGAAGTTATTTGTTGATATTGGTGCCCTCATGCGGTAAAAGTCACCATATTATGAAGAGCCTTGCGAATAACGTGGGGAGTCCACAATGAATTGCCACTCTTTAGTGAAGAATACGCTGATGTGAAACTTCCAGGCAGATTAAAACAGTGATGGTTGGTCGTGAGTCGTATTCGGCTAATTCAATCGACAAAGCAACTGGTCGCGAAGGGCGAGGTTCCAATTTCGGGTACCGCTCCGCCACATAGTTTTAATCTGCCAGGAAGTTTCAAAGGGGGGAATCTTGACATCCTGTGAAAGTGATCGGGTAAAGTTTCTGCGATGTGCGCGCGTCCGTATCAGTGAAGTTAGGTATTGTCGATAGCGTGTCTAATCCGTAAAGCACGGTCTTCTTGCCACGTCAGGTTGCACATCATAATACTGGCAGCCTTTTTGCTGTCGTGTTCCTCTCAGTTTTTTCTTTCCACGCTTTAGAGGCCCTCGCCTTAAGTTCAGAGATGTGGCTGGACGTATTGAATCGGCCTAAGTACCCGTTGTACAGACAGAAAAAACTCCCATGTAGATACGTAACATAAGTAATTAGAATCAGGTTGGGACACGAATGTTTCCCTGCACACATCTACAGGACTGAACTGCTAGGCTCTCTCATACGCACCGAACATACAGATGACAACGGAGATCTTGATAGTATCACCTTGGGTTGTTCCAGATATGCTCCACATCAAAATGAACTGTGGGAAAACTTCACAGAAATGATTACTTTATCAGCAAATATTAAAACATTTATGAGTGAGTATAACCTCAAAATTAAGAATATAATAATTCCAATCCCAAAGAAAGCAGGTGTTGACAGATATGAAAATTACCGAACAATCAGTTTAATAAGGCACAGCTGCAAAATACTAACACGAATTCTTTACAGACGAATGGAAAAACTTGTAGAAGCCGACCTCGGGGAAGATCAGTTTGGATTCCGTAGAATCACTGGAACACGTGAGGCAATACTGACCTTACGACTTATCTTAGAAGAAAGATTAAGGAAAGGCAAACCTACGTTTCTAGCATTTGTAGACTTAGAGAAAGCTTTTGACAATGTTGATTGGAATACTCTCTTTCAAATTCTAAAGGTGCAGGGGTAAAATACAGGGAGCGAAAGGCTATTTACAATTTGTACAGAAACCAGATGGCAGTTATAAGAGTCGAGGGACATGAAAGGGAAGCAGTGGTTGGGAAGGGAGTAAGACAGGGTTGTAGCCTGTCTGAAAGTATTTGTATGAAGTGTAGCTATCTATGGAAGTGAAACATGGACGATAAATAGTTTGGATAAGAAGAGAATAGAAGCTTTCGAAATGTGGTGCTACAGAAGAATGCTGAAGATTAGATGGGTAGATCACATAACTAATGAGGAAGTATTGAATAGGATTGGGGAGAAGAGAAGTTTGTGGCACAACTTGACCAGAAGAAGGGATCGGTTGGTAGGACATGTTCTGAGGCATCAAGGGATCACCAATTTAGTATTGGAGGGCAGCGTGGAGGGTAAAAATCGTAGAACATTATTGAAAAATATAACTGCCCGCTGTGTGTTGCGTCATTTGAAAGGACGTCTACGTACTTAAGCTATTGTTGTAGGCGTTCGTGTGTTGGTATCCAGAGAAAGTTCACCGAAATTCGATACCGTTGTAGCTCAACATCTTTCTGCATTACGTTCGTTAAATGATCTTTGTTAAACCTACATGTCGCTATAGTGCTCGCAACTGATTGCACGCGTAGCGAGTCGAGTAAGATCAAGATCCTGTTCAGTCCGAGCGGGCGGGCGCTCTGGTGGGCTTGCATGATGTCCACTGCCTCTGCAGTAAACGTGACTTGCGCTGAGTGAGGGGGTGTGAACGTTCTGCACGGAGATCGGGCCGAAGTGAGGCGGTACCCAGGCATGTCCGATCAGTTGTTGCCGGCCGTTGTGGCCGAGCGGTTCTAGGCGCGTCAGTCTGGAACCGCGCGACCGCTACGGTCGCAGGTTCGAATCCTGCCTCGGGCATGGATGTGTGTGATGTCCTTAGGTTAGTTACGTTTAAGTAGTTCTAAGTTCTAGGGGACTGATGACCTGAGAGGTCAGAGCCATTTGAATCACCAGTTGTTATCCACCCATCAGTGAAATGTTCAATGCATTTGGTCGCTGCAATTGCACGTTTCACTTTTAGAGAGCGGAAATGCTGCAGAAAGTGTGTAACTGCGAAAAAGTAATTTCGAAGTGCTGGTTCGTCCAGTGACAAGAAGAGAAAACTGCTAGCAGGAAAGTTGAACTTTTTTTGCAGAGAGGACGGACAATACGGCTTTGCACTTCTCTCTCTCTCTCCCCCTCTTTCTCTCTCTCTCTCTCTCTCTCTCTCTCTCTCTCTCTCTCTCTCTCTCTCTCACACACACACACACACACACTCCTCAGACAAAGAATGCAAGCACGAGACTACAACGTAGCCGCAACAGCAAACGCTGCCCGCACGTGCAGGTTCATTTGTCTCGCGTGCTACGCACTCCCGGCAATCAGAGAAATTTAAAAATGCAAGGACTCCAAACAATCCAAGAACTGATGGAGGCCAGACAAAGCTACAGGTACGTTTGCCGCACAACGCGAGAACCACAGGTAGCAGTGTGGTGCTTCATTCTTCACGATTTTGAATAGCAGAGAAGTCTTTATGTAGTATGATGTGTCTCCCCGAACACAGAGTGTATACTTTTGCATATCTTTGGCATACTAATCGCTTCCTACATTTAACCCATTCCGAAGCAAATAGACAGTGAACGAACAAAAGCTCGATACTGAATTTAAGTTACATTTGATAAAAATCTGTATTGTAACATTGCACGATTACCCCCTTTTATCTAAGAACATGTATACAACTCATACTCTCGTAAGACATGTAGCACACTGTTCTATGGACTACAGTTTTTTCAGGTTGTTAATCACTGACAGAATAATAACATTAAATGAAACTACATGGTTCCAGAACCCTTTTCAAGTCTCAATTACCTATGGTGCATATACGTTCGTCGCTTCACTGTGCTTATATACAACATACACTCCTGGAAATGGAAAAAAGAACACATTGACACCGGTGTGTCAGACCCACCATACTTGCTCCGGACACTACGAGAGGGCTGTACAAGCAATGATCACACGCACGGCACAGCGGACACACCAGGAACCGCGGTGTTGGCCGTCGAATGGCGCTAGCTGCGCAGCATTTGTGCACCGCCGCCGTCAGTGTCAGCCAGTTTGCCGTGGCATACGGAGCTCCATCGCAGTCTTTAACACTGGTAGCATGCCGCGACAGCGTGGACGTGAACCGTATGTGCAGTTGACGGACTTTGAGCGAGGGCGTATAGTGGGCATGCGGGAGACCGGGTGGACGTACCGCCGAATTGCTCAACACGTGGGGCGTGAGGTCTCCACAGTACATCGATGTTGTCGCCAGTGGTCGGCGGAAGGTGCACGTGCCCGTCGACCTGGGACCGGACCGCAGCGACGCACGGATGCACGCCAAGACCGTAGGATCCTACGCAGTGCCGTAGGGGACCGCACCGCCACTTCCCAGCAAATTAGGGACACTGTTGCTCCTGGGGTATCGGCGAGGACCATTCGCAACCGTCTCCATGAAGCTGGGCTACGGTCCCACACACCGTTAGGCCGTCTTCCGCTCACGCCCCAACATCGTGCAGCCCGCCTCCAGTGGTGTCGCGACAGGCGTGAATGGAGGGACGAATGGAGACGTGTCGTCTTCAGCGATGAGAGTCGCTTCTGCCTTGGTGCCAATGATGGTCGTATGCGTGTTTGGCGCCGTGCAGGTGAGCGCCACAATCAGGATTGCATACGACCGAGGCACACAGGGCCAACACCCGGCATCATGGTGTGGGGAGCGATCTCCTACACTGGCCGTACACCACTGGTGATCGTCGAGGGGACACTGAATAGTGCACGGTACATCCAAACCGTCATCGAACCCATCGTTCTACCATTCCTAGACCGGCAAGGGAACTTGCTGTTCCAACAGGACAATGCACGTCCGCATGTATCCCGTGCCACCCAACGTGCTCTAGAAGGTGTAAGTCAACTACCCTGGCCAGCAAGATCTCCGGATCCGTCCCCCATTGAGCATGTTTGGGACTGGATGAAGCGTCGTCTCACGCGGTCTGCACGTCCAGCACGAAGGCTATATACACTGTACTAGTGCCGACATTGTGCATGCTCTGTTGCCTGTGTCTATGTGCCTGTGGTTCTGTCAGTGTGATCATGTGATGTATCTGACCCCAGGAATGTGTCAATAAAGTTTCCCCTTCCTGGGACAATGAATTCACGGTGTTCTTATTTCAATTTCCAGGAGTGTAGATGTCTGAGACTTGAAAAGGTGTCTGGAACCGTATAGTTTCATTTGATTAAAGCACCTATGCCTGTGTTTAGGCAGGGTCCCGCCTTTCGTTCGATGCTGACGTGCTATTCCAATACAGCTGGAGAGCCTCTGCAGTACTTTTCGACTGTACAGGGAATATCTAGTAGGCTGAGGCGTGAATGCGAATTCGGATTGAGGTGACAGGGGTGCTAGGACTGTCCGCGCAGTTGTCAAAGCCGCTGTGTCAGGGTGGCTTAGTGGTTAGCGCATTTACCTAGTGAACAGGAGACCTGGATTCGTATTCCAGTGTTGGCACAAATTTTCATTCGTCCCTTGAATCTGCATATATATAGAATAATAATAGCCTACATACTTTGCTCCGGCAATGTACTATTATTTCGATTTTAAATTCATAATCACAATGTGACTAATGTGGTGATTTTTTTTTTTCGTCGGGCTTCTGATGCTTCACCAGCTGCGACATAGTCGCGTATATGAACACTGATCCAATACTGTCAAATGTTTTTATTCCAGTCTTTGATTACAGTATCAATTCTTTTGACGATGGCCGGTTTCAGGCAGCAGTGACCACCCTCAGATCTTTTCTACACCATGTCCTAAGGTGATAATGCGCCCCGCAATGATTTCCTCTGTTCTGCCGTCCTTGTCTTCTCAGAGTAGCATTTGCATCCAGCATCCTCAGTTACTTATTCGACATAATCAAAACTGTCTTTCCCTACGTTTTTCGCTCTCTACGGCACCCGATCGCTCTAGTACCTCGGGAGCCATCCTTTATCTCTTAACACAATTCCCATCGCTCCGTCGCTTCTGCTACAGTTTTCCACATTTCCACTGAGCTACAGTCTACACACCATAATCTTCAACTAAAGCACTATGGATTGAGGTGGTATTTTGTCACGTACTGTTTCGAATGTACGTCTTTTGATACTCAGCCATCATAGTGCCCTAGATCAACAACGATGCCACTTCTAATTTCCGACTTTACAATTCAGTGCATGATAGAGGCAAACAAAATGCAAGCGTCTTCCCCAAACCTTGCTCTGCGGCTGACATAACCAATAATACAGCCTCATCAACACTGTATTGTAACTATCCGGTGCATTATTTGTGAAACGAACGTCTCATGAAGGAAACAACGTATTAGATATTTTGGTACTAGTTTCCACCACGATACAGATGAAGTTGCTCACTTGAATAGTGGAAAGTAAAGGGAAAGAAATCTGTATTGTGCAATACATGGCTTCACCGTCCTGGCAGATGTCCGTGATTTCAAGATGTCTGCTAAGACGCTTTAGCACGGCGTTCAACTATGCCGAAAGCGAACGCATTTGGGAACGTAGTTATCAAGAACACAGCAGTTGATGGAAAATAAATTGTATGAATAAAGAAAATTGAATTATAATTAGGCCGGCTGCTGTGGCCGAGGGGTTCTAGGCGCTTCAGTCTGGAACCGCGCGGCTGCTACGGTCGCAGGTTCGAATCCTGCTTCGGACATGGATGTGTGTGATGTCCTTAGGTTAGTTAGGTTTAAGTACACTCCTGGAAATTGAAATAAGAACACCGTGAATTCATTGTCCCAGGAAGGGGAAACTTTATTGACACATTCCTGGGGTCAGATACATCACATGATCACACTGACAGAACCACAGGCACATAGACACAGGCAACAGAGCATGCACAATGTCGGCACTAGTACAGTGTATATCCACCTTTCGCAGCAATGCAGGCTGCTATTCTCCCATGGAGACGATCGTAGAGATGCTGGATGTAGTCCTGTGGAACGGCTTGCCATGCCATTTCCACCTGGCGCCTCAGTTGGACCAGCGTTCGTGATGGACGTGCAGACCGCGTGAGACGACGCTTCATCCAGTCCCAAACATGCTCAATGGGGGACAGATCCGGAGATCTTGCTGGCCAGGGTAGTTGACTTACACCTTCTAGAGCACGTTGGGTGGCACGGGATACATGCGGACGTGCATTGTCCTGTTGGAACAGCAAGTTCCCTTGCCGGTCTAGGAATGGTAGAACGATGGGTTCGATGACGGTTTGGATGTACCGTGCACTATTCAGTGTCCCCTCGACGATCACCAGTGGTGTACGGCCAGTGTAGGAGATCGCTCCCCACACCATGATGCCGGGTGTTGGCCCTGTGTGCCTCGGTCGTATGCAGTCCTGATTGTGGCGCTCACCTGCACGGCGCCAAACACGCATACGACCATCATTGGGACCAAGGCAGAAGCGACTCTCATCGCTGAAGACGACACGTCTCCATTCGTCCCTCCATTCACGCCTGTCGCGACACCACTGGAGGCGGGCTGCACGATGTTGGGGCGTGAGCGGGAGATGGCCTAACGGTGTGCGGGACCGTAGCCCAGCTTCATGGAGACGGTTGCGAATGGTCCTCGCCGATACCCCAGGAGCAACAGTGTCCCTAATTTTCTGGGCAGAGGCGGTGCGGTCCCCTACGGCACTGCGTAGGATCCTACGGTCTTGGCGTGCATCCGTGCGTCGCTGCGGTCCGGTCCCAGGTCGACGGGCACGTGCACCTTCCGCTGACCACTGGTGACAACATCGATGTACTGTGGAGACCTCACGCCCCACGTGTTGAGCAATTCGGCGGTACGTCCACCCGGCCTCCCGCATGCCCACTATACGCCCTCGCTCAAAGTCCGTCAACTGCACATACGGTTCACGTCCACGCTGTCGTGGCATGCTACCAGTGTTAAAGACTGCGATGGAGCTCCGTATGCCACGGCAAACTGGCTGACACTGACGGCGGCGGTGCACAAATGCTGCGCAGCTAGCGCCATTCGACGGCCAACACCGCGGTTCCTGGTGTGTCCGCTGTGCCGTGCGTGTGATCATTGCTTGTACAGCCCTCTCGCAGTGTCCGGAGCAAGTATGGTGGGTATGACACACCGGTGTCAATGTGTTCTTTTTTCCATTTCCAGGAGTGTAGTTGTAAGTTCTAGGGGACTGATGTACTCAGAGCCATTTGAATAATAGTTAATTACTAATACTAGCGGTGACGTATGTTTGGTGTTATGGTAGCATCTGAAATGATTTACAACAACGTTTTGTGGACCTTTTCCACTACCACTCTTGGGGATGTGTGTAACGTGCACAACGCATCACACATGGTACGAAATTTTGAAATGTCATCTCCATTACCGAGACACTACATGTACGTTCCACTGGTGGTTAACGTTTCTCGGTTCTCTCGCCTCAGATATGCTTGTGAACTGAAGCTTTCAATGAGGTCCTCGTCGTCACCGCCAGGAATTAACTGTCATGCTCGTATCCCGAGTAGTACTTTCGAGTGTAGTTGGACGAACTATGTTACGGAGGCGTCAAATGGTTCAAATGGCTCTGAGCACTATGGGACTTAACAGCTATGGTCATCAGTCCCCTAGAACTTAGAACTACTTAAACCTAACTAACCTAAGGACAGCACACAACACCCAGCCATCACGAGGCAGAGAAAATCGCCGGGAATCGAACCCAGGAACCCGGGCGTGGGAAGCGAGAACGCTACCGCACGACCACGAGATGCGGGATACGGAGGCGTCACAACGTCGAGGTATCTCTTAATCCTATCAGATATTTTGTGGATGGAGAAATGGTACTGGAGGTGGGGAGAAGGGGCGTCTGTCTGTCTGCAGGGGTTATGAGCACTTCGCAGGTTTTCTCTGTAAAGGCATATTTTTTTTTTAATTCTGAATAAATGTGGACGGATGCCACCGAGAGTGTTACCAAATTCACGTATGTGTCAGTGTCGCATCCCTCCGTGATCACAGCCCAGGAGGGCGCGAAACAGGAGAGCTGGAAATGCACAACCACCCTTTGCAGCTCTGGATCACTTTAAAATTTGGTGGAATGATTTTGAATGGTCCATAGTGGTTGCAACCTAAACACACTGTGATGGTGGGGTTGATCTGCTATTCTGTTATTCAGTGCAACGGATTAATCTGAGATGTACCCTTTACCCTGTGGCTCCTGCAAGATGAAATTTCCACCCCCACTCTACTACAGAAGTCAGACAGACGCTCCTAACGTTCTAAAGAGAAATGCCTGAAAAACTTTCAGCAATAAATATCTTCTGGATTCGTCCGCTGTAAGGAAAAGCCACAAAAATTCACAAAATATCTTACGTAACTAGTTGGATACTTGGGTACTGGTGTAGTGCTAGGTGTAAGAAAAACATGAAACTAACGAAAATTATTATTTATTTTGCAAAAATACTGAGAAATTACAATGGCACTTTTAGTTATGAACTGAACAAGTTATATCCTGGTTCTTTTCGGAATGTGAAGTTCCCTCTCAAGGATAGGATTTGCTAATGAAATTTCTATACAAAGATTGTTATTGACTTGGCAGAATGGCTGAGAGACGCACCTACTCAACTTGAATAATTATCCTTTAGAATGTTGCTAGGTACAGTCGAGGCTGTCGCATGTGAAATGCAGTGAAGTGTACTGTTGTGGAGGAAATATGGGGCTCGCAATAGCTGTAGCGCACAATACCGTAAGCTGCGATGACCGCTGTCTGCGCCGCTCGCTGCTGACACATAAGATAACTTTCGTTCTATCTGGATTGACCTTCGCCAATCAAACTCTCCCTAAGCCTTGATGAAGTCAAGGATTCCTATTTGCCCCTAGTCTAACTATTGGTGTGGTACACCGGTCAGATAACCAGTCCACCCCGATGCCACTCAAAAATTCGCTTGCAGGCGTTTAACTATAACTCTGTCCGTTCACACTGCACAATAAGTGTGTCGGCCAACACAGTGAACAACGCTTAACCGCAAGGACTCAATATAGAGTCGCACTTCGATTCGCTCACGACAGAGGTGCTCTCCCAGTGAAGTACTGAGGAGAGACTTGTTCCTCACTCAAAGAGCGACCATGGAACAGCGCCTCTCCACGCCAGATGTGAAGGGGTATATCTTTCGGTCTCTTCCATTACTCCTTCAGCTCAAGGCGTCAGAAATATCGTCTGCCAATCAGCATTGCTCTTCTAAAACGGGAGAATGACGTTTCGTTTAAGGCGGCCAATCCAGAAATCTGTAGTATCTGCGTTTGCTGTCTCCCTGTGAAAACCTCTGAAACTGCGTGCTATGTGTAAAGAATGCGTAGGCTGGCCGCTCCAACACAATGTAGCGGAATTTGCTTTTAAGCCGAACATGGGGTCGTTCCTCCTTTCCCTCGGGCGAACGCTGTCCGCTCCACGGGCGGCCACCAGCCGACGTAGATGGGTTGGGACTGGCCTCCTGGCGTGCGATTGCCTCTCTCGAACTAAAAGCCCCTGTGACCGTCGCGTCTGGAATGTATGTGTGTACGCCAGCCTCGAGTATTTCAACCACGGTGCGCACTTGCGATTTATTAGTTATTTGCATATCGTTTACATGAATTCATACAACATTGACTTTATCTTATCGAGTTTGGGTTCGAATGAAGCGTCTTGATGTGCGGAATACGATTGTGAGGGCGGAATATGTAAGCAATGAAGGTCAGGAGACCACGACGTCCTACAACACGAAAGCAACTGTGGTCAAGTTACTCTCGAAAGGGGGTACGATCACGTTCAAGGGGGTTGCAGCCCCACAATGTTCTCAGAGAGGAGTTGATACGTCGGGAGGTTAAAAGATTTCAAGAACATCGTCCTGTTGCTGACTGCATTGCGAACTGTCGTTTTCGGCTGCGAAATGTGTGAGAATCAAGGAAAGGGGTGTTTCATTATCGCCCTTCATGCCACACCCTGGCGCATTTTCGTGTCAATTTTAAGCGGTGTTGTGTTTGAAATTCTTCCCTCGGCCGCTGACGATAAAACAGCATGATCCCAACGCTGGACATCGCGGTCTGACCTCCATCACAGAGAATGAAATTAAGGCGTGATATGTGGGTAAGAGGGGCGTGCCGATCTTCCAATCGTGTGACCGGTCTGCAGTGGCGCTGGGCTGATTTGTGATGACATTTGGTACCGATGTGACATCGTTAACCCATCTTCAATGGCACATGAGCTTCCGAGCTCTGGCCTTCATGTGTCGACACCCGCTGAAGTGACGTCGAACCCGAAGATGAAATCGAAGAGCGCCACGCTTCTCCACCATTACAGAGCAAGATTGTAGTCACCTTTGAGCGAATTTTCAAATTTATGCGTTGCAACCAGAGACAATTAAGGAGTTTTGAATAAATGATCCTTTAATTGCGTTGCGCGGTGTGCATTCTCACGTCCAAAAGGTTTAGACAAACATAGAAGCACGGCTTGTTTCCATACTTGCGCGCAACAATCGTGGTAGAGTTTAAAGAGCGGCCAAACAGGGATCGATGGTGACCGGCAGCGTGCGCCGCGGCCGGAACCACTCGCTCAGTAGCGGGAGTGTGGCTGCGCTGGGGGACGTGCAGCCGTTTCCCGCGGGAAGAGGCGCCGTGTTTAATTCGATTTTAATTACACGCAGAACACAACCTGGGAGGCCCCTCGCAATTTTCCCCAACGCCTGCTCCCGCAATGGGCTCCGCCAACGAATTCCCGAGTAGGAATTTATTACCGTCCCACTTACACAGAGTACACAGCCGCGCCTTCTGCGGACGCCTTGGACAAACTTTATTAATTCCCCTCTTTTTCGTGCCAAGAGCCTTCATTCCCGGAGTGTCTAATCTATTCGTTGCGTCGACTGTGACAAGAGTAATGTCCCAGAGATTATGCATTAGTATATGTGGATGTAGCACAATCGGCTGTTTAAACTATCTGTGGTGTGGTCCATCCTCAAGTATTTTTCTCTGACCATCTTTTCCGTGCCCGATCGATCATTAGCTGCCTGGTTTAGGCTTACACTTCAGCAGTGACTTTGGTGTTCTGGTTGCTTACAGTACTGATAAATGTTATTTCCAGTACTTTACTACTTCTTCATTCATATTTCGGTGCTTGGGAAAAAAAAGAGGTAGTAATATTATAAGGAACCATTTCCTAATGTTCAGTAAAATTTGTTCGTGCACCAGCTTTCTGCTTATTAGGCCATTTTGAGGTGATCAAATTTTTGGCGGTGCTAGGCAGAACACGATAACAACAATAAAGAAAGAAATAAAATATTAAATAAAGAAATTGTCATCCAATGATGGCCTAAGAAATCGATTCTCGGTGAAATAAATATAATTTTGTAGAATATTAGGAAGTATTCCTTATTTGATATTCGTATCAAATATTTTAATTATTTTCTGATACCCATATATCTGTTTCTATCAAAGGATGTATAGCCAGCTACTGCTCTCAGAATTTTGATCACATTTTGTCAGTAATTTAATAACAACAAACACATCCTTACAACAACGCTCATACTATAACTGTATTGTTGGGGATCAATACTGCTTTCATAATGCTCATATAAATTTCATGGCAATACACAACCTTGGACATCTATAAACTTTCAAAAGATGACAGTTTCTGCTAAATAAACTTTTAATACTGAGTGCCATTAATTAGTATAATACTAGCATCAAAATATTGTACTTGTTAACATACCGATTGATAAAGAATATTGTGCAGATTATGAGTGATTGCTACTCGCCTGTTTCACCTCCAGCACTACCAAATAAATACTGGAACATACGTTTTCTGGATAATTTCCTGTCAGTCTTAACGTATTAACCATTTAGCTTCCTTTTTCTTTTTCATATTCGTGCCCCGCCCCTCCCAACAACTTCCCTTTTAGAGAATAATCAGGAAAAATGCTAGACGCTATTAATTTTCAATACTTTATACCCTGTGATAAGAATATGGTGACCTTATACAAAATATAGTTGCACAAGTTTATAAGCAGGTAGTGTGTCACCACTAGCTCATATTATTTGCCTTGTCTAGAAAGATTACATTCGCTATTGCCGCCACCTCTTTTCGTTTTCGCAAAACTATGGCGATTGGCACCGCATATACTGTTGTCATCAACGGTATTGAAGACCTACATGCAACATATGTATTTATTTATGACGTCATTGTAGAATTTTGTTTGGTTGATGTGTAAAACTGCTGGCACTCACACGCTACCTTCACTTCGAAGACATACCATTTAAGAATCATTAAAGTGATGCTGATTCTATGGTCAGATAATGAATTCGATGTTCTTGGTGGAATGTTTTACAACACGAAATGTAACTCATTTTCAAAGGACAATAAACGTATGTTATCTGTTAACACTATGCTCGTTAAGATTTTTCATGATGTAAATTGTAATGTTGTAACAATGTTCAAATACTGAAATGTGAATGTCTATCGCAGAACCACTTGACAATGGCAGCAAAGCTGTAATTGCAGTAGTGTGCTCATAAGAATGTAAAATAACAGTTTAATGGCGAAAACATCATTTAGACAATGCTATACGGCCGAGAATCCAAATAATAAAAGAATCATCAAATTGTTGCGATATGGTGGACGCAGAGTGGCTTCAGATATATTAAATTATCACAGGCAGACGTTCAGCTGGTATAGGATAAGAAAAAATCAACAACTGTGAATTTTAAAGTTGGTGTTCTTCTCGTAAGTGATTAATGTGATAAATCCTAGCAATATATGGAGAGCACTTACGTATAAATTATTAATTTACAGCAGATGTTCTAGTTTACGAAAATCTAGGTAACAAATAAGTGGTGCAATGTGTGACATGAACCTCCAAACGCGAAACTTTACTCACAAGAAAAGAGGTCAGCGTATACATAGAGGTCCAAAGAAAATCTCCGTTGAAAATTTTTATGTCTTTACGTAAATATCTTGGTTTAAAGATGAATTTAACTTTAAAAATACTTATTATCTGCAAATACTTTTATTTCGATGTGCAGGAAGATTTTTAATTTCAATTTGTCATCCATTTTTAAAGTTCTAGTGGCCAATATTGTTGAGAAAATTACATTTCGAAATGTAACACAGTTTCGTATGCGATTAACATTAATTATGTCATACCATTCTTACAATAGTCGACAAAATTTTATGCATGTTCTGCTCGCTTGAAACGAGATACTGAAAATAATTGTACAAATCATAAAAATATTAAAATCAACGAGTTTCGGAAGCAGCTATGACGTATAGGCATCAAAATTGATTTTCCAACAAGTATTAGAATGCCTTTGACCTTTTTCTCATACATCAAGACCCCAACGCGTTTATAATCTTCCTACAAATAAATCGTTCAAACTCTGAATTATGTCAAAAACTGTCTGTAACACATATATTGAATACTACTTGATAAACTCATTTTGAGGATCCAAACGTGTGTTGCTATTTCGGTCGCAGCATCGGAGTCGTCATGTGTGGTATGACACACTGCAGCAAACTTATTTGGCCTCTCCCATATTGCTGTCAGCTTGAAGAAAAGGACTGCCTGTAATATACGTAGCGTGTTTCTCTCAGTGTCGAGTATGAATATGCTGCCAGCTCCACGTTCGTCAACAAAGAATCTGAATATGTATTTTGGCACCAAAATGAGTGTTCAAGTATTTCACCTACTCAGTTCCATACCCATTCCTTTTTTTTAACTCTCGATGTGCAATATCAACGATGGAACTTACTGCCGTGTTTCAGAGTACTTCAGCTCTTCATATATTTTATAGTTAGCAGCCTTTCTGTTTTCAGTGGAAGATATATAGAGCTTTTAGCAAAAATGACAGAAACGAGTATCATCTCTTTAAAGTGAACGAAAGAATAATAAACTCTTCTTCTCTTTTTAGATTTTTTAAATTTATCGGTACTTTGACTGGTTTGATGCAGCCATCCATCTTTTCCTATCTTCTGCTAATTTTTTTTCTTTTTTTAAATTAAATGCTAATCCTGTATCTAACATACCTTATAGCTGTCTAAATGATTATGCTTTCGCGATAGCTATTTCTTCTATGATACGCACCCGAATTTTGAATTTCTAATGACTCATTATTAGTTAACTTTCATGTCACATGTTGTTTGTTGGAGAATAAATTAAAAATACTATGTTTACTGTCAAAAGGAATTTATACGAGAGAAGCATTATTATTTAGACAATTCTACATGACTGTGAACAATTACCTACTGCAAGCATTTCTGCAATTCTGGTCTTTGGTCTTTGTTTACTCCTACTGTCCGCCCTCCCCCCCCCCCCTCCCTCAAACTCCAGTGTCAAGTTAAATATACTTTCTTTTGTTGAGATATACCACAGACTTTTTTCTCGCCTTTTCCTTTTAGTACTTCATGTGTCCCCTTAATTTTTTCTTCGGGAACACTACTTTAAAATTCTTCCATATTAGTCTTCTACAGCTTTTCTATGATCCACGTTCTTTTCCGTAGAATGGAGTGCTCTAGACGTACACTATTTTGTTTACATATCAATATTCTAAAGTAGAGCTATTTCACAGAATATATGTTTCTTCTTTCATCGCTTCGATCGTCCTCTATAATTCTTTCACTTTTTCCACAAGTATGACGTTTTCGATATTGATGTTAAGTACACCTTCATTCCCCTGTCTACTACTCCTCATAGTCTTTGTCTTCGATTTATTTATCTTTCAGTCATATTCTGAGCTAAATATCTACTATCGGTTCCCTTCAGTCGATTTTCTGATTCTTGATTACACCCGGCCATTGAGATATATTAGTACGAGTTAAAAAGGTGCATATGTATTCGAGGGTTGTACTGAAACATAGTCAATAAAGTGCTGCTTCCGTGTTGTTATGACTTACCTGAATATTATAGGAAGAGAAACAGTGAAACCGGCTGCCAGCACATATCCTGCTCACCAGAGGGCTATCGAGCTAACAGTCCCTGTGTGACGGACAGATTGCACCCCCTCGCTACGTGATGTAAAGTACCACCGTACTTTGGTAATCACAGCTGTAAATGAGCCTCAGAGGCGAGAACAGAGCGTTACATTTTGATTGACAACTATATTTTAGATGATAAGTGCAGATAACCTGTTCTAAGAATAAACGTAGAACACGAGTATCTGACATTCCGAAACTGGGGCTCTGCATTAAGTAGCCCTGTGACACAGAATTTTTCGTGACGCTGCTAATTCATGTTCCAGACACTTCTAGCGGCAGCATTTTCAAACGGCTCGTGTGCGACGACACAGCACGTCAAGCGCTTGCCTTTTAGCCTGATTGTCAGCGAAGCAGCCGTGTGACACACGATATTTTGTTCCCGTCGAGTACAGCAAGGGCAGTGATGCGCGATCTCCCAAAAGCTGTTGCAGTACACAGGCGCTAAATACTGTAAATCTGCTGCAGAGTTGTCAGGGGAGTATTAGCCCGTTATTTGCTGATGATCACGCGTCCAAATAACGCAGCGGCACTAATGAACGACGTATCCGATTTATTCTGCCGTTGTTTTTATGACGGGCGCATATACAACGCTTAAGCGCACGCGTGTTCTCGAATCACATTTCCGCACCTGGATGCGTCAAACTAACTTGCCAAACACCAATAACTTCCGAAATTTTCCGCTGTTTGGCAACTTTGCCAGAAGATTCTGAATATTTTGAAGTAGTTGGGGAATTAAGGTACGCAAAAAGGGGGGGAGGGGGGGGGGGAAGTGTGGGGGCAGAAGTACTAACAGTGGCTGATAAGGAAACAGCATTTATAACACACATTCATTTGCACTTCAACACTTACACCTGTATTCCTCATATTACCGTACGTTATGTGGCGAAGGATACGTATTCTAACAGTATCATTTAATCCTTCCCATTTCTATCGCATTCGTGGATGGAACACGGGAAGCAAGACTGTCCGTACCCTTCGGTATAATCCAGAATTTCTCCAATTTTAGCGCCATTGTCATTATACTAAAAGTGAGAGGAAGTAGTATCTTTCTTGACTCTTTGTAACAGGGACACTTGGTAGTTCTTAAATGCTCTTCGCAAAGTAAAACTTCTTTTTTGGAACGGTAGTGACCTACAGATCCACCAGACTTCGGGCACTATGGCCATATTGGTTTTTCGGCATTCCTTTCTCTCTCCGTGAGACCATAACGTTGAAAAGACCAAAAAATGGACCGAGCACGTCAGGTAGAATGTAGGGAAGGCAAAAATGGTCGCCTTCGGTTTATTGGTTGACTTCTAGAAAAATTGTAACTCATCTGCAATAGAGTATAGAACACTATTGTGAGACACTCTTGAGTACCGCTAGAGAGCTTGTGATCTCTTTCAGGTCGTGTTAAAGAAAGACATCGAAATACTTCAGAGGTGTGCTTTTCGACGTGTCACCGTTAGCTTCGATCAACAACAGGATGTTACGGAAATACTCCATGAACTCAAATGCGAAAATCTAGAGGAAAGGCGACGTCCTTTTCGCGAAATCTGTTGACAAAGATTAGAGAACCGGCATTTGAGACAAACTGCTGCCACTAATGTACATCTCGCTCAATGGCCGCGAAGACAAGATGAAGAGAAATCGTGTGTCGTATGGAAGCATATACACAATCGCTGTTGCCTCGTTCCATTTGGGAGAGAAACAGGCAAGGGAATGACTCCGCCATGCGCCGTATGGTGGCTTGCGTAATATGTATCTAGATGAAGATGTATCGTGCGTACTCTCCTTCTGTCTGTCAATTTGATAAAAATAATTTCCAAACGGCCACCATTCCACTATTTATTTAAGACATAACTAGTTTCAATAGTCCATTTCTTATTGTCAAATGCTGCAAACATACACTTATTTAGGCGCACTCCCGTGTGGATGGTTCAAACGATGCAACTGTGGCTTTTCATGCTCTTTTTCGTAATACGTTCACAACAAATTATCTTTGTGACGTTTTTGGTTGAGAAGTGAATGCTCGAATCTATTTTTGTCTGAAATAAATGGTATAAAGCTGGTCGAAGATAAAACATACCACGTTTCCAAAGTTATTTACAGCCATATGACCTATTTTTAAGTTTATCATTACGATAAATCAGATCACAATAACGTTTCCTATTAGGTTAAGGTACCTACAAATAAATTTCTAAATTTGTTCTTCGTAATGACAAACGGTTTTTGGGGGTCTCTGCGATAAAGAATCCATCTTAGAGCTAGAAATGTTAAGCTGAACGAAAAGTATTACTCTCATTATTCCGTTTCTTCGTTAACTTCTAATATTTTCGTCTAATCCAGCAACTATTAAGCTGCTCAATGCAATATACTAATCGTCTTTATGGTAGATATCTACAGTGTACAGTGGTTTTGTACGGCACCCATAATTTTATAGTCGCTGAACAGACTGTCGTCGCTAGTTCAATTTTTGGAAAGCCAAAAGCGCCTGATACTCGGTTAACATATTGACTTAAACGCACCCACAAACAAGACAGACCATCCAGACCAACTACAATGAGTTCGAGTACTCTGAAAATTTTGTTGTTACACTCTTCAGTCAGACGACTCGTTTAATACAGATTCTTCATCTCTGAGAAACTGACGCGAACTACAGTCATCTATACCTTCATACTGTATTCCAGACTGAGTCTCTCTCTGCGAATTCTATCACTCACACTTCTCCCCGTTAGCAAATTAACTATTCCTTTAAACATTATGATGTGTCCTACTATTCTATACTTTCATTTTGTAACGTTATGCCATACATCTATTTTCTTCTCTCCTGTTTTGGTGAGTATATTATACGCCCATCTAATCTTCAGCTTTCTTTTGTAGCACCACATTTCAAACGCTTTTATTCTTCCTCTGACTGTGTGGTTATCGTCAAGTTCCACTCCATATACTGAACACCAAAAACTTATTTTTAGAAAATATTTCATAAGACTTAAATTTATCTTCAGTGTTATGTGTCTCTTTCCGAAAAGATTTACTATGTATTACCAGTCTGCATTTTATACGTTCTTTATTTCTTCCATTCTTTTTTATTTTGATGTCCAGATAGGAACATTCGTTTCCTAATCCAGTTTCTATACCATTACATCTTTTAATTGGGTTATACCCCATAAAATTGTTTTACTATTATTGATGTTCATCTACTCACCTCATTTAAAAACAGAATCAGTTCCATTTCACTGTTGTACCAAGTTCTTTATTGCCTCTCACAGAATTACATTGTAATTGCAAATTTTATAATTTTTTTTTTACTTCTTTCCCATGATACTTAACTGTAAATCATTTTCCAAACTTCTCCTTAGTGTTATTTTCTGCTTATTCTATGTGCAGATTATTAGAAGGCGGGGTTTCGCTGGGGAAAGAGGCTGTGTTGCTAGAACTCTGCCTTGCTCTCACCCCCTTCTCAGTCACTGCCTAACAGCCTTTCAAATCACGTGAATAAAACCCGGCTTTCGGATTAGGGAAAATCGAAGGGCAGTGAACAGGAAATACACTGTTGGCCACTAAAACTGAAAATAGAAGAAGAGAGCATAGCACAAACCACAACTTCGCGTTAAGCGTAGTACATGCTTGGATGTTCATTGCAATAACATTCCAAATGTTTCAAATGGCTCTGAGCACTATGGGACTTAACATCGGGGGTCATCAGTCCCCTAGAACTTAGAACTACTTAAACCTAACTAACCTAAGGACATCACACACATCCATGCCCGAGGCAGGATTCGAACCTGCGACCGTAGCGGTCGCGCGGTTCCAGACTGTAGCGTCTACAACCGCTCGACCACTCCGGCCGGCTTCAGTTTATCGTTCTGCAGCACTGCTGCTCTAGTTCGTCGGCATCTCGTGACTGTTCCGTGCATTTAGAATCAATTGGTTCGAGAGGGCCTCACTCGAAACTCTGTTGAATCTCAACTGCCCACGCGACTAGCGCCCAACAGGACAGACATTTTGTTCGGTCGTCCGTGCAGGGTTGTACAGATACGTCATGTACCTAGAGTCTCCGAATGGGCTCGTTTTCAGCAAGACAAGCATCAGTACGTACTCTGAATGACGTCTGCAGCAGCACAGGCGACCACTGTTGTGGCTTCCCTTGACCGGACTGCAGAAGAGGTGCTCCGTCAGCCGTGCACCCACTGGACACAGGAGTGGCCCCACGCCGTCGTTTCAGGCTGTCCCCGGTTCAGAGTGTAGCATCACAGAGGAGATATTCGTGCCTGGAGGCTCCGTTTCCAGATAGCAATCGTCATCGTCGTATGGATCCACAACTTGGTGAGTTGGTGTGAGGTGCTATTACGCACTCGGCATGATCACATATGGTTCTCGTAGCTGGTAATTTGACCAACAGTGATAGAATTATGATGTGTGAAGGTCGGTACTGTGTCCTACCTTGGAAGTCTTCGTGGCGTTATCTTTCATCAAGATTCTGCAGTACCACCTCTTGCCCTTAGGTTCTTGACCTATCTCTATCCTCGATACAGAGGGCGTTAGACTCTTGTCTGGTACCGGACGTTCTCCAGATCTTCCACCAACTGGAAGTATCTGGTCAAGGACCGCTGAGAGATTGGCGTACCACTAATTACCAGTCACTATTACTTAACTGTGTCATAGAGGTGAAGCAGTATTGTCATGCAAGCTTAGTTTCATTCTATGCCCAGCAACGACAGAGGCTCTCTGCGGTGTTTCATAACTGATGTCACACACATCTAGAGGTTGTAGAGGCGACTTAGTAGACCAAGTTTTTACATAGGAACCCCATGTCAGGAAACGGTTATGGTAGGCTACCCACATTCATGATAGGTACGATGTCACGTGGTATCCTCTGTTTCCATCTGCCTTATTTTCATGCTTCCTGGTAAAGTGTCAGTTGACAGTATGATGAATAATACTGCAGTGTAACATTGTAGCAGAGTACACCGATATATTGATAATTTACGGTGAAACTCGCTGTAATGGAAGAGAAGCTCGACGTCTTTATCACGAGTACTTCCCAAATCGTGTGACGGCATCTCATCCCACTTTTTCTATAGTAGAAAAACGGCTACTGTAAAGTGGCAAATTCACAAGTAATAGCGCAAGTTGTGGTCTTCAAGACGGTGGTGCACTGTCATATTGGAGGAGCAACTGCTCCGTCAAGTTAAAGGGAAGCCATCGACGAGTACTGGAGCTATTGCACGCGGCTTGCGTGTGTCTCTTTCATCTGTCTGGCGTGTTCTGAATAAACAGCAACTCCACCCATATCACCCTCAGAGGATGCACGCCATACTCCCAATAGGTTTCGTGCAACGTGTCGACTTATATACTTGGTTTTTAAACCGTTGTGTGGACTTTCCTCAGTTTCCTCAGTTTATCCACCGACGAAGCGCATTTCAACAAGGAAGGCGTTTTGAACCCACGAAACACCCACATTTGGGATCAAGAAAACCCCAAAGCCACATGTACACAGCACACCTTTGGCATCAGTGCTTCGGCAGGTATCTGCGAAGGTCGTGTGATTAGGCATCATCCTTGCTTCCCACCTAATAGGCGCCAGGTACTTGATAGTTCTACAATAAGTGGTGGCACAGTTTTTGGAAGATGTGCCATTGGATACTCAGCACGAATTGTACTCCCAGCATGATGGCCAGCAGTACATTTTGCTGTTCGTGTCCGAAACCATGAACGTAGTCTATATGGATAGGTGGATCGGTCGATGTGAACAAGATGTTTAGCCACCAAGATCCCCTGATTTGACCCCTTTGAATATATGTTGTTGTTGTGGTCAACAGTCCTGAGACTGGTTTGATGCAGCTCTCCAAGCTACTCTATCCTGAGCAAGCTTCTTCATCTCCCAGTACCTACTGCAGCCTACATCCTTCTGAATCTGCTTAGTGTATTCATCTCTTGGTCTCCCTCTACGATTTTTACCCTCCACGCTGCCCTCCAATGCTAAATTTGTGATCCCTTGATGCCTCAGAATATGTCCTACCAAGCGATCCCTTCTTCTAGTTAAGTTGTGCTACAAACTCCTCTTCTCCCCAATTCTATTCAATACCTCCTCATTAGTTATGTGATCTACCCATCTAATCTTCAGCATTCTTCTCTAGCATCACATTTCGAAAGCTTCCATTCTCTTCTTGTCCAAACTATTTATCGTCCATGTTTGACTTCCATACATGGCTACACTCCATACAAATACTTTCAGAAACCACTTCCTGACACTTAAATCTATACTCGATGTTAACAAATTCCTCTTCTTGAGAAACGCTTTCCTTGCCATTGCCAGTCTACATTTTATATCCTCTCTACTTCGACCATCATCAGTTATTTTACTCCCTAAATAGCAAAACTCCTTTACTACTTTAAGTGTCTCATTTCCTAATCTAATTCCCTCAGCATCACCCGACTTAATTCGACTACATTCCATTATCCTCCTTTTGCTTTTGTTGATGTTCATCTTATATCCTCCTTTCAAGACACTGTCCATTCCGTTCAACTGCTCTTTCAAGTCCTTTGCTGCCTCTGACAGAATTACAATGTCATCGACGAACCTCAAAGTTTTTATTTCTTCTCCATGGATTTTAATACCTACTCCGAACATTTCTTTTGTTTCCTTTACTGCTTGCTCAATACAGAGATTGAATAGCATCGGGGAGAGGCTACAATCCTGTCTCACTCCCTTCCCAACCACTGCTTCCTTTTCATGTAGCTCGACTCTTATAACTGCCATCTGCTTTCTGTACAAATTGTAAATAGCCTTTCGCTCCCTGTATTTTACCCCTGCCACCTTCAGAATTTGAAAGATTTGAATATATTAGCGCCACTTGAAGAGTCTTGTTTATGAGATCCCTGTCGAGTCGGAGGAATATCTGGTAGCATGGATTATGGTTGTGGCAGAAGTGACTAACCATACACCACACATGTCACACATAGTTTTTGCAAACTTATTGCGCAGATACATTGTATGCACCGAACTGAGTACTCGTCAAAAAAAAAAAAAAAAGTTCAAATGTGTGAAATCTTATGGGAGTTAACTGCTAAGGTCATCAGTCCCTAAGCTTACACACTACTTAACCTAAATTATCCTAAGGACAAACACACCCATGCCCGAGGGAGGATTCGAACCTCCGCCGGGACCAGCCGCACAGTCCATGACTGCAGCGCCTCAGACCGCTCGGCTAATTCCGCGCGCCTGAGTACTCGTCATATCGAACAGCTGTTGTAATCCAACAACAAACAGGAGTGAAATCTGTACATCTTGTAGTACCTTTAACATGGATCCATTTCCGGTCATGGGTTCCTGTGTAAAACTTGATCTACTAAGCCCTCTCTACAACCTCTAGGTACTAAGCCTCCTCCAAAACCTCTAGAGGTGCGAAACACGAATTGTGAAACACCCCGTATATCCTCTAAGGACTTAATCACGCATGTTTCCCGCTTCACTGCGTACGCACAGTACGTATGATTCCGTTGCTCGTCGAATATGCTGGTGATGCAGTTCTAATGGTCTGTACGGTACTTCGGCAAAGCTTCCCAGATTACCAAACTTCACACTCACAGTATTTGACATCACTTATGGAGGGCGGCGGGCAACGGATATCTGCGGAAATGGATTTGTCACGGGGCCTCTACGGTATGAAAGCAAAAAGCGGCGACCAGATAATGTTGCCGGACGGGCTGTTAGCGCAAACGCGCCGCTGAGAGCGGGCGGCCGGTCGCACCTGCCTGTGTGCCCGGGGGCTCGGCGTGACAGCGGGTAAGCGGAGCTCGGCCGCGATAGCCGGCCCCGCCCACGCCGGCGCCGCCGCCGTTTGAAGGGCCCGGATAATCGCGAGCGCTGACTGACAGCTGCGACTCACCGCACCCCGTCGTGAGTCAGCGGTTCGGGGATTAGTGCGGCCTACCCTCCCCTCCTTCCTCTACCAACCTACCGCGGCATACTCCGCCTTCACACCCAGCCGCACAGAGAAAAATTTCCTAACTCTTCACCACTTTATCCTATCCGTCAAATTGAGACATAATTCCGATCAACTGCTGCAGAGGCCGGTTCCTGTTTTTATTGATCGAAAAAGTTTTCACAATTATATTAGAACAAATAAGCCCTCGGTCACAAATATTAAGTCAAAATTGACCAGGTTTCGACGCTACTATGAGCGTCGTCTTCAGAATTAAACTAACTGTTCTAAAACATATGTTGTTGTTGTTGTTGTTGTTGTTGTTGTTGTGGTCTTCAGTCCTGAGACTGGTTTGATGCAGCTCTCCATGCTACTCAATCCTGTGCAAGCTTCTTCATCTCCCAGTACCTACTGTAATCTACATCCTCCTGAATCTGCTTAGTGTATTCATCTCTTGGTCTCCCTCTACGATTTTTACCCTCCACACTGCCCTCCAGTACCAAATTGGTGATCCCTTGATTTCTCAGAACATGTCCTACCAACCGATCCCTTCTTCTAGTCAAGTTGTGCCACAAACTCCCCTTCTCCCCAATCCTATTCAACACCTCCTCATTAGTTATGTGATCTACCCATCTAATCTTCAGCATTCTTCTGTAGCACCACAATTCGAAAGCTTTTATTCTCTTCTTGTCTAAACTATTTATCGTCCATGTTTCACTTCTGTACATGGTTACATTCCATACAAATACTTTCAGAAACGACTTCCTGACACTTAAATCTATACTCGATGTTAACAAATTTCTCTTCTTCAGAAACGCGCTCCTTGCCATTGCCAGTCTACATTTTATATCTTCTCTACTTCGACCATCATCAGTTATTTTGCTCCCCAAATAGCAAAACTCCTTTACTACTTTAAGTGTCTCATTTCCTAATTTAATTCCCTCAGCATCACCCGATTTAATTCGACTACATTCCATTATCCTCGTTTTGCTTTTGTTGATGTTCATCTTATACCCTCCTTTCAAGACACTGTCCATTCCGTTCAACTGCTCTTCCAGGTCCTTTGCTGTCTCTGACAGAATTAGCCGGCCGCGGTGGTCTAGCGGTTCTGGCGCTGCAGTCCGGAACCGCGGGACTGCTACGGTCGCAGGTTCGAATCCTGCCTCGGGAATGGGTGTGTGTGATGTCCTTAGGTTAGTTAGGTTTAAGTAGTTCTAAGTTCTAGGGGACTGATGACCTAAGATGTTGAATCCCATAGTGCTCAGAGCCATTTCATTTCTGACAGAATTACAATGTCATCGGCGAACCTCAAAGTTTTTATTTCTTCTCCATGGACTTTAATACCTACTCCCAACTTTTCTTTTGTTTCCTTTACTGCTTGCTCAATATACAGATTGAATAACATCGGGGATAGGCTACAACCCGGTCTCACTCCCTTCCTAACCACTGCTTCCCTTTCATACCCCTCGACTCTTATAACTGCCACCTGCTTTCTGTACAAATTGTAAATAGCCTTTCGCTCTCTGTATTTTACCCCTACCACCTTCAGAATTTGAAAGAGACTATTCCAGTCAACATTGTCAAAAGCTTTCTCTGAGTCTACAAATGCTAGAAACGTTGGTTTGCCTTTCCTTAATCTTTCTTCTAAGATGAGTCGTAGGGTCAGTATTGCCTCACGTGTTCCAACATTTCTACGGAATCCAAACTGATCTTCCCCGAGGTCAGCTTCTACCAGTTTTTCCATTCGTCTGTAAAGAATTCGCGTTAGTATTTTGCAGCTGTGACTTATTAAACTGAAGGTTCTGTAATTTTCACATCTGTCAACACCTGCTTTCTTTGGGATTGGAATTACTATATTCTTCTTGAAGTCTGAGGGAATTTCGCCTGTCTCATACATCTTGCTCACCAGATGGTAGAGTTTTGTTAGGCCTGGCTCTCCCAAGGCTGTCAGTAGTTCTAATGGAATGTTGTCTACTCCCGGGGCCTTGTTTCGACTTAGGTCTTTCAGTGCTCTGTCAAACTCTTCACGCACTATCATATCTCCCATTTCATCTTCATCTACCTCCTCTTCCATTTCCATAATATTGTCCTCAAGAACATCGCCCCTGTATAGACCCTAAAACATATTAGGTATATAATACATTAATAAAATTAAAGTTTGTACTGACTGGAAAGAGATGCAGTACATACAAGTCACATTTTAAAAATCTAAGCCGGAAAGGCAACGTCATGAATAGTTGTAAATAAGATGGCGAGCCGCTAAGGGCTGCTCGTACTTGAGTGAACATTTGGACGTCAGATAAATCTCTGTTTCCACTTTACGACGACGACTGCACTGTTGTCAGGACGAAAGGACTTTCGCAGGATCCATTTCCTATCAGATTCAGCGCATGCTTCGCAACAAATACAACTGCAATGTTGCCTTCTCTACTAATAATAATCTGAAGAGAGACTTCATTCATAATGTGAAATCCATTTGCTCCCCTACAGAAAGTTCTAGCTTTTATAAGATCAACTGTGATAGCTGCTCCTCCTATTATATAGGGCAAACTGGACGTGCTTTCACCATCAGATATAAAGAACATCTTTTGAGAAAGTACGGCACCAGTCTCCTAAATTCATCCTTTGCCGATCATCTCTTAATTACTGGACACGTGCCTAAAGCCATAGGCGATAGCAGTATTCTGCATACCTAAAAGAAGGGGCGTAGGTTAGATGTTTTAGAGGAATTGGAGATTTTCAAACATCTCTCTCGTCATGATGGCCTCATTCTCAACGAACAGCTGCAGCTGTGAAATAAAAACTTTTTCGACTGTATAAAGCCATTGCTTGAGCTTTGATTCAGATTTCCTCATGCAGTTTTTTAAGTTACAAAATGTATCTCTGTTTAAAGCACATAAATATGTAACTTCATCCTATTATTATTAGTGCTTACGTTATGCCTGAATCAGCTTCATCACAATGTCATGTGTCTAACTTTGAATGTGCAGTAGCCTAGTTGCTTTTGCGGCTACTAGATGGCGCTCGTAGCAACACCATGTTTACTTGCCCAGACTTTCTAACGTGGGCACCTCAGTCTTGTTGCAACCCTTGTTCACTCAAGTACGAGCAGCCCTTATCGGCTCGCCATCTTCTTTACAACTATTCATGACGTCGCCTTTCCGGCTTAGATTTTTTAAAATGTGACTTGTAAGTACTGCATCTCTTTCCAGTCAGTACAAATTTTAATTTTATTAAAGTATTATATACCTAGTATGTTTTAGAACAGTTAGTTTAATTCTGAAGACGACGCTCATAGTAGCGTCGAAACCTGGTCAATTCTGACTTAATATTTGTGACCGAGGGCTTATTTGTTCCAATATAATTCTGACACGGTCACTGAACCTTAGCAGCTGTGTTCAAAGACTTAAGTTTTCACAATATTCTTTTGACCACAGGGAAGCACTACTTGTAGTCACCTGTGTAATACAGTAAAAGTAAACCTCCAGTATCAGTGTACATCGGTAGTCTCCGGCTATGCACTGGGCAGTTCTGCTTGCGTACAGTGTTCAGTCTCTCAACATGAGTCGAAGTGTCGTCTCAACCTTGGATCGTGCGCCCATGGTCACTTAAGGGGACCACACCCTGCCTATCTAACCCATGTTAATTTAGGCAAGTATTTGACCCATTTCTGAAAAAACTATTTGATGGAGGGCAATATTTTTACCGTATGTACTAAAATCTACTTTATCCATTTTATAGTTTTTAAGAAATACTTTTTTAAATTTATTAGCAAAAAATTTTAAGTTTTTCTGCAGAAAATATTTTTGTGAACTTCCTAATGGGGGAATATTAATGAATGTAGTACCAGAGGTGGCCTTTTATGTTATGCAGAGTCTCTGAGAATTTCATTCATTTATCTATGATCGTTTCTGATATAATGGGGCATATGTACCGCAAATTTTAATTTGCGGCAAATTGACTTTAAAGAAAAAACTTTTGAAATTTGTTACTTACAGTAAATTAAAACTTTCCTGCTGCATATGATGGCCCTTCTTTGGCCTTTATCAGGTCTTCCAGCTTCTTTTTCACCTTCCTGGATGTTTGTCTTGCTTTCTTGGCCATATTAGATGCAGACCTGTCTGCATCGACTATCCTCATTTTATCGCAATGTTGCAGCACAGTGGTCATATTTGCACCAGGACTAATTCCCAGCTTTTTCAGTATCCAACACTTTCCAGTATTACCACAACTGAATGTAATAACAGCATCATGAACTCCTAGTTTCATTGTATGTATGCATGCCTACAAATACAGTTTTAGGAAGGCGGTTCCAAATTATGCTGTTGAAACATTCATTTGGATTCTGTGTCTGCCCATGCAGACATTTCCTTAGGTCAGGATGAGCCAAGTCTCTGAAAATAGGTTTAATTGCTGTAATAACAGCAGAAGGAAGAGAATGCTGGTGAGAATAAGATTCTCCAGTTTCCTGAGCCCTGTTCTATTTGCACCACGAATTTTCTCCTGATGGACACAATCCATGACATGGCTTATCATCAGTAGAGGACTTATGGAAGAAGATGATCCAAACATCTCTCTTCATTGCCTCCATATGTTCTTTATTTCTCCTGTCCGGTCAACAATTTTCCATCTTCTAATTTTTTTTTCCTCTCATATCAACAGTTAGTTTCCTCAGCCTTGTTCCCAAAAGTTTTTGAACATGGCCTACACATTCTATTTTGCTAATAATGGCATCTCCATATGGCTTAGAGTTGACAGTGGGTGGGTTGGCAGTGTGTGACAGAAAAGTGGGCGTGGCACATAAACACATGTGGTAGGAAAATTCTCTTTAAATGGTCGAAAAAAAAACTTTTGCAGCAAAATCCTTTACAGAGTACTTAAATAAAACCTTAATCTATCGAAATATGATGAAAACCGAAAATCGATTTTTTGCGACCTGAACCACGGTGTGGTCCCCTTAACGGCAAGAGGTATCAGTACGGTATTTGCTAGCCGAATCAGCGTGCACCACAACAACGTCATTCGAACATTCAGCCACTATCGTGAAACATAAAATACTGAGGACCTTCCTCCTAGTGATCGCGTGCAGTCAACACCACCAGCTGATGGCAGAAAATGTAACACCTCTCATCTTCTCGGCTGTTACTCAGCACAGTGTACTTTCGCAGTTGTGTTACACTGTTTCGCTCATCCTTCGTTTCTTATCGATTAGGCTCACATTTGAATAAATATACAACGCCTGACATAAAAGAGAAGCTCCCAGAAGGGGACCACGAAACAAAAGGAGAGTATGATGTTGTTAGAGTTATCACAAAATCATGTGCAAACAGCTTGGTAGCATGATCCCAAGAATCAGTACGATGTAGCATCCATTCTAGCCCGGATGCATGCACTGGTTCGGCTGGGAAGGGTGTCATACAGCCGTTGCACCCACTCCTGAGTCTAGCCAGCTCACAACTGTTGTATCCTTGATATTAATTCTGGGAGGTAGTTGAAGTCCGAGTTGGTTCAAAAAAATGGTTCTGAGCACTATGGGACTTAACTGCTGTGGTCATCAGTCCCCTATAACTTAGAACTATTTAAACCTAATTAACCTAAGGACATCACACACATCCATGCCCGAGGCAGGATTTGAACCTGCGACCGTAGCGGTCGCGCGGTTCCAGACTGTAGACCCTAGAACCGCTTGGCCACTCCGAGTTGCTCCTCCCGCAGTTTCTACACCTACATCTACATATATACTCCTCTAGCCACCAAGCGGTGTATGGCGGAGGGCACAATTCGCGCCAAAGTCATATTTCCCCCCATCTGTTCCACTCGCGGATCGCGAGAGGGAAAAACGTCTGGACGCCTCAGTACGAGCTCTAATTTCCCTTATCTTTGAATGATGATCATTGCGCGATTTGAAAGTTGGTGGGAATAATATATGCTCTACATCCTCGGCGAAGATCGTATTTCGGAATTAAGTGAGCAGCCCCTTCCGTTTAGCTCGTCGTCTATCTGCACGTGTATCATCCCACTTCAAACTTTCTATAGGATTTGTAACGCTCTCGCCATAGCTAAATGTACCAGTCACAAAATTTACCGCTCTTCTTTCGACCTTCTCAATCTCTTGAATCAGACTCAACTGGTAGGAGTCCCATACTGACGAACAATACTCTAAGACTGGACGAATAACAGACTGTAAGCAATTTCCTTTGTTGACGGACTGCATCGCATCATGATTCTACCAATAAACCCCAATCTAGAGTTCGCCTTGCCCGTTACTTGTGTAATCTTATCATTCCATTTTAGATCATTTCGAATAGGCACACCGAGGTAATTGACGGATGTTACCGCTTCCAAAGACTGGGCATTTATTTTGTACTCGTACATTAATGGGGATTTTCGCCTTGTTGTTCGCAGTAGGTTACACGTACTAATATTGTGAGATAACTGCCAGTCATTACACCACGCATTTATTTTCTGCAAATCCTCATTGATTTGTTCACAACTTCCGTGTGATACTACTTTCCTGTAGACTACAGCATCGTCGGCAAACAGTCTAAAGCCGCTGTCAATACCATCAACCAGATCGATATGTAAACCGTAAAAAGCAGCGTAGCTATTACGCTTCCCAGGGGCACACCTGAAGCTACGTTTGTTTCTGTTGAAGTCAGCCGGCCGGAGTGGCCGAGCGGTTCTAGGCGCTACAGTCTGGAACTGCGCGACCGCTACGGTCGCAGGTTCGAATCCTGCCTCGGGCATGGATGTGTGTGATGTCCTTAGGTTAATTAGGTTTACGTATTTCTACGTTCTAGGGGACTGATGACCTCAGAAGTTAAGTCCCATAGTGCTCAGAGCCATTTGAACCATTTTTTGTTGAAGTCGTCCCATTCAGGACTACATACTGCTCTCTGTCTGTTAGAAAACTTTCTATCCAACCGCATACGTCATCGGATAGACCGTAAGTGCGCACATTTTGGACCAAGCGACAATGCGGAACTGAGTCGAACGCCTTTCGAAACTCGAGAAATATGGCATCAACCTGGGAGCCGGTATCTAGAGCCTGATGTGTATCACGCACAAAGAGGGCCAGCTGTGTCTCGCATCCGATTGCAATTTATATATACATCTATCACAAACAGATAGGCTTTCTGGCCATGGAAGTACAGCAATATCACGCAGTCTTCATAGAGACACGCGCCATTTGTGGACCAGTATTGTCCTGCTGAAAAATGACATCACAGTACTCTACCAAAAGAGGTAACACATGAGGACGTACTGTTGCGCCAGTCACGGCCAGCTGTGACCTGAAGTCATATCCGATGCCTCCCCACGCCAAAACGTCACACCAGAATAGAAGCAATCGCTCTACCTCTCCAAAACAATGGGAAAGAGGGATATTTCTTCATGTTGCACCCATAGTTACCGACAATGGTCACTGAGAGCAACGAAAACAGCGATTCATCGCTAAAGACAATGCGATGCCGTTCATCCATAGTCGGTCACAGTACCACTCCAAATGCAGCGGCCCGTTATATGGTGTTAACGGCAGCTCGTGAATGGGACAGTAATTACATAGACTGCTGCTGGTATCTGCTGCGGAACGTTGCAGGAGTTCATTATTTGTTCACGGATGGCAGGCAAAGATGTGAAGCTGTTGCGACGCGCTTGGAGCAGAATACGTCCATCCTCCCTTGTGGTTAGTGATCATACACGATCGAGCACAAAGTTGACAACAAGTGTGAGAGCCCTCAAGTTCCCCTGCAGGCCAACATTGGGCCACTGTCACGTGTAAATCCATGATAAATTTGGATACTGCACGATTCGACCAGCCGGCCAAACGGAGACCCCTCTCAATGAAGCTCCTCTCAACCACTGTCAGGTGCCGATAACGCTGTCACACAGGAGTTCGTAGCATCACCACACCCTTCACGGCGATCACTCGACATTCGACACTCTTCACGCCCCTTGTATATTCCACCTAGGCTGGTAATAATACACTCCTGGAAATTGAAATAAGAACACCGTGAATTCATTGTCCCAGGAAGGGGAAACTTTATTGACACATTCCTGGGGTCAGATACATCACATGATCACACTGACAGAACCACAGGCACATAGACACAGGCAACAGAGCATGCACAATGTCGGCACTAGTACAGTGTATATCCACCTTTCGCAGCAATGCAGGCTGCTATTCTCCCATGGAGACGATCGTAGAGATGCTGGATGTAGTCCTGTGGAACGGCTTGCCATGCCATTTCTACCTGGCGCCTCAGTTGGACCAGCGTTCGTGCTGGACGTGCAGACCGCGTGAGACGACGCTTCATCCAGTCCCAAACATGCTCAATGGGGGACAGATCCGGAGATCTTGCTGGCCAGGGTAGTTGACTTACACCTTTTAGAGCACGTTGGGTGGCGCGGGATACATGCGGACGTGCATTGTCCTGTTGGAACAGCAAGTTCCCTTGCCGGTCTAGGAATGGTAGAACGATGGGTTCGATGACGGTTTGGATGTACCGTGCACTATTCAGTGTCCCCTCGACGATCACCAGTGGTGTACGGCCAGTGTAGGAGATCGCTCCCCACACCATGAAGCCGGGTGTTGGCCCTGTGTGCCTCGGTCGTATGCAGTCCTGATTGTGGCGCTCACCTGCACGGCGCCAAACACGCATACGACCATCATTGGCACCAAGGCAGAAGCGACTCTCATCGCTGAAGACGACACGTCTCCATTCGTCCCTCCATTCACGCCTGTCGCGACACCAATGGAGGCGGACTGCACGATGTTGGGGCGTGAGCGGAAGACGGCCTAACGGTGTGCGGGACCGTAGCCCAGCTTCATGGAGACGGTTGCGAATGGTCCTCGCCGATACCCCAGGAGCAACAGTGTCCCTAATTTGCTGGGAAGTGGCGGTGCGGTCCCCTACGGCACTGCGTAGGATCCTACGGTATTGGCGTGCATCCGTGCGTCGCTGCGGTCAGTCCCAGGTCGACGGGCACGTGCACCTTCCGCCGACCACTGGCGACAACATCGATGTACTGTGGAGACCTCACGCCCCACGTGTTGAGCAATTCGGCGGTACGTCCACCCGGCCTCCCGCATGCCCACTATACGACCTCGCACAAAGTCCGTCAACTGCACATACGGTTCACGTCCACGCTGTCGCGGCATGCTACCAGTGTTAAAGACTGCGATGGAGCTCCGTATGCCACGGCAAACTGGCTGACACTGACGGCGGCGGTGCACAAATGCTGCGCAGCTAGCGCCATTTGACGGCCAACACCGCGGTTCCTGGTGTGTCCGCTGTGCCGTGCGTGTGATCATTGCTTGTACAGCCCTCTCGCAGTGTCTGGAGCAAGTATGGTGGGTCTGACACACCGGTGTCAATGTGTTCTTTTTTCCATTTCCAGGAGTGTACTTAATACGAGCAACACTAATGCTCTCTTGTGGTCGTCCTTCTAGTCACGGAATTGCAATAGTATGATTACAGTGCCCAACTACGTGCCCGATGACTCAGTTGTATTGAAATCCGACCGTGTCTTCTGGGTGCTTCACTTTTTTTTGTCAAACAGCAGTATCTCTTCTGTCGGCTGCCTTCATCTGTCACCGATGGAATGAGAAAAACATTAAATTACTTTTTTTTGAAAGACATCATGTTTACGCAAGTGGCTGTTAAACTTTTTATTTCCGCTAATGCTCTTTCGGCCTTAGGCCATTATCAAGTGCAGATGTTTTGGCTTCAAGCCATGTCAACTTTATACAGGCTGACACATTTATATGTCGTTGTCATTTGCTGTTATATACATTCGTTCAAACATTCTGCTTGGTGTCTGATGTTCTATATAGTGTCTCCCTACCACTTTCGCGCAACGACGCTCTGAGCGTGTTTTTTAGGGAATTGACTAGTTTGAACCTGCGACCTGTTGCTGGTAAGGAGACGCCAGATCACACATGACATGTAGAGTTCAGAAGAGTTCAGTGAGACTAGCGATGATATAACCAAATACTTAATGATTTCAACGTCAGCTCCACTGCACTCCCTGTAAAAGAATCTTAAAACTAACTAAATTTAGTGGAAGGGGTTCAAGGATTTCCTATTTTTAGTTAGCTGGTAAAATAACGTCGAAAAAGCAGTTAAGTTTACCATTGGAAAATTTATTCTACTCACAAAACATCGTTTATAAATTGCACTATTGTGAATGGGTTTCCAAGTTCTACAATGGATCGAAGGATGACCTATGCCATATCACATCTATAATCTAGGTTTAAATTAAGTTTCACAAAAGAGAAAACTATCAAAATGGTCTACAGTGACCCTCAATTATCTTTAATTACTTATCTAACTTGTCGTAAATTACAGTGGCCGATGTGGCTTCTCAATAACTATATAACAGAAAAATCATCACGTTTCAGATTTTTTACTTCAAGTGGCAAATGTGAACACTATGAGCTTTAATTGACGATCGACACTAGTATTACGCAAAAAGGGGATGTAACAGATGAGACTTCTGCAGTTCTGAGTGAAGCTTTATGCGCTGTTATGCGGCATCGCGTGCGTTCATTACCTTGTCGGTG
Source organism: Schistocerca cancellata (assembly GCF_023864275.1). Taxonomy (NCBI): domain Eukaryota; kingdom Metazoa; phylum Arthropoda; class Insecta; order Orthoptera; family Acrididae; genus Schistocerca; species Schistocerca cancellata. The sequence goes on along the minus strand of NC_064628.1, from coordinate 50,331,230 downwards.
TTCGTCAGAGGGCGGCGGACAGCGCAGCTCCGTTCACCTCGCCGTCTCGGAAGCAACTCTCGCCTAACTTCTCCTTACTACAATTTACCGAAGTTGGTTTAAAAAATCTATCTGGCTGTGTTTTCATCTGACCAATCAGGGTCTCAATGTTAACCTTAAGCTCCGCCTACAAAAATTCTGTCTATCTAATGAGAAACGTTATACTTTTCGCGGTGGGGCAATGTTTTTAAAGTTTGCAACGTAAGAGAGACGCGAAAAAGTCTCACGCTTAAACTTGCAGCTGGTGTGGTCCTTTTAGCGTTATCGTAAGATCTATACTGTTCTTCTGGAGGGCTCTAGTTTTTAACATGGGCTGGGGGTGGTCCTAAGGTAACAGAGACGCGAAAAAGTCTCACGCTAAATCTTGTAGCTGGTGTGGTCCTAGTGGTTAGCTGGCGACGTGGGTGTCCAGTCCGTCCCTTGTCGTAGGGCCTTCTAGCTTAACACGGTTCTGCTCTCGGCTTCTGTTCTCGTTTCTCCCCTCGGAACTGCGTCTGTCTCACGGTGGGAAGGTATGACATGCATTTAGGCATTCTTGTGTTAGTCTGTGGTATTCCATTTGCTCACTCGTTACTCGTATTACTTTGGTTAATTTAATGTCAAGATTTATTCGGAGCTATGTGACATACTACTGGATTTGCTTATCATGTCAGGGTTTTCATGGAAGGTGTTGGATTTGCGTGACACCTTACATCATAACGCTGCAAAGTAGTGCGAGCACACATGTCTATACATCGTAAAACGGCCTGTCAGCCAGTATAAAGTTGACATGGCGTATAGCCAAAACATCTGCTCTTGATAATGGCCTAAGGGCGAAATTGCAGTAGTAGAAATAAAAAGTTTAACAGTCACCGACATGACGTCTTTCAAACAAATTTAAATGACTGTGAATCCCAGTTATGGAAAGTTAATTAAATTAGGTTTTTTTGTTCTGGTAAAAGTCTTATCGAATGGACGCGAGCCAGAAGTGAGTTCGCATTTTGTATAAGGTTTTTTTCAGTTTCGTGGCGTGTCGAAAAACATTTTGGTGTTGCCTACATTATTTCAAAAAGTCACCTAAAACTTGATGCTATTGTATATTCAAAAGGAAAAACAGAAACCATAAAGGAGAAAATAGTGCGGAGTACGGATTATAGATCTGGGAAGATTGAAGCTTGCGATTACGAGAGTGCGAGGAAGGATTATGTTAGTGTATGATCTACAATGACTTGCAGATGAGCTGGAGTGGAATGCAACAGAACTGTGAGCTGTCTTTTTGGAGCAAACTGGAACGACTGTGTCTTCCCTTTCAGTACGCAACTTTCTCGTCGCTATCAGTCTGGACTCTCGTTACGGACAATATTATAAACCCCTAGCTTCATGGCCCTAGAAAAAAGTGGGCAACGGAACGTCTGAAATGTAACCTACATCATTCGCGTCAGGTTCTCTTCACCGACAAGTGCATGCTATGTCTGACATCTAACGATGTTCGTAATACGTACGAACCCGCGTCTCATACACGCATTCCGAAGGATTCAGCGCATATCTGGGTCAGTCATCTTGTGGGACGGTATCATGTACAGATGTTAGACACGTGTGATCGCTATCGATGGTAGTTTGATGGCCGCGTTGTATCTCGACAACGTCCTCCAATCTGCAGTTCCTCCTGGAGGCAAGATTCAAAAATGGTTCAAATGGCTCTGAGCACTACGGGACTTAACATCTGAGGTCATCAGTCCCCTAGACTTAGAACTACTTAAACCTAACTAACCTAAGGACATCACACACATCCATGCCCGAGGCAGGATTCGAAACTGCAACCGTAGCTGCAGCGCGGTTCCGGACTGAAGCGCCTAGAACCGCTCGGCCACAGTGGTCGGCAAGGCAAGAATCAACTTAATGGAAAGGCCTCCGGCGTTTTCTGACATCAGTCAGATTACGACTGCTTGGGACGAATTGAAACTTGCAGTGCGTCGTCGCAGGTGCCAACCTCACTCACTGAATAATCTCAGTACGGCCAACGTCGAGGGATGGAACAGGCACGAGCAGAAAATTTCTACCGTCTTGTGGACAGTATGCCAAAGAAAGCCCAACCATGTATGGGGTAGAGTAACACGGTACTGAATTTTCGTCAACCGCAGATTTTCATGTTAAAGGAGTGCAGTTTCAAACATACTGTCTTTGTTTTGGTTATCGTTTTTATATCACAGGAAAGCTATTTTTTTGGTTTCCTAAGGTTTATTCTTTAATTTATCACTTGGCTCTAGGCCCACTACTTTCACAGATGTGCTGGTGGTGCAAAAACTTATTTTGAGCGGTTTATTCCACTTAAGTGTACGAGGCCGACAATAGCCCAATTCCTGCAGTCTAAGATGTCTTTTGCTCAAAACATACATTTACGTAGCACTTCAGTTAAATTTCGAAAGCAAATAACATACTTCTTGCAGAGTCTTACTTTAGTGCAATTAATGATTGATTAATTAGTACCAGATACAATAAATGTGTTCACTCTTCTAGGTGTCGGATAGTGGATCCTGTGTAAAAGTCCAGTTTTTACTTTTCTGTACAGGCCAAGTTGTGCTAGTGTTTATCGAAAGACAGGGTGACACATAATCCATGGTGATATGATGGACTGTTTAGGGGATTGCGTCATTAAATTAATGGATCACACCTGATATGCGGTGATACACAGTGATCGTTTTGCATCACTCTGATTACATCACGCATCAGAGTGAATAAGCTGTTCCCAAAATCACATCAGAATAGCTCGGTATAGGCCACGGAATGCTATTACAAGGCCGTATAATTAACACTGAATGATTATGTCACATTAAATTATTAATTGTTCATCAACCAACTTCGCAGGAACATTTTCTTGACAGAACCACTTTTACTCACCAAATGCAAGCGGACGACAAGAATCAGCAAATTAGTTTTATAATTTTATATTTTAGGCGGAATGTAGTTCCCCCTAACTGGCTTCTGGCTTCAGTGACACTCAATCAAATAATTCTAAATATCTACATCTACATCTATACTCCGCAAGCCACCTGACGGTGTGTGGCGGAGGGTACCTTGAGTACCTCTATCGGTTCTCCCTTCTATTTCAGTCACGTTTTGTTCGTGGGAAGAAAGATTGTCGGTATGCCTCTGTGTGGGCTCTAATCTCTCTGATTTTATCTCGCGAGATATACGTAGGAGGGAGCAATATACTGCTTGACTCCTCTTTGCAGGTATGATCTCGAAACTTCAACAAAAGCCCGTACCGAGCTACTGAGCGTCTCTCCTGCAGAATTTTCCACTGGAGTTTATCTATCATCTCCGTAACGCTTTCGCGATTACTAAATGATCCTGTAACGAAGCGCGCTGCTCTCCGTTGGATCTTCTCTATTTCTTCTATCAACCCTATCTGGTACGGATCCCACACCGATGAGCAGTATTCAAGCACTGGGCGAACAAATGTACTGTAACCTACTTCCTTTGTTTTCGGAATGCATTTCCTTAGGATTCTTCCAATGAATCTCAGTCTGCCATCTGCCTTACCGACGATCAACTTTATATGGTCATTCCATTTTAGATCACTCCTAATACCTATTCCCAGATAATTTATGGAATTAACTGCTTCCAGTTGCTGACCTGCTACATTGTAGCTAAATGATAAAGGATCTTTCTTTCTATGTATTCGCAGCACATTACACTTGTCTATATTGAGATTCAATTGCCATTCCCTGCACCATGCGTCAATTCGTTGCACATCCTCCTGAATTTCAGTACAATTTTCCATTGTTAAAACGTCTCGATATACTACAGCATCATCCGCAAAAAGCCTCAGTGAACTTCTGATGTTATCCACGAGGTCATTTACATATCCTGTGAATAGCAACGGTCCTACGACACTCAATAGTGATTCTTAACAAAAAAGAACTGACAACCTAGGTTGGAAACCGTTAAAAATGTTTGAACCTGGCCTTTAACTGACAATAATGTTAGTCGAAATGTCTTCTTCGTATATGCCCTATGGCTGCGTCTCAGCGTTAGATTGAAAGTATGGTGTGTTAAACAAGAATATAATAATGGTTGCCAAACGTGATGATAATCATTTTTCAGAAATGTTCTGCAAATAACTCAAAAAATTAAGAATCCTGACGCTTTCAGTATTAATGATCATCTACAGTGAGTTCCGATTCCTTTAATTTCTTGCGGTATTCGCAACAAATTTTTGTGTTTAACCAAGTGTTATCATTAATAATACAGTTATACTTCTCATAAAGTATTTATTAGTCGTCATAATCACAACACGATCGTTTTTTATGGTGACTAATCGGAGTATTTTTCTAAACCTTTTTTTCATATCGAGTTATTACTTCTGTACGACAGTAGTAGTGCTGTCGACAAGCGTGTTGTGCTGCAAGTTATATGATTTGACCAAAGAGACCGGTAATCGACAAAAAAGTGTTTCGTGTGCTTGATAGCTAATGCATACGTTTTTTCTTTTACTGAATGCTCTCATACACACAATGATGATGTAGATAGCGCTGTTCCTAAATAGACAGCACAGAACTGTTTCAGTTAGATAATTCAGTTGTTGCTGACGTAGATAGCGCTGTTCATAAACAGAACTGCATATGACTGCTTCAATTAGAAAACGCAGTTGTTGCTGAACTTTCTCACAAAACAGTCGTGTGTCTTCTATTGCCGTCTGTTCCATGATTATTCTTGCTAGTTTTAAATTTGCTAAATGTTGCATATCTCGACTTGAACGGCATGATGTTATTGTCATAACAAAAAATGGTTCAAATGGCTCTGAGCACTATGGGACTTAACAGCTGTGGTCATCAGTCCCCTAGAACTTAGAACTACTTAAACCTAACTAACCTAAGGACATCACACACATCCATGCCCGAGGCAGGATTCGAACCTGCGACCGTAGCAGTCGCACGGTTCCGGACTGCGCGCCTAGAACCGCGAGACCACCGCGGCCGGCATATTGTCATAACAAGTTGACAGTCTCTCTAAAGTAAGTTCTTAATTAACATCGAACAAACCAATAATCCACAGTAAACTTGTGGATTTACGCTAGACTAAACAATTCACCATACAGATTAATGTTTTCCACGACTGTGCAGACTGGCATTCCTGCACTCGTGACGTTTACCTGATACATTTCAACAGCGGAACAAACACTGGGAGCAGTTACTTCTGTAAAATATCTGGGAGTATGCGTGCGGAACGATTTAAAGTGGAATGATCATATAAAATTAATTGTTGGTAAGGCGGGTGCCAGGTTGAGATTCATTGGGAGAGGCCTTAGAAAATGTAGTCCATAATCAAAGGAGGTGGCTTACAAAACACTCGTTCGACCTATACTTCAGTGTTGCTCATCAGTGTGGGGTCCGTACCAGGTCGGGTTGACAGAGGAGATAGAGAAGATCCAAAAAAGAGCGGCGCGTTTCGTCACAGGGTTATTTGGTAACCGTGATACCGTTATGGAGATGTTTAGCAAACTCAAGTGGCAGACTCTGCAAGAGAGGCGCTCTGCATCGCGTTGTAGCTTGCTGTCTAGGTTTCGAGAGGGTGCGTTTCTGGATGAGATATCGAAAATATTGCTTCCCCCTACTTATACCTCCCGAGGAGATCACGAATGTAAAATTAGAGAGATTCGAGCGTGCACGGAGGCTTTCCGGCAGTCGTTCTTCCGCGAACCATACGCGACTGGAACAGGAAAGGGAGGTAATGACAATGGCACGTAAAGTGCCCTCCACCACACACCATTGGGTGGCTTGCGGAGTATAAATATAGGTGTAGATGTAGCTTCTAAAACGAGTTGGAATTTGACAAGAACGTCACAAAGTGTAGAGCAGAGTAGCCGTGTTTTAACGGATAATTATTTCTTACTTTTGCCACTTTCGCTGTCTCTTTGAGAAGTAGTGATACCTTTGGAGAAACGGTATGAAGTCCTAAAATACGTTCATTTTCCATCTCTCTTGCTTCAGACCCTCTTTCTCGTGCTGAAATGACCTGAGTGACCCACTCGTGTACATTTATCAGTTGCACCTCTTGTTCCAGTTTCATCTTCTTTCCTCTCAACAAAATTATTAAAATTACCATAAAAATCGTTGCAGCGTGGTAGTAAAACATCTAACTTTAGGATGTGGGTAAGTTAAACTAGGGCGGAGAGGCGGGTGCTGTGGGAATATGTTGCTAAGACATTCACGTGGATTAAATGTGGAGATAGGCAAATTTGTTGGTGTGTGTGGGAAAGTGATGATCGTGAAGCTGTTGCAGGAGTATTGTGACGAAGCGGACATTATCTTCACCTATGAGAGGGAGACGGTGGGAGTTGTTAGAGTAAAAGAGCTGTCACCTGTTGGGATTTCTAAGAAGAAGATCTTATTTTTGATTAGCGGCTCTCGCCCGTCTGCAAGAAGGATAGTAGGGGTGATTCACGCAACTACCCTCCAGTGTCACTGACGTCCATTTGTTAAAGAGTACTATAACATATTCTGAGCTTAAAGAAGTCTATCTCGAACGGAATGACCTAGTCCATGCCAACCAGAGTGGGTTCTGAAACCATAGGTTATGCGAAACCCAATTCGCCTTTTTTCACTTGACGTCGTGAAAGACATGGATCAAAGCAGTCAGGCAGATGCAATACTTACTGACTTCCGAAAACCGTTTGGTCAATACTTATTAACAGAATATGATCGAATGGAGTATCAAACGAAATTTATGACTGGATTGCGAATCTCTTAGCAGGGAGTGCGGAGCATGTTATCTTGGACAGAGAGTCACTGAAATACGTAGAAGTAATTTCATGCATGTCCATGGCAATATGATGCGATCCTTGTTATTCATGTTCTATATTGATGAACTGGCAGAAAATATTAATAGTAACCTCAATGCTTCTTAGATGGTATGATTATCTTCAAATGAAATGTATGAAAAAAGTTTTACAATTAACAAAGATAAGATTGATAAGATTCCAACATGCTGCATTGACAATCCTTCATAAATGTGGAATTTTCCGCTTCAAGAAATGAGAAAAAAGTATCTTTTTATTACAATAACGCTGAGCCGCAGTTAGAATTCATCAGCCCATACAAGTACCTCAGTGTAACAGTTTGTAGTGATATGAAATGGAATGAGCACTGAGGCTCAGTCGTATGGAAAGTAGGCGGCAAACTTCGGTTTGTCAGTGGGATACTGTGAAGGTGCAACGAGTCTACCAAACACTTACGCTCTCCATTCGAAAATACTTCTCAAGTGTGTGGAACCCATAGTAAATATAACTAACAGAGAATATTGAACGTGTGCACATAAGGGCAGCAGAAAGGTACAGAATTGATTAGCGACAGACAAGCGTCACGGAAATGCTGTAAAAGCCCTAACTGTTAGTCGCTAGAAGACAGACACCAACTATCTCGCGAAAACCTACCTGCTAAGTTCCAAGAATCAGCTTTAAGCGAGGAATTATTATTACAAACCCCTAGCTATTATTTCCATAGGAACCATCAACACACGATTACAGTAATCACAGAGCGTACAGAAGCATTCAGTCACTTTTCCCACGCACAATACACAAACTGAATAGAAAGATGCCCTAAAAAGTGTTACAGTGGGAAGTATGCACTTTTCAGTGGTTTGCATGGTGTATATGTTGATATAAATGTGAAAATATGTGAGATGCTATTCATTACACGTCGCAGACGGGACGAATTTGTGGTTGGGACGTGTATGAAAGTAGGGAACTTGCAATAACAGTGGGATGAGTTTCTTACGTTCGTGGGTATGGTGATTGTTGTGGATTGGCAAGAGAGCCAACCCACTATGAGAGGAAGCCGAAAGGCACGCGATTTAGCTCACGCAGGCTGGCGTGACGTCTGGAACAGGTCAAGGAAATGAGACTAGCAAAAAAAAGGACGTAGCTGCTGGAATACTTAACTTTAATCCATAAATGGTGAACATCGCTCTTGACGGTACATGTTTTACAGCATCAATAGTAATTGGTAATGGCGCCTTGCTAGGTTGAAGCAAATGACGTAGCTGAAGGCTATGCTAACTATCGTCTCGGCAAATGAGAGCGTATTTTGTCAGTGAACCATCGCTAGCAAAGTCGGCTGTACAACTGGGGCGAGTGCTAGGAAGTCTCTCTAGACCTGCCGTGTGGCGGCGCTCGGTCTGCAATCACTGATAGTGGCGACACGCGGGTCCGACGTATACTAACGGACCGCGGCCGATTTAAAGGCTACCACCTAGCAAGTGTGGTGTCTGGCGGTGACAACACAGTGATCGTTGTGGTAAATTAGCGAAGGTCTAAATTGAACCTAAACACACTCATTCTCTACCTAATAGCTTCGCCCTAAACCGTTTTGATTCGTGAAATAATTTCGGAAGATGTTACTCCTTCCACGAGTAGGAAGCAGATGGCAGCACGTGTTCCCACTTGGCGGGAATTCTTACCGACATATTTCACGCAACTGGACACTACAACGAATGTTTACGTACTACCGTGTTCCTGTCTTCAGGGGATCCTGCATTCAACACTCATTGTTGCCAGACCTCAAAAAACAAAAAGTCACAAACCGTTATGGTCACAGTACGCTTACTTTCTGAATACGTTTCGCAGATCACACTACGCATCTCCGCTGGTACACTCTTCTGTTTCTGCGTTGTTGGGTCCAAGAAAGACGTGCAGATTTATGTGCCACTGTGAGCATTGGCCTTTGGCAAAGTCCCCGACTTCACAAAGTTGACTGCATGCACGTCCTTTCACGATGTTTTCTTAGAAACTGGTTGAGATAGATTTGCTTTTACTGAGAGCAGTAATTCCTGTCTGATTTGAAACCCATTTCAGTGACAGTGAGTACTGCTTTTACGCCCTCTTGTATTCTCACACCACTACTTCCAGACACGTTGATAGTTCAGTAAATTGGGAAACATTTTCTGGCATTCTGTCCGTCTTCGAGTGGACGCATCCTGTTGTGCTAGTACTGTGCACATACGCACCACCTGACTCTCACGCCAGCGGTGGAGGGTGACATGGCAGTCGGATACGAGTTCTATATCGTCTACAGCGCTCCTCAGCGCCAGTATGATCTTTGAAGGTAGTGAATATGTACGAGGTCTATTTTTTTTCCAAGATCCGATCGGTCGTGAAATGGAAACCACAGCGAAAACCAAAATTTCTATATTTGCAACATTTAACCATACCTTCCAGCTGTTTTTCTACATAGTCCCCACTCCGACTTAAATATTTGTCGTAGCTTGACACCAAGGCAGAAAGCAGCCACCTGTGCTTTGTGCCAATGAAATGGCTCTGAGCAGTATGGGACAACATCTGAGGTCATAAGTCCCCTAGACTTAGAACTACTTAAACCTAACTAACCTAAGAACATCACACACACCCATTCCCGAGGCAGGATTCGAACCTGCGACCGTAGCAGCAGCGCGGTTCCGGACTGAAGCGCCTAGAACCGCTCGGTCACAGCAGCCGGCTTTGTGCCAATCCTCTACGCTCGTCTGCAACTTGTCTATGTTAATATGCTGTTCTCACGGTCAGTGGTTCATGCGAGCAAAGAGATGAAAGACAGAGGGAGCCAAATCCGGGCTGTATGGTGCGTGATCAAACACTTCCCAACGAAAACGCTGCTGGAACGTCTTTGTTGCAGCTGCAGTGGGCGGCCGAAAATACCTGAGACAACATTCCTCTTCGCTTGTTCTGAACTGCCGTTCGCAAACGATTTTCTCGAATTTCCTGATGCACTCGCTGTACCAGATCATCTGTTGGCACTCACTTCCATCCCTGACAGCCTGCTTCATGATCGTACGTACGTCCTGCTTCAGAGTTCCTGTACCATCATAGCACTTTGCTGTCACGCACGATGCGTTATATGGTCGGCATGAAATCAGGTGGAACTGCTCAGCATGAAGAAATCGTATGACCGGGCACACTTCACATTTGGCGGGACATTGCTGTTTTGGGTATCTCTAAGTGTTCACTGTGCACTCAGAACTGGAAAGGGAGACGCGACGCGATCTACATGCATACCAGAGATACTGCATAACACATGAGCGAAAAACTTCATCGGATTTTCACTGCGTTTTTAATTTCGCAACCGATTGGACCTTTAAGGGGCTCCGGAACGCCCTATACTTGCAATGTTAAAATAACGCTTATAAATTACATCTTTCCTCACAAAGTATTTCAGGTAAGAAGTTGAAATTTTACAGATTATTTATTGGAATATGTGCTACAACTAAACACAGGGATTTTACAAAATTTTAGTTCAGTTATTAAAGATGATTTTTTTTCAATTGTAATGAAAATTCACAACACTGTTTTGCAATTTTTTATTCATATATTCAAAAATATACTGTTTTTTGGAAAAAGGCTGTGTTAAATTATGCAGAAGGTACTGTGTAACATTTACTGAAAGTTTGAAACAAATATGTTTGGAAGATCCTTAGAAAACATGTAATTAGTATGAGAAAATAAAAGTTTTGGGAATCGAGCGACAAAGATTGGATTAACTTTTTAGTGCATTCCAGGTCCATAGGATGGATTATCTTCATCCTCTGCAAACTCCTCCTCCAGCTTCCTCTTGTTCCTCCTCCTGTTTACTCTTGCTTGTATTTCTAGACTCTTTACAGCCCTGTCTGCAGCCCGAAGGCGTTCCTTGTCTAAAGCAAGCATCGCTCGCACCATGTTAGAACCTATCTTCATTCCCGTATTTCTAAATACCTTGCACCTTACAATGTTGCCATCATTGAAAGTCGCAACAGCATCATACACACCAAAGTGAAGTGTTTCTATTCCAACAAATACAGTCTTGGGGATTCTCGACCATATAACACTATTTACACTATCATTGGGGTTTTGAGTTTTTCCGTGAATACACTTTTTCAACAGTTCAGGTGCTGCTAAGTCTCTGAAAATAGGTTAGCCACAACACATACTTTATCTCACATCACTAAAATGTACCTGATGAACACGGACGTTAATAATAACACCATTTGACAGCAGTTTAACAACGCCACAGTGGGTCACGCCCATGTAGAACACATTTCAAAAAAAATTTAAAAATAGTTGTAGTCTTCGGAATTTAATAAATTATATATCTATTAAAAGGTAATAGTCTGCAGATTCAGAAAACGCAAAAAAGTAAAAATTGAACTTTTCATGATTTTGAGCCTTTCCGGAGCCCCTTAAAGGTAACCCACGTTTATTGTTCGGTGAGCTTGTCTTGGCGATGTATTGAGACGGACGCTCTACTCTGTCCGACTCTTCCGGGATCCTTAACTATAGCGCCGCAGGGGGCTGCGGTTTTCCGATGTTTCCCTCGCCGGGGCGGTGTTAATCTTCTGCTGCCCGCGGGCCCGTATAAATAGAGGCCGCCGATACCGGTCGATGGGCAGAGATAGCTGCCTGATCCGCTGCGGCAGCGTCAGCGCGAGGCATCTGCTCTTCATTATTGCTTTGTCCTTTGTCTCGCTACTTCTCGTCTCTCCTGATGCGGGCCGTCCTGTGTAACAATGACGTCAACGCACGTGACGTCACTGACAGGACCCGCTCTGCGCCCGTACTAGGCGGTTTTTTCACTAGGGAAGCCGATCAGCACAACAGCCGAGACAGAAGCAATTTCTTGACTTATTGTTCCCTGCCATTCCCACTGCAACACACCGCACTGTTGACTGCTAATATTCAAGCAAGAATATGGAAATTCCTCAAACAATAGTATATGAGGAAAAGCACTCCACACGTGTCGAAAAAGCCACCGACTTTCCTCTGTCCACTCACAAACAGAATTATAACTACACATCAGGCTATACACCTGCAACATTCGCCGATATGATCATGTTAGTGCTTCATACTCCGAGCTAGGGTGGCTGCGGCCGGACAAATTGCGTGCCTACCACACTCTATGTCTACTTCACAGACTCCTCGACGCGCAAGCACCCCAGTACCTTGATTCAGAGATTAAAAACCTGTCATGCCATCACAATCGAAACACGAGGTCACTCTTATTTGGTATCCTAACTGTGCCCACTCACAAAACAAAAACTTTTGCAAACTCCTTCTCAGTTGCCGCTGTCCGCCTCTGGAACAAACTGCCCCTTACCTTGCGCAAAATTCCATCTCCTGCTGCTTTTAAGAAGAAGTTGAAGCATTTCCTACTATCATCTTCATAAAGTTCTCCACAAAATTAATGTACCAGGCCAATGCTCTCATCCGTCAAATAGCAAAGATAGCGTCTCCTATCTTGCTCCTGAGATGCCTTCCTCTTGGCATTAGCCACGCAATCTTCTTTTCCTTTATATTTCCTTAATTATGTTTCATCATGTCTCTCTATTCTTCTCCTCCCTTCACCATGAGTCTCCCTCACACTCCCTGCTGCCAGCACTCCTATCTAAAATTTGTCTCTTCAGTAATGTCTAATTATAACAGTACTTATGATCTACGAATATAAACTCTATATGTATGTATTTCTAATTGTTTATTTCACTTTTTGTACTAGATGTAGGTTAACATGCCTATTAAAACGTATGAATGTAAAATAAGTAGAATGCCTGGTTAGATGTAAATGAGGGCCTGATGGCCCTAATCTTGCCAGGTTAAATAAATCAATAAATTAAAGATTAAAAAAATCTATTTTTGGTCATATTGGCTCAGAAACAATTTAAAAGTACCTCATATCCAACGTAACCAACTGGTAATCCTCTCCTACGTGTTGTAAGGTTTCTACACTGACGGAAAAAAACACATGTCTGTGGGACATAAACGAAAGTTGGTAGACATGTTTCTACATCTGTAGGATGTCCGCCCCGATAGCTGAGTAGTCAGCGTGGCGGATTGCCGTCCTACGGGCTCGGGTTCGATACCCGGCTGGGTCGGGGATTTTCTCCGCTCAGGGGCTGGCTGTTGTGCTGTCTTCATCTTCATTTCATCCCCATCCGGCGCACAGGTCGCCCAGTGTGGCGTCCATTGTAATAAGACCTGCACCAAGGCGGTCGGACCTGCCCCGTAAGGGGACTCCCGGCCAATGACGCCAAGCGCTCATTTCTATTTACATCTGTAAGATTATACCTGTTAAAATTTCACGCTAATAGCGCCACTATGGGGAAGCAAAACAGGTTTGCTTTAAACACACACTGTGACGGTGGTCAAATGATTACTAATTATATCACCCAATACCGTAACCTTGTTTCGCGTTCCATACCTTCAATCTAACGTTGAAACAGCGTGGAACGACATATCCATATCTGTCATCAAAGCTCACTTCGATTCGACATCCGTCCTGGTTAGAGTCACTGCTGCCGTCTAATAAATTTAGCACCCTATCCACCCCCAAATCACCGACAAATTTAATATTGTACTCTTCCTACTGTACTGTACTGTATTTCGTTATTTTCCATCCTTCACAGTGTCGCAATTTTAATGCTCAGCAGTGAGTATAATATCCTAAGAAATGCAAGTCATTTGGCTGCAGCATTTTTACAATTGTCCGTAATATATGTACGTGTGAGGGACTTCGGCCCAACTGAGCGACACACGCGTTTCTTGTTCCAGATGGTCTCCAGCGGCTTCCAGCAGTACCGCGATGAACCTAACGACTTGGAGGAAGGATTGGTGCGCCACCTCGACAACATCGGTGAGTATCTGCTGTGGCTCGCTACACGATGAGACTCTCCAATATCGTGGGAAAAAATAACGCACGTACAGCTCGTGCACGCTGTTTGTGTGTGTGCCTGTCTGCCTGTGTGTGTGTGTGTGTGTGTGTGTGTGAGTGTGTGTGTGTGTGTACGTTTCTATGTGTTTGTGTGTGTGTGTATGTGTGTGTGTGTGTGTGTGTGTGTGTTTCGTGCATACAAAGATGCTCCATTGCTAATCAAGTGTCCACAGCCTATCGTACGCCGTGTTGGTCTTGTCGTTGTTTTGTCGTGTAAGTTGTGTTTCGCGAGAGCTAGTCCTCAGGCAACTCGCCTCGTGAGATTCGTATTGTACTGTACGCCTGTACACTACCTTATGTAGCCGCACTAACACTGTGTTTGAGAAAAGCTCTTTCTTGTTCGGTACAAAAATGTACAAGTTACAACCTGTATGGAATGTTGTGTGTTGGAAAAAAAATAGTGTTTCCACTGGAAAAAATGATCTAAAATTAAACGAAGCTTGGTCTGGATGGATACAGAGATGATTTTGTAAAATTTAAGATAATTCTCATTCGTAAAAAAGGAATGCTACATACTGCCACGATTACAGAAAGATAAGCCTAATTTTAGTCGCAGGAAGTACGCTCAAATACATATTTTACAAAAAAAGAACAAATAAATTTAGAACTGGATAATCAGTTAGGTTTTCGACAAACTTTAAGAATAAGAGAACACATCGTCTCCGGAGCTTTTTAGTGATTATATCGGTATTAAACAAGAATTCTTAAACAGCCTTTAATTTGACAGAAAGAAGGCATTTGACAGCATTATCTGGAGTACACCCTTCATAGTTTGGAAAGAGACATAGTTGGACTGATAGAATTGTTGTTGTTGTCGTTGTTGTTGTGGTATTCAGTCCGAAGACTGGTTTGATGCAGCTTTCCGCGCTACTCTATCATGTACGAGACTCTTCATCTCCGAGTAACTACTGCAATCTACATCCTTCTGAATCTGCTTACTGTATTCATCTCTTGGCCTCCCTCTACTGTTTGTAACCCCAAAGCTTCCCTCCAGACTAAATCGGTGATCCTTTGATGCCTCAGAATATGTCTTACCAACCGATCCTTTCTTCCAGTCAGGTTGTACCAGAAATTTCTCTTCTCCCCAATTCTATGCAGTACCTCCTCATTAGTTACATGATGTACCCATCTAATCTTCAGCATTCTTCTGTAGCACCATATTTCAAAAGCTCCTATTCTCTTCCTGTCTAAATAGTTTATCGTCCATGTTTCACTTCCATATGTGGCTACACTCCATGCAAATAATTTCAGAAAGAACTTCTGACACTTAAATCTATACTCGATACTAACGATTTTCTCTTCTTCAGAAACGCTTTTCTTGCAATTCCCAGTCTATATTTTATATTCTCCCTACTTCGACCATCATCAGTTATTTTGCTTCTCAAATACAAAACTCATCTACTACTTTAAGTGTCGTTCCCTAATCTAATTCTCTCAGCATCACCTGATTTAATTCGACTACATTCCATTAGCCTCGTTTTGCTTTTGTCGATGTTCATCTTATAACCGTCTTAGAAGACGTTGTCCATTTCTTTAAACTGTTCTTCTAAATCCTTTGCTGTCTCTGGCAGAATTACAATGTCATGAGCAAACCTCAAAGTTCTGATTTCTTCTCTCTGGACTTTAATTCCTACTCCAAACGTTCCTTTAGATGGAATTAAGTGTTAACATTAATTAATAAATGTTAAGATTAATTAGTGATAGAATTAAATAACACTTATCCGCAAACCAAAGAATAGAAACATAGATTAATGGAGACCAACTTAAAGTTGTCATCATAAAAGCGATGAGGCGGTACTCTTTGTAACGATAGGCTTTGACTTTTTCATCGAGAAAGCTATGAAGATATTCAAACCAAAAGCTTATGGAACTAAGGTAAATGGAATTCCCATGCACTGAGTCTGTTTTAAGGATCAGATTATACTAATTTCTTTTATCTTAATTTGCACTATTCTAAAAAAAGATCCAGCTTGCACTATTCTGAAAAAGATCCAGCTTAACAACACAAAAAGAACCAAAATTATGATAGAAAGCTAACAAAATATGAGAATGAACAGCTAATATGAAAACTGAAAGAAATGAATCAGAAAAAGTGGGAAAATGTCATTATTTCACAACAAGACTGCTGATCAGCATAGATTTGCAATGCCAAAACGTGCTATCATTAAAAGAATACAACTGTTGTCGAACAAGACGTTTAGTATAGAAAAGACAAAATTATTTATCAAGTCGTTCGTCTTGAGTGTGCTTTTCTGTGGTTGTGAAAGCCGCAAACTATTGACGACAGACAGAAAGCTGTTAATAGCGAAGGAATTCTGTTTGGAAGGGAAACAAAAAGCAGATGGACAGATTTAAAATCTAATAAACATGTTTTGAAATCAATCAGCGAGTGAAGCAACTTCCAAGACATTATCTGAATATTTTTGAGGATTTATTTAATATAATGAGTATTATTGGAAGGTAAAGACGTTTTTCGTCGCGGCGAGATCTATTTACGAAATTTCAGTCACCAACTTTCTCTTCCGAATGCGAAAATATTTTGTTGAGCCCAACCTACATAGGTAGGAATGATCATCAAAATAAAATAAGAGAAATCAGACCTCGAACACAAAGGTTTAGGTGTTCGTTTTTCCCGCGCGCTGTTCGGGAGTGGAATGGTAGAGAGATGGTATGATTGTGGTTCGACGAACCCTCTGCCAAGCACTTAAATGTGAATTGCAGAGTAGTCATGTAGATGTAGATGTAAATGCACAGGCAGGCCAAGAAAAAAGATAGAAGACCAATAGGGTGTAGTTAAATGTTAAAATCATCAAGTAGTGAAAAGAGTAGAACGAACAAGAGAAGAGTGGTTGCAGAGACTAGATACAGTCTTTAGTAGTCTTGCAGATTTGAAGACGGCCTATGACGTCCTAAACTCGTTTGATTATGTTAGCGAATAAAAATGGCGAAGAATGAAGTGCAAGGATTAAAAAGAGTGTAAGAGAGGGACGTAGTTTTTCGGTATTTGGGCCCTGCTTTTCAGTCTATACGTCAAAGAAGCCATGACGGAAATAAAAGAAAGGTTCAGGAGTGAGATTAAAATTCAGAGTGAAGGGATATCAATGTTAAGATCTACTGATGGTCATGACATTGCTATCCTCAATGAAAGTTTAGAATCTTTTGAGTACAGAATATGGATTGAGAGTAAATCGAAGAAAGACGGAAGAAATGAAAAGTAGCAGATATGAGAACAGCGAGAAACTTAACATCGGATTGATGGTCACGAAGTAGATGAAGTTATGGAATTCTGCTACCTAGGCAGTAAAATAACCAATGATGGACGGAGCAAGGAGGACATCAAAAGCAGACTAGCAATGGCAAAACGGGCATTCTGGCCAAGAAAAGTCTACTTGTATCAAATATATGCCTTAATTTGAGGAAGAAATTTCTGAGAATGCACGTCTGGAGTACAGCATTGTATGGTAGTGAAACGTGGCTGTGGGAATCGAAGCATTTCAGATGTGGTGCTACAGACGAATATTGAAAATTAGGTGGACTGATGAGGTAAGGAATGAGGAGGTTCTACGCGGAATCGGAGAAAGGAATTTGTGGCAAACACTAATAAGGAGAAGGGACAGTATGATAGGACGTGTGTTAAGACATGAGGCAATGACTTCCACGGTGCTAGAGAGAAAGACAGAAATTGGAATACATCCACCAAGTAATTGGGGACGTAGGTTGCAAGTGCTACTTTGAGATGAAGAAGTTAGCACAGGAAAGGAATTAGTGGCGGCCCGCGTCAAACCTGTCAGAGGACAGATCACTCCCCCACCCTCCACCCCCCCCCCAAAAAAACTGTGTGCGTATGAGAAATACATATATGTGTAAGATGGTATACACTGTACATATGCCTTAAGTGTCAAGGGGTGATACGGAATACTGTAATGATTATGTTTAATTTTTTCATGAACAACGCACCAATGACAGTCACCTCATTATTAATGAACATCAGTTATCTATTTTTTTCTCAAATTGCGTTTTCTAAAGCTCTCTGCTCACAGTCATGCATATCTTTGTACTAACTTACGAGTAGTAATTTGCAGCAAGTGTCGAGCATGTTTTTCTACATACAGGGTGATTCAAAAAGAATACCACAAATTTAAAAATGTGTATTTAATGAAAGAAACATAATATAACCTTCTGTTATACATCATTACAAAGAGTATTTAAAAAGGTTTTTTTTCACTCAAAAACAAGTTCAGAAATGTTCAATATGGCCCCCTCCAGACACTCGAGCAATATCAACCCGATACTCCAACTCGTTCCACACTCTCTGTAGCATATCAGGCGTAACAGTTTGGATAGCTGCTGTTATTTCTCGTTTCAAATCATCAATGGTGGCTAGGAGAGGTGGCCGAAACACCGTATCCTTAACATACCCCCATAAGAAAAAATCGCAGGGGGTAAGATCAGGGCTTCTTGGAGGCCAGTGATGAAGTGCTCTGTCACGGGCTGCCTGGCGGCCGACCCGTCGCCTCGGGTAGTTGACGTTCAGGTAGTTACGGTTTCATAACTAACCTTTTTCGTAGGACTCTCCATACAGTTGACTGTGGAATTTGCAGCTCTCTGCTAGCTCTGCGAGTCGATTTTCCTGGGCTGCGAACAAATGCTTGCTGGATGCGTGCTACATTTTCATCACTCGTTCTCGGCCGTCCAGAACTTTTCTCTTTGCACAAACACCCATTCTCTGTAAACTGTTTATACCAACGTTTAATACACCACCTATCAGGAGGTTTAACACCATACTTCGTTCGAAATGCACGCTGAACAACTGTCGTCGATTCGCTTCTGCCGTACTCAATAACACAAAAAGCTTTCTGTTGAGCGGTCGCCATCTTAGCATCAACTGACGCTGACGCCTAGTCAACAGCGCCTCAAGCGAACAAATGTACAACTAAATGAAACTTTATAGCTCCCTTAATTCGCCGACAGATAGTGCTTAGCTCTGCCTTTTGTCGTTGCAGAGTTTTAAATTCCTAAATTTGTGGTATTCTTTTTGAATCACCCTGTATATCGATTCCACTAATAATAATTTGAGATTTTTGTATACCTCACATTGTCTAACAGCAGTGTAACAAAAATCTGCCCATTAATTTCTCATATCTTGCTTTTCAGCAGTGAATCTGATTATAAACGAACTATGCAGATCTCACTTTCTTATTACTGTCACAAGATTATCAATGTAAATGATAAAGACGTGACTTTTCTCCCTTTCGCTTAAACAAAGACACCATCTGCGGCCGCAGGGAGTGTCGAAGAGGGTGTTGAGTGGCTGGGTGCACGTTTTGCGACAGCGAAAGGCAGGGAAGAGGCGCGCAGACAGGCGGCGGCCGCACGCAGATCAGGGCTCAGCGGTGACGCTTGGCGTCCCTAATGCGTCGCTCCCGCCAACGACGTGCGTCGCCTTCTCAGGGGACGCCAGTAATTAGAGAAGACTTCTTCAGCGCTGCAGCAGCACGCCGGAATAATTACCTGAGGGACTGGCGTCCCACAAGCTCCTACTCACTCACTCTCTCTCTCTCTCTCTCTCACACACACACACACACTTACACACACACACACACACACACACACACACGCACACACACAAAGGGAGAGAGAGAGAGAGAGAGACAGAGAGAGACCAAGCACCGAATGATGTTACTTATGCGATACGTTCCTAACAGACGAAATGATGTAATTTCTAAAGAATCTATACGTCCACTCCAACCAGAGGACGGTTCTTAGACCATAAACTTGCGCTCCGCCACACAACATCGATATTCAGAACGACAAACGACCATCGCTTCCGCCCGACGCATCTCCATTAAACTAAGATCCCCCTCGGTTGCTACAGCCATGCAACCCACATTTCAAACTTCACAAAGTACACTACTGGCCATTAAAATTGCTACACCAAGAAGAAATGCAGATGATAAATGGGTATTCATTGGACAAATATATTATACAAGAACTGACATGTGATTACATTTTCACGCAGTTTGGGTGCATAGATCCTGAGAAATCAGTACCCAGAACAACCACCTCTGGCCGTAATAACGGCCTTGATACGCCTGGGCATTGAGTCATAAAGAGCTTGGATGGCGTGTACAGGTACAGCAGCCCATACAGCTTCAACACGATACTACAGTTCATCGAGAGTAGGGACTGGCGTAGTGTGACGAGCCAGTTGCTCGGCCACCATTGACCAGACGTTTTCAATTGGTGAGAGATCTGGAGAATATGCTGGCCGGAGCAGCAGTCGAACATTTTCTGTATCCAGAAAGGCCCGTTCAGGACCTGCAACATGCGGTCGTACATTATCCTCCTGAAATGCAGAGTTTCGCAGGGATCGTATGTGGCAGGGGTCGTAAAACATCTGAAATGTAACGTCCACTGTTCAAAGTGCCGTCAATGCGAACAAGAGATCACCGAGACGTGTAACCAATGGCACCCCATACCACCACACCGGATGATACGTCAGTATGGCGATGACGAATACACGCTTCCAATGTGCGTTCACCGCGATGTCGCCAAACACGGATGCGACTATCATGATGCTGTAAACAGAACATGGATTCATCCGAAAAAATGGCGTTTTGCCATTCGTGCACCCACGTTCGTCGTTGAGTACACCATCGCAGGCACTCCTGTCTGTGATGCAGCGTCAAGGGTAACCGCAGCCACGGTCTCCGAGCTGATAGTCCATGCTGCTGCAAACGTCGTCGAACTGTTCGTGCAGATGGTTGTTGTCTTGCAAACGTCCCCATCTGTTGCCTCAGGGATCGAGACGTGGCTGCACGACATTACCAAAAGAAACATCAAAATTTAGGACTTCGAGGTAAACGAAGCGAAGATACTCTGCTACTTTGCAAACCAAATAGTTCATGATAGACGAAGCATGGAGGACATAAAAACAGGACCTTTGTTGAGTCATCATTCTTCTGATTGCTTTGGTGCGGAACGCCAAGAATTCCTGTCCTGTAAGAATTTTTTCATCTCACAGCAGCAATTTGCAACCTCCGTCCTCAATTACTTGCTGGATGTATCCCAATCTCTGTTTTCCTCTATTGTTTTACCCTCTACAGCTCCGTCCAGCACGTCGGATGCTATTTTCTGTTGTCTTAACAGATTTCGTATCATACTGTCCCTTCTTGTCAGTGTTTTACACATATTCCTTTCCTCGCCGATTCTGTGGGGAATCTCCTCAATTCCTTACCTTAGCGGTCCACCTAATTTTCAATATTCTTTCTTCTGGAGCACGTCTCAAATGCTTCGATTCTCTTCTGATCCGGTTTTCCAACAGCCCATGTTCCACTATCATGCAATGCTGTGCTCCAAACGCACATTCTGAGATATTTCTTCCTCAAATTAAGGCCTATGTTTGATACTAGTAGTCGTCTCTTGGCCAGAAATGCCCTTTTTTCCAGTGCTAGTCTGCATTCGCAGTCCTCCTTGCTCCGTCCGTCATGGATTATTTTGCTGCCTGGGTAGCAGAATTCAACAACTTCATCTACTTCCTTGTCACCAATTATGTTAAGTTTCTTCCTATTCTCACTTCTTCTACTTCTCATTACTTTCATCTTTCTTCGATTTACACTCAGTCGACATTCTGTACTCACTAGACTGTTCATTCCATTCAACAGATACTGTAATTCTTCTTTACTTTCATTGAGGATAGCAATGTCATGAGCGTCAGTGTAACTTAACATTGATATCCATTCACCTTGAATTTTAATCTCACTCTTGAACTATTCTTTTATTTCCGTCATTGCTTCTTCGAAGTGTAGATTGAACAGCAGGGGCGTAAGTCCGAAAGACTACATCCCTGTCTTACACAATTTTTAATCCTTGCGCATCGCTCTTCGTCATCCATTCTTAATGTTCCCTCTACGTTCTTGTACATACTGTTTATTACCCGTCTTCCTTTGTACCTTAGCCCAGCCTTTCCCAGTATTTCGAACATCTTGCATCATTTTAGTGTCGAACTGTTTCTAGGTCGACAGATCCTATTAACGTGTCTTGATTTTTCTTCAGTCTTGCTTCCATTATCAACGGCAACTTCAGAACCACCTCTCTAGTGCCTTTACCTTTGCTAAAGCCGCATTTATCGTCATCTAACATATTCTCTGTTTTCTTTTCCATTCTTCTGTACATTATTCTTGCCAGCAATTTCGATGCATGAGCTGTTAAGCTGATTGTGCGATAATTCTCGCGCTTGTCGGCTCTTGTTATCTTCGCATTTGTGTGGATGATGTTTTCCCGAAAATCTAATGGCATATCGCCAGTCACATACATTCTGCACACTAACGTGAATAATCGGTTTGTCACCACTTCCCCCAATGATTTTAGAAATTCCGATAAAATGCTATCTATCCCGTCTGCTTTATTCCATTTTGAGTCTTTCAAAGTTCTTCTAAATTCTGACCCTAATAATGGATCCCCTACTCTTCTCTATCGACTTCGACTCTTGTTTCTTCTTCTATCACTTTCTCAGGTAAGTCCTCCTCCTCACTGAGGCCTTCAGTATACTCTTTCCAGCTACCTTCTCCCTCCTCTGCATTTAGCAGTGGGGTTCCCATTGTATTCTTAATGTTACCGCCTTTGGTTTCAGTTTCAGCGAAGGTTGTTTTGTCTTCTCTATATGCAGTGTCAGTCCTTCCGACAATCATTTCTTTTTAGGTTCCTTCACATGTAGCCATTTTGCCTTGGCTTCCCTGCACTTCCTATTTATTTCATTCTTAAGTGACTTGTATTTCTGTATTCCTGAATTTCCCTGAACATTTTTGTACTTCCTCCTTGTCCATCAACTGAAATATTTCTTCTGCTACGCACTGTTTCCTTGCAATTACCTTACTTATGCCTATGTTTTTCTTTCCCATTTCTGTGATTGCTCGTTTTCAACTGAACTGCCTACTGAGCTATTCTTCATCGCATTGTCTTTATCCTCAGAGAAATTCTAGCATCTCTCTTCATTCCTTAGTACTTCCTTATCCCACTTCTTTGCACGTTGATTCTTCCTGACTACCGTCTTAAATTTCAGCCTACTCGTCGTCATTACTAAAATTTGATCTGTGCCTATATCTGTTCTGAGTACGCCTTGAAATCGAACACCTGATTTTGGAACTTTTGCCTGTACATGGTGTAATCCAACAGAAATCTTCCTGCATCTCCCGGCCTTTTTCAAATATATCGCCTCCTCTTGTAATTCTTGAACAGGATCTCCGCTTTTACCATCGAAATTTATTCCAGAACTCTCTTTCTCCTCTCTCATTCCTACTAACAAGATCACATTCTCCCGTAACCCTTTCTTCTTCTTCCGCTACCGCCGCATTCCAATTCCCCATGGCTATTGCATATTCATCTCCCTTTACGTACTGAAATACCCTTTCAATATTCTTATATACTTTCTCTATCTCTTCTCCTTCTGCTTGCGACGTCGGCATGTATACATGAGGTATTATTGTCGGTGTTGATTTACTGTCGATTCTGACGGGAACAACACTGCCACTGAACTATTCACAGTAATTCGCTCTATGTCCTATCTATAACGAATCCTATCATTTTCTTCTGTTGTTTATATTACCCTATACCCTCCTAATAAGAAATCCTTGTCTTCTTTCCATCCGACTTCAGAATAGCACAGCTTTATCAGGTTTGATTCCTGAGGGGAATAGTTTTACCCAGCGACTGTATTTATTTCAAGTAGTGAAGGGTGCAGCAGTCAAAAAAATGGTTCAAATGGCTCTGAGCACTATGGGACTCAACATCTTAGGTCATAAGTCCCCTAGAATTTAGAACTACTTAAACCTAACTAACCTAAGGACACCACACACACCCATGCCCGAGGCAGGATTCGAACCTGCGACCGTAACAGTCCCGTGGGTGCAGCAGTCAGTCGGAAGGGAAGCTTACTTCCTATTTAGATTTTGGTCACTGTGAGGCCATCTATAGTGCAGTACATGTAAGTTGAAACATTGAAAACATTTATATATGCAAGTAGTTCCAACTGGACTATTCGTGTCAGAGGTTAAATGTAACGGACCTCGTCTGTCTTCTGGGATACTCAGTACAGCACATGGTACTTGCAAGAATCATACCTCGATATCTAATATTCAATACGTCACATTTCCCCTTCTCCTTCGTTTCTTACCCGTTTCTGCAGAGAACCTCCTAATTCCTCACTCTACCAGTCCAGCTAATTTTCAACATTCTCCTGTAGCGCCACATCTCAAACCCTTACATTCTCCTCTATTCCGTTTCTCCCAATGCCCATAATTCACTAGAATGCTTTGCTCCAAATGTACATTCTCAGAAATTTCTTCATCAAATGGTTCAAATGGCTCTGAGCACTATGGGACTTAACAGCTATGGTCATCAGTCCCCTAGAACTTAGAACTACTTAAACCTAACTAACCTAAGGACCGCACACAACACCCAGCCGTCACGAGGCAGAGAAAATCCCTGACCCCGCCGGGAATCGAACCCGGGAACCCGGGCGTGGGAAGCGAGAACGCTACCGCACGACCACGAGATGCGGGCTTTCTTCATCAAATTAAGGCCTATGTTTGATACCAGTAGACTTCTTTTGGCAAGGACTGACCTCTTGGCGTGTGGTAGTCTGCATCTTATGTGCTTCTTTCTTCGTTCGACATGTGTTATTTTGCTTCTAATAAATTTCTTGATAAATCTAACTTTGTACACATCCTTCAACGCTGCTAAAAATGTCACATCCATATCTACACTTTCATAAAGTGCTAGAGAACACACAACAAAATCTGAACAAAGATTTAGAGAACTGGCTCCCGGCTGTCTGCCATAAATTGTGCGGGACGCATGATTGTCGCGAAACTGTTCTACCAGAAGTGGACATAAATGTTCGGCACCAACTACAAAGTTAGTATTCTTTTATTAAATTACCACTCGTGAAAAGCACAGAGACATTGCTAAAAGTTTGCAATTTTGTACCTCATCCGAACAGCACACGTACCTGACGTTCCCTCCTGTTCACCAGAGAGCTTCCGCTTAAGTTTCAAAATCCCTTGTAACGCTCACGTCCTTCGCACTTCCCACTCCGTATTTTTTGTTGTGGTAAGCCATAAATACACTTCTGGCCATTAAAATTGCTATCCCAAGAAGAAATGCAGATGATAAACGGGTATTCATTGGACAAATATGTTGTACTAGCACTGACATGTGATTACATTTTCACCCAATTTGGGTGCATAGATCCTGAGACATCAGTACCCAGAACAACCACCTCTGGCCGTAATAACGGCCTTGATACGCCTGGGCATTGAGTAGAACAGATCTTGGATGCCGTGTACAGGTACAGCTGCCGATGCAGCTTCAACATGTTACCACAGTTCATCATGAGTAGTGACTGGCGTATTGTGACGAGCCAGTTGCTCGGCCACCATTGACCAGACGTTTTCAATTGGTGAGAGATCTGGAGAATGTGCTGGCTAGGGCAGCAGTCGAACATTTTCTGTATCCGGAAAGGCCCGTGCAGGACCTTCAACATGCGGTCATGCATTATCCTGCTGAAATGTAGGGTTTTGCAGGGATCGATTGAAGGGTAGAGCCACGAGTCGTAACACATTTGAAATGTAACGTCCACTGTTCAAAGTGCCGTCAATGCGAATAAGAGGTGACCGAGACGTGTAACCAATGGCACCCCATACCATCAAGCCGGGTGAAAATGCCAGTATGGCGATGACGAATATACGCTTCCAATGTGCGTTCACCGCGATGTCGCCAAACACGGATGCGACCATCATGATGCTGTACACAGAACCTGGATGCATCCGAAAAAATTACATTTCGCCATTCGTGCAGCCAGGTTCGTCGTTGAGTACACCATCGCAGGCGCTCCTGTCTGTGGTGCAGCGTAAAGGGTAACAGCAGCCACGGTCTACATCTTCATCTACATTTATACTCCGCAAGCCACCCAACGGTTTTTGGCGGAGGGATAGTCCATGCTGCTGCAAACGTCGTCGAACTGTTCGTGCAGATGGTTGTTGTCTTGCAAACGTCCCCATCTGTTGACTCAGGGATCGAGACGTGGCTGCACAATCCATTACAGCCATACGGATAAGATGCCTGTCATCTCGACTGCTAGTGATACAAGGCCGTTGGGATCTAGCACGGCTTTCCGTATTACCCTCCTGAACCCACCAATTCCATATTCTGCATCATTGGATCTCGACCAACGCGAGCAGCAATGTCGCGATACGATAAACTGCAATCGCGATAGGCTACCATCCGATCTTTATCAAAGTCGGAAACGTGATGGTACGCATTTCTCCTCCTTACACGAGGCATCACAACAACGTTTCACAAGGCAACGCCGGTCAACTGCTGTTTGTGTATGAGAAATCGGTTGGAAACTTTCCTTATGTCAGCACGTGTAGGTGTCGCCACCGACGCCAACCTTGTGTGAATGCTCTGAAAAGCTAATCATTTGCATATCATAGTATCTTCTTCCCGTCGGTTAAATTTCGCGTCTGTAGCACGTCATCTTCGTGGTGTAGTAATTTGAATGGCCAGTAGTGTATATTGCCTTTATAAACTGAACTTGCGCTTCTCCTGTTTGGTCGTGAGCACATGGTGCGCGAACATTTCCTTTAGTCCCCACCACTACGCAACTGCTCTGCTCGCGAACAAGAGCGTGAGCAAGAACGAGTGGTCACTCTCAAAAGCCGTGAGTTGTTAAGCCCTGCTGTTTTTCTTCTTCATTCCTAATGACGATGGCAATGTCATCAGCGAATATTATCATTGGCATCCTTTCACTGTCCCCTTTTATCCCGTTCTAGAACCGCTTAAGCAAACCACTCCATTCTCTCAAAGCAGGACAAAATCCTCCTCCTCCTCCCGGGAAATCGTCCCTGACGTACTCAACACACAGACCACGAGCGCACTGGCGTGTCCAGGTAATGATATGTTGCAATACCATGAACAAACAACGGCTTAGCGCGTCCCTGTGTGGAGTTATGGCAGGGCGGACACAAAGCCGGTCACATCAATATCTACCGCAGGCGTGGCACAGCATCTGCCGTAATACTGTGCAGCTTGTAACCTAATCCATCTGCTAATGCCGTAATTCAAGCCTCAGTGCAACTCTGTAACATTTGCACAGTCAGGTGGCTTTCGTAAAGCCTATAATCTGATAACATTTCTCAACAAAGGTGCAAGGAACGTTCGAATCCTGTCATCTGAGCTTCTAGTTCAGTGCACATCCTTCTAGGCACAGTTTAAGCGAGACGTACCTCATAGCCTGTTCGTTTTAAACTCGTCTCTTTATTAATGCAGGAGAAGCAAAATAAAACACTGAAATTAATATAAGAACATGTTCGTCAGCCATATCAGCTCCTTCGACCGCTGCTTTGATACTCGATAAACGAGCGCAACGTTCGTCTGGGGCAGCACAGCAAGTTTTCAGTAAAATGTCGTGTGACTAGGGCCTCCGATCAGGTAGACCGTTCGCCGGATGCAAGTCTTTCGATTTGACGCCACTTCGGCGACTTGCGTGTCGACGGGGTTGAAATGATGGTGATCAGGACAACACAACACCCACCCCCTGAGCGGGGAAAATCTCCGACCCAGCCGGGAATCGAACCCGGGCCCTTAGGATTGACATTCTGTCGCGCTGACCACTCACCTACCGGGGGCGGACATGTTCTCCCTGACCGAACACCGGCAAGACTGCGGCAAGGTAATAAAATTTAGCAGAACCCGCGTACTAGCCTAGCAGCAGAGTTTGACGAAACACGAGATCAGAGAAGCCATAGAAATAATAAAACACCCTGAAACATGAACAGAGATAACGGACCCGCGCTTTCCCTATCCTGGCTGCCAGCTATCAGAGTCCAACAGGCCGCGGGGGCTATAGGCGAGTAACTACCGCCGCGCAGCCTGCGTCCAGCAGGAGGAAAACGCCTCATTCGTCAGTGAGCACCAATCATAGCAAACAATGCAGGAAGCAATAGACAGCAGCATATCCCTCCTTCCTCCCCATACAAACCTGTTATAATGAAGTTCCCGCTCCCTGCTCCACAAGTGACCTATCAACAAAACGACCTCTTTTTGTTTTTTAATTGTGACGTTACGTCATGCTTAGTGAGCAGGAATGACAAAATATACGCCATTCCACACAGCTAAAGCACACCAGTAGACTCAGAAGAAGGCCACTGCAACCGTGGCCGAAATGTTGGTTTCTCCAGTATACTTTTTAACATTATGACGCGGTACGATACTCAGAAAACCTGTATATCAGTCTCCATTCCGAAACTTCCTGGCGTATTAAAACTGTGTGCCGGACCGAGACTGGAACTCGGGACCTTTGCCTTTCGTGGGCAAGCGCTCAGATGGTAGAGCACTTGCCCGCGAAAGGCAAAGGTCCCGAGTTCGAGTCTCGGTCCGGCACACAGTTTCAATCTGCCAGGAAGTTTCATATCAGCGCACACTCCGCTGCATAGTGAAAATCGCATTCTGGAAACATCCCCCAGGCTGTGGCTAAGCCATGTCTCCGCAATATCCTTTCTTCCAGGAGTGCTAGTTCTGCAAGGTTCGCAGGAGAGCTTCTGTGAAGTTTGGAAAGTAGGAGACGAGGTACTGGCGGAAGTAAGGCTGTGAGGACGGGGCTTGAGACTTGCTTGGGTAGCTCAAATGGTAGAGTATTTGCCCGCGAAAGACAAAGGTCCCGAGTTCGAGCCTCTGTCCGGCACACAGTTTTAATCTACCAGGAAGTTTCATACCAGCGCACATTCCGCTGTAGATTGAATATCTCATTCTGGAAATCTCGATTCCCTTTCTTGCATACGTTATCCTTTGTCAGTTACTGCGATTATTTTCCTCTGTTATACCTCTCAACACCAATTCATGATCACTACTCTCTCCCGAACTTTCTCCCAAGAAAACGGGGTACCCCAGGGATCCGTGCTGAGTGTTGTACTGTTTGCCATCGCCATCAATCCAATTATGGATTGTCTCCTTCCTGATGTCTCGGGCTCCCTCTTTGTGGACGATTTTGCGATCTACTACAGCTCTCAACGGACAAGCCTTCTTGAACGGCGTCTTCAAGGATGTCTCGATCGCCTCCACTCGTGGAGCATCGAAACCGGCTTCCGTTTCTCACCCAGTAAGACCGTTTGTGTCAATTTTTGGCGACGTAAGGAGTTTCTTCCGCCCTCCTTACATCTAGGTCCTGTCAACCTTCCGTTTTCAGACGTCGCTAAATTCTTGGGTCTTATGTTTGACAGAAAACTGTGCTGGTCCTCCCACGTTTCCTATCTTTCGGCTCGCTGTCTGCGATCGCTTAACACCCTCCGTGTCCTGAATGGTACCTCCTGGGGAGCGGACCGAGTGGTCCTTCTCCGCCTCTATCGCGCCTTAGTGCGCTCGAAATTGGATTATGGAAGCATAGTCTACTCCTCTGCTCGGCCGTCTATTCTTCGGCGTCTCGACTCTATCCACCACCGTGGATTACGTTTAGTGTCTGGAGCTTTTTACACCAGCCCTGTGGAAAGCCTTTATGCTGAGGCTGCTGAACCTCCGCTGTCCAATCGGCGAGCAGTCCTCCTGAGTCGTTATGCTAGCCATCTGTCTTCCATGCCTGCTAATCCAGCCCATGACCTTTTTTTCAACGCCTCCTTTGATGTAGGGTATGCAGGCTGCTCCTCCTCCCTACTACCCCCGGGAGTCCGTTTCCGTCAACTGCTCCATTCTCTTTCCTTCCGCTTTCCTAAAACCTTCTTGACAACTTGGGGTACAGCACCGCCTTGGCTCCGTCCCCGGATCTGCCTGCTCCGTGACCTTTGTCAATTTCCCAAGGATGGTACCCCTACACTTGTTTATCGTCGGGCATTTGCTGCTCTATGTGCACAAATGACGGACGCCACATTTATTTACACCGACGGATCGAAAACATCGTTAGGTGTAGGGAGTGCCTATATTGTTGGCGACACCCCAAATCGCTTTCGGCTTCCCGATCAGTGTTCGGTTTATACTGCGGAGCTTTACGCTGTTCTCCAGGCTGTCCACTACATCCGCCGCCATCAGCGGATACAGTACGTTATCTGCTCCGATTCTCTCAGCTCTCTCCTTAGTCTCCAAGCTCTTTACCCTGTGCACCCTCTGGTCCACCGGATTCAGGACTGTCTGCGCTTGCTCCACCTGGGGGGCGTCTCGGTGGCGTTCCTCTGGCTCCCGGGACACGCTGGTATCTGTGGGAATGAGGCGGCCGATATAGCGGCCAAGGCTGCAGTCTCTCTTCCTCGGCCAGCTATTCAGTCGCTTCCCTTCACTGGTCTACGGAGCGGTTTATGTCGCAAAGTTGCTGATTTATGGCATGCGCATTGGTCGGCACTTCCCCGTAATAAATTGCGGGAAGTGAAAGCCCTTCCTTGCGCTTGGACCTCTTTCTCACGAACGCGTCGTCGGGAGGAGGTAATTTTAGCTAGACTCCGGATAGGGCACTGTCTTTTTAGCCATCGACATCTTTTAAGCGGCGATCCTCCCCCCTCTGTCCCCACTGCTCTCAGCTGTGGACGGTACGACACCTTTTAATTGAATGCCCCTATTTTAATCCGTTACGCTCCCGTCTACAGCTATCGCCTGATCTATCGTCGATTTTAGCAGATGACACGCGCTCAGCCGACCGCGTTCTCCAGTTTATTAGTGACAGTGAAATGATGTCAGTCACTTGAAGCCTTTTTTGGGGACAACCACCCCCTTTCTGTAGTGGATTTTTAAAGCATTCCTTCTATTTTTAGTTTCTCCAATTTTATGACTTTGTTCCCATTGCTGCTGGTTTTCAATTTCGGTTTTTTACTGTCTTAAGTCACGGGCTGGGCTCTAATGACCATAGAAGTTTTGCGCCCTAAAACCAAAAAAAACACAAACACACCAATTCATGATCTTGCCCCCGTCACTTCTTTGGCACACGGCAGCTGTACACCTAAGAGGCTTCTCGCAGATTGACTTCTCTATGGGGAAGTAACATCTTCAGAAACTCCTCATAAAACAATAACAGCGCCTGGTACAAAGATGAGCAGTTGATTCTAAACATAGTAAATGCGATGTGTATCTCTGAGAGCGCTGCTAACAAAATTTCGAGAGCCCACATTTCAAAACGAGTCAACAGACATACTATCTTCTCCAACACATACGCCTAACCCTCACTGTAACCACTACGCTAAAAGAGTAGTTCGAGCTCATAAAGAGGAGTACCGAATGTCCTAATGTCTACGAATGAAATAGGAAACAAAATTTCTCCAGATGCATTATACACTCCCCTTCATACTGCATGATTTGCGGAACACAGATCTTTGTCTATTTCTTCAACTACTTCATTTCTTACATTAACTGTCAACTTAGATTTTAAAATCTCATGTAACTTCTCACGTTACATCCTTACAGCGTTGTCTTCCGTGTTTCACCTAAGGTTTACCTTTCATACGTGCAATTTCAGGAAAGGCTTCACCTGTTTCGTATCGTATTTGCTTGTACAAGAGCAATTACGCAGAAATAAAGGCCTGTGTTCAATTGTTTCCGCTCGTTTCCGCCATCAAACTTGGTCTTGCTTTATATCAAATTATTTCAACCCGTCTGTTGTCTTTTCACGTACAGATTTTTAGCAACTTAATATTTTTCATTGTGTACTGTTCATCACCTTTGTCTTGTCGATAATCTGAATTCTCTTCCGTGCTAACAGCACATCCCATCCAACAGGTTCTTCTATACTTCCGGCCAGAAAGACTGCGCTAGTATTGGGATCTGTTCTTCTTAGTCTTTTAATGAAGTTTGGAGTCCGCCCACGGTAGCTGAGAGGTCAGCGCCATATAATGTCAATTCTAAGCTCCCGGGTTAGATTCCCGTCTGGGTCGGAGATTTTCTCCGCTCAGGGGGTGGGTGTTGTTTTGTCCTAATCATCATCATTTCATCCCCATCGACGCGCAAGTCGCCGAAGTGGCGTCAAATCGAAAGACTTGCACCCGGCGAACGGTCTACCCTACGGGAGGCCCTACTCACAAGACATTTACATGAAGTTTGTAAATTT
Source organism: Schistocerca cancellata (assembly GCF_023864275.1). Classification (NCBI taxonomy): domain Eukaryota; kingdom Metazoa; phylum Arthropoda; class Insecta; order Orthoptera; family Acrididae; genus Schistocerca; species Schistocerca cancellata. Next base: position 50,299,409 of record NC_064628.1, on the reverse strand, counting down.
CTTTCATTGTGTTTGTCGATTATTCGAATTATAGGCTAACAACCAGTGACAAAAGACATCAATGTAACATTACTGTGTATGCATCTCGTTCTCATTTTAAATTTTGTTTTACTTTGGCTTACTTTCAGACAAATATCTTTCAGTTTTGAACGTAGTCAGGTACTTTCCAGGTTTAGTGTACTTGTGATTTCCACGCCTGCAGCAGTCAGCATAAAAATTTCTCGCAGCTCCTTATTACTTACTTCAAAAATGACGTCAGTAATCCAGATCTAGTGAGTTGCTACGGACCAGAATTTTACTTCAGATCACGCTTTGACTACTGAACACTCTTGGGATTATTAAGGTGAATATTAGAAATAATTTGCATACAGTGACCTGTTTATGGGCCCTTTTTTTCATTAAAGCGTACAGCACCTTACTCGTGGAAAGAAAGGACCACATGATACAGGAACTTGGCGTAGTGTTACTGAAGTCTGCAGTCCGATGTCTAATCTGATGCAGATCTGTCCACGACAAGTCTTTTCTTCTCTGGATAACTGCTGCAGTCACTTGAATCTGCTTACTGTATCCTCCGATTTGTCTTACTTTACAGTTTTTCTTCTTCTCTCTGTTCTCAAATTAACTATCCCTCTATGCCTTGGTATGAGTTCTATCAACTAGTCCCTTCTTTAAGTCAAGATGTTCAAAATTTTTTTCTTACCGATTTCATTAGTAGGTAGTTATTAGATCTTGAGCATTTTTACGTATCGCCACTTCACAAAATCTTCCATAATCCTCTCGTCTGAACTACTTATCCTTCATGTTTCACTTTATACAATTTCAGAAAAATTTAAGGCTTAGATTTATGTTCCACGTTAACATTTTTTTTTTCAGAAACGCTTTTCTTGATAGTGCTAGTCTGAATTTTGTATCTTCTTCACTTCGGCCATCATCAGTTATTTTTCTGTGCAAATACAAAACTTAATCTCTATTTACAGTCCAGTTTCCTAATCTAATTCCCTTAGCATCGCCTGATTTAATTTGGCTACATTTCATTACTGTTTTACGTTTTTTGGTGTTTCTCTGTAACTTCTTTTCAAGATATAATCCACTGTATTCAATTGGTCTTTCAAGTTTTTTTGCCAACTCTGGCAGAATTGTAGTGTCATTCCCAAACCTCGAGTATTTATTTCTTCACTGCGAGCTTTTATTCCTTTTTCAAACTTCTCCTTAGTTTCCCTCACTGCATTTTCATTGTACAACCTTGACTCAATCCCTTTTCAACTACTACACGACCTTCATGTTCTTCAACTATTGAAACTGCAGTCTGGTTTCAGCACAAGAAAATAAATGGAGAGATACTAATTGGACACCCTGCCGCAAACTCCAGCCATAGAAATTTGTAGGGGACTAGGTGTCTGTTTCCACAGCTGCCGTTCTAAGGCGACGCAGAGCTGCTCCCGGCGGCGGGGCTCTGGTGTAACCTCAGAGGCGGCGCCTTAGGCGGCCGGATTAGACTCTCCCGCAAAGCGCTCCGCCTGAGTGCTACGCGAGGAACGCCGGTGCTGGCGCGTCGGGCGGATTTCGTCCGCACCTCACTCTAGCGAGTCCTGTCACGAGATGGACATTCTGCTGCACAGATTACGAGTTGGGGGGTGTCTTTAACACGAAAACCTGGCTCAACTTGAGTAGCTGGCGGAGGATCAAGCTGTAACTGCAGAATAAGACGAAGAAACTGAAAGCTTTTGCAATTTGGTGCCCTCGAGCAATGCTATAAATTAAGTGAACTGTTGAAGTACTAAATGAGAAAGTGCTAAGAAGAACATGGGAAAACGTAAGAACCTTATCACAATACGATACGTATTTTGGTTGTTCAGAAGTTCCTGTGTCGTTCAGAAGTACGATTCAGGCACTGCGGCGACTACAGCCGTTATGGAATACATAAAATGTATTCGCAGTTGCGAATATGGACAACCGTCAGCTGTATAATGGAGCAATGCCAATTAAAATTTGTGCCGGGTCGGGATTCGAACCCGGATATCCCGTTTACTGTTCTTTTTTTGTTTTTATTTCTCATTTTGTTCATTTTCGTTCGTTCTATGTGCTCGGTGCGGACGTTGTAACACATCCGTTTAAGTCCGTCTTTGATCGGTTAACTCAGTTTTTTTATTACGGAGGGCTGCTAACCCTCTGACCGAACACGCTGAGCTACCGTGCCGGCTATTTACTGTGAGCTGTCGCCCTACCAGTAAGCTATCCGAGCACAGTCCCCGGCCAGCTTCAAACTTCCATATTTCGTCAAATGTGTGTCTAGAACCTGCACTCGCACAGTCCCTTACAGGGGAGTGATTTTTATTGTAATTCACTTGCCCACTGTCGGCGGATAAATACGAGATTGCAGTGTTGTAGACACATGGTTGACAACATTTAGAAGTTTGTACCTGCCCGTGAAGCGTCCTCAGACTTCATAATGGCAAGGTGGTCGCTTGAGATTAGCGGAAAATCCGGGTTCAAGTACCAGTCTGGCAGACATTGCCATCGTCGTTATTCCATTAAACTGCTGTCTCTCCATATACATGCTTGTGCTGGAAGAAGCAAGAGATGTGAAAAATATGAGCAAAAGGGGCAGACAAAGGCTACAATATACTAAACTGATTGTAGAAGGTAGTGCAAAATATTAACATAACATAACATAACAAAATAAAATCTGGAGGAGAGATACAAAACTAGTCGAAAGCAGTTGATTTAAATAATAATACACACATCAAAAAAAAGTTTTTAATCACCACAGTTCCCAGAACTACTGACTGTGGATATTGGGCCACAGACACAGACCCTTTGACTGTTCAGAGATGTCACTAAACCCGCCCAAAGATGTAAACAACCATGCATGAGCAGCGCCTGTTAGACGGAGGGGATCCAACAGCTGATCAGTTTGTCATTCCACCAGGACGGAGGTACACGGCTCATGTTTTCTGCAGTTAACCATGCCTAGACGGTCAATACCGCGATTCCATCGCGTCCGCATTGTTACTTTGTGCCAGGAAGAGCTCTCAAAAATTGTCCAGGCGTCTCGGAGTGAATGAAAGCGATGTTGTTCGGACATGGAACACATACAGAGGGACAGGGACTGCCGATGACATGCCTCGCTCAGGCCACCCAAGGGCTACTACCGCTGTAGATGACCGCTATATGCGGATTATGGCTCGGACGAACACTGACAGCAAAGCCACCATGTCGAATAATGCTTTTCGTGCAGCCAGAGGACGTCGTGTTACGACTCAAACTGTGAGCAATAGGCTGCATGATGCGAAACTTCACTTCCGAAGTCCATGGCGAAGTCCATCTTTGCAACCACGACACCAGCGCAGTACAGATGGGCACCACAACACGCCTAATGGACCCCTCAGGATTGGCATGACGTACTCTTCACCGATGAGTGTCGAATCTGGCTTCAACCAGACAATCGTCGGAGACGTGTTTGCAGACAATCCGGTCAGGCTGAACGCCTTAGACACACTCGCCAACGAGAGCAGCAAGGAGTATTTATTACCACAAGTTTATTACAACACGTTACCTGAAAATTGAATCAATCTGGATGAACTTCCTATAAATACACTACTGGCCATTAAAATTGCTATACCAAGAAGAAGTGCAGATGAGAAACGGGTATTCATTGGACAAATATATTGTACTAGAACTGACATGTGATTACATTTTCACGCAGTTTGGGTACATAGATTCTGAGAAATCACTACCCAGAACAACCACCTCTGGCCGTAATAACGGCACTGATACGCCTGGGCATTGAGTCAAAAAGAGCTTTGGATGGCGTATACAGGAACAGCTACCCATGCAGCTTCAACACGATACCACAGTTCATCAAGAGTAGTGACTGGCGTATTGTGACGAGCCAGTTGCTCGGCCACCATTGACCAGACGTTTTCAATTGGTGAGAGATCTGCAGAATGTGCTGGCCAAAGCAGCAGTCGAACATTTTCTGTATCCAGAAAGGCCCGTACAGGACCTGCAACATGCGGTCGTGCATTAGCCTGCTGAAATGTGGGGTTTCGCAGGGATCGAATGACGGGTAGAGCCACGGGTCGTAACACATCTGAAATGTAACGTCCACTGTTCAAAGTGCCGTCAATGCGAACAAGAGTTGACCGAGGCGTGTAACCAATGGCACCCCATACCATCACGCCGGGTGTTACGCCAGTATGGCGATGACGAATACACGCTTTCAATGTGCGTTCACTGCGATGTTGCCAAGCACGGATGCGACCATCATGATGCTGTAAACAGAACCTGGATTCATCCGAAAAAATGACGTTTTGCCATTCGTGTACCCAGGTTCGTCGTTGAATACACCAACGCAGGCGCTCCTGTCTGCGATGCAGCGTCAAGGGTAACCGCAGCCATGGTCTCCGAGCTGATAGCCCATGTTGCTGTAAATGTCGTCGAACTGTTCGTGCAGATGGTTGTTGTCTTGCAAACGTCCCCATCTGTTGACTCAGGGATCGAGAGGTGGCTGCACGATCCGTTACAGCCATGCGGATAAGATGCCTGTCATCTCGACTGCTAGTGATACGAGACCGTTGGGATCCAGCACGGCGTTCCGTATTACCCTCCTGAACCCACCGATTCCATATTCTGCCAACCGTCATTGGATCTCGACCAGCGAGCAGCAATTTCGCGATATGATAAACCGCAATCGCGATAGGCTACAATTCGACCTTTATCAAAGTCGAAAACGTGATGGTACGCGTTTCTCCTCCTTACACGAGGCATCACGGCAACGTTTCACCAGGAAACGCCGGTCAACTGCTGTTTGTGTATGAGAAAGTGGTTGGAAACTTTCCTCATGTCAGCACGTTGTAGTTGTCGCCACCGGCACCAGCTTTGTGTGAATGCCCTGAAAAGCTAATCATTTTCATATCACAGCATCTTCTTGCTGTCGGTTAAATTTCGCGTCTGTAGCACGTCATCTTCGTAGTGTAGCAATTTTAATGGCCAGTAGTGTAAAAACTTAGTCAGGAGACTAGCTTTTATGCTACTAGAGACAATATTTGCTTGCCGGGCTTACGGACCCGGCATCTAGTCAGAAGGTTAGATGTTTTATTCTAAACGAGAGGAAATATTCTGTTCAAAGCTGTGTTGCATCAGAAAGGCTGTACGAGATAACAGTCGGTTTTTGTGTGGGAACGTTATCCTTTCCAGACATCAGTAATTATCAGTGTTAATTGTTCGTGGCTACTACCATTCCTTTGCGTGCATTGTAATCCTTGTACAGAAATGTTAGATGTCAATATCAGAAGATGACTGTGTAATACATTCTGCTTTCACGTCAACTTGTAATCATGTATTTGTTGTGTCGTGATAAACGAACATTGTGGATGTCCCATGTTCAACGTCTGAGGCGTGTCTGTAGTCCGTGTGTGCACCGTCGCCGTCCGTCCGTGTTGTTACTGTGTGCAGTGACAGCGTCCGCTGGAATTTCCTGTGCTTGTGCTGTCCGCCGTCCACTCGCCTTCCGTCGAAAAGCAGGTAAGTTGATTTGCATCTTCGCATCCTTAGTGCTTATTAACTGTAATGTAATTCTTCTTCTATCTACACTCCTGGAAATGGAAAAAAGAACACATTGACACCGGTGTGTCAGACCCATTATACTTGCTCCGGACACTGCGAGAGGGCTGTACAAGCAATGATCACATGCACGGCACAGCGGACACACCAGGAACCGCGGTGTTGGCCGTCGAATGGCGCTAGCTGCGCAGCATTTGTGCACCGCCGCTGTCAGTGTCAGCCAGTTTGCCGTGGCATACGGAGCTCCATCGTAGTCTTTAACACTGGTAGCATGCCGCGACAGCGTGGACGTGAACCGTATGTGCAGTTGACGGACTTTGAGCGAGGGCGTATAGTGGGCATGCGGGAGGCCGGGTGGACGTACCGCCGAATTGCTCAACACGAGGGGCGTGAGGTCTCCGCAGTACATCGATGTTGTCGCCAGTGGTCGGCGGAAGGTGCACGTGCCCGTCGACCTGGGACCGGACCGCAGCGACGCACGGATGCACGCCAAGACCGTAGGATCCTACGCAGTGCCGTAGGGGACCGCACCGCCACTTCCCAGCAAATTAGGGACACTGTTGCTCCTGGGGTATCGGCGAGGACCATTCGCAACCGTCTCCATGAAGCTGGGCTACGGTCCCGCACACCGTTAGGCCGTCTTCCGCTCACGCCCCAACATCGTGCAGCCCGCCTCCAGTGGTGTCGCGACAGGCGTGAATGGAGGGACGAATGGAGACGTGTCGTCTTCAGCGATGAGAGTCGCTTCTGCCTTGGTGCCAATGATGGTCGTATGCGTGTTTGGCGCCGTGCAGGTGAGCGCCACAGTCAGGACTGCATACGACCGAGGCACACAGGGCCAACACCCGGCATCATGGTGTGGGGAGCGATCTCCTACACTGGCCGTACACCACTGGTGATCGTCGAGGGGACACTGAATAGTGCACGGTACATCCAAACCGTCATCGAACCCATCGTTCTACCATTCCTAGACCGGCAAGGGAACTTGCTGTTCCAACAGGACAATGCACGTCCGCATGTATCCCGTGCCACCCAACGTGCTCTAGAAGGTGTAAGTCAACTACCCTGGCCAGCAAGATCTCCGGATCTGTCCCCCATTGAGCATGTTTGGGACTGGATGAAGCGTCGTCTCACGCGGTCTGCACGTCCAGCACGAACGCTGGTCCAACTGAGGCGCCAGGTGGAAATGGCATGGCAAGCCGTTCCACAGGACTACATCCAGCATCTCTACGATCGTCTCCATGGGAGAATAGCAGCCTGCATTGCTGCGAAAGGTGGATATACACTGTACTAGTGCCGACATTGTGCATGCTCTGTTGCCTGTGTCTATGTGCCTGTGGTTCTGTCAGTGTGATCATGTGATGTATCTGACCCCAGGAATGTGTCAATAAAGTTTCCCCTTCCTGGGACAATGAATTCACGATGTTCTTATTTCAATTTCCAGGAGTGTATTTACTATAGATTTATATCTCAGAATGGCACACCAATGCGTGTGTTAGCTGATGCTGCTGTAAATGTTATTTTCGCGATCATCATAGAAACTTTAAGGGATGAGAGAAAAGGGAAAATACACTCATGCTCATAAATTAAGCATAATGCTGGTACATGCCGAAACAATGCTCTGGTGGGCGGTTTGCAAGTTTAAATCACCTCGGGGTATGACCATGCGGTGTATTTGACCTGCGCTCTTCGCACGGTGGCGCTGGCAGCAATCCACATACGCAGAGGTGTGTTGGTGCATGTCAGAGTACGGTGCAGCGAGTAACTGTGCAGACGTTTTCAGACGTTCTAATGGTGACTGTGTGTTGAAAATGGCTCAAAGAACACATATTGATGACGTTATGAAGGGTAGGATACTACGGCGACTGGAGACTGGTCAAACACAACAGGTCGTAGCACGGGTCCTCCGTGTGCCACAAAGTGTGATCTCAAGATTATTGCAACGATTCCAGCAGACAGGAAACGTGTCCAGGCGCTACAGTACGGGACGTCCACAGTGTACACCACCACAAGAAGACCGATATCTCACCATCAGTGCCCGCAGACGGTCACGGAGTACTGCAGGTAGCCTTTCTCGGGACCTTACCGCAGCCACTGGAACAGTTCTCTCCAGACACACAATCTACAACCGACTGAACAGACATGGTTTATTCACCCTGAGACCTGCAAGGTGCATTCCACGGACCCCTGGTCGCAGGAGAGCCCGTAAAGCCTGGTGTCAGGAACACAGTACATGGTCATTGGAACAGTGATCCCAGGTTATGTTCACGGACGAATCCAGGTATAGTCTGAACAGTGATTCTCACCGGGTTTTCATCTGGAGTGAACCAGGAACCAGATACTAACCCCTTAATGTCCTTGAAAGGGACCTGTATGGAGGTCGTGGTTTGATGGTGTGGGGTGGGATTATGACTGGTGCACGTGCACCCCTGCATGTTTTTGACAGAGGAACTGTAACAGGTCAGGTGTATCGGGACATAATTTGCACCAGTATGTCCGCCTCTTCAGGTGTGCAGTGGGTTCAACCTTCCTCCTGATGGATGATAACGCACGGCCCCACCGACCTGCTATCGTGGAGGAGTACCCTGAAACAGAAGATATCAGGCGAATGGAGTGGCTTGCCTGTTTTCCTGACCTAAACCCCATCGAGCCCGTCTGGGATGCTCTCGGTCGACGTATCGCTGCCCGCCTTCAAACCCCTAGGACACTTCAGGGGCTCCGTCAGGCACCGGTGCAAGAATGGGAGGCTATACCCCAGCAGCTGCTCGACCACCTGATCCAGAGTAAGCCAACCCGTTGTGCGGCCTGCGGCCTGTGTACGTGTGCGTGGTGATCATATCCCGTGTTGATGTCGGGGTACATGCGCAGGAAACAGTGGCGTTTTGTAGCACATGTGTTTCTGGACGGTTTTCTCAACTTATGACCAATACCGTGGACTTACAGATCTGTGTCGTGTGTTCCCTATGTGCCTATGCTATTAGCGCCAGTTTTGAGTGGCGCCACATCCTGTAATTATCCTCAATTTATGAGCATGAGTGTATATTACTGTGAGTAATGGAATTACTCACGTATTGAACTGAAAGCGACGAAGCCAAGCGTGTATGATAACTGTGGCTGTGAAATATGTGAACTTACAAATCGATGTTTCTATGAAGTTGTAAACTGATTTCGTAAGTGCTCATTGTCTAATATTAGAGGTTATGTAAACTCTACTAACATGGAGACGCAAATCATGACGGATAGTAGTAGGAACTAAACTGAAGATGGAGAGGTGTGTGCTCGTGCATTGTCGGTGTTGATATAACGGTCTGCAAGAATGTAGTCCATGTTTGCAGGTAGAAATGTACAGTCACCATCTCGACTTAGAACCGGTGTTTTAGTTGACTGAGAAATTAGTAAGTGTGATTTTCGTCAACGAACCAGCAAGCTCAGGGAAACTGAAAGGTTGCATAGTGTCAAGTACCCACCTAGGAGTGATCTGGCGTATACCATACATCCAAGACTGTTCCTACGGCCACAAGGGAAGTGATAAGACTATACAACGTTAGCCAAGGACAACAAAGACTTAGAAGAAGCAATTCATGCTCGAATGAATGAGAAGCCTTCGATCGGTTGCACGTGATGGGCCGCACATTCTGAAAAGCAGTATGGGAATTGGGGCTACAGCCCTGACATCCTAAGGAAGTGCAAGACGCGTTTTCCGGAGGCCAGCAGATGAAATCACTGTCCGAGGAGGAAATCCAGATTTAGGTTTTCCGTGATTTTCCTAATTCATGTAAAGCGAAACGTGTACGGTTCCTACGAAATACCATGGCCGATTAGCTGTCCTAGCCGTCGCCAACTGCGTATGTGTTCCATCTACAATGACCTCCTTATAGACGAGACGTTGATGTCTCGCTTCCTTCCTTCATGAACACCTGTGTCAGACGTGCTCTGAAAGGTGGAGAGAGAGGAAGTTGTTTTCGTAGCTAGCCTGGTCATCTGATGTGACGCCGCTCCCATCACTTCTTGTGGACACAGGGGAAAAGTCACTTTGCGATAGACGTGTCAGGTCTGAAGAGGATGTCATGAGAGGAATGCTCGCTGCCTGTAACATCATCCCAGCGACGTCGAGATTGTCAAATGGACATAAGTGAACTTTGTGCGAAGATATGAAGCCTATGTATCACCTGCGGGATGCTAATCTCAATTGCTGTTGTGAATGTAAGAGGGTCACTCCAAAAGAAATGCACAATACCTTTTTTTCAGAACTCCAGTTTTTGTTCACATCTTTGCTATTCACGGAAATCATAGCAACATTCTTCCCGTTTATACTGAAATTCAGTTCAACTTGTTTCCGCAAGTGGCGCTGCCGTAGCACTCCATTAAAATGGCTGCTGCACTTGTTGTTAGTCTAAAGCGACGAGCCAGTATGGAGTATTGTTGTGAGAACGAGACAGTGTCAAACATTCACAAGAGATCCAGGAAGGTGCACAAGGATGACGCCGCTGATCGTAGTATTGTCGGCCGTCGGATAAGCGGAAAATCTGCTGAGAGGAGGCACGCCAATACTCGGGACCTCCGAGTACGCAGATAACATGCAACGTCTTTGCAACCTCTTTTTGGCCGATCATAACAGTGAACGAACTGTCAATCCGTGGGGGACTGGAGAGATGAATGTGTGCGGAATATTGAGACATTAGAAGCTGAAAAATGTCTGCACCGTGTGGGTTCTGAGAATGTTGGCAGACCCTCTCAAAGAAACAGTGAATACAGTGTGCAGCAAACTTTTGGAACAGTGCAAGACTTGTGACAGGAAATGAAACCTGACTGTATCACTTTGAACTGGAAACGAAAAAGCAACCTATGGAATGACATCATGCAAATTCGCCGAAGTAGAAGAAATTCAAAATTTAGCAGGAAATGTGATGGCTACTGGGTTTTTTATTTCATAAGAACTATTGCTTCTGGAGGTCATGCCCCACGGAACCACTATCAATTCTGAGGCGTATGTCTCAACGCTTAAAAAATTTCATTAACGTGTCACGTATGACGATATCGGAAAAACTGCGATGTTCTGCAATTTCATGATAACATGTCGGTGAGAAAAGCACCCCTGAGATCATAAAGCATAGGTCGACAACACAGAAACGTCTACCCCACGGCTCTAGCCTGGCTCTATGTGACTGAATCCTCTCTTGTAAATTGAAGGAATCCCTACATGGAACGAGACTTGAAGATGACGACTCCTTTATGCAGCATACTAAACAGTGGCACAAGCCGCTAGTCCTTACATACGCCGTAAAGGCATACAGACCTTAGTTCCACGGTACCGTTGTTCAGTTGACATTGACCAATATTATATGGTAAAATGACATTTTATGTCTCAATAACATATCAATATGCTCTAAAAGACCTTCCATTAGAACTACTGATAGCCCTGAAAAAACCCTACCATCTGGGGAGCAAGATGTATGAGATTTCAAGAAGAATATAATAATTCCAATCCTAAAGGAAGCAGGTGTTGACAGATGTGAAAATTGCCGAACTATCACTTTAACAAGTTACGGCTGCAAAATACTAATGCGAATTCTTTACAGACGATGGAAAAACTGGTAGAAGCCGACTTCGGGGAAGATCACTTTGGATTCCGTAGAAATGTTGGAACATGTGAGGCAATACTGACCCTGCGATTAAAGAAAGGCAAACCTACATTTCTAGAATTTGTAGACTTAGAGAAAGCTTTCGACAATGTTGACTGGAATACTCTCAAATTCTAAAGGTGGTAGGGTTAAAATACAGGGAGCGAAAGGCTATTTACAATTTGTACAGAAACCAGATAGCAGTTATAAGAGTCGAGGGGCATGAAAGGGAAGCAGTGGTTGGGAAGGGAGTGAAACAGTGTTGTAGCCTATCCCCGACGTTATTCAATCTTTATATTGAGCTAGTAGTAAAGGAAACAAAAGAAAAATTCGGAGTATGAATTAAAACCCACGGAGAAGAAATAAAAACTTTGAGGTTCGCCGATGACTTTGTAATTCTGTCAGAGACAGCAAAGGACATGGAAGAGCAGTTGAATGGAATGGACAATGTCTTGAAAGGAGGATATAAGATGAACATTAACAAAAGCAAAACGAGTATAATGTAATGCAGTCGAATTAAGTCAGGTGATGCTGAGGGAATTAGATTAGGAGATGAGACACTTGTAGTAGTAAATGAGTTTTGCCATTTGGGGAGAAAAATAACTAATGATTGTCGAAGTAGAGAGGATATAAAATGTAGACTGACAATGGCAAGAAAAACGTTTCTGAAGAAGAGAAATTTGTTAACATCGAGTATAGATTTATGTGTGGAAGTCCTTTCTGGAAGTATTTGTATGGAGTGTAGCCATGTATGGAAGTGAAACATGGACCATAAATAGTTTAGACAAAAAGAGAATAGATGCTTTAGAAATGTGGTGCTACAGAATAATGCTGAAGATTAGATGGGTAGATGACATAACTAATGAGGAGGTACTGAATAGAATTGGGGAGAAGTGAAATTTGTGGCACAACTAGACTAGAAGAAGGGATCGGTTGGTAGGTCGTGTTCTGAGGCATCAAGGGTTACCAGTTTAATACGTGGGGGAGGGGGGCAGCGTGGAGAGTAAAAATCGTAGAGAGAGACCAAGAGATGACTACACCAAGCAGCCTCAGAAGAATATAGGTTGCAGTAGGTACTGGAAGATGAAGCAGCTCGCACAGGATGGAGAGCTGCATCAAACCATTCTCAGGACTGAAGACCACAACAACAAACAACATGCAGTAAAAATATCAAAGATATGGATTACAAATCGAATGTTCAAAAAATATTGTCCATTTCCTCTGGACTGACTCAAGAGACGCCCAGGGAAGTATGATAGGACTGTTCTTGTTCTCTGCATGCATAAACGATATGACGGATGTGGTGAGCAGCAATCTGCGACTGTTTACTGATGAAGCTGTCGTTTACGTGCAAATGTCATCGTTTGGGGACTGAAGAAAGATACAGGATAAGTTGGACAGAATCACTATCTGATATAATGGATGACTGCTTGCTCTTAGTGCAGAAAGACATAAGCTAATTCAGGTCAATGAGAAAAACAATTATGTAACGTTTGATTACAGTGTTGGTGGTGTGCCGCTTGACACAGTCACTTCGATTAAATATGTAGGCGTAATGGTGCAAAAAGATATGAAATGGAGCGAGCATGTAAGGTCGGTAGTAGGAAAGGCGAATGGTCGGACGGTTGACTTCGGTTTATTCTAGGAAAGAGGAAAGTGTAGCGCATCTGTAAAGGAGACTGTGTGTAGAACACTTCTTTGACCCATCCTTGGATACTGCTAGAGCATTTGGGATTCCCACCAGGTCGGATTAAAGGAAGAGATCGAAGCAATTCAGAGACGTGCTGCAAGATTTGCTACCGGTGTGTCTAAACAAAACTTGAGCGTTACAGAAATGCTCCGTGAACACGAATTGGAAATCCTGGAGGGGAAACAACATGCTTTTCGTGGGACGTTATTTGCGACAGATTGCAGAACGATTCTGCTGCCACCAACGTGTATCTCGCAAAAGTATCGCCAAGTCAGTATAGGAGAGGCATACAAAGAGTCGTTTTTCCCTTGCCCCATTTGCAAGTGGAACAGGAAGAGCAGCGACTAGCAGCGGTACGAGGCACTTTCCGCCATGGACTGTTTGGTGGTTTGCTGAGCGTGTGATTAGGTGTAGATGCAGACGAGGGGACTCGCAGCCGATGCTGAGAATCATCCAAGTAAATACAAATCAGCGCTCTGCTTATGTCGCTACACAGTCTAATAACTGGATACCAGGCAGCGACCACAACAACGCTCGCAGTACCTGAAGAAAGCAGCTGCTGTATCTGATGAAATGGGCCCCACCTGAAACAGAACAAAAGAAAATTAAGCAAAAATGGCAGTTGAGGTAGTCTGCGAAATAAAGAACAAATACGGTAGCCCTCTGCGTTCCCGAAAGTGACTCTACTGAAAATCGCAATGTAAGATTGAAGTTTCCCAGAGATAATTACTTCTGCCTGTGCTCAACTGTGACTCTTTTCACGCTAATTTACTTTCCAACAGGTTTCCTTAGTTCTGTTCTAGAGCAAGGTAGAATTCTTCAATCAAAATGTGGTGTATATCTTCTGCGATCATTTTCATTCTTGTGCGAAGTCACTGATGACTTGGCTATGAATTGGATACTGAACCTATTCCAACGACAAATTTGAACTCTTGGATGGTAAATGTATTTTCGGGTCAAATTTACTCTTAAACTTTACTTAATTGGATAGCCATTTCATATTTATTTTTCTTTAAAGATTCACCACGCACATCACTTAGAGCACTTCATTAGTTACTATGGGTTTTTAAATAAAGTTCATTTGCTTACTCAATAAAAATTAATCAGTTGCTATTACGCTGAAAACATCCAGCAGAATAAATAGATCGCATGAATTATATGATAAGCCAATCCCGGTCGCACCGAAGTGCCATAATAAAACTAATGTTTATTCTACATGTCTGAGACACAGTACAAAAGATTTTCCACATCCGAAACAGAAAAAATGAATTTTGCTTGCAATTTCTTTGCTCGTCACTTGAATCTCTGTTGCTACGTAAGAAAGCAGACGATATGAAACTCGCTGCATCTCAAGTTAATTTGCACAGTCCCCTATAAAAAAGGAATATTTCAAATGAAAACAGTTTAATCCCAGTAGCTAATTATAAATCGCTTCTACAAGGATGAAAAGTGAATTTATTTCTCAAATAATCAGGCAGAAATAAATCTCCAATTTGAATACTAAAATCTCTGCGACAGTACAGAAAACATAATTTATTCGCCTTTACGTTGTCGTTTGGATTTATTAAGAATGTTCATATCGCCTAATAAACCGAGAGACAGTTGTTAATGTGATTATCTGTGAGCGAGCTGTTCTTTAATTTAATTTTGTTTGTTTCGAAACTCTGATTCGATCACAATTAGTCTTAATAGAAGCCTGAGCTGAAACGTGCTACTGGAATCAATATGCCCTCCATGCTGTTTTGCTTAGAATGTCAGTCAGTCACAAAAACGTGTTAACAGTCGAAACTAATTCGGGATACATGATAAATCTTGACGTTGTTACTGAAGATTAAGTGTTACTGAAAGACCTTTAATCTCATTTTAAAATCATGGAGAAATATATGTGCAGGATGTACTACATATCCTGAACACTCCAAATAGCAACAAAAAAGATACATCAAGCAAATTTTGTTTAGCTTCCAGGGTGACATTAACCAGCATGATTCCTTGTCTTGCACCTTTGATCATTACAAAGATATAAACAGGAGAATGTCGTTTTCCAGTTACAACCTGTATGTTTTATTCGGTAATCAAGACCTGTTCAAGAACGTGTCACAGTGTACCGTTCATGTAAACATGTTATTAAAAACAGAACAAACAGTTGGCTTTGACAGAGTGCAGGTACGTGGTAACGTAGCTCGTCCACTTGCTGGAGTTGGTAGTAAGCAAATGGAAACACAAGCAAAGTAAACATCAGTTAGCCACCTTCAGTTCAACCAGAATAAAAGAAAAGAAATGATGATGCAATTTTTAGTTACGGACAGCCTTTACTGTACACACCATATCGCTTAACGATACTACAGTACAGTACTACATGTACCCGCTTTGTAAATAAGAAAGCGAAGTTCCAGTTTCTGTTCTGCTAACTTACACTCTCAATAGATGAGTAGCATTTCACGTTTTCTTTGGTGGTGTAGGCCTACAATGTACTCACACAAACCATCAACTGAAAACGGTTGATTGAGTGACTAGTGCGCATTTCCCGTGTATTTCTATTTGTTTACTGTCAACTCCAACACGTGAACGAGTTATGTTATCCCGCGTACAAGCACTGTGTGCTAGTACAGGGCCGTCAAAGTCAGTTTTGGCTTGCGTTTCTAATAACGTCATGGTTACGTGAATGGTCCATTGTGATTATTTTGGAACAGGTCTTGAGCAAAGGAAGTAGATTACTAAACAAAAAATAAAGGGTGCTGCTTAAAATCGACGTACGGCTGTTCAAATCTTCGTAACGATCAAAGATGCAAGAAAAGCAGTCATGCTGGTTAAAGTAGGCCTAATAACTAAACAACACTGTCTTCATACTTTTTTTAATTTTGTTTCTGGACAAAAAGTTATTTGGGGTGTTCAGCATAAAGGGGAGACCCTACATCAGGGGCGGGCAGGAATTCTGCACGTGTGCGGTGCACATGCACGTGTGCAGTTAACAGGTGTTCTGCGTGCACACAGGGGCAAGCTGGCCACCCGCTTCTCACCCCTCCCCACCATACCGTCTCTCCGCTTCTTCCTCTGTAATGCGTTTTGTTTTCTGGCCTGCTTTATTAAATGAAGGAATAAGGTTAGTAGGAGTGCTTGACAGAAATTATGGTTTGAAAGAGTACCTATTACCTACGATACGTTTTATTTATTATCACAGGTGGAGTTTACAATACGTTTAATGTCTGGAACAAAATTTCTACATACAGACAAACGCAAACAGTTACGTAAATTTTCATTACTGATGTTTGCACTTAACCGAGACTTATTAATTTTCATAACAGAAAAAAATCTCTCACAAAAGTATGTCAAGCCCAACATTGACTATCTTCATGGCTTCACGATGGAGACGAGGAAACTCTTGCTGTGGAAATTCGTGATAAAAATCTATTACACGTCTTGCCAAAAGGAACTTGTCTCTCAGACGAGAATTACACTGTAGATCTATTAATTCCATTTGCAAACTGAGATGAATATCATCTACAGAAACCAGATTCTCTCGAGAACTATTCAAAACCTTGGGATAAGTAAGACATATCCCCAAATCGCTTGAGAAATTCCTCTTTTATTGCACTAAGAACGGCAACATACTGAAATTTATTATAATGGCGTTCAATATTAAACTTCCGCTCACCAGCGACAATACTGTCACATATTATACATTTCCAATTTTCACGTTTTTCCACAGAGAACAAATGATTCTCCCATTCCTTTTTAAAAGATAGCAGATCTCCAATTCTCCGTTTCCTTCACTCACCCTGCATTTTCCGGTTATTGAAATACAACGTTCACTACGTAGTGGTCGCTTCGCTTCAACGTCCGCAGCTTAGCCTGGTACTACACTGCCGCAACCTGCAGGCTGTCGCCACTGTCCCGTTCGACGATTGCACGCGAGCAGCACACGTGCAGCGCTGTGTGCTCATGAGCCGCGTGCAGCGTTTGCCCGCCTCTGCCCTACATGTATTTGTATGTTCTATCATTGGTACGCTCTCGAACAAAATTCAGTATTGTTAATTTGTATCATCAACAGTTTCAAAAATGGTTCACCTACATGGAAACACAACTACATCAAATTAATGCAATCATATTTTTTTGCTTTAAATGAACTCTCGGACACAGAGAAAATAAGGGACCAAACAGCAAAGCCCACTGCGGAAGGAAGTTATACTACGAGTGGACATTCCACTGCAGAGAGGTGTGTGAATCTCAGTGAATCCAACAGGTAGGCCGGGCTGGCGTCCCGCGCCTGCAGTGTGAACTGCCGGCTTAACGAGGCCTCTGAATTATTACTGGCGACACGCCCAGCCCCTTGCTGCCTGCCTTAACGAGCCACGTCACGGCGAAGGCGATCGCGTGCTCAGGTCAGAGGCACACACGCGTCGCCGGTCGAGTTCCAGTCCCTAACACAACGTGTTTTCTCACAGTAGAGAACAGTGTGCTTTAAGTATAATGTAATGCGAGTAAACAGATGGAAAACTTGGAAATTAACTTGTCTGTAATGCCACCGAGCAATCACTAGAGCCATTCGCAACCATCAGATATCCACAGGATGCAAAGGGGAACCGACCATATTTATAAAGATGTAGGAAGACAGGTGTCCAATTAGGCTTCATTGAAACAACTTCTGACGATGAGATTATAGTAGCTCCAAAATTAGATTACAGAAGTATAATCATCCCACGATTATAGCTCGTCACTAGTGGCCGTTGCCCGTCAAATGATTGTCTGTCCTCAGAATAGACAAGACAAAGAAAGGCTTCGTTCTAAGGAGATACTGTTACAAAACGAGATCATAATTTGCGTGAATCTATTAATGATTATGGCAGCCATTCCCTATTCCCTCAACTCTATGATGAGGTCGAAATTCGTTGCATTTTTCACGTTTATGGAAGATAAATGCGAAAATCATTTAGTTTAATAGAAGCAAGGCTGGCATAACTTGATGTGAAGCGATAAACGGGAAACACCTTGAGAGACAGAATTAATTAATTATTTATCCACCAGTTTCCCTGGAACTATGAGAGCAAAAGCTACTTGGTCATGGAAGGAGTCAGTATATAGTTTACAGAATTTTGAATAGAAAATTATTTATAAACAAAGAATTAAGGAATTGGTGAAACAGGAAAAAATTGAAAGAGAACGAACGAATAAATAACAGATTTCACACAGAAGTTCTCATCTTCTGTGAGGCATTCCTGAAAACAAACTGCGAATCTGATAGCAAATTAGCAAATTATATGTTCTGAGTTGTGCTACTACACTCCTACACACTGCTTTCTCACACATTTTTGTAAACACTGGAAACAAAGAAATAGGTTGGAAATCATCTATAGTCTCTCTCCTACCCTTCTCACTAACTAGTATTTCAGTCTGACAGGAAACTGATTTCACCTGAGGATAAAAATTTCTCAAGTGACTGAGTAAACATCAAATTTCTGGTGCACTGATCTTAATAAGCTTACATGAAATTTCATCGTACCTACGGTAATTTTTTTAATGACGCATAATGGTTTCACTTTCATCCTTCAGCTGTCTGTCATGTACCTGTCTCGGAACATCTGCTATCATAAGATTCCCATATTTACCTGAGATGCAAGTCTAAGAAACTTCTTGCTGAGTGAAAGAACCAATTAATAGTCATAGAAACTGCATAGAAAATTCCTGTTAGTAACGTACGATCGTTCTATAGCGCCGGACTATGAACACATGTACCTTTCGCTCTTTTCAAGTTAAACATAGTAAGACTTAAAAGTGTTATTAACAACTTTAACTTGATATTGAATTAGTCCCACGACATAAATCAGGCAACGATTATAAACGTACATTACTAATAACAACTTCATGAGATATTCATTACGTAATTATTCCATGATTATTTTCTAAGTCACATAACGCCTATTCTTTGGCATGTCTTTCATTAGCATACATATCGCAAATTAAGTGTCTGTAAAAGAGAGTTTTAAATGAAGCTACTAAAATTAAAACAATAGGCTGTAATTGAGAAATTTCTTCTGTTACAGGTGCTGATTACTCCGTTAACGAGCTAGATACACTGAAGGCTATCTTCCAGCACTCCAGGAAAGAATCTACCAGTCATCACAACAGTGATTCTTCAGGCGTTGATCACAAAGGAAGTGAAAATATGGTTAGAAGTATTGATTCAATAGGAGGAGGGAATCTGGTGAGAAATATTGACCCAATTGGGGGAGGGAATCTTCCCAGAAACATTGACCCTATTGGTGGTGGAAATCTCCCCAGAAATATTGATTCTATTGGAGGTGGACATCTAGTCAGAAATATCGATTCAATTGGAGGTGGAAACCTTGTTAGAAACATTGATTCCATTGGTGGGGGAAACTTAATGAGAAATATTGATTCACTTGGTGGAGGAAATCTAGTAAGGAACATTGATTCCATTGGAGGCGGGAATTTAGTGAGGAACATTGACTCTATTGGTGGTGGGAATCTGGTAAGGACAATTGATCGTATTGGCGGTGGACATCTCATTAGAAATATTGATTCAATTGGAGGTGGAAATCTCCCAAGAAACATTGACTCCATTGGAGGTGGAAATCTAGTCAGAAACATTGATTCCATTGGGGGTGGGAATCTAGTCAGAAATATTGATTCCATTGGGGGTGGAAATTTAGTCAGAAACATTGATTCCATTGGTGGTGGAAATCTGGTTAGGGCCATTGATCGTATTGGAGGTGGACATCTCCTAAGAAATATTGATTCCATTGGGGGTGGAAACCTAGTCAGAAACATTGATTCCATTGGAGGTGGGAATATAGTTAGAAACATAGATTCTATTGGGGGCGGAAATTTAGTCAGAAACATTGATTCCATTGGTGGTGGGAATCTGGTTAGAACCATTGATCGTATTGGAGGTGGACATCTCCTAAGAAATATTGATTCTATTGGTGGTGGAAATCTAGTCAGAAATATTGATTCCATTGGGGATGGGAACCTAGTCAGAAACATTGATTCCATTGGAGGTGGGAATATAGTTAGAAACATAGATTCTATTGGGGGCGGAAATTTAGTCAGAAACATTGATTCCATTGGTGGTGGAAATCTGGTTAGAACCATTGATCGTATTGGAGGTGGACATCTCCTAAGAAATATTGATTCTATTGGTGGTGGAAATCTAGTCAGAAATATTGATTCCATTGGGGGTGGGAACCTAGTCAGAAACATTGATTCCATTGGAGGTGGGAATATAGTTAGAAACATAGATTCTATTGGGGGCGGAAATTTAGTCAGAAACATTGATTCCATTGGTGGTGGAAATCTGGTTAGAACCATTGATCGTATTGGAGGTGGACATCTCCTACGAAATATTGATTCCATTGGAGAAATAGTGAGAAATATTGATTCGATTGGTGGAGGAAATCTTGTCAAACGATCTGAATAGCTCTTTATCGTATTGCAGACTGTAGTCTTGAGAAAAACTTTTAACGCCTCATGTTTTGCTTCAAATATAATTTATTAAATAATGTAATAGTTTTGAGTAACATAAAATTATTTGTGATTTTATTTATTTATGTCTGAATATCAATCAAAGCAATAAAGTTCACATGTTCCAGAAAAAAGTTCATTTTTCTTTGTTCTGTCGTTTCCATTTACAGGTACCAACACAAGAGACTGCCTAAAACGATCTTCATAGAAATCAAAGTACGCAATAGTAAAGGTTGTAGACTGAGAAGTCGATTAATACCATTAGGAAAGATATTTCAGTGATGGTTATAAGTTGCTGGTAAGTAGAAGCCAAAATGCTCGTGTGCACTTACTAACGGATTTTGATTATTATCAACGATGGACACATATCGGATATTTATGGCTCATATTCCTATCACTGTGACATACGACAGCTTCTGTTCAACAAAGTGACATTTGAGAAAAATGAAGTGAACTATTTAAAGGCATGGACCCATATCGGCTGTGTATGGTTCATATTTCTATCACTATGACATGTAGCAGCTTCCATTCCACTGCGTAACAAGTTACGAAAACACAGTGAACTATTTTAAAGGTACTGCGTTAGTGTGTAAGACTCACGTGGTTCCAGTTACAGAGCATATTACACTTTGTTACAAGGGAAATTCCGAATCCACAAATAACACCTTAACTTTAGATTTTATTTTCCACGATAGAGAACAATTCGTTTATCGACAAACGACTAGCCAATCTGCGATCGAGATTTGCTTTCTTGAAGTGAAACATGTTTCCTCACGTGGATGTCAATGACAGTGACAGCTTTGCATTTGGTGCATGGAATAGCGCTTCCGCCGTTATCTGTATGCTGTTACTGTGTTCGGTGTGCGCCTGCTGCCATTTGGAGTTACGGGTGTTTCATTGTGCAACCATCCAATCTGAACCGTTCTGAGAATTCGAACGTTGAGAGACCGTGTATCTTTAATTACATTTTTTTTTTTTTTTTTGTCATCAGTCTATTGACTGGTTTGATGCGGCCCGCCACGAATTCCTTTCCTGTGCTAACCTCTTCATCTCAGAGTAGCACTTGCAACCTACGTCCTCAATTATTTGCTTGACGTATTCCAATCTCTGTCTTCCTCTATAGTTTTTGCCCTCTACGGCTCCCTCTAGTACCATGGAAGTCATTCCCTCATGTCTTAGCAGATGTCCTATCATCCTGTCCCTTCTCCTTATTAGTGTTTTCCACATATTCCTTTTCTCTACGTTTCTGCGTAGAACCTTCTCATTCCTTACCTTATCAGTCCACCTAATTTTCAACATTCGTCTATAGCACCACATCTCAAATGCTTCGATTCTCTTCTGTTCCGGTTTTCCCACAGTCCATGTTTCACTACCATACAATGCTGTACTCCAGACGTACATCCTCAGAAATTTCTTCCTCAAATTAAGGCCGGTATTTGATATTAGTAGACTTCTCTTTGCCAGAAATGCCTTTTTTGCCATAGCGAGTCTGCTTTTGATGTACTCCTTGCTCCGTCCGTCATTCGTTATTTTACTGCCTAGGTAGCAGAATTCCTTAACTTCATTGACTTCGTGACCATTAAACCTGATGTTAAGATTCTCGCTGTTCTCATTTCTACTACTTCTCATTACCTTCGTCTTTCTCCGATTTACTCTCAAACCATACTGTGTACTCATTAGACTGTTTATTCCGTTCAGCAAATCATTTAATTCTTCGTCACTTTCACCCAGGATAGCAATGTCATCGTATCATTGATATCCTTTCACCTTGTATTTTAATTCCACTCCTGAACCTTTCTTTTATTTCCATCATTGCTTCCTCGATGTACAGATTGAAGAGTAGGGGCGAAAGGCTACAGCCTTGTCTTACACCCTTCTTAATACGAGCACTTCGTTCTTGATCGTCCACTCTTATTATTCCCTCTTGGTTGTTGTACATATTGTATATGACCCGTGTCTCCCTATAGCTTACCCCTACTTTTTTCAGAATGTCGAACAGCTTGCACCATTTTATATTGTCGAACCCTTTTTCCAGGTCGACAAATCCTATGAAAGTGTCTTGATTTTTCTTTAGCCTTGCTTCTATTATTAGCCGTAACGTCAGAATTGCCTCCCTCGTCCCTTTACTTTTCCTAAAGCCAAACTAATCGTCACCTAGCGCATTCTCATTTTTCTTTTCCATTCTTCTGTACATTATTCTTGTAAGCAGCTTCGATGCATGAGCTGTTAAGCTGATTGTGCGATAATTCTCGCACTTGTCAGCTCTTTTCGTCTTCGGAATTGTGTGTATGATGCTTTTCCGAAAGTCAGATGGTATATCGCCAGACTCATATATTGTACACACCAACGTGAATAGTCGTTTTGTTACCACTTCCCCCAATGATTTTAGAAATTCTGATGGAATGTTATCTATCCCTTCTGCCTTATTTGACCGTAAGTCCTCCAAAGCTCTTTTAAATTCCGATTCTAATACTGGATCCCCTATCTCTTCTAAATCAACTCCTGTTTCTTCTTCTATCACATCAGACAAATCTTCACCCTCATAGAGGCTTTCAATGTATTCTTTCCACCTATCTGCTCTCTCCTCTGCATTTAACAGTGGAATTCCCGTTGCACTCTTAAAGTTACCACCGTTGCTTTTAATGTCACCAAAGGTTGTTTTGACTTTACTGTACGCTGAGTCTGTCCTTCCGACAATCATATCTATTTCGATGTCTTCACATTTTTCCTGCAGCCATGTCGTCTTAGCTTCCCTGCACTTCCTATGTATTTCATTCCTCAGCGACTTGTATTTCTGTATTCCTGATTTTCCCGGAACATGTTTGTACTTCCTCCTTTCGTCAATCAACTGAAGAATTTCTTCTGTTATCCATGGTTTCTTCGCAGCTACCTTCTTTGTACCTATGTTTTGCTTCCCAACTTCTGTGATGGCCCTTTTTAGAGATGTCCATTCCTCTTCAACTGTACTGCCTACTGCGCTGTTCCTTATTGCTGTATCTATAGCGTTAGTGAACTTCAAACGTATCTCGTCATTCCTTAGTACTTCCGTATCCCACTTCTTTGCGTGTTGATTCTTCCTGACTAATGTCTTGGACTTCAGCCTACTCTTCATCACTACTATATTGTGATCTGAGTCTATATCTGCTCCTGGGTATGCCTTACAATCCAGTATCTGATTTCGGAATCTCTGTCTGACCATGATGTAATCTAATTGAAATCTTCCCGTATCTCCCGGCCTTTTCCAAGTATACCTCCTCCTCTTGTGATTCTTGAACAGGGTATTCGCTATTACTAGCTGAAACTTGTTACAGAACTCAATTAGTCTTTCTCCTCTTTCATTCCTTGTCCCAAGCCCATATTGTCCTGTAACCTTTTCTTCTACTCCTTCCCTTACAACTGCATTCCAGTCGCCCATGACTATTGGATTTTCGTCCCCCTTTACATACTGCATTACCCTTTCAATATCTTCATACACTTCTTCTATCTGTTCATCTTCAGCTTGCGACGTCGGCATGTATACCTGAACTATCGTTGTCGGTGTTGGTCTGCTGTCGATTCTGATTAGAACAACCCAGTCACTGAACTGTTCACAGTAACACACCCTCTGCCCTACCTTCCTATTCATAACGAATCCTACACCTGTTATACCATTTTCTGCTGCTGTTGATATTACCCGATACTTATCTGACCAGAAATCCTTGTCTTCCTTCCACTTCACTTCACTGACCCCTACTATATCTAGATTGAGCCTTTGCATTTCCCTTTTCAGATTTTCTAGTTTCCCTACCACGTTCAAGCTTCTGACATTCCACGCCCCGACTCGTAGAACGTTATCCTTTCGTTGATTATTCAATCTTTTTCTCATGGTAACCTCCCCCTTGGCAGTCCCCTCCCGGAGATCCGAATGGGGGACTATTCCGGAATCTTTTGCCAATGGAGAGATCATCATGACACTTCTTCAAATACAGGCCACATGTCCTGTGGATACACGTTACGTGTCTTTAATGCAGTGGTTTCCATTGCCTTCTGCATCCTCATGTCGTTGATCATTGCTGATTCTTCCGCCTTTAGGGGCAATTTCCCACCCCTAGGACAAGAGAGTGCCCTGAACCTCTATCCACTCCTCCGCCCTCTTTGACAAGACCGTTGGCAGAATGAGGCTGACTTCTTATGCCGGAAGTCTTCGGCCGCCAATGCTGATTATTTATCAAAATTTAGGCAGAGGTGGGGATCGAACCCGGGACCGAAGACGTTTTGATTATGAATCAAAGACGCTACCCCCCCTTTTTTTTTAATCTCATTTTGTTCGTTTTCGTTCGTTGTATCTGCTCGGGGCGGACGTCGCAAGACACCCGTTTCAGTTCGTCGTTGTTCCATTAACTCATTTTTTTTATTACAGAGGGCAGTTAACCCTCTGACCGAACGCGCTGAGTTACCGTGGCAGGGATCGAACCCGGGACCGAAGACGTTTTGATTATGAACCAAAGACGCTACCCCTTTTTTTCTCATTATAAATTAAATGACATTTGTAGCTATATTATTTCTTTGCTCGTCTCTTTTTACGTCTGAACTGCAACTGCTCGCATAATTGCAGGTTAGTTGGGTTGCCAGTGCTGTCCAAGTTTAAAGCTGTTGTCTCACTCTATGTACGTGTAACACAACATACAACGTATCCTTATGAAATGAAATGATCGTTCGACATTGTTGACCGGGAGGCCCCATGCGGAGAAGTTTTTTTTTACGACGCTCTAACCAACTTTTTTTGTTATTTTATTTTTTGTTCCTTTTTTGTTTGTTTTTATTTCATTTTTTTTTTGCTTTTTTGCTCTACCAACTTTTTTTAGAAAGCCCCTTAATAAAAAAGAAAAACAAAAAAAACCTAAGTGCCACCGCCACTTTTCATCCTATAACAAAAAAATCTGGTCCACTTCAGGCGTTGGCTCCTGGCTAAACCTTCTCCAGAGAGCTGCCTATATACCAGGGGAAATATGAGAAATCAAGGTTAGGGCTATCCTTACAAACAACAAAATCTTCCTTTATTTGAATTTTATTTTTATTTTTTTTTTTTATTTTGTTTTGTGTAGTTTTGTTGTGTATTTGATCAGAGGCCTTCTGCGCCCCGCTGGTAATATGTTGAGTCACGTCTTCTCGAAATTGATGTGTTCCGTTGAATTGTTCAGAAATGTTCATTGGTTCAAACAGGAAACCTTCTTCTCTCTTGGCTTAACACATTCCAGCTGCGAGGTGGCTCGTGGAAAGCACTCCCAAGGAAGTTCGAGAAAAATTGTCTGCATTTTGGGTGACGGACAACGACATAATGACGGTCATTGAGGTATGTCCAAAAATCGAGTACAGAGTCTACAGTTTGTCCAAATAGGTAGTGAATGGCATGTCCGCGAATCCAATTCACAGCATTGGTCTTTGTCCGAGGAAAATAGTCACGTTACGGAAATAATAATGAAAGGGGAGTAATCCGCTCCGGAATGACCCGCGTTAGAAAAGCCACAATACGTCGAACCAAGTGCCAAACCTCCGCCGCCGGTCCGCAAACAAACCGATGTTCATCATTGTCTGGCACTCCACACGTGGAACACTGAGGTGATTGGGCGAGGTGGATACGATGAAGGCGAAATAGGTTGATTTGCTTACCATTGACAGTTAGGTACCAGACAGATTGAACATTCGTGTCAAGGTAACAGGCGAACACCGCGCGCCGTACATGACGCCAGTCAACCTGGGGGAACTTTTGTTCAATCGGGTTAGGTGGACGACCTAATTGGAGGACATTGTATACTGCCTTTGTCTTGAGTGAAAGCTGTCTCGGTAAGGTGAGACGTAGATAACTGAGTTCAAGAAAGAAGTACCGTATATAATGGAACTGGGCCGGAACAACCGACATCACCACTGGGGCGGACAGTGAGACCGGCGAATATGCCGACAGGAGGAGACCAGTGAGGCTCGTTGGGCAACGTGTCCATACCGTCATCTGGGAACTGACAAATAGGGCGCGAGCTCTATCCGGCACGTGAAACAGACCTATCCCACCTCGTTCACGGGGAAGAGTAAGGGTTGCGTAGTTAACTTTGAACAACAGCCCAGAGCTGACGAAAGATGCCATCGTTGCCAACATGCGACGTGCCACAGTAAGCGGGAAAGGTAGAACTTGTGCTACATGGGGAACTCGAGATGCGATATGTATATTGACATATCGAGCTCGTTGCAGAATATCTAGGGGTCGAAGGCGATGGTCCATAAGATCTGCTCTGATCATTAAAAGGAGGCGTCGGCAGTTGATGGTGGCTGAACGCCGGAGATCAGATGAAAAATCTATTCCCAAACAGCGAATGGTATCAACGGTGGTGAGAGGTGTAACGCACTCCACGGGAAGTCCCGTGCCAATGAACATAACTTGTGACTTACGTACGTTTAAAGAGCTACCCGACGCCTCACCATAAGTCGCTACCCACGTCAAAACAGCTCGAACCTCGTCGGCATTACGTAAACAGATGACTACATCGTCAGCATAGGCCCTGCAACAGAATCGGTAGCGATCTATGGACAACCCTACCAAACGTTGTCTTAGTCCACATAGCAAGGTTTCCAAGGAAAAGTCGTACAAAATTGCTGATAAAGGGCAACCTTGAAGTACGGATCGACCTATTTTTATCGGTGGAGTGAGTCTGCCATTGTACATAATCCTGGACGAGGCACCCCGCAGAAGGCGCATCACTACCGTGATAACGGCGACTGGGAAACCCATATGGTGGAGAACGACCGTAAGGAACGAATGGTCAACCCTATCAAAAGCTTGACTAAAGTCCAAAGACGCAAGTGCCCCAGAGAGGCGTTGTGCCTGGGTAACAGCGATCATATCCCTGTAGCGGCATAAAACCGTGCGGATATTATTATCCCCTCTCAGAGATGCTTGGTCTGGCGACACAACATATCGGGCAACGTTCTTAAGTCGTGCCGCCAAAAAGCGAGTGAAGATTTTCATATCACTGTTAAGGAGGGTGAGGGGCCGATAATCACTGATACTGTTGCCACGGTTTATGTTCAGGGATAATAATTCCTTCCATGAAAGCGTCCGGCACAGGTACTTCCGGAGACATCAGTTCCCGACAGATGGAGGTGAAGGTGGACTGCAACAAATCACAGAAGGTGCGATAAAATACGAGGGGAAGACCGTCGGGTCCTGGGGAGCGATTGATGGTTCCTGCCCGGATCGCATCGCGGACTTCCTCATCAGTCACCTCTGACATCAAGTCAATCGCCGCATCTCCTGGGATACCACCGAAGTTGAATTGTGACTTCCTCGATCAACTCTGGAGAATGTTGGATTGCGGCGTATAGCTGCTGGTAGTGGGCATGAAGCACATTCCCTATTGCAGGTTGGGTTACGTAGCGACGCCCTTCTCGATCTGTTAGGAGGTGAATCAATTATCGGCGTCGAATTAGGCGTTCTTGGATGATATGGTACATCGACGGATGTTCATGAGGCATGCGATCAGCAGTACCAGATCGTACTATCGCTCCTTCCAAATGCCTTCGCATGAGATTGGAGATTTGGGCCTTAGCATGGTTCATCCTTGTATGGCGCTCAGGGGAGGCTGGCATCGTGGAGCATTCTCGTAGGATCCTGTAGTAAAAGTCCATAGTGCTCTTCCTCCAGGCGACATCATCTTTGCCATACCGGATTAAAGTTTTTCGAAGAGCAGGTTTTGCACAGTGGATCCACCAGGATATGGTAGACGGATACGTGGGTCGGCGTCTATTACATGTGATCCAAGTGTCTTCTATTAGAAGTCGACAGTCAGGTGAATTAAGAAGTTCCGTGTTCAGTTTCCATAAAACACATCCGTGCCGTACTGCCTGTCTTGTGAGAACAACATCACAGAAGTAAGCCTCATGATCTGAGAAAGCAACAGGCCAGATTTCAGCCTGTCGAGTGTGTTGAACTAGGGATCGCGAGATATAGATGCGATCCAGTCGGCTAGAGGAATGCGCAGTGTAGTACGTAAAGCCCAAAAGATCACCGTGAACATGTCTCCACGTGTCAACAAATTGTAGCCGCGTGACGACTGTTTCCAGTGCTGCGCATGGTGAGTGACGTGGCAATTGATCCTGAGGTCGCTGGCTGCAGTTGAAGTCTCCACCCATGACCCAGTCATCGTGTGGTCCCATAAAAAGGGGCGTAACATCATTCGCGAAGAAGGCATTGCGTTCACGGCGGTAGCTGGAGCCCGACGGCGCATAAATGTTGACGATGCGTACACCAAAAAGAGTAAGGCCCATACATCTGCCGTCGGGGAGGTATAGGACATCTTCGGCAGGAAGACCTTCGCGTAAGATGATGGCAACACCACTACCGGTGTCCGAAGCGGGAGTAAGATGCGCCGTGAAGCCATGTGGTGGTGAAAAATCGGCGACATGCACTTCCTGAAAAAGCGCAATATCTACACTCCTGGAAATGGAAAAAAGAACACATTGACACCTGTGTCTCAGACCCACCATACTTGCTCCGGACACTGCGAGAGGGCTGTACAAGCAATGATCACACGCACGGCACAGCGGACACACCAGGAACCGCGGTGTTGGCCGTCGAATGGCGCTAGCTGCGCAGCATTTGTGCACCGCCGCCGTCAGTGTCAGCCAGTTTGCCGTGGCATACGGAGCTCCATCGCAGTCTTTAACACTGGTAGCATGCCGCGACAGCGTGGACGTGAACCGTATGTGCAGTTGACGGACTTTGAGCGAGGGCGTATAGTGGGCATGCGGGAGGCCGGGTGGACGTACGGCCGAATTGCTCAACACGTGGGGCGTGAGGTCTCCACAGTACATCGATGTTGTCGCCAGTGGTCGGCGGAAGGTGCACGTGCCCGTCGACCTGGGACCGGACCGCAGCGATGCACGGATGCACGCCAAGACCGTAGGATCCTACGCAGTGCCGTAGGGGACCGCACCGCCACTTCCCAGCAAATTAGGGACACTGTTGCTCCTGGGGTATCGGCGAGGACCATTCGCAACCGTCTCCATGAAGCTGGGCTACGGTCCCGCACACCGTTAGGCCGTCTTCCGCTCACGCCCCAACATCGTGCAGCCCGCCTCCAGTGGTGTCGCGACAGGCGTGAATGGAGGGACGAATGGAGACGTGTCGTCTTCAGCGATGAGAGTCCCTTCTGCCTTGGTGCCAATGATGGTCGTATGCATGTTTGGCGCCGTGCAGGTGAGCGCCACAATCAGGACTGCATACGACCGAGGCACACAGGGCCAACACCCGGCATCATGGTGTGGGGAGCGATCTCCTACACTGGCCGTACACCACTGGTGATCGTCGAGGGGACACTGAATAGTGCACGGTACATCCAAACCGTCATCGAACCCATCGTTCTACCATTCCTAGACCGGCAAGGGAACTTGCTGTTCCAACAGGACAATGCACGTCCGCATGTATCCCGTGCCACCCAACGTGCTCTAGAAGGTGTAAGTCAACTACCCTGGCCAGCAAGATCTCCGGATCTGTCCCCCATTGAGCATGTTTGGGACTGGATGAAGCGTCGTCTCACGCGGTCTGCACGTCCAGCACGAACGCTGGTCCAACTGAGGCGCCAGGTGGAAATGGCATGGCAAGCCGTTCCACAGGACTACATCCAGCATCTCTACGATCGTCTCCATGGGAGAATAGCAGCCTGCATTGCTGCGAAAGGTGGATATACACTGTACTAGTGCCGACATTGTGCATGCTCTGTTGCCTGTGTATATGTGCCTGTGGTTCTGTCAGTGTGATCATGTGATGTATCTGACCCCAGGAATGTGTCAATAAAGTTTCCCCTTCCTGGGCCAATGAATTCACGGTGTTCTTATTTCAATTTCCAGGAGTGTATGTCCGCATCATAAATCATATCGCGGAGCAGCGCTAGTTTGTGGGGCGCACGAATGGTCGCGAGGTTAATCGTTGCGACACGATAATGCTGGTGTTGGAGTCCCACAGGCACAGGTGGGGCTTCTTCTTCAGGAGCGAAAGGTCGTCGATCTTGCCGGTCCGCTGAAGAGGCTGCTATTGTGGAGACTTTGCGGGCGCTGGCGCAACCGATGGGGGCGCCCCATCATCAGTACCGTCCACCCCAGTCCCTTCGATCTCCACGTCGTCTGCCCAGGAGACTGATACTGCGGTAGGGCATCGGCTGTGCACGTCATCCACGTGGAGAGGAGACGTAGTTTTCGGCTCTGCGGATAGGCTCTCTTCAACGTCGATCTGTGGGGGCGACGGCGCCAGTAAGGAGGGGGTGGTCGTTGCCAGTGGTCGCCTGTGGCGGGTCGTTCGTATCAGACTTTTGGTCATCAGAGAGCGGTTTGCCGTCCATCTTCGGGTCTGCATCCCTGGTATCCATCCGTAGAATGGATTCATCAGGGGGCATACGGCTACGTTTCTTTCTCTTTCGTGTCGACCCTTGTTTTCGAACATGTCGTTCAGAGTCTGATGGCGGGTGGCTTTCGTCTGACTCAGGACCAGTCTGAAGGAAAGCAGAAGATGGTACCACTCCCGGATCAACGTCCATCTCAGTAGCATTGTCAGTCACATTGCTGCGAAGATTCGGCAGGTCAGGATCTGGCGCCTGTGGCACCTCAGAAGGATTCTCAGTAGCGATTGCATCTACCTGATCAGACGACGTCAACGAAGCAGGAAGACCCTGTGGAGAGGTGCTACCTTCCTTGGCAACCTTAGCGTACGTGACAGGGATCTGAGTGATCACCGCTGGGGACGCTTCCTCGCCGACCGGCGTCTGGATCAGGCGGCGTCGCATGCAGGCGGATCTGACGTGGCCTTCTTGTCCACAACCCGCACATGTTCGGGGTTGGCCGTCGTACATGACAATGGCTCGCACCCCGCCAATTGTCAGGTATGATGGTATACGTTTTTTCAGTTCAATTTTGACCTGACGCACACCATTAAGAACGTGGTAGGTCGCGAAGGTTTGCCATTTTTCCTCTACGTAACCGACGACGTTACCGTATGGTTGCAACGCAGAGACAACTTCGTCCATCCGCACTTCAAAAGGTAGTTCAAACACCCTAATCGTGCGTTGACCGTACTCTGCGAGTTCAAGTGTTACAGCTCCGACGTGACCATCAGAGTATTTGAACTTAAGTCCATTGGCATGGCGGTGAATAATATCTTCACACACCTCGGTGTTTGTCATTTTAATATAAACGACACTACTCATGATCGAAAAATGGATTCCGATAACGTGGTTAGGATGTAAACGAACTTCTTCACGTATGAACGTTTCGACTTCATGTGCACGAGGTCGCGCATGTTCAGCTGGGAACGAAACTTTAAGGGTCGCACGGCGGTAAGCGCTCGACATGTTGTTCACGGTGGACGGACACAAGCCTTAGAGCTACGACGCGGAAGTAAACAACGCCTGCAGCGGATCACTGGCCGGCGCGCGGGGCCGTCCGCACGCTGCCACGGCTGAGAGTCGACTGATATCTTTAATTAGCCAATGTTAAATTAGTTATGTGATTATTTGCTCCCCTGTCTTTCAGATTTGACTGTCTTATTTTTTACCACCGACCGAGGTGGTGATGTGGTTAGCACAATGGATTCGCGTCCGCAGCTCGTGGTCGTGCGGTAGCGTTCTCGCTTCCCACGCCCGGGTTCCCGGGTTCGATTCCCGGCGGGGTCAGGGATTTTCTCTGCCTCGTAATGACTGGGTGTTGTGTGCTGTCCTTAGGTTAGTTAGGTTTAAGTAGTTATAAGTTCTAGGGGACTGATGACCATAGATGTTTAGTCCCATAGTGCTCAGAGCCATTTGAACCATTTGGATTCGCAATGGGGAGGACCACGATTCAAACCCACGTGTGGCCATCCAGATTTAGGTTTTCCGTAATTTCCCTAAATCGCTCCAGGCAAATGCCGGGGGGTTTCCTCTGAAAGGGCATGGCCGATCTCTTTTCTCATCCTTGGCACAATCCGAGCTTGTGCTCCATCTCTAATGACCTCCAAGTAGACGGAACGTTAAACCCATTTTTTTACCGTTATTCTAATTGTCATCAAATTTATCACAGATGTATACACCTCAGGATGCGTTTAAAACTATCGCGACATCTGCCGCGTATGATCCTGCAATAAAAGAACTACAGCAGGTGATGTGACTATCAGAAGTTACTTAGATGATTTTAACAGTTATTTTTTTTAAGTTTAAAATATGTATATTATTTTACTGGGCAGTTGTTAGATTATATCATATGATTGTACTGCATTATATATGAAATTTTTCCCCGCACTGATCAGATGAACAGCCCATCAGAAAAGAATTTAAATTTTTCTCCGTTTCTGGAACTATTTAGCTCTTTTGAACGATACTAATTACGAATTTCAATTTAAGTTCTGAAGTTAAGTTCGACTCTTTTGAATTTGCAGAAAATTTCAGACATTTTTAGTTCACAGTTTACTCGTACTTAAATGTTTGTCTAGAAAGCATGTTATCGGGAAAAGCTTGATCGCGCTGTGTGCGATACAAAAATCTGATACCCTAAGTTTGGATTTAGCACTACAGTATGATGACCATATACTCACACGTATTTAGTACCTGCGTTTTCCTGCAGACACACTTCTGTGTAAACACCACCTTTCGACGAAACGCTAGATTACCATTACGCGTTATGTTAGATTGCACGTTGGACTAGAATAACCTGATACTTTTTACCGATTCACTTTGTCACTGCAGCAGGTGCCTAGAATGGATATAACGACGTAAGAATGCTCCTGATATGGAAAATGTCTTTAATAATTAGTATCAACTATTAGCTGTGTAAAGTAATTGCTGCACATTACACTTGCGTTAGTGGCAAACTTTTCTAGTATTGTCAATAAATTATCTCAGTATTCAAAATGCTAATGTGATTCACTTCCAAATTACGAAAAAAAAGAAAATTTACGTCGTTTGGCATAACGACGTGAAAGTTTTACCCTTCGTAAAAGCTGGGTGATACTTAATATTACATCCGGCGGTTCCATTCCCAACGCTCAGATGCCCTTCGCCAATTTAGTCCATCCAAAGCGTGGGTTCACAACAAATTATGACAACAATTTTCAGCTTTATTCGCTTCTGTCACAGTGTTTGTGGTCTGTCTCTCTGAATGATGAAAATTTAAATTAATTTTTAAATTCCACTTTTTTTATCTTACGCGATTATATTTAATTACCGACAAAAACAAGTGCGTGCGCTCTCTCTCTCTCTCTCTCTCTCTCTCTCTCTCTCTCTCCCTCTCTCCCCCCCCCCCCTCTCTCTCTCTCTCTCTCTCTCTCTCTGTCATACACACACCCACAAACAAACACACATACACACGTGCACACGCGCACACGCACACACGCACACACACACACATGCTAGCAGAATAAATACACCGCTCATACAAACAGTCTACACTGTACGCGTAATTGCGCTCCAACGAAAAATACTCCATCTTTTGATATTTATTTAAAACCAGTAAAACTGCTCATACTTTTATCGTTAAATAACTAGTGTGGAAAAACCCAGAACTGAAAGCAGACAATATGGACAGTTAGGACACTAGTAGATATGCTACCGTATATCGACATGAGCGACCTAAATTTTGCGCAGCAACGAGTCTGTGGTGATTGCGTCACATAACAATTACGTCTGCATCGCAACTCCGCACTTTAAGGCTTGCGAGAGCTATTCTATCTACTTCTGCAATACGTAATTGAAAATTGAAAGGGTCGGCAGAAGAAGGTGTGAACCCATAAGAGCATATTTTGAGTTACTGTGTATTATATGTTCAGTTATATTAAAAAACAAGAACGGAAATGCAATAACACAAAGTAATTTATATTGTAGGCAGCATTGTCTAGCAGGACATATGAGTCTATTTGTTAGCAGGATGTGCTGCATTCGAAATCACACCAGATAAAGTAACCGAAGGTTAACACTTTCTTCCGCCGACTCCTTCAGTTGATTCATTAATTGTTTGACGAACATAGTAGAGTCAAATTACTGAGAACGTCGGCTGGTTACCAATCAGCCTTCTGGCTGCAGTCATGCGTCCACAACGAACTGGTCTCCCGTGCCAGCCTCTTCGTCTCAAATATTCGTTCGATATATTCTAATCTCTGCCTTCCCAGAACAGTTTTTGACCTCTGAGAGTCTCTCTAGCACCACGCAAGCTATTCTGATATATCTTAACGCGTGTCCCGTTTCCCTGTCAGAAGCGTCTATACGACATAATCATGTCCATGTACTGTAGATGAAACATAATCAAATGCTGGTAGATTTTCCCTGGTGTTTCTAGATATGCTATCTCTAATGGGTCACAAATCTAAGGATACACGCCAGAGAATTCGCACAGCAAACACAACCATCTAAAAGATATTAAAGAGGTTATTTTGGCTACATATGCGATAGATCAGGCAGCCATACAATTACGAATAGTTGAACGTATTCTTCCACTCACTTGTGAACACATGTACCAGCGTGCTTAGGCTGCTCATTTTGCTGTTGCACCCAAGCTGACACGTCCATCATCATTAAGCTAACATTTACATATATATACTCGCCAAGTGGTTGTGCGGTGGACAGCGGAGGGTACTTCGTGCCAATATTAACAGCCGGCCGCTGTGACAGAGCGGCTCTAGGCGCTTCAGTCCGGAACCGCGCTGCTGCTACGGTCGCAGGTTCGAATCCTGCCACGGGCATGGATGTGTGTGATGTCCTTACGTTAGTTAGGTTTAAGCAGTTTTAAATCTAGGGGACTGATGACCTCAGACGTCAAGTCCCATAGTGCTCAGAGCCATTTGAACCAATATTAACAAATTTCTGTCCTTATGATTCATGTACTGAGCGAGGGAGAAATTACTGTCTGTATACATCGATATGCCTCCTAACCTACCTTATCTTATTCTTATGATCCATACACGACGGAGGTAACACGTCACAGTCCTACCCAAATACCGGTTCTGAAATACCCCACCTAATTTCACTAGAACAATGTCGATTCTTTTCTTTCACTTTTCTTGTTACCTGTCATACCGACACGCAAAATGTTGGCATTCAGACTGATCGGGTAAAGAAAGTACATGTCAAATTAGTGCAAAGCTTGTTCTGTCGTCTGTTGAAGGACTGGACTGGTTCGCCATTGAGTTCAACATTTTAAATGTTCACTTCATTCTGCCTTCGCTTCCATAGAGCTAATCGCAGTGCTTCTTGTAAGAGAGGTCGCGAGCTTAAGCTATGTCAGGTTTAGATGGTGCTTCATGTTCACTTCTCTCCATGTGACAGTAAGATGATAATTTTTGGTGTTTGTCGTGTGATACAGAATACAGCGAAATTTCGAAGGGTGTCAATCGCACTTCGGTTCTTCAAAAGTTCTACTTCGAGAATTTCTTCCTTTAAGATCATCACTGATGAATCGACGTATTATTTGAGGATTTGTATTGTCGATTGTATAAATGTTTCAGACTATTGACGATAGGACAGTTCCCTTGTCGCGGCTGTTCTTCTAGTTACTCTGGAAATTCTTCCTTAATTGAAGTGTTACACAGAACTTTGTTTTGGAGCATGTCCTTCACTAGGCTAGTGACATGGAAATCTGTTGTCAGACTGAAGATTTTCCTTAGCAGTGTCTTATGGTGGATGGTGTCTAGGCAAGTGTCACGTTGATAGCAGCCCTGGTCCCCAATTTTTGTCTTGGATTCATCCGTGATATACTGGCTTAAATATAGTACTTGGTCACATCACAACTTACCAAACGCGGAACATCGTCGTTCAAGAATTAAATGCTCGTCAGTACTGGATCTACTCGTAATGCAAATCACCCTCTTGAAGTGTTTGTGAAGATGACACAGAAGAGATCGGCGAAAGTTCTTAGGTTCGTTGGGTTCTTTCCGAAGCTTTAGCAATGCATCCTAAGACGTCTTCCAAGAAATCTTTGGGAAGACTGAGGCAGTTGTTCATCGACTGGGTCAGCCACTCCTTTGCCACTAATCTCAGATTTGTGCATGTGTCTGTACGAGATTTTCTTCATCAATTGGGAATTTTTTTTGTAGTTTTAGGACAGTGACTCCAACCGAACGTTCTCTTGATCCAACTCTTATAAACCCATTCCATCTTGTCTTCTGAAATTCATCGCGGTAAGGAAATACATCGCTGTCTCACGATTTGGGTAACACCGCAAGAGGAATGATGCCGCGTCTTTTGGTCTGGGTCTACTGCCACCTTCGCTACATGCTGAACCAGTTGATCAAAGATGAATATAATCATGCAGCCGAAGGCTACTATTGCAAGATGGACTTAAGTTAGGGTCGTGAAGCAATTGGTCCTCTCTCCACTCAATGTCGGAGCTGCTATGCGTTGCTATCAGTAGCATTCTGGCCCTAGATGATGACGGTGCAACTGATGCCACTGAGAACTATCTTTATTCTTTAACTGTCATAGTTATCTGTCTTGGCCACGCTGAAATTTTTATTGGTCTCTGGCAGACTGATTTTAGATTATTATACTTAAGTTCGATAGTGAAGAACATATTGTTAGTGTGTTTGTCATACAGATAGATTTCACTTCCCTGTGTGACATCATATTGCTCGTTCAATGAGAAACTCGATGTTTTGTATTGCTGGCCATTTTCTCCTCTTTCGGGTTCCTTGCAGTGCCATAATATCTGCACAGCATACTTTCCAATGGCTAGATCGTAACGTTTCTTTGTTTCTTCAAGGTCTTTCATGCTTAAATACCGTCACAAATAATGGCCCTAGAGAGGCCTTTGGTTCGTTTCGACTACCATATCCGCTAATCCCTCGTGGTAGTAATAACATGAGAAGGTATCGAAGTCCTGTTAGATCTTAAGGAGATCTCAGGTTCATTAACAAGTTCTTGGAATTCAATCAGTATTACAGGACAGGACTAAACACGTTTTCCAGATGCCGAAATGCTTCCATCAAATATGCTGCTATCGGTTCTTGTCTCCAGCTTCCTCCAACTGACCTTGTGCACCATCTGGAATATACTGCAGGTAAGTGAGAGACAAAGCTGTCAACTTCCTTGTACTGCCAACACTTCCCGCTGGTGTTTCGACAACGGAGGTAGGGACCGCTGCTGCCACCTGTTGCAGACAATAGGTCGGCACATCTGTTGCGCGTAACTCAAACACCTGTTGCTCCTCTAGCTCCAGCCCTCCACCAAGCCCGAGGAAAGGCTGGAAAGCACGGTCAATGAGGACCAAAAAAGGAAAATTGTGCATTGCGCTCGGAGGGAGTGATCTGAAGAACACAATAAAAATTCTGAGTGGAAAAGTGGAAGGTCTGGAGTGGGGGTGTGTTTAAGGATCACTTTTTTGTGTCTTTCTCGAATAACTCGAAAACCGCTGATTCTAGTGGAAATGTTTTCCAGTAAAAAATAACTACATTGAATTTCCTACAAGAAAGGTTACATTCATTTTTTCTCTAGGTCTAACAGTTTTCGCGATGCGGGCCTGGAAAAATCACAATTACTAAAAATATTGTTATAACGGTCTGAAATTAATGTTTAGTTTTAAATGAAGTGGCTTAAAAAGAGATATTAAATTTGTGTACCACATCTAAGTGCACTAAAGCGTTATGGTGAGAACTGTGTTCCATGGGTGTGACAGCGTGGAGGGGGGAAATGTCTGCGCCAGAAGCGCAAGGGAAGCAGGTTGCAGTATTGTGTTCATGCACTTCCCTCCTGCATAGGTCTGCAAACTGAAGGACGAGCAAGTGTATCCCCGCTCTGTCTACTCCACTATGTTACAAGAAGCGACTACAGGATGTCTTACAAAGTTACGTCGATTCTCTACACCGCATGTTGTGAATCACTGGCGATGCAGTACCCAGACATGTCCGGAGTGTGTTTATTTCCCACAAAGTGCAACACTACATGGACAATGACAAATTCGGACACTACTTGCATAAATCTCTGGCTACATTCTTCATTGCTGGAGGTGAAATTGATTCTTAGTCATTGTTGTACGCCAGCTTCCTCCAGGGAAAGGCGACTTCTTCTACCACGAGGGCTGTTCGCATTTCAGTTTACATATTGTACCTCCCCAGCATTTCCTGTCCTGTTCTCTTATTTGATTAGACAAAATAATTTCCCTGAGTACTTGTTTATGTAGTGGAGTTATTTTCGGTTCATTAAATAAGTATACATGTTTTCAATTGTTAAGTGAGCCTTTATGTAAAGTACGTTACTATAAACAACTGCTGACAAGTGTATAATTTGTGTGATGCTGTCGAGCGGTTAAAGGCGCTACAGTCTGGAACCGCACGACCGCTACAGTCGCAGGTTCGAATCCTGCCTCGGGCATGGATGTGTGTGATGTCCTTAGGTTAGTTAGGTTTAAGTAGTTCTAAGTTCTAGGGGACTTATGACCACAGCAGTTGAGTCCCATAGTGCTCAGAGCCATTTGAACCATTTTTTTTGTGATGCTGTCGGCGACCTCTGCATTGTTGACGGGAATGCGATTGGATTGGAAAATGTGACCCCATTGCTGCTGTCTGTCTTTGACAGCGTACTATAAAGTTGCATAATTGTGTTGTAGTCACTTGGTGGTGGATTAATGAACGACCAGAAAGTTACTGAACTTCTCTCACCATTAATTGTGTTACTTGTAGACTGCATAAATCTTTTCCACTCAGGAATTACTGGCACCTATTTAGTAAGCAGCACTGAGTGAAGCCACTTACCTTAAGTCCACAATATATCTTGGAAAATGGATCAGAATATGTCTGACGGAATGGATCTAGCGTTCATGTGTAGAACAGTAGCGTTGCTTCACTAACGTATAAATACAGGGCTATTACAAATGATTGAAGCGATTTCATAAATTCACTGTAGCTCCATTCATTGACATATGGTCACGACACACTACAGATACGTAGAAAAACTCATAAAGTTTTGTTCGGCTGAAGCCGCACTTCAGGTTTCTGCCGCCAGAGAGCTCGAGAGCGCAGTGAGACAAAATGGCGACAGGAGCCGAGAAAGCCTATGTCGTGCTTGAAATGCACTCACATCAGTCAGTCATAACAGTGCAACGACACTTCAGGACGAAGTTCAACAAAGATCCACCAACTGCTAACTCCATTCGGCGATGGTATGCGCAGTTTAAAGCTTCTGGATGCCTCTGTAAAGGGAAATCAACGGGTCGGCCTGCAGTGAGCGAAGAAACGGTTGAACGCGTGCGGGCAAGTTTCACGCGTAGCCCGCGGAAGTCGACGAATAAAGCAAGCAGGGAGCTAAACGTACCACAGCCGACGGTTTGGAAAATCTTACGGAAAAGGCTAAAGCAGAAGCCTTATCGTTTACAATTGCTACAAGCCCTGACACCCGATGACAAAGTCAAACGCTTTGAATTTTCGGCGCGGTTGCAACAGCTCATGGAAGAGGATGCGTTCAGTGCGAAACTTGTTTTCAGTGATGAAGCAACATTTTTTCTTAATGGTGAAGTGAACAGACACAATGTGCGAATCTGGGCGGTAGAGAATCCTCAAGCATTCGTGCAGCAAATTCGCAATTCACCAAAAGTTAACGTGTTTTGTGCAATCTCACGGTTTAAAGTTTACGGCCCCTTTTTCTTCTGCGAAAAAAACGTTACAGGACACGTGTATCTGGACATGCTGGAAAATTGGCTCATGCCAATGTATTTCAACAGGATGGTGCTCCACCGCACTTCCATCATAATGTTCGGCATTTCTTAAACAGGAGATTGGAAAACCGATGGATCGGTCGTGGTGGAGATCATGATCAGCAATTCATGTCATGGCCTCCACGCTCTCCCGACTTAACCCCATGCGATTTCTTTCTGTGGGGTTATGTGAAAGATTCAGTGTTTAAACCTCCTCTACCAAGAAACGTGCCAGAACTGCGAGCTCGGATCAACGATGCTTTCGAACTGATTGATGGGGACATGCTGCGCAGAGTGTGGGAGGAACTTGATTATCGGCTTGATGTCTGCCGAATCACTAAAGGGGCACATATCGAAGATTTGTGAATGACTAAAAAAACTTTTTGAGTTTTTGTATGTGTGTGCAAAGCATTATGAAAATATCTCGAATAATAAAGTTATTGTAGAGCTGTGAAATCGCTTCAATCATTTGTAATAACCCTGTATATCACGTTTTGTAGCAGAGAGGGGCAATTTAAGTCTGCGGGCCTCTTCAGATGATGGGAGAGCTGAGGCTGGGGTGATGCATTTCGTACCCCTCACGCTGCGAAACGTATTCCAGACAGTGGCAGTAGAGATAATTAAATCGACAGAGTCTCGTACACTATGACAGCATGTTATACTTCGAGCAGGCTCTTCAGTGTTGTAGACAGTTCAAAATGGTTCAAATGGCTCTGAGTACTATGCGACTCAACATCTCAAGTCATCAGTCCCCTAGAACTTAGAACTACATGCCCGAGGCAGGATTCGAACCTGCGACCGAGAGCGGTTCT
This sequence comes from Schistocerca cancellata, assembly GCF_023864275.1. Lineage (NCBI taxonomy): Eukaryota > Metazoa > Arthropoda > Insecta > Orthoptera > Acrididae > Schistocerca > Schistocerca cancellata. Next base: position 50,258,580 of record NC_064628.1, on the reverse strand, counting down.
AGGCGCTACAGTCTGGAACCGCGCCACCGCTACGGTCGCAGGTTCGAATCCTGCTTCGGGCATATATGTGTGTGATGTCCTTAGGTCAGTTAGGTTTAAGAAGTTCTAAGTTCTAGGGGACTGATGACCTCAGAAGTTAAGTCCCATAGTGCTCAGAGCCATTTGAACCATTTTCTTCACTCCCAAAGTCCATGGCGTGGTACATCTTTGCAACCACGACACCATGCAGCACGGTACAGATGTGCCCAACAATATGCCGAATGGACCCCTCAGGATTGGCATCACGTTCTCTTCACCGATGAGTGTGGCATATGACTTCAACCAGACAATCGTCAGAGACGTGTTTGGAGGCAACCCGGTCACACTGTCCAGCGAGTGCAGCAAGGTGGAGGTTCCTTGCGGTTTGGGGTGGCATCAATGGGGGCCGACGTACGCCGCTGGTGGTAATGGATGGCGCCGAACGGCTGTACGATACGTGAATGCCATCCTCTGTCCGAAAGTTGCGCATTGGCGAGGCATTCGTCTTCATGGACGACAATTCGCGGCCCCATCTCGCACATCTTGTAAATGACTTCCTTCAAGATAACATCGCTCGACTAGAGTGGCTAGTATGTTTTCTACACATGAACCCTACCTAACGTGTGTGGAATTAATTTAAAAGGGCTGTTTGTGGACGATGTGACGCAACAATCATTCTGAGAGATCTACGCCGAATCGCCGTTGAAGAGTGGGACAATCTGGACCAAAAGTACCTTGATCAACTTGTGGATAGTATGGTATGACAAATACAAAAAATAATAGTTCAAATGGCTCTGAGCACTATGCGACTTAACTTCTGAGGTCATCAGTCGCCTAGAACTTAGAACTAATTAAACCTAACTAACCTAAGGACATCACCCACATCCATGCCCGAGGCAGGATTCGAACCTGCGACCGTAGCGGTCGCTCGGCTCCACACTGTAGCGCCCAGAATCGCATGGCCACTCCAGCCGGCCAATGACAAATACAGGCATGCATCAATGCAAGACGACGTGCTACTGGGTATTAGAGGTACCGGTGTGTATAGCAATCTGGACCACCACCTCTGAAGGTCTCGCTGTATGGTGATACAACATGCGATGTGTGGTTTTCATGAGCAATAAAAGGGCGGAAATGACGTTTATGTTGATCTCCATTCCAATTTTGTGTACAGGTTCCGGAACTCTCGGAACCGAGGTGATGCAAAACTTTTTTGGTGTGTCTATTACACAATAAATTTAAGACAACTTAGTTCTTTCTCTAACTGACAGATGGCACAACGATAGAATACATTTTTCGTGTCGTGCGCACACCAAAAAGTTGAAGCTCTACTTTACGATCTCTACTTTCAGAGATGAACATTAATCATCATGCATATTAATCATCATGCATATATGAAACCTGACGTACCTAAATATTTTATTTGAAGAATCTCTCCTGCGGACCTGCAGAACTAGCACTCCTGAAAGAAAGGCTATTGCGGAGACATGGCTTAGCCACAGCCTGGAGGATGTTTCTAGAATGAAATTTTCACTTTACAGCGGAGTGTGCGCCGATATGAAACTTCCTGGCAGATTAAAACTGTGTGCCGGACCGAGACTAGCAGGAGAGCTTCTGTAAAGTTTGGAAGGTAGGAGACGAGGTACTGGCAGAAGTAAAGCTGTGAGGAGAGCTTCTGTAAAGTTTGGAAGGTAGGAGACGAGGTACTGGCAGAAGTAAAGCTGTGAGGAGGGGGTGTGAGTCGTGCTTGGGTAGCTCAGTTGGTAGGTGAAGGTCCCGAGTTCGATTCTTGGTCCGGCACACAGTTTTAATCTGCCAGGAAGTTTCATTTTATTCGAAGTTTGCCCAATCCCATTTTTTGTTTTGCTTCATAGTTCACAAGTAATAGAAACAGTTTTGGATGTTATCTTTTGTCTCATAACAGCAATGTCCTGCGGGTGGATGCCATCGTACCGAGGAAAGTGAATCTGCATGTAGGAGTGGACATGGTACTCAAGAGTAGATTGTGTCTTCCAGAATGAAAACATCACCCAGATAATGCCACGAAAACAGTCCCCTGACCTTAACGCTCCCTCCGCCGGCTCGGAACCCATTGCTTTCAGACGTTTGACATCGTACACGCCAACGGCCGTCTGTCCGATACATCATAAGACGTGATTCACCCGGAAAGGCCACCTGTCGCCAGTCGGTAGACGTCCGGCTGCGGTGCTGACGTGCAAGTTCCAGGCTTCGTCGCCGATGATCAGCAGTCGGCATGGGTGCATGAAACAGCCGCCTGCTGCAGAGTCCCATACGTCACAACGTTCGTTGAACGGTCTTTGAGGGGACACTGTTGGTCCATCTGGACGGTCAGTTGCTCCACAGTTGCTTGTTTATTTGCCCGTACACATCACCACAACCGTCGTTCATCCCTGTCATCTACACTCCTGGAAATTGAAATAAGAACACCGTGAATTCATTGTCCCAGGAAGGGGAAACTTTATTGACACATTCCTGGGGTCAGATACATCACATGATCACACTGACAGAACCACAGGCACATAGACACAGGCAACAGAGCATGCACAATGTCGGCACTAGTACAGTGTATATCCACCTTTCGCAGCAATGCAGGCTGCTATTCTCCCATGGAGACGATCGTAGAGATGCTGGATGTAGTCCTGTGGAACGGCTTGCCATGCCATTTCCACCTGGCGCCTCAGTTGGACCAGCGTTCGTGCTGGACGTGCAGACCGCGTGAGACGACGCTTCATCCAGTCCCAAACATGCTCAATGGGGGACAGAACCGGAGATCTTGCTGGCCAGGGTAGTTGACTTACACCTTCTAGAGCACGTTGGGTGACACGGGATACATGCGGACGTGCATTGTCCTGTTGGAACAGCAAGTTCCCTTGCCGGTCTAGGAATGGTAGAACGATGGGTTCGATGACGGTTTGGATGTACCGTGCACTATTCAGTGTCCCCTCGACGATCACCAGTGGTGTACGGCCAGTGTAGGAGATCGCTCCCCACACCATGATGCCGGGTGTTGGCCCTGTGTGCCTCGGTCGTATGCAGTCCTGATTGTGGCGCTCACCTGCACGGCGCCAAACACGCATACGACCATCATTGGCACCAAGGCAGAAGCGACTCTCATCGCTGAAGACGACACGTCTCCATTCGTCCCTCCATTCACGCCTGTCGCGACACCACTGGAGGCGGGCTGCACGATGTTGGGGCGTGAGCGGAAGACGGCCTAACGGTGTGCGGGACCGTAGCCCAGCTTCATGGAGACGGTTGCGAATGGTCCTCGCCGATACCCCAGGAGCAACAGTGTCCCTAATTTGCTGGGAAGTGGCGGTGCGGTCCCCTACGGCACTGCGTAGGATCCTACGGTCTTGGCGTGCATCCGTGCGTCGCTGCGGTCCGGTCCCAGGTCGACGGGCACGTGCACCTTCCGCCGACCACTGGCGACAACATCGATGTACTGTGGAGACCTCATGCCCCACGTGTTGAGCAATTCGGCGGAACGTCCACCCGGCCTCCCGCATGTCCACTATACGCCCTCGCTCAAAGTCCGTCAACTGCACATACGGTTCACGTCCACGCTGTCGCGGCATGCTACCAGTGTTAAAGACTGCGATGGAGCTCCGTATGCCACGGCAAACTGGCTGACACTGACGGCGGCGGTGCACAAATGCTGCGCAGCTAGCGCCATTCGACGGCCAACACCGCGGTTCCTGGTGTGTCCGCTGTGCCGTGCGTGTGATCATTGCTTGTACAGCCCTCTCGCAGTGTCCGGAGCAAGTATGGTGGGTCTGACACACCGGTGTCAATGTGTTCTTTTTTCCATTTCCAGGAGTGTATTTCCCTTGGTGCCCTTCAGCTGCCTCGACGTCGGTTTTGGATAGCGCCATTTTGCCATACACAGCCGTTCCATTTTAAATAAGGCGGCACGTGAACAGATAAAAACGTAGCCGTCTCGGAAGTGTTTCCATACTTGTCCAGAAAGCCAATGCTCATGCCTGTTTGGACGCAAGATGAATCGTTCCGTTTCCGCATTACAACAACGACTGCAATGTTTCGGCGTCCTCCCATCACACTTTGTATACCCTCCACTGATAGTGCTGCCAGCAGACGTCTGTGAGTGGTTACTGCACGTTGACGTCGAATACAGGCGGTGATCACAATGGGAGTGGACTGCGTATAATCAAAAATTCTGTGTAGTACTTTTTGGTTCTCACTTTTGGCAACTACATAAAATTGATTGAAATCATGCTTTCACGTTGATCTTTTACCTGTATTGACTTCATCAAGATTCTTCGTGTGCTTCCAGTTCCCGTCTTCAGTTTATGTTTTAGAAATTATCCCCAGGTTTCTGCTTTAGAAATTATCCCCAGCTTTAATAACATGTATCGGAAGTCAAAATCACCTGTTATTCATAGTGACATAAAAGGTTTTTGTGGGACATAGCTTCCATAAGTTAAACCTAAAGACCCTATTAAGTGAAAACTGCTCATTTTAATTTATATTCGTTTTTAGAAAAGCCTTTTAAATAAGTCGGTCCTTATAACCAGTTTTGCTAAAAGCTCAATAATTTAATCACTACTAATTAATTAACAACAATAAAGACTTAAAGACAACTTTTGGAATACTTTGCCTTGGCAAAATCCAACTTCGGTTTTGTTATTATCTCAGAAAAGGGAATCATTTGATATACAAAAAAAATCTTATTTTTTTCTGATTTTTTCTGGTGATTTTAATATCTATATGTTTTGAGGCCCTCAACACCTTGTCGTTCAACTCACTTCAAGTAATATATGATAAACACAATTTGCAAGCGAACAGAGTCTCTGATATAAGACGGACTTCGAGAGTCATTTATATGCAATGTCTTAAACATATAATTATAACTTAAAATTATATGAAACTTAATTTGATTCATAAGACACGGTGTAATTTTGACATATGAGCTTGTTTGACGCCACGCGAATGAAGTTACGCCACCAGAATAAGAGAAGTAGACTTCCTGAAAATGGACTGTAGTCGTACTTGTCTTGGCGATATCGGAGAGTTCAGCAAGCTTTCACGTTTACTGGTATGTAAGTACGTATTTTTCAGGATGCCACGTATTGTTTATGCTTAGTGTGGAGGTCACAACGCTGATGCAGTGACATATTCAGTACTTTTTAACTGTGTTTTTGTTTGGGTGTACTGAACAATAATAAAGAAATAGTATCCAAAGTTTTTGTTTGTTATTTATAAAATTAAAAGCACGTCAAAGAAAAAAACTGGATGCATATACCTGCAATCTTGGACAATCTATGACCACAAGATAAGTACATTCACATGAATTGTGGAGATATGATTTTGCGCTATTAGTGCCGTCATATTAATGACATTTCAAATAAACATAGGATGATGTCAACGCCTCCAGTCAGCAATTGTCAAGTTTCTGTGTTGTTTGCCCATCGAAGACGTGATGTGTGCTGGCAGCGGTAGTTGCCTTGCATATATGCCTGCATTGTTGGCACAGCAACATTGTCGATGTAAATGAAAATTCTCTCCTGCGCCATGTGACAGTTATGGAGTGTACCCTACGTATCTTGCACAAAGAACAGAGGCTACCAACTGTTTTACCTATGACTGAGTCCATGTTGGCGTTCCATTTCATATTTCTACAGTCTGTTACACGCAGGTATGTGCAGGGCCTTATAATAGAGATCAGAAGGTGTTTTGATTTTTTCCCCATCGAGCTTACTGCAAGTTTAATATGAAGTCTATACTTCGGAAGACTCAAAATCACTGACATTCCAAACGTTTTAGACATATCCCAAAAGATGTTTGAGTCTGAGTACATTTCAAGCATCTGTTGAGATAGTGGAGTAAT